>NC_137704.1:7409062-8148562 GCF_964034855.1 Anser brachyrhynchus
TCGAGCTCTTTTAGGTTAATAAAGAAGGGGGAGATGTGGGAGCCTGGCCATGGGGGTCGACAAGTCCCATGGTTGGTGATAACATCCAACTCTTAAAGATGAGGCCATGAGGAAAGTAAAGCCTTGAGAGGGAACAAAGAAGGGTGATTCAGGAGACACCTTAAACAGGGACATGAAGAACAGGAACAGGGACAGGCTAACAGAGCAGGGAGAAACAAAAAACAGCATATGGGAGGGTCCCACTGGCATAGGCAGGACCCACAAACAAGGACTCCAGGAGTTGGAGGGGCAGCCAGAGCCCCCCAGCTGGGCAGCACTCAGTGCCTGCCTCTCCCAGGGATGGTTTTACAAAGATTGTTAAAGATAGACTTAGTATGCCTGGCAGTTTTTCTCTGTGTTTTAGTTTGTGTTGATCCTGCCTTCTTAATTTGTGTTAATTGCGCTTTCTTATGTTAATAAAGAAGGGGAAGATGTGGGAGTGTGGCCATGGGGGTCGACAAGCCCCATGGTTGGTGATAACATCCAACTCTTAAGGATGAGACCATCAGGAATTTAAAGAGTTGAGAGGGAACAAAGAAGGGTGATTCAGGTGACACCTTCTTGTCTGGGGTGGCTAGTTCTCCAGCCATTAATGCATGGAAGTGGCTGGGTGTTTGCTGTTGCCGGGCAAAGTTGTTGACCAATGACTAGTTAGTGGAAAGGTACTGCTGTGAGGCGGAAGTTATAGGAAGGGAGCCTTTCCTGAATAAGGGATAGAATGAAGTTGTGCCCTCACTCTGAGAGATGAAGTTATGCCCTCAGTATAGAGAGAGTTCAAGTTATGTCATCAATAATGAGGTAGCAGTTACAGATCCTGAAAGAACCCCGGTGTCCGAGCGGTCTTTACGCCACAAATCGCCCCCCAACAGGGACATGAAAACGAACAGGGACGAGAAGAATACAAACAGGGACATGAAGAAGAGGAACAGGGACAGGCAAACAGAACAGGGACAAAAACAAAAAAGGAATGAATAGGGACAGGAAAACGGAACAGGGACAAAAACAGAAAAGGAATGATCAGGTACAGGCTAACAGAACAGGGATGACCAAAAAGAGCATATGGGAGGGCCACGATGGTTTACGCAGGACCCCCAAACAAGGACTCCAGGAGTTGGAGGGGCAGCCAGAGCCCCCCGGCTGGGCAGCACTCAGTGCCTGCCTCTCCCAGGGATGGGGTTATAAAGTTTGTTAAAGATAGACTTAGTATGCCTGGCAGTTTTTCTCTGTATTTTAGTTTGTGTTAATAGTGCTTTCTTAATTTGTGTTTCTCTTGCTTTCTTAATATCTGTTAATCGCGCCTTCTTAATTTGTGTTAAACCTGCTTTCTTAATTTGTGTTAATCGAGCTCTTTTATGTTAATAAAGGAGGGGGAGATGTGGGAGCCTGGCCATGGGGTTAGACAAGCCCCATGGTTGGTGATAAGATCTGACTAATAAAGTAGAGACCATCAGGAAAGTAAAGCCTTGAGAGGGAACAAAGAAGGGTGATTCAGGAGACACCTTAAACAGGGACATGAAGAACAGGAACAGGGATAGTCTAACAGAACAGGGACGAAAATAAAAAAGTAATGAATAGGGACAGGCTATCAGAACAGGGACAAACAAAAAACAGCGTATGGGAGGGTCTCGCTGGCATAGGCAGGACCCCCAAACAAGGACTCCAGGAGTTGGAGGGGCAGCCAGAGCCCCCCGGCTGGGCAGCACTCAGTGCCTGCCTCTCCCAGGGTTGTGGTTACAAAGTTTGTTAAAGATGGAATTAGTATGCCTGGCATTTTTTCTCTGTATTTTAATTTGTGTTAATAGTGCTTTCTTAATTTGTGTTTCTCTAGCTTTCTTAATTTCTGTTAATCGTGCCTTCTTAATTTGTGTTAAACCTGCTTTCTTAATTTGTGTTAATCGAGCTCTTTTATGTTAATAAAGAAGGGGGAGATGTGGGAGTGTGGCCATGGGGGTCGACAAGCCCCATGGTTGGTGATCACATCCGACTCTTAAAGATGAGACCATCAGGAAAGGAAAGCCTTGAGAGGGAACAAAGAAGGGTGATTCAGGAGACACCTTAACCAGGGACATGAAGAACAGGAACAGGGACAGGCTAACGGAGCAGGGAGAAACAAAAAACAGCATATGGGAGGGTCCCACTGGCATATGCTGGACCCACAAACAAGGACTCCAGTAGTCGGAGGGGCAGCCAGAGCCCCCCGGCTGGGCAGCACTCAGTGCCTGCCTCTCCCAGGGATGGTTTTACAAAGGTTGATAAAGATAGACTTAGTATGCCTGGCAGTTTTTCTCTGTGTTTTAGTTTGTGTTGATCCTGCCTTCTTAATTTGTGTTAATTGTGCTTTCTTATGTTAATAAAGAAGGAGGAGATGTGGGAGTGTGGCCATGGGGGTCGACAAGCCCCATGGTTGGTGATCACATCCGACTATTAAAGTAGAGACCATCAGGAAAGTAAAGCCTTGAGAGGGAACAAAGAAGGGTGATTCAGGAGACACCTTAAGCAGGGGCATGAAGAACAGGAACAGGGACAGGCTAACAGAACAGGGACAAAACAAAAAAGGAATGAATAGGGACATGCTATCAGAACAGGGACAAACAAAAAACAGCGTATGGGAGGGTCTCGCTGGCATAGGCAGGACCCACAAAGAAGGACTCCAGGAGTTGGAGGGGCAGCCAGAGCCCCCCAGCTGGGCAGCACTCAGTGCCTGCCACTCCCCGCGATGGGGTTGCAAAGTTTGTTAAAGATGGAATTAGTATGCCTGGCAGTTTTTCTCTGTATTTTAGTTTGTGTTAATAGTGCTTTCTTAATTTGTGTTACTCTTGCTTTCTTAATTTCTGTTAATCGCGCCTTCTTAATTTGTGTTAAACCTGCTTTCTTAATTTGTGTTAATCGAGCTCTTTTATGTTAATAAAGAATGGGGAGATGTGGGAGCATGGCCATGGGGGTCGACAAGTCCCATGGTTGGTGATAACATCCAACTCTTAAATATGAGACCATCAGGAAAGTAAAGCCTTGAGAGGGAATAAAGAAGGGTGATTCAGGAGACACCTTAAGCAGGGAGATGAAGAACAGGAACAGGGATAGTCTAACAGAACAGGGACGAAAACAAAAAGGTAATGAATAGGGACAGGCTATCAGAACAGGTACAAACAAAAAACAGCCTATGGGAGGGTCTCGCTGGCATAGGCAGGACCCACAAACAAGGACTCCAGGAGTTGGAGGGGCAGCCAGAGCCCCCCGGCTGGGCAGCACTCAGTGCCTGCCTCTCCCAGGGATGGTTTTACAAAGGTTGTTAAAGATAGACTTAGTATGCCTGGCAGTTTTTCTCTGTGTTTTAGTTTGTGTTGATCCTGCCTTCTTAATTTGTGTTAATTGCGCTTTCTTATGTTAATAAAGAAGGAGGAGATGTGGGAGTGTGGCCATGGGGGTCGACAAGCCCCATGGTTGGTGATCACATCCGACTCTTAAAGATGAGACCATGAGGAAAGTAAAGCCTTGAGAGGGAACAAAGAAGGGTGATTCAGGAGACACCTTAAGCAGGGACATGAAGAACAGGAACAGGGACAGGCTAACAGAGCAGGGAGAAACAAAAAAACAGCATATGGGAGGGTCCCACTGGCATAGGCAGGACCCACAAACAAGGACTCCAGGAGTTGGAGGGGCAGCCAGAGCCCCCCAGCTGGGAAGCACTCAGTGCCTGCCACTCCCAGGGATGGGGTTGCAAAGTTTGTTAAAGATAGTCTTAGTATGCCTGGCAGTTTTTCTCTGTGTTTTAGTTTGTGTTTATCCTGCTTTCTTAATTTGTGTTAATTGTGCTTTCTTATGTTAATAAAGAAGGGGAAGATGTGGGAGTGTGGCCATGGGGGTCGACAAGCCCCATGGTTGGTGATAACATCCGACTCTTAAAGATGAGGCCATCAGGAAACTAAAGAGTTGAGAGGGAACAAAGAAGGGTGATTCAGGAGACACCTTAAACAGGGACATGAAGAACAGGAACAGGGATAGTCTAACAGAACAGGGACAAAAACAAAAAAGGAATGAATAGGGACAGGCTATCAGAACAGGGACAAACAAAAAACAGCATATGGGAGGGTCCCACTGGCGTATGCTGGACCCACAAACAAGGACTCCAGGAGTTGGAGGGGCAGCCAGAGCCCCCCGGCTGGGCAGCACTCAGTGCCTGCCTCTCCCAGGGATGGTTTTACAAAGATTGTTAAAGATAGACTTAGTATGCCTGGCAGTTTTTCTCTGTTTTAGTTTGTGTTGATCCTGCCTTCTTAATTTGTGTTAATCGCGCTTTCTTAAGTTAATAAAGAAGGGGAAGATGTGGGAGTGTGGCCATGGGGGTCGACAAGCCCCATGGTTGGTGATAACATCGGACTCTTAAAGATGAAACCATCAGGAAAGTAAAGCCTTGAGAGGGAACAAAGAAGGGTGATTCAGGAGACACCTTAAACAGGGACATGAAGAACAGGAACAGGGATAGTCTAACAGAACAGGGACAAAAACAAAAAAGGAATGAATAGGGACAGGCTATCAGAACAGGGACAAACAAAAAACAGCGTATGGGAGGGTCTCGCTGGCATAGGCAGGACCCCCAAACAAGGACTCAAGGAGTTGGAGGGGCAGCCAGAGCCCCCCGGCTGGGCAGCACTCAGTGCCTGTCTCTCCCAGGGATGGGGTTGCAAAGTTTGTTAAAGATAGTCTTAGTATGCCTGGCAGTTTTTCTCTGTGTTTTAGTTTGTGTTGATCCTGCCTTCTTAATTTGTGTTAATTGCGCTTTCTTATGTTAATAAAGAAGGGGAAGATGTGGGAGTGTGGCCATGGGGGTCGACAAGCCCCATGGTTGGTGATCACATCCGACTCTTAAAGATGAGGCCATCAGGAAACTAAAGAGTTGAGAGGGAACAAAGAAGGGTGATTCAGGAGACACCTTAAGCAGGGACATGAAGAACAGGAACAGGGATAGTCTAACAGAACAGGGACGAAAACAAAAAGGTAATGAATAGGGACAGGCTATCAGAACAGGGACAAACAAAAAACAGCCTATGGGAGGGTCTCACTGGCATAGGCAGGACCCACAAACAAGGACTCCAGGAGTTGGAGGGGCAGCCAGAGCCCCCCGGCTGGGCAGCACTCAGTGCCTGCCTCTCCCAGGGATGGTTTTACAAAGATTGTTAAAGATAGACTTAGTATGCCTGGCAGTTTTTCTCTGTGTTTTAGTTTGTGTTGATCCTGCCTTCTTAATTTGTGTTAATTGCGCTTTCTTATGTTAATAAGGAAGGGGAAGATGTGGGAGTGTGGCCATGGGGGTCGACAAGCCCCATGGTTGGTGATCACATCCGACTCTTAAAGATGAGACCATGAGGAAAGTAAAGCCTTGAGAGGGAACAAAGAAGGGTGATTCAGGAGACACCTTAAACAGGGACATGAAGAACAGGAACAGGGATAGTCTAACAGAACAGGGACAAAAACAAAAAAGGAATTAATAGGGACAGGCTATCAGAACAGGGACAAACAAAAAACAGCGTATGGGAGGGTCTCGCTGGCATAGGCAGGACCCACAAACAAGGACTCCAGGAGTTGGAGGGGCAGCCAGAGCCCCCCAGCTGGGCAGCACTCAGTGCCTGCCACTCCCCGCGATGGGGTTGCAAAGTTTGTTAAAGATGGAATTAGTATGCCTGGCAGTTTTTCTCTGTATTTTAGTTTGTGTTAATAGTGCTTTCTTAATTTGTGTTACTCTTGCTTTCTTAATTTCTGTTAATCGCGCCTTCTTAATTTGTGTTAAACCTGCTTTCTTAATTTGTGTTAATCGAGCTCTTTTAGGTTAATAAAGAAGGGGGAGATGTGGGAGCCTGGCCATGGGGGTCGACAAGTCCCATGGTTGGTGATAACATCCAACTCTTAAAGATGAGGCCATGAGGAAAGTAAAGCCTTGAGAGGGAACAAAGAAGGGTGATTCAGGAGACACCTTAAACAGGGACATGAAGAACAGGAACAGGGACAGGCTAACAGAGCAGGGAGAAACAAAAAACAGCATATGGGAGGGTCCCACTGGCATAGGCAGGACCCACAAACAAGGACTCCAGGAGTTGGAGGGGCAGCCAGAGCCCCCCAGCTGGGCAGCACTCAGTGCCTGCCTCTCCCAGGGATGGTTTTACAAAGATTGTTAAAGATAGACTTAGTATGCCTGGCAGTTTTTCTCTGTGTTTTAGTTTGTGTTGATCCTGCCTTCTTAATTTGTGTTAATTGCGCTTTCTTATGTTAATAAAGAAGGGGAAGATGTGGGAGTGTGGCCATGGGGGTCGACAAGCCCCATGGTTGGTGATAACATCCAACTCTTAAGGATGAGACCATCAGGAATTTAAAGAGTTGAGAGGGAACAAAGAAGGGTGATTCAGGTGACACCTTCTTGTCTGGGGTGGCTAGTTCTCCAGCCATTAATGCATGGAAGTGGCTGGGTGTTTGCTGTTGCCGGGCAAAGTTGTTGACCAATGACTAGTTAGTGGAAAGGTACTGCTGTGAGGCGGAAGTTATAGGAAGGGAGCCTTTCCTGAATAAGGGATAGAATGAAGTTGTGCCCTCACTCTGAGAGATGAAGTTATGCCCTCAGTATAGAGAGAGTTCAAGTTATGTCATCAATAATGAGGTAGCAGTTACAGATCCTGAAAGAACCCCGGTGTCCGAGCGGTCTTTACGCCACAAATCGCCCCCCAACAGGGACATGAAAACGAACAGGGACGAGAAGAATACAAACAGGGACATGAAGAAGAGGAACAGGGACAGGCAAACAGAACAGGGACAAAAACAAAAAAGGAATGAATAGGGACAGGAAAACGGAACAGGGACAAAAACAGAAAAGGAATGATCAGGTACAGGCTAACAGAACAGGGATGACCAAAAAGAGCATATGGGAGGGCCACGATGGTTTACGCAGGACCCCCAAACAAGGACTCCAGGAGTTGGAGGGGCAGCCAGAGCCCCCCGGCTGGGCAGCACTCAGTGCCTGCCTCTCCCAGGGATGGGGTTATAAAGTTTGTTAAAGATAGACTTAGTATGCCTGGCAGTTTTTCTCTGTATTTTAGTTTGTGTTAATAGTGCTTTCTTAATTTGTGTTTCTCTTGCTTTCTTAATATCTGTTAATCGCGCCTTCTTAATTTGTGTTAAACCTGCTTTCTTAATTTGTGTTAATCGAGCTCTTTTATGTTAATAAAGGAGGGGGAGATGTGGGAGCCTGGCCATGGGGTTAGACAAGCCCCATGGTTGGTGATAAGATCTGACTAATAAAGTAGAGACCATCAGGAAAGTAAAGCCTTGAGAGGGAACAAAGAAGGGTGATTCAGGAGACACCTTAAACAGGGACATGAAGAACAGGAACAGGGATAGTCTAACAGAACAGGGACGAAAATAAAAAAGTAATGAATAGGGACAGGCTATCAGAACAGGGACAAACAAAAAACAGCGTATGGGAGGGTCTCGCTGGCATAGGCAGGACCCCCAAACAAGGACTCCAGGAGTTGGAGGGGCAGCCAGAGCCCCCCGGCTGGGCAGCACTCAGTGCCTGCCTCTCCCAGGGTTGTGGTTACAAAGTTTGTTAAAGATGGAATTAGTATGCCTGGCATTTTTTCTCTGTATTTTAATTTGTGTTAATAGTGCTTTCTTAATTTGTGTTTCTCTAGCTTTCTTAATTTCTGTTAATCGTGCCTTCTTAATTTGTGTTAAACCTGCTTTCTTAATTTGTGTTAATCGAGCTCTTTTATGTTAATAAAGAAGGGGGAGATGTGGGAGTGTGGCCATGGGGGTCGACAAGCCCCATGGTTGGTGATCACATCCGACTCTTAAAGATGAGACCATCAGGAAAGGAAAGCCTTGAGAGGGAACAAAGAAGGGTGATTCAGGAGACACCTTAACCAGGGACATGAAGAACAGGAACAGGGACAGGCTAACGGAGCAGGGACAAACAAAAAACAGCATATGGGAGGGTCCCACTGGCATATGCTGGACCCACAAACAAGGACTCCAGTAGTCGGAGGGGCAGCCAGAGCCCCCCGGCTGGGCAGCACTCAGTGCCTGCCTCTCCCAGGGATGGTTTTACAAAGGTTGATAAAGATAGACTTAGTATGCCTGGCAGTTTTTCTCTGTGTTTTAGTTTGTGTTGATCCTGCCTTCTTAATTTGTGTTAATTGTGCTTTCTTATGTTAATAAAGAAGGAGGAGATGTGGGAGTGTGGCCATGGGGGTCGACAAGCCCCATGGTTGGTGATCACATCCGACTATTAAAGTAGAGACCATCAGGAAAGTAAAGCCTTGAGAGGGAACAAAGAAGGGTGATTCAGGAGACACCTTAAGCAGGGACATGAAGAACAGGAACAGGGACAGGCTAACAGAACAGGGACAAAACAAAAAAGGAATGAATAGGGACATGCTATCAGAACAGGGACAAACAAAAAACAGCGTATGGGAGGGTCTCGCTGGCATAGGCAGGACCCACAAAGAAGGACTCCAGGAGTTGGAGGGGCAGCCAGAGCCCCCCAGCTGGGCAGCACTCAGTGCCTGCCACTCCCCGCGATGGGGTTGCAAAGTTTGTTAAAGATGGAATTAGTATGCCTGGCAGTTTTTCTCTGTATTTTAGTTTGTGTTAATAGTGCTTTCTTAATTTGTGTTACTCTTGCTTTCTTAATTTCTGTTAATCGCGCCTTCTTAATTTGTGTTAAACCTGCTTTCTTAATTTGTGTTAATCGAGCTCTTTTATGTTAATAAAGAAGGGGGAGATGTGGGAGCATGGCCATGGGGGTCGACAAGTCCCATGGTTGGTGATAACATCCAACTCTTAAATATGAGACCATCAGGAAAGTAAAGCCTTGAGAGGGAATAAAGAAGGGTGATTCAGGAGACACCTTAAGCAGGGAGATGAAGAACAGGAACAGGGATAGTCTAACAGAACAGGGACGAAAACAAAAAGGTAATGAATAGGGACAGGCTATCAGAACAGGTACAAACAAAAAACAGCCTATGGGAGGGTCTCGCTGGCATAGGCAGGACCCACAAACAAGGACTCCAGGAGTTGGAGGGGCAGCCAGAGCCCCCCGGCTGGGCAGCACTCAGTGCCTGCCTCTCCCAGGGATGGTTTTACAAAGATTGTTAAAGATAGACTTAGTATGCCTGGCAGTTTTTCTCTGTGTTTTAGTTTGTGTTGATCCTGCCTTCTTAATTTGTGTTAATTGCGCTTTCTTATGTTAATAAAGAAGGAGGAGATGTGGGAGTGTGGCCATGGGGGTCGACAAGCCCCATGGTTGGTGATCACATCCGACTCTTAAAGATGAGACCATGAGGAAAGTAAAGCCTTGAGAGGGAACAAAGAAGGGTGATTCAGGAGACACCTTAAGCAGGGACATGAAGAACAGGAACAGGGACAGGCTAACAGAGCAGGGAGAAACAAAAAAACAGCATATGGGAGGGTCCCACTGGCATAGGCAGGACCCACAAACAAGGACTCCAGGAGTTGGAGGGGCAGCCAGAGCCCCCCAGCTGGGAAGCACTCAGTGCCTGCCACTCCCAGGGATGGGGTTGCAAAGTTTGTTAAAGATAGTCTTAGTATGCCTGGCAGTTTTTCTCTGTGTTTTAGTTTGTGTTTATCCTGCTTTCTTAATTTGTGTTAATTGTGCTTTCTTATGTTAATAAAGAAGGGGAAGATGTGGGAGTGTGGCCATGGGGGTCGACAAGCCCCATGGTTGGTGATAACATCCGACTCTTAAAGATGAGGCCATCAGGAAACTAAAGAGTTGAGAGGGAACAAAGAAGGGTGATTCAGGAGACACCTTAAACAGGGACATGAAGAACAGGAACAGGGATAGTCTAACAGAACAGGGACAAAAACAAAAAAGGAATGAATAGGGACAGGCTATCAGAACAGGGACAAACAAAAAACAGCATATGGGAGGGTCCCACTGGCGTATGCTGGACCCACAAACAAGGACTCCAGGAGTTGGAGGGGCAGCCAGAGCCCCCCGGCTGGGCAGCACTCAGTGCCTGCCTCTCCCAGGGATGGTTTTACAAAGATTGTTAAAGATAGACTTAGTATGCCTGGCAGTTTTTCTCTGTTTTAGTTTGTGTTGATCCTGCCTTCTTAATTTGTGTTAATCGCGCTTTCTTAAGTTAATAAAGAAGGGGAAGATGTGGGAGTGTGGCCATGGGGGTCGACAAGCCCCATGGTTGGTGATAACATCGGACTCTTAAAGATGAAACCATCAGGAAAGTAAAGCCTTGAGAGGGAACAAAGAAGGGTGATTCAGGAGACACCTTAAACAGGGACATGAAGAACAGGAACAGGGATAGTCTAACAGAACAGGGACAAAAACAAAAAAGGAATGAATAGGGACAGGCTATCAGAACAGGGACAAACAAAAAACAGCGTATGGGAGGGTCTCGCTGGCATAGGCAGGACCCCCAAACAAGGACTCAAGGAGTTGGAGGGGCAGCCAGAGCCCCCCGGCTGGGCAGCACTCAGTGCCTGCCTCTCCCAGGGATGGGGTTGCAAAGTTTGTTAAAGATAGTCTTAGTATGCCTGGCAGTTTTTCTCTGTGTTTTAGTTTGTGTTGATCCTGCCTTCTTAATTTGTGTTAATTGCGCTTTCTTATGTTAATAAAGAAGGGGAAGATGTGGGAGTGTGGCCATGGGGGTCGACAAGCCCCATGGTTGGTGATCACATCCGACTCTTAAAGATGAGGCCATCAGGAAACTAAAGAGTTGAGAGGGAACAAAGAAGGGTGATTCAGGAGACACCTTAAGCAGGGACATGAAGAACAGGAACAGGGATAGTCTAACAGAACAGGGACGAAAACAAAAAGGTAATGAATAGGGACAGGCTATCAGAACAGGGACAAACAAAAAACAGCCTATGGGAGGGTCTCGCTGGCATAGGCAGGACCCACAAACAAGGACTCCAGGAGTTGGAGGGGCAGCCAGAGCCCCCCGGCTGGGCAGCACTCAGTGCCTGCCTCTCCCAGGGATGGTTTTACAAAGATTGTTAAAGATAGACTTAGTATGCCTGGCAGTTTTTCTCTGTGTTTTAGTTTGTGTTGATCCTGCCTTCTTAATTTGTGTTAATTGCGCTTTCTTATGTTAATAAGGAAGGGGAAGATGTGGGAGTGTGGCCATGGGGGTCGACAAGCCCCATGGTTGGTGATCACATCCGACTCTTAAAGATGAGACCATGAGGAAAGTAAAGCCTTGAGAGGGAACAAAGAAGGGTGATTCAGGAGACACCTTAAACAGGGACATGAAGAACAGGAACAGGGACAGGCTAACAGAACAGGGACAAAAACAAAAAAGGAATGAATAGGGACAGGCTATCAGAACAGGGACAAACAAAAAACAGCGTATGGGAGGGTCTCGCTGGCATAGGCAGGACCCCCAAACAAGGACTCCAGGAGTTGGAGGGGCAGCCAGAGCCCCCCAGCTGGGCAGCACTCAGTGCCTGCCACTCCCCGCGATGGGGTTGCAAAGTTTGTTAAAGATGGAATTAGTATGCCTGGCAGTTTTTCTCTGTATTTTAGTTTGTGTTAATAGTGCTTTCTTAATTTGTGTTACTCTTGCTTTCTTAATTTCTGTTAATCGCGCCTTCTTAATTTGTGTTAAACCTGCTTTCTTAATTTGTGTTAATCGAGCTCTTTTAGGTTAATAAAGAAGGGGGAGATGTGGGAGCCTGGCCATGGGGGTCGACAAGTCCCATGGTTGGTGATAACATCCGACTCTTAAAGATGAGGCCATGAGGAAAGTAAAGCCTTGAGAGGGAACAAAGAAGGGTGATTCAGGAGACACCTTAAACAGGGACATGAAGAACAGGAACAGGGACAGGCTAACAGAACAGGGACAAACAAAAAACAGCTTATGGGAGGGTCTCGCTGGCATAGGCAGGACCCAGAAACAAGGACTCCAGGAGTTGGAGGGGCAGCCAGAGCCCCCCGGCTGGGCAGCACTCAGTGCCTGCCTCTCCCAGGGATGGGGTTACAAAGTTTGTTAAAGATGGAATTAGTATGCCTGGCAGTTTTTCTCTGTATTTTAGTTTGTGTTAATAGTGCTTTCTTAATTTGTGTTACTCTTGCTTTCTTAATTTCTGTTAATCGCGCCTTCTTAATTTGTGTTAAACCTGCTTTCTTAATTTGTGTTAATCGAGCTCTTTTATGTTAATAAAGAAGGAGGAGATGTGGGAGCGTGGCCATGGGGGTCGACAAGTCCCATGGTTGGTGATAACATCCAACTCTTAAGGATGAGACCATCAGGAATTTAAAGAGTTGAGAGGGAACAAAGAAGGGTGATTCAGGTGACACCTTCTTGTCTGGGGTGGCTAGTTCTCCAGCCATTAATGCATGGAAGTGGCTGGGTGTTTGCTGTTGCCGGGCAAAGTTGTTGACCAATGACTAGTTAGTGGAAAGGTACTGCTGTGAGGCGGAAGTTATAGGAAGGGAGCCTTTCCTGAATAAGGGATAGAATGAAGTTGTGCCCTCACTCTGAGAGATGAAGTTATGCCCTCAGTAAGAGAGAGTTCAAGTTATGTCATCAATAAAGAGGTAGCAGTTACAGATCCTGAAAGAACCCCGTTGTCCATGCGGTCTTTACGCCACAAATCGCCCCCCAACAGGGACAAGAAAACGAACAGGGACAAGAAGAAAACAAACAGGGACATGAAGAACAGGAACAGGGACAGGCTAACAGAACAGGGACAAAAACAAAAAAGGAATGAATAGGGACAGGCAAACGGAACAGATAAAAGAAAAAAAAAGTAATGAATAGGTACAGGCTAACAGAACAGGGACGAACAAAAAGAGCTTATGGGAGGGTCACGCTGGCTTACGCAGGATCCCCAAACAAGGACTCCAGGAGTTGGAGGGGCAGCCAGAGCCCCCCGGTTGGGCAGCACTCAGTGCCTGCCTATCCCAGGGATGGGGTTGCAAAGTTTGTTAAAGATAGTCTTAGTATGCCTGGCAGTTTTTCTCTGTGTTTTAGTTTGTGTTGATCCTGCCTTCTTAATTTGTGTTAATTGCGCTTTCTTATGTTAATAAAGAAGGAGGAGATGTGGGAGTGTGGCCATGGGGGTCGACAAGCCCCATGGTTGGTGATCACATCCGACTCTTAAAGATGAGACCATGAGGAAAGTAAAGCCTTGAGAGGGAACAAGGAAGGGTGATTCAGGAGACACCTTAAACAGGGACATGAAGAACAGGAACAGGGACAGGCTAACAGAGCAGGGAGAAACAAAAAACAGCATATGGGAGGGTCCCACTGGCATATGCTGGACCCACAAACAAGGACTCCAGGAGTTGGAGGGGCAGCCAGAGCCCCCCAGCTGGGAAGCACTCAGTGCCTGCCTCTCCCAGGGATGGGGTTACAAAGTTTGTTAAAGATGGAATTAGTATGCCTGGCACTTTTTCTCTGTATTTTAATTTGTGTTGAGTGCTTTCTTAATTTGTGTTTCTCTTGCTTTCTTAATTTCTGTTAATCGCGCCTTCTTAATTTGTGTTAAACCTGCTTTCTTAATTTGCGTTAATCGAGCTCTTTTATGTTAATAAAGAAGGGGGAGATGTGGGAGCATGGCCATGGGGGTCCACAAGCCCTATGGTTGGTGATAACATCCAACTCTTAAAGATGAGGCCATCAGGAAAGTAAAGAGTTGAGAGGGAACAAAGTAGGGTGATTCAGGAGACACCTTAAACAGGGACATGAAGAACAGGAACAGGAACAGGCTAACAGAGCAGGGAGAAACAAAAAACAGCATATGGGAGGGTCCCACTGGCATAGGCAGGACCCACAAAGAAGGACTCCAGGAGTTGGAGGGGCAGCCAGAGCCCCCCAGCTGGGCAGCACTCAGTGCCTGCCTCTCCCAGGGATGGTTTTACAAAGATTGTTAAAGATAGACTTAGTATGCCTGGCAGTTTTTCTCTGTGTTTTAGTTTGTGCTGATCCTGCCTTCTTAATTTGTGTTAATCGCGCTTTCTTAAGTTAATAAAGAAGGGGAAGATGTGGGAGTGTGGCCATGGGGGTCGACAAGCCCCATGGTTGGTGATCACATCCGACTCTTAAAGATGAGTCCATCAGGAAAGTAAAGCCTTGAGAGGGAACAAGGAAGGGTGATTCAGGAGACACGTTAAGCAGGGACATGAAGAACAGGAACAGGGATAGTCTAACAGAACAGGGACAAAAACAAAAAAGGAATGAATAGGGACATGCTATCAGAACAGGGACAAACAAAAAACAGCATATGGGAGGGTCCCACTGGCATAGGCAGGACCCACAAACAAGGACTCCAGGAGTTGGAGGGGCAGCCAGAGCCCCCCAGCTGGGCAGCACTCAGTGCCTGCCTCTCCCAGGGATGGGGTTGCAAAGTTTGTTAAAGATAGTCTTAGTATGCCTGGCAGTTTTTCTCTGTGTTTTAGTTTGTGTTGATCCTGCCTTCTTAATTTGTGTTAATTGTGCTTTCTTATGTTAATAAAGAAGGAGGAGATGTGGGAGTGTGGCCATGGGGGTCGACAAGCCCCATGGTTGGTGATCACATCCGACTCTTAAAGATGAGGCCATGAGGAAAGTAAAGCCTTGAGAGGGAACAAAGAAGGGTGATTCAGGTGACACCTTCTTGTCTGGGGTGGCTAGTTCTCCAGCCATTAATGCATGGAAGTGGCTGGGTGTTTGCTGTTGCCGGGCAAAGTTGTTGACCAATGACTAGTTAGTGGAAAGGTACTGCTGTGAGGTGGAAGTTATAGGAAGGGAGCCTTTCCTGAATAAGGGATAGAATGAAGTTGTGCCCTCACTCTGAGAGATGAAGTTATGCCCTCAGTAAGAGAGAGTTCAAGTTATGTCATCAATAATGAGGTAGCAGTTACAGATCCTGAAAGAACCCCGGTGTCCGAGCGGTCTTTACGCCACAAATCGCCCCCCAACAGGGACATGAAAACGAACAGGGACAAGAAGAATACAAACAGGGACATGAAGAAGAGGAACAGGGACAGGCAAACAGAACAGGGACAAAAACAGAAAAGGAATGATCAGGTACAGGCTAACAGAACAGGGATGACCAAAAAGAGCATATGGGAGGGCCACGATGGTTTACGCAGGACCCCCAAACAAGGACTCCAGGAGTTGGAGGGGCAGCCAGAGCCCCCCGGCTGGGCAGCACTCAGTGCCTGCCTCTCCCAGGGATGGGGTTATAAAGTTTGTTAAAGATAGACTTAGTATGCCTGGCAGTTTTTCTCTGTATTTTAGTTTGTGTTAATAGTGCTTTCTTAATTTGTGTTTCTCTTGCTTTCTTAATTTCTGTTAATCGCGCCTTCTTAATTTGTGTTAAACCTGCTTTCTTAATTTGTGTTAATCGAGCTCTTTTATGTTAATAAAGGAGGGGGAGATGTGGGAGCCTGGCCATGGGGTTAGACAAGCCCCATGGTTGGTGATAAGATCTGACTAATAAAGTAGAGACCATCAGGAAAATAAAGCCTTGAGAGGGAACAAAGAAGGGTGATTCAGGAGACACCTTAAACAGGGACATGAAGAACAGGAACAGGGATAGTCTAACAGAACAGGGACGAAAATAAAAAAGTAATGAATAGGGACAGGCTATCAGAACAGGGACAAACAAAAAACAGCGTATGGGAGGGTCTCGCTGGCATAGGCAGGACCCAGAAACAAGGACTCCAGGAGTTGGAGGGGCAGCCAGAGCCCCCCGGCTGGGCAGCACTCAGTGATTGCCTCTCCCAGGGTTGTGGTTACAAAGTTTGTTAAAGATGGAATTAGTATGCCTGGCATTTTTTCTCTGTATTTTAATTTGTGTTAATAGTGCTTTCTTAATTTGTGTTTCTCTAGCTTTCTTAATTTCTGTTAATCGTGCCTTCTTAATTTGTGTTAAACCTGCTTTCTTAATTTGTGTTAATCGAGCTCTTTTATGTTAATAAAGAAGGGGGAGATGTGGGAGCCTGGCCATGGGGGTCGACAAGTCCCATGGTTGGTGATAACATCCGACTCTTAAAGATGAGGCCATCAGGAAACTAAAGAGTTGAGAGGGAACAAAGAAGGGTGATTCAGGAGACACCTTAAACAGGGACATGAAGAACAGGAACAGGGATAGTCTAACAGAACAGGGACAAAAACAAAAAAGGAATGAATAGGGACAGGCTATCAGAACAGGGACAAACAAAAAACAGCATATGGGAGGGTCCCACTGGCGTATGCTGGACCCACAAACAAGGACTCCAGGAGTTGGAGGGGCAGCCAGAGCCCCCCGGCTGGGCAGCACTCAGTGCCTGCCTCTCCCAGGGATGGTTTTACAAAGATTGTTAAAGATAGACTTAGTATGCCTGGCAGTTTTTCTCTGTTTTAGTTTGTGTTGATCCTGCCTTCTTAATTTGTGTTAATCGCGCTTTCTTAAGTTAATAAAGAAGGGGAAGATGTGGGAGTGTGGCCATGGGGGTCGACAAGTCCCATGGTTGGTGATAACATCCAACTCTTAAGGATGAGACCATCAGGAATTTAAAGAGTTGAGAGGGAACAAAGAAGGGTGATTCAGGTGACACCTTCTTGTCTGGGGTGGCTAGTTCTCCAGCCATTAATGCATGGAAGTGGCTGGGTGTTTGCTGTTGCCGGGCAAAGTTGTTGACCAATGACTAGTTAGTGGAAAGGTACTGCTATGAGGCGGAAGTTATAGGAAGGGAGCCTTTCCTGAATAAGGGATAGAATGAAGTTGTGCCCTCACTCTGAGAGGTGAAGTTATGCCCTCAGTAAGAGAGAGTTCAAGTTATGTCATCAATAAAGAGGTAGCAGTTACAGATCCTGAAAGAACCCCGTTGTCCATGCGGTCTTTACGCCACAAATCGCCCCCCAACAGGGACAAGAAAACGAACAGGGACGAGAAGAAAACAAACAGGGACATGAAGAACAGGAACAGGGACAGGCTAACAGAACAGGGACAAAAACAAAAAAGGAATGAATAGGGACAGGCTAACAGAACAGGGACGAACAAAAAGAGCTTATGGGAGGGTCACGCTGGCTTACGCAGGACCCCCAAACAAGGACTCCAGGAGTTGGAGGGGCAGCCAGAGCCCCCCGGTTGGGCAGCACTCAGTGCCTGCCTATCCCAGGGATGGGGTTGCAAAGTTTGTTAAAGATAGTCTTAGTATGCCTGGCAGTTTTTCTCTGTGTTTTAGTTTGTGTTGATCCTGCCTTCTTAATTTGTGTTAATTGCGCTTTCTTATGTTAATAAAGAAGGAGGAGATGTGGGAGTGTGGCCATGGGGGTCGACAAGCCCCATGGTTGGTGATCACATCCGACTCTTAAAGATGAGACCATGAGGAAAGTAAAGCCTTGAGAGGGAACAAGGAAGGGTGATTCAGGAGACACCTTAAACAGGGACATGAAGAACAGGAACAGGGACAGGCTAACAGAGCAGGGAGAAACAAAAAACAGCATATGGGAGGGTCCCACTGGCATATGCTGGACCCACAAACAAGGACTCCAGGAGTTGGAGGGGCAGCCAGAGCCCCCCAGCTGGGAAGCACTCAGTGCCTGCCTCTCCCAGGGATGGGGTTACAAAGTTTGTTAAAGATGGAATTAGTATGCCTGGCACTTTTTCTCTGTATTTTAATTTGTGTTGAGTGCTTTCTTAATTTGTGTTTCTCTTGCTTTCTTAATTTCTGTTAATCGCGCCTTCTTAATTTGTGTTAAACCTGCTTTCTTAATTTGTGTTAATCGAGCTCTTTTATGTTAATAAAGAAGGGGGAGATGTGGGAGCATGGCCATGGGGGTCCACAAGCCCTATGGTTGGTGATAACATCCAACTCTTAAAGATGAGGCCATGAGGAAAGTAAAGAGTTGAGAGGGAACAAAGTAGGGTGATTCAGGAGACACCTTAAACAGGGACATGAAGAACAGGAACAGGGACAGGCTAACAGAGCAGGGAGAAACAAAAAACAGCATATGGGAGGGTCCCACTGGCATAGGCAGGACCCACAAACAAGGACTCCAGGAGTTGGAGGGGCAGCCAGAGCCCCCCAGCTGGGCAGCACTCAGTGCCTGCCTCTCCCAGGGATGGTTTTACAAAGATTGTTAAAGATAGACTTAGTATGCCTGGCAGTTTTTCTCTGTGTTTTAGTTTGTGCTGATCCTGCCTTCTTAATTTGTGTTAATCGCGCTTTCTTATGTTAATAAAGAAGGGGAAGATGTGGGAGTGTGGCCATGGGGGTCGACAAGCCCCATGGTTGGTGATCACATCCGACTCTTAAAGATGAGTCCATCAGGAAAGTAAAGCCTTGAGAGGGAACAAAGAAGGGTGATTCAGGAGACACCTTAAGCAGGGACATGAAGAACAGGAACAGGGATAGTCTAACAGAACAGGGACGAAAATAAAAAAGTAATGAATAGGGACAGGCTATCAGAACAGGGACAAACAAAAAACAGCGTATGGGAGGGTCTCGCTGGCATAGGCAGGACCCCCAAACAAGGACTCCAGGAGTTGGAGGGGCAGCCAGAGCCCCCCGGCTGGGCAGCACTCAGTGCCTGCCTCTCCCAGGGTTGTGGTTACAAAGTTTGTTAAAGATGGAATTAGTATGCCTGGCATTTTTTCTCTGTATTTTAATTTGTGTTAATAGTGCTTTCTTAATTTGTGTTTCTCTAGCTTTCTTAATTTCTGTTAATCGTGCCTTCTTAATTTGTGTTAAACCTGCTTTCTTAATTTGTGTTAATCGAGCTCTTTTATGTTAATAAAGAAGGGGGAGATGTGGGAGCGTGGCCATGGGGGTCGACAAGCCCCATGGTTGGTGATCACATCCGACTATTAAAGTAGAGACCATCAGGAAAGTAAAGCCTTGAGAGGGAGCAAAGAAGGGTGATTCAGGAGACACCTTAACCAGGGACATGAAGAACAGGAACAGGGATAGTCTAACAGAACAGGGACAAAAACAAAAAAGGAATGAATAGGGACAGGCTATCAGAACAGGGACAAACAAAAAACAGCATATGGGAGGGTCCCACTGGCGTATGCTGGACCCACAAACAAGGTCTCCAGGAGTTGGAGGGGCAGCCAGAGCCCCCCGGCTGGGCAGCACTCAGTGCCTGCCTCTCCCAGGGATGGTTTTACAAAGATTGTTAAAGATAGACTTAGTATGCCTGGCAGTTTTTCTCTGTGTTTTAGTTTTTGTTGATCCTGCCTTCTTAATTTGTGTTAATCGCGCTTTCTTATGTTAATAAAGAAGAAGGAGATGTGGGAGTGTGGCCATGGGGGTCGACAAGTCCCATGGTTGGTGATAACATCCAACTCTTAAGGATGAGACCATCAGGAATTTAAAGAGTTGAGAGGGAACAAAGAAGGGTGATTCAGGTGACACCTTCTTGTCTGGGGTGGCTAGTTCTCCAGCCATTAATGCATGGAAGTGGCTGGGTGTTTGCTGTTGCCGGGCAAAGTTGTTGACCAATGACTAGTTAGTGGAAAGGTACTGCTGTGAGGCGGAAGTTATAGGAAGGGAGCCTTTCCTGAATAAGGGATAGAATGAAGTTGTGCCCTCACTCTGAGAGATGAAGTTATGCCCTCAGTAAGAGAGAGTTCAAGTTATGTCATCAATAAAGAGGTAGCAGTTACAGATCCTGAAAGAACCCCGTTGTCCATGCGGTCTTTACGCCACAAATCGCCCCCCAACAGGGACAAGAAAACGAACAGGGACGAGAAGAAAACAAACAGGGACATGAAGAACAGGAACAGGGACAGGCTAACAGAACAGGGACAAAAACAAAAAAGGAATGAATAGGGACAGGCAAACGGAACAGATAAAAGAAAAAAAAAGTAATGAATAGGTACAGGCTAACAGAACAGGGACGAACAAAAAGAGCTTATGGGAGGGTCACGCTGGCTTACGCAGGACCCACAAACAAGGACTCCAGGAGTTGGAGGGGCAGCCAGAGCCCCCCGGCTGGGCAGCACTCAGTGCCTGCCACTCCCAGGGATGGGGTTGCAAAGTTTGTTAAAGATAGTCTTAGTATGCCTGGCAGTTTTTCTCTGTGTTTTAGTTTGTGTTGATCCTGCCTTCTTAATTTGTGTTAATTGTGCTTTCTTACGTTAATAAAGAAGGAGGAGATGTGGGAGTGTGGCCATGGGGGTCGACAAGCCCCATGGTTGGTGATCACATCCGACTCTTAAAGATGAGACCATCATGAAAGTAAAGCCTTGAGAGGGAACAAAGAAGGGTGATTCAGGAGACACCTTAACCAGGGACATGAAGAACAGGAACAGGGACAGGCTAACAGAGCAGGGAGAAACAAAAAACAGCATATGGGAGGGTCCCACTGGCATATGCTGGACCCACAAACAAGGACTCCAGTAGTCGGAGGGGCAGCCAGAGCCCCCCGGCTGGGCAGCACTCAGTGCCTGCCTCTCCCAGGGATGGTTTTACAAAGGTTGATAAAGATAGACTTAGTATGCCTGGCAGTTTTTCTCTGTGTTTTAGTTTGTGTTGATCCTGCCTTCTTAATTTGTGTTAATTGTGCTTTCTTATGTTAATAAAGAAGGAGGAGATGTGGGAGTGTGGCCATGGGGGTCGACAAGCCCCATGGTTGGTGATCACATCCGACTATTAAAGTAGAGACCATCAGGAAAGTAAAGCCTTGAGAGGGAACAAAGAAGGGTGATTCAGGAGACACCTTAAGCAGGGACATGAAGAACAGGAACAGGGACAGGCTAACAGAACAGGGACAAAACAAAAAAGGAATGAATAGGGACATGCTATCAGAACAGGGACAAACAAAAAACAGCGTATGGGAGGGTCTCGCTGGCATAGGCAGGACCCACAAACAAGGACTCCAGGAGTTGGAGGGGCAGCCAGAGCCCCCCAGCTGGGCAGCACTCAGTGCCTGCCACTCCCCGCGATGGGGTTGCAAAGTTTGTTAAAGATGGAATTAGTATGCCTGGCAGTTTTTCTCTGTATTTTAGTTTGTGTTAATAGTGCTTTCTTAATTTGTGTTACTCTTGCTTTCTTAATTTCTGTTAATCGCGCCTTCTTAATTTGTGTTAAACCTGCTTTCTTAATTTGTGTTAATCGAGCTCTTTTATGTTAATAAAGAAGGGGGAGATGTGGGAGCATGGCCATGGGGGTCGACAAGTCCCATGGTTGGTGATAACATCCAACTCTTAAAGATGAGACCATCAGGAAAGTAAAGCCTTGAGAGGGAATAAAGAAGGGTGATTCAGGAGACACCTTAAGCAGGGAGATGAAGAACAGGAACAGGGATAGTCTAACAGAACAGGGACGAAAACAAAAAGGTAATGAATAGGGACAGGCTATCAGAACAGGGACAAACAAAAAACAGCGTATGGGAGGGTCTCGCTGGCATAGGCAGGACCCCCAAACAAGGACTCCAGGAGTTGGAGGGGCAGCCAGAGCCCCCCGGCTGGGCAGCACTCAGTGCCTGCCTCTCCCAGGGATGGTTTTACAAAGATTGTTAAAGATAGACTTAGTATGCCTGGCAGTTTTTCTCTGTGTTTTAGTTTGTGTTGATCCTGCCTTCTTAATTTGTGTTAATTGCGCTTTCTTATGTTAATAAAGAAGGAGGAGATGTGGGAGTGTGGCCATGGGGGTCGACAAGCCCCATGGTTGGTGATCACATCCGACTCTTAAAGATGAGGCCATGAGGAAAGTAAAGCCTTGAGAGGGAACAAAGAAGGGTGATTCAGGAGACACCTTAAGCAGGGACATGAAGAACAGGAACAGGGACAGGCTATCAGAGCAGGGAGAAACAAAAAAACAGCATATGGGAGGGTCCCACTGGCATAGGCAGGACCCACAAACAAGGACTCCAGGAGTTGGAGGGGCAGCCAGAGCCCCCCAGCTGGACAGCACTCAGTGCCTGCCACTCCCAGGGATGGGGTTGCAAAGTTTGTTAAAGATAGTCTTAGTATGCCTGGCAGTTTTTCTCTGTGTTTTAGTTTGTGTTGATCCTGCCTTCTTAATTTGTGTTAATTGCGCTTTCTTATGTTAATAAAGAAGGGGAAGATGTGGGAGTGTGGCCATGGGGGTCGACAAGCCCCATGGTTGGTGATAACATCCAACTCTTAAGGATGAGACCATCAGGAATTTAAAGAGTTGAGAGGGAACAAAGAAGGGTGATTCAGGTGACACCTTCTTGTCTGGGGTGGCTAGTTCTCCAGCCATTAATGCATGGAAGTGGCTGGGTGTTTGCTGTTGCCGGGCAAAGTTGTTGACCAATGACTAGTTAGTGGAAAGGTACTGCTGTGAGGCGGAAGTTATAGGAAGGGAGCCTTTCCTGAATAAGGGATAGAATGAAGTTGTGCCCTCACTCTGAGAGATGAAGTTATGCCCTCAGTAAGAGAGAGTTCAAGTTATGTCATCAATAATGAGGTAGCAGTTACAGATCCTGAAAGAACCCCGGTGTCCGAGCGGTCTTTACGCCACAAATCGCCCCCCAACAGGGACATGAAAACGAACAGGGACGAGAAGAATACAAACAGGGACATGAAGAAGAGGAACAGGGACAGGCAAACAGAACAGGGACAAAAACAAAAAAGGAATGAATAGGGACAGGAAAACGGAACAGGGACAAAAACAGAAAAGGAATGATCAGGTACAGGCTAACAGAACAGGGATGACCAAAAAGAGCATATGGGAGGGCCACGATGGTTTACGCAGGACCCCCAAACAAGGACTCCAGGAGTTGGAGGGGCAGCCAGAGCCCCCCGGCTGGGCAGCACTCAGTGCCTGCCTCTCCCAGGGTTGTGGTTACAAAGTTTGTTAAAGATGGAATTAGTATGCCTGGCATTTTTTCTCTGTATTTTAATTTGTGTTAATAGTGCTTTCTTAATTTGTGTTTCTCTAGCTTTCTTAATTTCTGTTAATCGTGCCTTCTTAATTTGTGTTAAACCTGCTTTCTTAATTTGTGTTAATCGAGCTCTTTTATGTTAATAAAGAAGGGGGAGATGTGGGAGCCTGGCCATGGGGGTCGACAAGTCCCATGGTTGGTGATAACATCCGACTCTTAAAGATGAGGCCATCAGGAAACTAAAGAGTTGAGAGGGAACAAAGAAGGGTGATTCAGGAGACACCTTAAACAGGGACATGAAGAACAGGAACAGGGATAGTCTAACAGAACAGGGACAAAAACAAAAAAGGAATGAATAGGGACAGGCTATCAGAACAGGGACAAACAAAAAACAGCATATGGGAGGGTCCCACTGGCGTATGCTGGACCCACAAACAAGGACTCCAGGAGTTGGAGGGGCAGCCAGAGCCCCCCGGCTGGGCAGCACTCAGTGCCTGCCTCTCCCAGGGATGGTTTTACAAAGATTGTTAAAGATAGACTTAGTATGCATGGCAGTTTTTCTCTGTTTTAGTTTGTGTTGATCCTGCCTTCTTAATTTGTGTTAATCGCGCTTTCTTAAGTTAATAAAGAAGGGGAAGATGTGGGAGTGTGGCCATGGGGGTCGACAAGCCCCATGGTTGGTGATCACATCCGACTATTAAAGATGAGACCATCAGGAAAGTAAAGCCTTGAGAGGGAACAAAGAAGGGTGATTCAGGTGACACCTTAAACAGGGACATGAAGAACAGGAACAGGGATAGTCTAACAGAACAGGGACAAAAACAAAAAAGGAATGAATAGGGACAGGCTATCAGAACAGGGACAAAAAAAAACAGCGTATGGGAGGGTCTCGCTGGCATAGGCAGGACCCACAAACAAGGACTCCAGGAGTTGGAGGGGCAGCCAGAGCCCCCCGGCTGGGCAGCACTCAGTGCCTGCCTCTCCCAGGGATGGTTTTACAAAGATTGTTAAAGATAGACTTAGTATGCCTGGCAGTTTTTCTCTGTGTTTTAGTTTGTGTTGATCCTGCCTTCTTAATTTGTGTTAATTGCGCTTTCTTATGTTAATAAAGAAGGGGAAGATGTGGGAGTGTGGCCATGGGGGTCGACAAGCCCCATGGTTGGTGATCACATCCGACTCTTAAAGATGAGACCATGAGGAAAGTAAAGCCTTGAGAGGGAACAAAGAAGGGTGATTCAGGAGACACCTTAAACAGGGACATGAAGAACAGGAACAGGGACAGGCTAACAGAGCAGGGAGAAACAAAAAACAGCATATGGGAGGGTCCCACTGGCATAGGCAGGACCCACAAACAAGGACTCCAGGAGTTGGAGGGGCAGCCAGAGCCCCCCAGCTGGGCAGCACTCAGTGCCTGCCTCTCCCAGGGATGGTTTTACAAAGATTGTTAAAGATAGACTTAGTATGCCTGGCAGTTTTTCTCTGTGTTTTAGTTTGTGTTGATCCTGCCTTCTTAATTTGTGTTAATTGCGCTTTCTTATGTTAATAAAGAAGGGGAAGATGTGGGAGTGTGGCCATGGGGGTCGACAAGCCCCATGGTTGGTGATAACATCCAACTCTTAAGGATGAGACCATCAGGAATTTAAAGAGTTGAGAGGGAACAAAGAAGGGTGATTCAGGTGACACCTTCTTGTCTGGGGTGGCTAGTTCTCCAGCCATTAATGCATGGAAGTGGCTGGGTGTTTGCTGTTGCCGGGCAAAGTTGTTGACCAATGACTAGTTAGTGGAAAGGTACTGCTGTGAGGCGGAAGTTATAGGAAGGGAGCCTTTCCTGAATAAGGGATAGAATGAAGTTGTGCCCTCACTCTGAGAGATGAAGTTATGCCCTCAGTAAGAGAGAGTTCAAGTTATGTCATCAATAAAGAGGTAGCAGTTACAGATCCTGAAAGAACCCCGGTGTCCGTGCGGTCTTTACGCCACAAATCGCCCCCCAACAGGGACATGAAAACGAACAGGGACGAGAAGAATACAAACAGGGACATGAAGAAGAGGAACAGGGACAGGCAAACAGAACAGGGACAAAAACAAAAAAGGAATGAATAGGGACAGGAAAACGGAACAGGGACAAAAACAGAAAAGGAATGATCAGGTACAGGCTAACAGAACAGGGATGACCAAAAAGAGCATATGGGAGGGCCACGATGGTTTACGCAGGACCCCCAAACAAGGACTCCAGGAGTTGGAGGGGCAGCCAGAGCCCCCCGGCTGGGCAGCACTCAGTGCCTGCCTCTCCCAGGGATGGGGTTATAAAGTTTGTTAAAGATAGACTTAGTATGCCTGGCAGTTTTTCTCTGTATTTTAGTTTGTGTTAATAGTGCTTTCTTAATTTGTGTTTCTCTTGCTTTCTTAATATCTGTTAATCGCGCCTTCTTAATTTGTGTTAAACCTGCTTTCTTAATTTGTGTTAATCGAGCTCTTTTATGTTAATAAAGGAGGGGGAGATGTGGGAGCCTGGCCATGGGGTTAGACAAGCCCCATGGTTGGTGATAAGATCTGACTAATAAAGTAGAGACCATCAGGAAAGTAAAGCCTTGAGAGGGAACAAAGAAGGGTGATTCAGGAGACACCTTAAACAGGGACATGAAGAACAGGAACAGGGGTAGTCTAACAGAACAGGGACGAAAATAAAAAAGTAATGAATAGGGACAGGCTATCAGAACAGGGACAAACAAAAAACAGCGTATGGGAGGGTCTCGCTGGCATAGGCAGGACCCCCAAACAAGGACTCCAGGAGTTGGAGGGGCAGCCAGAGCCCCCCGGCTGGGCAGCACTCAGTGCCTGCCTCTCCCAGGGTTGTGGTTACAAAGTTTGTTAAAGATGGAATTAGTATGCCTGGCATTTTTTCTCTGTATTTTAATTTGTGTTAATAGTGCTTTCTTAATTTGTGTTTCTCTAGCTTTCTTAATTTCTGTTAATCGTGCCTTCTTAATTTGTGTTAAACCTGCTTTCTTAATTTGTGTTAATCGAGCTCTTTTATGTTAATAAAGAAGGGGGAGATGTGGGAGCCTGGCCATGGGGGTCGACAAGTCCCATGGTTGGTGATAACATCCGACTCTTAAAGATGAGGCCATCAGGAAACTAAAGAGTTGAGAGGGAACAAAGAAGGGTGATTCAGGAGACACCTTAAACAGGGACATGAAGAACAGGAACAGGGATAGTCTAACAGAACAGGGACAAAAACAAAAAAGGAATGAATAGGGACAGGCTATCAGAACAGGGACAAACAAAAAACAGCGTATGGGAGGGTCTCGCTGGCATAGGCAGGACCCCCAAACAAGGACTCCAGGAGTTGGAGGGGCAGCCAGAGCCCCCCGGCTGGGCAGCACTCAGTGCCTGCCTCTCCCACGGATGGGGTTGCAAAGTTTGTTAAAGATAGTCTTAGTATGCCTGGCAGTTTTTCTCTGTGTTTTAGTTTGTGTTGATCCTGCCTTCTTAATTTGTGTTAATTGCGCTTTCTTATGTTAATAAAGAAGGAGGAGATGTGGGAGTGTGGCCATGGGGGTCGACAAGCCCCATGGTTGGTGATCACATCCGACTCTTAAAGATGAGGCCATGAGGAAAGTAAAGCCTTGAGAGGGAACAAAGAAGGGTGATTCAGGAGACACCTTAAACAGGGACATGAAGAACAGGAACAGGGACAGGCTATCAGAACAGGGACAAACAAAAAACAGCGTATGGGAGGGTCTCGCTGGCATAGGCAGGACCCACAAACAAGGACTCCAGGAGTTGGAGGGGCAGCCAGAGCCCCCCAGCTGGGCAGCACTCAGTGCCTGCCACTCCCCGCGATGGGGTTGCAAAGTTTGTTAAAGATGGAATTAGTATGCCTGGCAGTTTTTCTCTGTATTTTAGTTTGTGTTAATAGTGCTTTCTTAATTTGTGTTACTCTTGCTTTCTTAATTTCTGTTAATCGCGCCTTCTTAATTTGTGTTAAACCTGCTTTCTTAATTTGTGTTAATCGAGCTCTTTTATGTTAATAAAGAAGGGGGAGATGTGGGAGCATGGCCATGGGGGTCGACAAGTCCCATGGTTGGTGATAACATCCAACTCTTAAAGATGAGACCATCAGGAAAGTAAAGCCTTGAGAGGGAATAAAGAAGGGTGATTCAGGAGACACCTTAAGCAGGGACATGAAGAACAGGAACAGGGATAGTCTAACAGAACAGGGACGAAAACAAAAAGGTAATGAATAGGGACAGGCTATCAGAACAGGGACAAACAAAAAACAGCCTATGGGAGGGTCTCGCTGGCATAGGCAGGACCCACAAACAAGGACTCCAGGAGTTGGAGGGGCAGCCAGAGCCCCCCGGCAGGGCAGCACTCAGTGCCTGCCTCTCCCAGGGATGGTTTTACAAAGATTGTTAAAGATAGACTTAGTATGCCTGGCAGTTTTTCTCTGTGTTTTAGTTTGTGTTGATCCTGCCTTCTTAATTTGTGTTAATTGCGCTTTCTTATGTTAATAAAGAAGGGGAAGATGTGGGAGTGTGGCCATGGGGGTCGACAAGCCCCATGGTTGGTGATCACATCCGACTCTTAAAGATGAGACCATGAGGAAAGTAAAGCCTTGAGAGGGAACAAAGAAGGGTGATTCAGGAGACACCTTAAACAGGGACATGAAGAACAGGAACAGGGATAGTCTAACAGAACAGGGACAAAAACAAAAAAGGAATTAATAGGGACAGGCTATCAGAACAGGGACAAACAAAAAACAGCGTATGGGAGGGTCTCGCTGGCATAGGCAGGACCCACAAACAAGGACTCCAGGAGTTGGAGGGGCAGCCAGAGCCCCCCGGCTGGGCAGCACTCAGTGCCTGCCTCTCCCAGGGATGGGGTTACAAAGTTTGTTAAAGATGGAATTAGTATGCCTGGCAGTTTTTCTCTGTATTTTAGTTTGTGTTAATAGTGCTTTCTTAATTTGTGTTACTCTTGCTTTCTTAATTTCTGTTAATCGCGCCTTCTTAATTTGTGTTAAACCTGCTTTCTTAATTTGTGTTAATCGAGCTCTTTTAGGTTAATAAAGAAGGGGGAGATGTGGGAGCCTGGCCATGGGGGTCGACAAGTCCCATGGTTGGTGATAACATCCGACTCTTAAAGATGAGGCCATGAGGAAAGTAAAGCCTTGAGAGGGAACAAAGAAGGGTGATTCAGGAGACACCTTAAACAGGGACATGAAGAACAGGAACAGGGACAGGCTAACAGAACAGGGACAAACAAAAAACAGCGTATGGGAGGGTCTCGCTGGCATAGGCAGGACCCAGAAACAAGGACTCCAGGAGTTGGAGGGGCAGCCAGAGCCCCCCGGCTGGGCAGCACTCAGTGCCTGCCTCTCCCAGGGATGGGGTTACAAAGTTTGTTAAAGATGGAATTAGTATGCCTGGCAGTTTTTCTCTGTATTTTAGTTTGTGTTAATAGTGCTTTCTTAATTTGTGTTACTCTTGCTTTCTTAATTTCTGTTAATCGCGCCTTCTTAATTTGTGTTAAACCTGCTTTCTTAATTTGTGTTAATCGAGCTCTTTTATGTTAATAAAGAAGGAGGAGATGTGGGAGCGTGGCCATGGGGGTCGACAAGTCCCATGGTTGGTGATAACATCCAACTCTTAAGGATGAGACCATCAGGAATTTAAAGAGTTGAGAGGGAACAAAGAAGGGTGATTCAGGTGACACCTTCTTGTCTGGGGTGGCTAGTTCTCCAGCCATTAATGCATGGAAGTGGCTGGGTGTTTGCTGTTGCCGGGCAAAGTTGTTGACCAATGACTAGTTAGTGGAAAGGTACTGCTGTGAGGCGGAAGTTATAGGAAGGGAGCCTTTCCTGAATAAGGGATAGAATGAAGTTGTGCCCTCACTCTGAGAGGTGAAGTTATGCCCTCAGTAAGAGAGAGTTCAAGTTATGTCATCAATAAAGAGGTAGCAGTTACAGATCCTGAAAGAACCCCGTTGTCCGTGCGGTCTTTACGCCACAAATCGCCCCCCAACAGGGACAAGAAAACGAACAGGGACGAGAAGAAAACAAACAGGGACATGAAGAACAGGAACAGGGACAGGCTAACAGAACAGGGACAAAAACAAAAAAGGAATGAATAGGGACAGGCAAACGGAACAGATAAAAGAAAAAAAAAGGAATGAATAGGTACAGGCTAACAGAACAGGGACGAACAAAAAGAGCTTATGGGAGGGTCACGCTGGCTTACGCAGGACCCACAAAAAAGGACTCCAGGAGTTGGAGGGGCAGCCAGAGCCCCCCGGCTGGGCAGCACTCAGTGCCTGCCTATCCCAGGGATGGGGTTGCAAAGTTTGTTAAAGATAGTCTTAGTATGCCTGGCAGTTTTTCTCTGTGTTTTAGTTTGTGTTGATCCTGCCTTCTTAATTTGTGTTAATTGCGCTTTCTTATGTTAATAAAGAAGGAGGAGATGTGGGAGTGTGGCCATGGGGGTCGACAAGCCCCATGGTTGGTGATCACATCCGACTCTTAAAGATGAGACCATGAGGAAAGTAAAGCCTTGAGAGGGAACAAGGAAGGGTGATTCAGGAGACACCTTAAACAGGGACATGAAGAACAGGAACAGGGACAGGCTAACAGAGCAGGGAGAAACAAAAAAGAGCATATGGGAGGGTCCCACTGGCATATGCTGGACCCAGAAACAAGGACTCCGGGAGTTGGAGGGGCAGCCAGAGCCCCCCAGCTGGGAAGCACTCAGTGCCTGCCTCTCCCAGGGATGGGGTTACAAAGTTTGTTAAAGATGGAATTAGTATGCCTGGCACTTTTTCTCTGTATTTTAATTTGTGTTGAGTGCTTTCTTAATTTGTGTTTCTCTTGCTTTCTTAATTTCTGTTAATCGCGCCTTCTTAATTTGTGTTAAACCTGCTTTCTTAATTTGTGTTAATCGAGCTCTTTTATGTTAATAAAGAAGGGGGAGATGTGGGAGCATGGCCATGGGGGTCCACAAGCCCTATGGTTGGTGATAACATCCAACTCTTAAAGATGAGGCCATCAGGAAAGTAAAGAGTTGAGAGGGAACAAAGAAGGGTGATTCAGGAGACACCTTAAACAGGGACATGAAGAACAGGAACAGGGATAGTCTAACAGAACAGGGACAAAAACAAAAAAGGAATGAATAGGGACAGGCTATCAGAACAGGGACAAACAAAAAACAGCATATGGGAGGGTCCCACTGGCGTATGCTGGACCCACAAACAAGGACTCCAGGAGTTGGAGGGGCAGCCAGAGCCCCCCGGCTGGGCAGCACTCAGTGCCTGCCTCTCCCAGGGATGGTTTTACAAAGATTGTTAAAGATAGACTTAGTATGCCTGGCAGTTTTTCTCTGTTTAAGTTTGTGTTGATCCTGCCTTCTTAATTTGTGTTAATCGCGCTTTCTTATGTTAATAAAGAAGGGGAAGATGTGGGAGTGTGGCCATGGGGGTCGACAAGTCCCAGGGTTGGTGATAACATCGGACTCTTAAAGATGAGACCATCAGGAAAGTAAAGCCTTGAGAGGGAACAAAGAAGGGTGATTCAGGAGACACCTTAACCAGGGACATGAAGAACAGGAACAGGGATAGTCTAACAGAACAGGGAGGAAAACAAAAAAGGAATGAATAGGGACAGGCTATCAGAACAGGGACAAACAAAAAACAGCGTATGGGAGGGTCTCGCTGGCATAGGCAGGACCCACAAACAAGGACTCCAGGAGTTCGAGGGGCAGCCAGAGCCCCCCGGCTGGGCAGCACTCAGTGCCAGCCTCTCCCAGGGATGGGGTTATAAAGTTTGTTAAAGATGGAATTAGTATGCCTGGCAGTTTTTCTCTGTATTTTAGTTTGTGTTAATAGTGCTTTCTTAATTTGTGTTACTCTTGCTTTCTTAATTTCTGTTAATCGCGCCTTCTTAATTGGTGTTAAACCTGCTTTCTTAATTTGTGTTAATCGAGCTCTTTTATGTTAATAAAGAAGGAGGAGATGTGGGAGTGTGGCCATGGGGGTGGACAAGTCCCATGGTTGGTGATAACATCCGACTCTTAAAGATGAGGCCATCAGGAAAGTAAAGAGTTGAGAGGGAACAAAGAAGGGTGATTCAGGAGACACCTTAACCAGGGACATGAAGAACAGGAACAGGGATAGTCTAACAGAACAGGGAGGAAAACAAAAAAGGAATGAATAGGGACAGGCTATCAGAACAGGGACAAACAAAAAACAGCGTATGGGAGGGTCTCGCTGGCATAGGCAGGACCCACAAAGAAGGACTCCAGGAGTTGGAGGGGCAGCCAGAGCCCCCCTGCTGGGCAGCACTCAGTGCCTGCATCTCCCAGGGATGGGTTTACAAAGTCTGTAAAAGATGGAATTAGTATGCCTGGCAGTTTTTCTCTGTGTTTTAGTTTGTGTTGATCCTGCCTTCTTAATTTGTGTTAATCGCGCTTTCTTAAGTTAATGAAGAAGGGGAAGATGTGGGAGTGTGGCCATGGGGGTCGACAAGCCCCTTGGTTGGTGATAACATCGGACTCTTAAAGATGAGACCATGAGGAAAGTAAAGCCTTGAGAGGGAACAAAGAAGGGTGATTCAGGAGACACCTTAAACAGGGACATGAAGAACAGGAACAGGGACAGGCTAACAGAGCAGGGAGAAACAAAAAACAGCATATGGGAGGGTCCCACTGGCGTATGCTGGACCCACAAACAAGGACTCCAGGAGTTGGAGGGGCAGCCAGAGCCCCCCGGCTGGGCAGCACTCAGTGCCTGCATCTCCCAGAGATGGGTTTACAAAGGTTGTTAAAGATAGACTTAGTATGCCTGGCAGTTTTTCTCTGTGTTTTAGTTTGTGCTGATCCTGCCTTCTTAATTTGTGTTAATCGAGCTCTTTTATGTTAATAAAGAAGGGGAAGATGTGGGAGTGTGGCCATGGGGGTCGACAAGCCCCATGGTTGGTGATAACATCGGACTCTTAAAGATGAGACCATCAGGAAAGTAAAGCCTTGAGAGGGAACAAAGAAGGGTGATTCAGGAGACACCTTAACCAGGGACATGAAGAACAGGAACAGGGATAGTCTAACAGAACAGGGAGGAAAACAAAAAAGGAATGAATAGGGACATGCTATCAGAACAGGGACAAACAAAAAACAGCGTATGGGAGGGTCTCGCTGGCATAGGCAGGACCCACAAAGAAGGACTCCAGGAGTTGGAGGGGCAGCCAGAGCCCCCCTGCTGGGCAGCACTCAGTGCCTGCCACTCCCAGGGATGGGGTTACAAAGTTTGTAAAAGATGGAATTAGTATGCCTGGCAGTTTTTCTCTGTGTTTTAGTTTGTGTTGATCCTGCCTTCTTAATTTGTGTTAATCGCGCTTTCTTAAGTTAATGAAGAAGGGGAAGATGTGGGAGTGTGGCCATGGGGGTCGACAAGCCCCATGGTTGGTGATAACATCGGACTCTTAAAGTAGAGACCATCAGGAAAGTAAAGCCTTGAGAGGGAACAAAGAAGGGTGATTCAGGAGACACCTTAAGCAGGGACATGAAGAACAGGAACAGGGACAGGCTAACAGAACAGGGACAAAACAAAAAAGGAATGAATAGGGACAGGCTATCAGAACAGCGACAAACAAAAAACAGCGTATGGGAGGGTCTCTCTGGCATAGGCAGGACCCACAAACAAGGACTCCAGGAGTTGGAGGGGCAGCCAGAGCCCCCCAGCTGGGAAGCACTAAGTGCCTGCCTCTCCCAGGGATGGGGTTACAAAGTTTGTTAAAGATGGAATTAGTATGCCTGGCAGTTTTTCTCTGTATTTTAGTTTGTGTTAATAGTGCTTTCTTAATTTGTGTTACTCTTGCTTTCTTAATTTCTGTTAATCGCGCCTTCATAATTTGTGTTAAACCTGATTTCTTAATTTGTGTTAATCGAGCTCTTTTATGTTAATAAAGAAGGGGGAGTTGTGGGAGCATGGCCATGGGGGTCGACAAGTCCCATGGTTGGTGATAACATCTGACTCTTAAAGATGAGGCCATCAGGAAAGTAAAGCCTTGAGAGGGAACAAAGAAGGGTGATTCAGGAGACACCTTAAACAGGGACATGAAGAACAGGAACAGGGACAGGCTAACAGAGCAGGGAGAAACAAAAAACAGCATATGGGAGGGTCCCACTGGCGTATGCCGGACCCACAAACAAGGACTCCAGGAGTTGGAGGGGCAGCCAGAGCCCCCCGGCTGGGCAGCACTCAGTGCCTGCCTCTCCCAGGGACGGTTTTACAAAGATTGTTAAAGATAGACTTAGTATGCCTGGCAGTTTTTCTCTGTGTTTTAGTTTGTGTTGATCCTGCCTTCTTAATTTGTGTTAATCGCGCTTTCTTATGTTAATAAAGAAGGGGAAGGTGTGGGAGTGTGGCCATGGGGGTCGACAAGTCCCATGGCTGGTGATAACATCCCACTCTTAAAGATGAGGCCATCAGGAAAGTAAAGAGTTGAGAGGGAACAAAGAAGGGTGATTCAGGAGACACCTTAAACAGGGACATGAAGAACAGGAACAGGGATAGTCTAACAGAACAGGGAGAAAACAAAAAAAGGAATGAATAGGGACAGGCTATCAGAACAGGGACAAACAAAAAACAGCGTATGGGAGGGTCTCGCTGGCATAGGCAGGACCCACAAACAAGGACTCCAGGAGTTCGAGGGGCAGCCAGAGCCCCCCGGCTGGGCAGCACTCAGTGCCTGCCTCTCCCACGGCTGGTTTTACAAAGGTTGTTAAACATAGACTTAGTATGCCTGGCAGTTTTTCTCTGTGTTTTAGTTTGTGTTGGTCCTGCCTTCTTAATTTGTGTTAATCGCGCTTTCTTATGTTAATAAAGAAGGGGGAGATGTGGGAGTGTGGCCATGGGGGTAGACAGGCCCCATGGTTGGTGATAACATCCGACTCTTAAAGATGAGGCCATCAGGAATTTAAAGATTTGAGAGGGAACAAAGAAGGGTGATTCAGGTGACACCTTCTTGTCTGGGGTGTCTAGTTCTCCAGCCATTAATGCATGGAAGTGGCTGGGTGTTTGCTGTTGCAGGGCAAAATTGTTTAACCAATGACTAATTAGTGGAAAGGTACTGCTGTGAGGTGGAAGTTATAGGAAGGGAGCCTTTCCTGAATAAGGGATAGAATGAAGTTGTGCCCTCACTCTGAGAGATGAAGTTATGCCCTCAGTAAGAGAGAGTTCAAGTTATGTCATCAATAATGAGGTAGCAGTTACAGATCCTGAAAGAACCCCGGTGTCCGAGCGGTCTTTACGCCACAAATCGCCCCCCAACAGGGACATGAAAACGAACAGGGACGAGAAGAATACAAACAGGGACATGAAGAAGAGGAACAGGGACAGGCAAACAGAACAGGGACAAAAACAAAAAAGGAATGAATAGGGACAGGAAAACGGAACAGGGACAAAAACAGAAAAGGAATGATCAGGTACAGGCTAACAGAACAGGGATGACCAAAAAGAGCATATGGGAGGGCCACGATGGTTTACGCAGGACCCCCAAACAAGGACTCCAGGAGTTGGAGGGGCAGCCAGAGCCCCCCGGCTGGGCAGCACTCAGTGCCTGCCTCTCCCAGGGATTGGGGTTATAAAGTTTGTTAAAGATAGACTTAGTATGCCTGGCAGTTTTTCTCTGTATTTTAGTTTGTGTTAATAGTGCTTTCTTAATTTGTGTTTCTCTTGCTTTCTTAATTTCTGTTAATCGCGCCTTCTTAATTTGTGTTAAACCTGCTTTCTTAATTTGTGTTAATCGAGCTCTTTTATGTTAATAAAGGAGGGGGAGATGTGGGAGCCTGGCCATGGGGTTAGACAAGCCCCATGGTTGGTGATAAGATCTCACTAATAAAGTAGAGACCATCAGGAAAGTAAAGCCTTGAGAGGGAACAAAGAAGGGTGATTCAGGAGACACCTTAAACAGGGACATGAAGAACAGGAACAGGGATAGTCTAACAGAACAGGGACGAAAATAAAAAAGTAATGAATAGGGACAGGCTATCAGAACAGGGACAAACAAAAAACAGCGTATGGGAGGGTCTCGCTGGCATAGGCAGGACCCCCAAACAAGGACTCCAGGAGTTGGAGGGGCAGCCAGAGCCCCCCGGCTGGGCAGCACTCAGTGCCTGCCTCTCCCAGGGTTGTGGTTACAAAGTTTGTTAAAGATGGAATTAGTATGCCTGGCATTTTTTCTCTGTATTTTAATTTGTGTTAATAGTGCTTTCTTAATTTGTGTTTCTCTAGCTTTCTTAATTTCTGTTAATCGTGCCTTCTTAATTGGTGTTAAACCTGCTTTCTTAATTTGTGTTAATCGAGCTCATTTATGTTAATAAAGAAGGGGGAGATGTGGGAGCCTGGCCATGGGGGTCGACAAGTCCCATGGTTGGTGATAACATCCGACTCTTAAAGATGAGGCCATCAGGAAACTAAAGAGTTGAGAGGGAACAAAGAAGGGTGATTCAGGAGACACCTTAAACAGGGACATGAAGAACAGGAACAGGGATAGTCTAACAGAACAGGGACAAAAACAAAAAAGGAATGAATAGGGACAGGCTATCAGAACAGGGACAAACAAAAAACAGCATATGGGAGGGTCCCACTGGCGTATGCTGGACCCACAAACAAGGACTCCAGGAGTTGGAGGGGCAGCCAGAGCCCCCCGGCTGGGCAGCACTCAGTGCCTGCCTCTCCCAGGGATGGTTTTACAAAGATTGTTAAAGATAGACTTAGTATGCCTGGCAGTTTTTCTCTGTTTTAGTTTGTGTTGATCCTGCCTTCTTAATTTGTGTTAATCGCGCTTTCTTAAGTTAATAAAGAAGGGGAAGATGTGGGAGTGTGGCCATGGGGGTCGACAAGCCCCATGGTTGGTGATAACATCGGACTCTTAAAGATGAAACCATCAGGAAAGTAAAGCCTTGAGAGGGAACAAAGAAGGGTGATTCAGGAGACACCTTAAGCAGGGACATGAAGAACAGGAACAGGGACAGGCTAACAGAGCAGGGAGAAACAAAAAACAGCATATGGGAGGGTCCCACTGGCATAGGCAGGACCCACAAACAAGGACTCCAGGAGTTGGAGGGGCAGCCAGAGCCCCCCAGCTGGGAAGCACTCAGTGCCTGCCACTCCCAGGGATGGGGTTGCAAAGTTTGTTAAAGATAGTCTTAGTATGCCTGGCAGTTTTTCTCTGTGTTTTAGTTTGTGTTGATCCTGCCTTCTTAATTTGTGTTAATTGCGCTTTCTTATGTTAATAAAGAAGGAGGAGATGTGGGAGTGTGGCCATGGGGGTCGACAAGCCCCATGGTTGGTGATAACATCGGACTCTTAAGGATGAGACCATCAGGAAAGTAAAGCCTTGAGAGGGAACAAAGAAGGGTGATTCAGGAGACACCTTAAACAGGGACATGAAGAACAGGAACAGGGATAGTCTAACAGAACAGGGACAAACACAAAAAAGGAAAGAATAGGGACATGCTATCAGAACAGGGACAAACAAAAAACAGCGTATGGGAGGGTCTCGCTGGCATAGGCAGGACCCACAAACAAGGACTCCAGGAGTTGGAGGGGCAGCCAGAGCCCCCCAGCTGGGCAGCACTCAGTGCCTGCCACTCCCCGCGATGGGGTTGCAAAGTTTGTTAAAGATGGAATTAGTATGCCTGGCAGTTTTTCTCTGTATTTTAGTTTGTGTTAATAGTGCTTTCTTAATTTGTGTTACTCTTGCTTTCTTAATTTCTGTTAATCGCGCCTTCTTAATTTGTGTTAAACCTGCTTTCTTAATTTGTGTTAATCGAGCTCTTTTATGTTAATAAAGAAGGGGGAGATGTGGGAGCATGGCCATGGGGGTCGACAAGTCCCATGGTTGGTGATAACATCCAACTCTTAAAGATGAGACCATCAGGAAAGTAAAGCCTTGAGAGGGAATAAAGAAGGGTGATTCAGGAGACACCTTAAGCAGGGACATGAAGAACAGGAACAGGGATAGTCTAACAGAACAGGGACGAAAACAAAAAGGTAATGAATAGGGACAGGCTATCAGAACAGGGACAAACAAAAAACAGCCTATGGGAGGGTCTCGCTGGCATAGGCAGGACCCACAAACAAGGACTCCAGGAGTTGGAGGGGCAGCCAGAGCCCCCCGGCTGGGCAGCACTCAGTGCCTGCCTCTCCCAGGGATGGTTTTACAAAGATTGTTAAAGATAGACTTAGTATGCCTGTCAGTTTTTCTCTGTGTTTTAGTTTGTGTTGATCCTGCCTTCTTAATTTGTGTTAATTGCGCTTTCTTATGTTAATAAAGAAGGGGAAGATGTGGGAGCCTGGCCATGGGGGTCGACAAGTCCCATGGTTGGTGATAACATCCGACTCTTAAAGATGAGGCCATGAGGAAAGTAAAGCCTTGAGAGGGAACAAAGAAGGGTGATTCAGGAGACACCTTAAACAGGGACATGAAGAACAGGAACAGGGACAGGCTAACAGAACCGGGACAAACAAAAAACAGCGTATGGGAGGGTCCCACTGGCATAGGCAGGACCCACAAACAAGGACTCCAGGAGTTGGAGGGGCAGCCAGAGCCCCCCAGCTGGGAAGCACTCAGTGCCTGCCACTCCCAGGGATGGGGTTGCAAAGTTTGTTAAAGATAGTCTTAGTATGCGTGGCAGTTTTTCTCTGTATTTTAGTTTGTGTTAATAGTGCTTTCTTAATTTGTGTTACTCTTGCTTTCTTAATTTCTGTTAATCGCGCCTTCTTAATTTGTGTTAAACCTGCTTTCTTAATTTGTGTTAATCGAGCTCTTTTATGTTAATAAAGAAGGGGGAGATGTGGGAGCATGGCCATGGGGGTCGACAAGTCCCATGGTTGGTGATAACATCCAACTCTTAAAGATGAGACCATCAGGAAAGTAAAGCCTTGAGAGGGAATAAAGAAGGGTGATTCAGGAGACACCTTAAGCAGGGACATGAAGAACAGGAACAAGGATAGTCTAACAGAACAGGGACGAAAACAAAAAGGTAATGAATAGGGACAGGCTATCAGAACAGGGACAAACAAAAAACAGCCTATGGGAGGGTCTCGCTGGCATAGGCAGGACCCACAAACAAGGACTCCAGGAGTTGGAGGGGCAGCCAGAGCCCCCCGGCTGGGCAGCACTCAGTGCCTGCCTCTCCCAGGGATGGTTTTACAAAGATTGTTAAAGATAGACTTAGTATGCCTGGCAGTTTTTCTCTGTGTTTTAGTTTGTGTTGATCCTCCCTTCTTAATTTGTGTTAATTGCGCTTTCTTATGTTAATAAAGAAGGGGAAGATGTGGGAGCCTGGCCATGGGGGTCGACAAGTCCCATGGTTGGTGATAACATCCGACTCTTAAAGATGAGGCCATGAGGAAAGTAAAGCCTTGAGAGGGAACAAAGAAGGGTGATTCAGGAGACACCTTAAACAGGGACATGAAGAACAGGAACAGGGACAGGCTAACAGAACAGGGACAAACAAAAAACAGCGTATGGGAGGGTCTCGCTGGCATAGGCAGGACCCCCAAACAAGGACTCCAGGAGTTGGAGGGGCAGCCAGAGCCCCCCGGCTGGGCAGCACTCAGTGCCTCCCTCTCCCAGGGTTGTGGTTACAAAGTTTGTTAAAGATGGAATTAGTATGCCTGGCATTTTTTCTCTGTATTTTAATTTGTGTTAATAGTGCTTTCTTAATTTGTGTTTCTCTAGCTTTCTTAATTTCTGTTAATCGTGCCTTCTTAATTTGTGTTAAACCTGCTTTCTTAATTTGTGTTAATCGAGCTCTTTTATGTTAATAAAGAAGGGGGAGATGTGGGAGCCTGGCCATGGGGGTCCACAAGTCCCATGGTTGGTGATAACATCCGACTCTTAAAGATGAGGCCATCGGGAAACTAAAGAGTTGAGAGGGAACAAAGAAGGGTGATTCAGGAGACACCTTAAACAGGGACATGAAGAACAGGAACAGGGATAGTCTAACAGAACAGGGACAAAAACAAAAAAGGAATGAATAGGGACAGGCTATCAGAACAGGGACAAACAAAAAACAGCGTATGGGAGGGTCTCGCTGGCATAGGCAGGACCCCCAAACAAGGACTCCAGGAGTTGGAGGGGCAGCCAGAGCCCCCCGGCTGGGCAGCACTCAGTGCCTGCCTCTCCCAGGGATGGGGTTGCAAAGTTTGTTAAAGATAGTCTTAGTATGCCTGGCAGTTTTTCTCTGTGTTTTAGTTTGTGTTGATCCTGCCTTCTTAATTTGTGTTAATTGCGCTTTCTTATGTTAATAAAGAAGGAGGAGATGTGGGAGTGTGGCCATGGGGGCCGACAAGCCCCATGGTTGATGTTCACATCCGACTCTTAAAGATGAGGCCATGAGGAAAGGAAAGCCTTGAGAGGGAACAAAGAAGGGTGATTCAGGAGACACCTTAAGCAGGGACATGAAGAACAGGAACAGGGACAGGCTAACAGAGCAGGGAGAAACAAAAAACAGCATATGGGAGGGTCCCACTGGCATAGGCAGGACCCACAAACAAGGACTCCAGGAGTTGGAGGGGCAGCCAGAGCCCCCCAGCTGGGAAGCACTCAGTGCCTGCCACTCCCAGGGATGGGGTTGCAAAGTTTGTTAAAGATAGTCTTAGTATGCCTGGCAGTTTTTCTCTGTGTTTTAGTTTGTGTTGATCCTGCCTTCTTAATTTGTGCTAATTGCGCTTTCTTATGTTAATAAAGAAGGAGGAGATGTGGGAGTGTGGCCATGGGGGCCGACAAGCCCCATGGTTGGTGATAACATCGGACTCTTAAGGATGAGACCATCAGGAAAGTAAAGCCTTGAGAGGGAACAAAGAAGGGTGATTCAGGAGACACCTTAAACAGGGACATGAAGAACAGGAACAGGGATAGTCTAACAGAACAGGGACAAACACAAAAAAGGAAAGAATAGGGACATGCTATCAGAACAGGGACAAACAAAAAACAGCGTATGGGAGGGTCTCGCTGGCATAGGCAGGACCCCCAAACAAGGACTCCAGGAGTTGGAGGGGCAGCCAGAGCCCCCCAGCTGGGCAGCACTCAGTGCCTGCCACTCCCCGCGATGGGGTTGCAAAGTTTGTTAAAGATGGAATTAGTATGCGTGGCAGTTTTTCTCTGTATTTTAGTTTGTGTTAATAGTGCTTTCTTAATTTGTGTTACTCTTGCTTTCTTAATTTCTGTTAATCGCGCCTTCTTAATTTGTGTTAAACCTGCTTTCTTAATTTGTGTTAATCGAGCTCTTTTATGTTAATAAAGAAGGGGGAGATGTGGGAGCATGGCCATGGGGGTCGACAAGTCCCATGGTTGGTGATAACATCCAACTCTTAAAGATGAGACCATCAGGAAAGTAAAGCCTTGAGAGGGAATAAAGAAGGGTGATTCAGGAGACACCTTAAGCAGGGACATGAAGAACAGGAACAGGGATAGTCTAACAGAACAGGGACGAAAACAAAAAGGTAATGAATAGGGACAGGCTATCAGAACAGGGACAAACAAAAAACAGCCTATGGGAGGGTCTCGCTGGCATAGGCAGGACCCACAAACAAGGACTCCAGGAGTTGGAGGGGCAGCCAGAGCCCCCCAGCTGGGCAGCACTCAGTGCCTGCCACTCCCCGCGATGGGGTTGCAAAGTTTGTTAAAGATGGAATTAGTATGCGTGGTAGTTTTTCTCTGTATTTTAGTTTGTGTTAATAGTGCTTTCTTAATTTGTGTTTCTCTAGCTTTCTTAATTTCTGTTAATCGTGCCTTCTTAATTTGTGTTAAACCTGCTTTCTTAATTTGTGTTAATCGAGCTCTTTTATGTTAATAAAGAAGGGGGAGATGTGGGAGCATGGCCATGGGGGTCGACAAGTCCCATGGTTGGTGATAACATCCAACTCTTAAAGATGAGACCATCAGGAAAGTAAAGCCTTGAGAGGGAATAAAGAAGGGTGATTCAGGAGACACCTTAAGCAGGGACATGAAGAACAGGAACAGGGATAGTCTAACAGAACAGGGACGAAAACAAAAAGGTAATAAATAGGGACAGGCTATCAGAACAGGGACAAACAAAAAACAGCCTATGGGAGGGTCTCGCTGGCATAGGCAGGACCCACAAACAAGGACTCCAGGAGTTGGAGGGGCAGCCAGAGCCCCCCGGCTGGGCAGCACTCAGTGCCTGCCTCTCCCAGGGATGGTTTTACAAAGATTGTTAAAGATAGACTTAGTATGCCTGGCAGTTTTTCTCTGTGTTTTAGTTTGTGTTGATCCTGCCTTCTTAATTTGTGTTAATTGCGCTTTCTTATGTTAATAAAGAAGGGGAAGATGTGGGAGCCTGGCCATGGGGGTCGACAAGTCCCATGGTTGGTGATAACATCCGACTCTTAAAGATGAGGCCATGAGGAAAGTAAAGCCTTGAGAGGGAACAAAGAAGGGTGATTCAGGAGACACCTTAAACAGGGACATGAAGAACAGGAACAGGGACAGGCTAACAGAACAGGGACAAACAAAAAACAGCGTATGGGAGGGTCTCGCTGGCATAGGCAGGACCCAGAAACAAGGACTCCAGGAGTTGGAGGGGCAGCCAGAGCCCCCCAGCTGGGCAGCACTCAGTGCCTGCCTCTCCCAGGGATGGGGTTACAAAGTTTGTTAAAGATGGAATTAGTATGCCTGGCAGTTTTTCTCTGTATTTTAGTTTGTGTTAATAGTGCTTTCTTAATTTGTGTTACTCTTGCTTTCTTAATTTCTGTTAATCGCGCCTTCTTAATTTGTGTTAAACCTGCTTTCTTAATTTGTGTTAATCGAGCTCTTTTAGGTTAATAAAGAAGGAGGAGATGTGGGAGCGTGGCCATGGGGGTCGACAAGTCCCATGGTTGGTGATAACATCCAACTCTTAAGGATGAGACCATCAGGAATTTAAAGAGTTGAGAGGGAACAAAGAAGGGTGATTCAGGTGACACCTTCTTGTCTGGGGTGGCTAGTTCTCCAGCCATTAATGCATGGAAGTGGCTGGGTGTTTGCTGTTGCCGGGCAAAGTTGTTGACCAATGACTAGTTAGTGGAAAGGTACTGCTGTGAGGCGGAAGTTATAGGAAGGGAGCCTTTCCTGAATAAGGGCTAGAATGAAGTTGTGCCCTCACTCTGAGAGATGAAGTTATGCCCTCAGTAAGAGAGAGTTCAAGTTATGTCATCAATAAAGAGGTAGCAGTTACAGATCCTGAAAGAACCCCGTTGTCCGTGCGGTCTTTACGCCACAAATCGCCCCCCAACAGGGACAAGAAAACGAACAGGGACGAGAAGAAAACAAACAGGGACATGAAGAACAGGAACAGGGACAGGCTAACAGAACAGGGACAAAAACAAAAAAGGAATGAATAGGGACAGGCAAACGGAACAGATAAAAGAAAAAAAAGGAATGAATAGGTACAGGCTAACAGAACAGGGACGAACAAAAAGAGCTTATGGGAGGGTCACGCTGGCTTACGCAGGACCCACAAAAAAGGACTCCAGGAGTTGGAGGGGCAGCCAGAGCCCCCCGGTTGGGCAGCACTCAGTGCCTGCCTATCCCAGGGATGGGGTTGCAAAGTTTGTTAAAGATAGTCTTAGTATGCCTGGCAGTTTTTCTCTGTGTTTTAGTTTGTGCTGATCCTGCCTTCTTAATTTGTGTTAATTGCGCTTTCTTATGTTAATAAAGAAGGAGGAGATGTGGGAGTGTGGCCATGGGGGTCGACAAGCCCCATGGTTGGTGATCACATCCGACTCTTAAAGATGTGACCATGAGGAAAGTAAAGCCTTGAGAGGGAACAAGGAAGGGTGATTCAGGAGACACCTTAACCAGGGACATGAAGAACAGGAACAGGGACAGGCTAACAGAGCAGGGAGAAACAAAAAACAGCATATGGGAGGGTCCCACTGGCATATGCTGGACCCACAAACAAGGACTCCAGGAGTTGGAGGGGCAGCCAGAGCCCCGCAGCTGGGAAGCACTCAGTGCCTGCCTCTCCCAGGGATGGGGTTACAAAGTTTGTTAAAGATGGAATTAGTATGCCTGGCACTTTTTCTCTGTATTTTAATTTGTGTTGAGTGCTTTCTTAATTTGTGTTTCTCTTGCTTTCTTAATTTCTGTTAATCGCGCCTTCTTAATTTGTGTTAAACCTGCTTTCTTAATTTGTGTTAATCGAGCTCTTTTATGTTAATAAAGAAGGGGGAGATGTGGGAGCATGGCCATGGGGGTCCACAAGCCCTATGGTTGGTGATAACATCCAACTCTTAAAGATGAGGCCATCAGGAAAGTAAAGAGTTGAGAGGGAACAAAGTAGGGTGATTCAGGAGACACCTTAAACAGGGACATGAAGAACAGGAACAGGGACAGGCTAACAGAGCAGGGAGAAACAAAAAACAGCATATGGGAGGGTCCCACTGGCATAGGCAGGACCCACAAAGAAGGACTCCAGGAGTTGGAGGGGCAGCCAGAGCCCCCCAGCTGGGCAGCACTCAGTGCCTGCCTCTCCCAGGGATGGTTTTACAAAGATTGTTAAAGATAGACTTAGTATGCCTGGCAGTTTTTCTCTGTGTTTTAGTTTGTGCTGATCCTGCCTTCTTAATTTGTGTTAATCGCGCTTTCTTAAGTTAATAAAGAAGGGGAAGATGTGGGAGTGTGGCCATGGGGGTCGACAAGCCCCATGGTTGGTGATCACATCCGACTCTTAAAGATGAGTCCATCAGGAAAGTAAAGCCTTGAGAGGGAACAAAGAAGGGTGATTCAGGAGACACCTTAAGCAGGGACATGAAGAACAGGAACAGGGATAGTCTAACAGAACAGGGACAAAAACAAAAAAGGAATGAATAGGGACATGCTATCAGAACAGGGACAAACAAAAAACAGCGTATGGGAGGGTCTCGCTGGCATAGGCAGGACCTCCAAACAAGGACTCCAGGAGTTGGAGGGGCAGCCAGAGCCCCCCGGCTGGGCAGCACTCAGTGCCTGCCTCTCCCAGGGTTGTGGTTACAAAGTTTGTTAAAGATGGAATTAGTATGCCTGGCAGTTTTTCTCTGTATTTTAATTTGTGTTATTAGTGCTTTCTTAATTTGTGTTTCTCTAGCTTTCTTAATTTCTGTTAATCGCGCCTTCTTAATTTGGGTTAAACCTGCTTTCTTAATTTGTGTTAATCGAGCTCTTTTATGTTAATAAAGAAGGGGGAGATGTGGGAGCATGGCCATGGGGGTCGACAAGTCCGATGGTTGGTGATAACATCCGACTCTTAAAGATGAGACCATGAGGAAAGTAAAGCCTTGAGAGGGAACAAAGAAGGGTGATTCAGGAGACACCTTAAACAGGGACATGAAGAACAGGAACAGGGACAGGCTAACAGAGCAGGGAGAAACAAAAAACAGCATATGGGAGGGTCCCACTGGCATATGCTGGACCCACAAACAAGGACTCCAGGAGTTGGAGGGGCAGCCAGAGCCCCCCAGCTGGGAAGCACTCAGTGCCTGCCTCTCCCAGGGATGGGGTTACAAAGTTTGTTAAAGATGGAATTAGTATGCCTGGCACTTTTTCTCTGTATTTTAATTTGTGTTGAGTGCTTTCTTAATTTGTGTTTCTCTTGCTTTCTTAATTTCTGTTAATCGCGCCTTCTTAATTTGTGTTAAACCTGCTTTCTTAATTTGTGTTAATCGAGCTCTTTTATGTTAATAAAGAAGGGGGAGATGTGGGAGCATGGCCATGGGGGTCCACAAGCCCTATGGTTGGTGATAACATCCAACTCTTAAAGATGAGGCCATCAGGAAAGTAAAGAGTTGAGAAGGAACAAAGTAGGGTGATTCAGGAGACACCTTAAACAGGGACATGAAGAACAGGAACAGGGACAGGCTAACAGAGCAGGGAGAAACAAAAAAGAGCATATGGGTGGGTCCCACTGGCATAGGCAGGACCCACAAAGAAGGACTCCAGCAGTTGGAGGGGCAGCCAGAGCCCCCCAGCTGGGCAGCACTCATTGCCTGCCTCTCCCAGGGATGGTTTTACAAAGATTGTTAAAGATAGACTTAGTATGCTTGGCAGTTTTTCTCTGTGTTTTAGTTTGTGCTGATCCAGCCTTCTTAATTTGTGTTAATCGCGCTTTCTTATGTTAATAAAGAAGGGAAAGATGTGGGAGTGTGGCCATGGGGGTCGACAAGCCCCATGGTTGGTGATCACATCGTACTCTTAAGGATGAGACCATCAGGAAAGGAAAGCCTTGAGAGGGAACAAAGAAGGGTGATTCAGGAGACACCTTAACCAGGGACATGAAGAACAGGAACAGGGATAGTCTAACAGAACAGGGACAAACACAAAAAAGGAAAGAATAGGGACATGCTATCAGAACAGGGACAAACAAAAAACAGCGTATGGGAGGGTCTCGCTGGCATAGGCAGGACCCCCAAACAAGGACTCCAGGAGTTGGAGGGGCAGCCAGAGCCCCCCAGCTGGGCAGCACTCAGTGCCTGCCACTCCCCGCGATGGGGTTGCAAAGTTTGTTAAAGATGGAATTAGTATGCCTGGCAGTTTTTCTCTGTATTTTAGTTTGTGTTAATAGTGCTTTCTTAATTTGTGTTACTCTTGCTTTCTTAATTTCTGTTAATCGCGCCTTCTTAATTTGTGTTAAACCTGCTTTCTTAATTTGTGTTAATCGAGCTCTTTTATGTTAATAAAGAAGGGGGAGATGTGGGAGCATGGCCATGGGGGTCGACAAGTCCCATGGTTGGTGATAACATCCAACTCTTAAAGATGAGACCATCAGGAAAGTAAAGCCTTGAGAGGGAACAAAGAAGGGTGATTCAGGAGACACCTTAAGCAGGGACATGAAGAACAGGAACAGGGATAGTCTAACAGAACAGGGACGAAAACAAAAAGGGAATGAATAGGGACAGGCTATCAGAACAGGGACAAACAAAAAACAGCCTATGGGAGGGTCTCGCTGGCATAGTCAGGACCCACAAACAAGGACTCCAGGAGTTGGAGGGGCAGCCAGAGCCCCCCAGCTGGGCAGCACTCAGTGCCTGCCTCTCCCAGGGATGGGGTTACAAAGTTTGTTAAAGATGGAATTAGTATGCCTGGCAGTTTTTCTCTGTATTTTAGTTTGTGTTAATAGTGCTTTCTTAATTTGTGTTACTCTTGCTTTCTTAATTTCTGTTAATCGCGCCTTCTTAATTTGTGTTAAACCTGCTTTCTTAATTTGTGTTAATCGAGCTCTTTTAGGTTAATAAAGAAGGAGGAGATGTGGGAGCGTGGCCATGGGGGTCGACAAGTCCCATGGTTGGTGATAACATCCAACTCTTAAGGATGAGACCATCAGGAATTTAAAGAGTTGAGAGGGAACAAAGAAGGGTGATTCAGGTGACACCTTCTTGTCTGGGGTGGCTAGTTCTCCAGCCATTAATGCATGGAAGTGGCTGGGTGTTTGCTGTTGCCGGGCAAAGTTGTTGACCAATGACTAGTTAGTGGAAAGGTACTGCTGTGAGGCGGAAGTTATAGGAAGGGAGCCTTTCCTGAATAAGGGCTAGAATGAAGTTGTGCCCTCACTCTGAGAGATGAAGTTATGCCCTCAGTAAGAGAGAGTTCAAGTTATGTCATCAATAAAGAGGTAGCAGTTACAGATCCTGAAAGAACCCCGTTGTCCGTGCGGTCTTTACGCCACAAATCGCCCCCCAACAGGGACAAGAAAACGAACAGGGACGAGAAGAATACAAACAGGGACACGAAGAAGAGGAACAGGGACAGGCAAACTGCACAGGGACAAAAACAAAAAAGGAATGAATAGGGACAGGCAAACGGAACAGGGACAAAAACAGAAAAGGAATGATCAGGTACAGGCTAACAGAACAGGGATGACCAAAAAGAGCATATGGGAGGGTCACGATGGTTTACGCAGGACCCCCAAACAAGGACTCCAGGAGTTGGAGGGGCAGCCAGAGCCCCCCTGCTGGGCAGCACTCAGTGCCTGCCTCTCCCAGGGATGGGGTTATAAAGTTTGTTAAAGATGGAATTAGTATGCCTGGCAGTTTTTCTCTGTATTTTAGTTTGTGTTAATAGTGCTTTCTTAATTTGTGTTACTCTTGCTTTCTTAATTTCTGTTAATCGCGCCTTCTTAATTGGTGTTAAACCTGCTTTCTTAATTTGTGTTAATCGAGCTCTTTTATGTTAATAAAGAAGGGGGAGTTGTAGGAGCGTGGCCATGGGGGTCGACAAGTCCCATGGTTGGTGATAACATCCGACTCTTAAAGATGAGACCATCAGGAAAGTAAAGCCTTGAGAGGGAACAAAGAAGGGTGATTCAGGAGACACCTTAACCAGGGACATGAAGAACAGGAACAGGGATAGTCTAACAGAACAGGGAGGAAAACAAAAAAGGAAGGAATAGGGACAGGCTATCAGAACAGGGACAAACAAAAAACAGCGTATGGGAGGGTCTCGCTGGCATAGGCAGGACCCACAAAGAAGGACTCCAGGAGTTGGAGGGGCAGCCAGAGCCCCCCTGCTGGGCAGCACTCAGTGCCTGCATCTCCCAGGGATGGGGTTACAAAGTCTGTAAAAGATGGAATTAGTATGCCTGGCAGTTTTTCTCTGTGTTTTAGTTTGTGTTGATCCTGCCTTCTTAATTTGTGTTAATCGCGCTTTCTTAAGTTAATGAAGAAGGGGAAGATGTGGGAGTGTGGCCATGGGGGTCGACAAGCCCCATGGTTGGTGATAACATCGGACTCTTAAAGATGAGACCATCAGGAAAGTAAAGCCTTGAGAGGGAACAAAGAAGGGTGATTCAGGAGACACCTTAAACAGGGACATGAAGAACAGGGACAGGCTAACAGAGCAGGGAGAAACAAAAAACAGCGTATGGGAGGGTCTCGCTGGCATATGCTAGACCCACAAACAAGGACTCCAGGAGTTGGAGGGGCAGCCAGAGCCCCCCGGCTGGGCAGCACTCAGTGCCTGCATCTCCCAGGGATGGGTTTACAAAGGTTGTTAAATATAGACTTAGTATGCCTGGCAGTTTTTCTCTGTGTTTTAGTTTGTGCTGATCCTGCCTTCTTAATTTGTGTTAATTGTGCTTTCTTATGTTAATAAAGAAGGGGAAGATGTGGGAGTGTGGCCATGGGGGTCGACAAGCCCCATGGTTGGTGATAACATCGGACTCTTAAAGATGAGACCATCAGGAAAGTAAAGCCTTGAGAGGGAACAAAGAAGGGTGATTCAGGAGACACCTTAACCAGGGACATGAAGAACAGGAACAGGGATAGTCTAACAGAACAGGGAGGAAAACAAAAAAGGAATGAATAGGGACAGGCTATCAGAACAGGGACAAACAAAAAACAGCCTATGGGAGGGTCTCGCTGGCATAGGCAGGACCCACAAAGAAGGACTCCAGGAGTTGGAGGGGCAGCCAGAGCCCCCCTGCTGGGCAGCACTCAGTGCCTGCATCTCCCAGGGATGGGGTTACAAAGTTTGTTAAAGATGGAATTAGTATGCCTGGCAGTTTTTCTCTGTATTTTAGTTTGTGTTAATAGTGCTTTCTTAATTTGTGTTACTCTTGCTTTCTTAATTTCTGTTAATCGCGCCTTCTTAATTTGTGTTAAACCTGCTTTCTTAATTTGTGTTAATCGAGCTCTTTTAGGTTAATAAAGAAGGAGGAGATGTGGGAGCGTGGCCATGGGGGTCGACAAGTCCCATGGTTGGTGATAACATCCAACTCTTAAGGATGAGACCATCAGGAATTTAAAGAGTTGAGAGGGAACAAAGAAGGGTGATTCAGGTGACACCTTCTTGTCTGGGGTGGCTAGTTCTCCAGCCATTAATGCATGGAAGTGGCTGGGTGTTTGCTGTTGCCGGGCAAAGTTGTTGACCAATGACTAGTTAGTGGAAAGGTACTGCTGTGAGGCGGAAGTTATAGGAAGGGAGCCTTTCCTGAATAAGGGCTAGAATGAAGTTGTGCCCTCACTCTGAGAGATGAAGTTATGCCCTCAGTAAGAGAGAGTTCAAGTTATGTCATCAATAAAGAGGTAGCAGTTACAGATCCTGAAAGAACCCCGTTGTCCGTGCGGTCTTTACGCCACAAATCGCCCCCCAACAGGGACAAGAAAACGAACAGGGACGAGAAGAAAACAAACAGGGACATGAAGAACAGGAACAGGGACAGGCTAACAGAACAGGGACAAAAACAAAAAAGGAATGAATAGGGACAGGCAAACGGAACAGATAAAAGAAAAAAAAGGAATGAATAGGTACAGGCTAACAGAACAGGGACGAACAAAAAGAGCTTATGGGAGGGTCACGCTGGCTTACGCAGGACCCACAAAAAAGGACTCCAGGAGTTGGAGGGGCAGCCAGAGCCCCCCGGTTGGGCAGCACTCAGTGCCTGCCTATCCCAGGGATGGGGTTGCAAAGTTTGTTAAAGATAGTCTTAGTATGCCTGGCAGTTTTTCTCTGTGTTTTAGTTTGTGCTGATCCTGCCTTCTTAATTTGTGTTAATTGCGCTTTCTTATGTTAATAAAGAAGGAGGAGATGTGGGAGTGTGGCCATGGGGGTCGACAAGCCCCATGGTTGGTGATCACATCCGACTCTTAAAGATGAGACCATGAGGAAAGTAAAGCCTTGAGAGGGAACAAGGAAGGGTGATTCAGGAGACACCTTAAACAGGGACATGAAGAACAGGAACAGGGACAGGCTAACAGAGCAGGGAGAAACAAAAAACAGCATATGGGAGGGTCCCACTGGCATATGCTGGACCCACAAACAAGGACTCCAGGAGTTGGAGGGGCAGCCAGAGCCCCGCAGCTGGGAAGCACTCAGTGCCTGCCTCTCCCAGGGATGGGGTTACAAAGTTTGTTAAAGATGGAATTAGTATGCCTGGCACTTTTTCTCTGTATTTTAATTTGTGTTGAGTGCTTTCTTAATTTGTGTTTCTCTTGCTTTCTTAATTTCTGTTAATCGCGCCTTCATAATTTGTGTTAAACCTGCTTTCTTAATTTGTGTTAATCGAGCTCTTTTATGTTAATAAAGAAGGGGGAGATGTGGGAGCATGGCCATGGGGGTCCACAAGCCCTATGGTTGGTGATAACATCCAACTCTTAAAGATGAGGCCATCAGGAAAGTAAAGAGTTGAGAGGGAACAAAGTAGGGTGATTCAGGAGACACCTTAAACAGGGACATGAAGAACAGGAACAGGGACAGGCTAACAGAGCAGGGAGAAACAAAAAACAGCATATGGGAGGGTCCCACTGGCATAGGCAGGACCCACAAAGAAGGACTCCAGGAGTTGGAGGGGCAGCCAGAGCCCCCCAGCTGGGCAGCACTCAGTGCCTGCCTCTCCCAGGGATGGTTTTACAAAGATTGTTAAAGATAGACTTAGTATGCCTGGCAGTTTTTCTCTGTGTTTTAGTTTGTGCTGATCCTGCCTTCTTAATTTGTGTTAATCGCGCTTTCTTAAGTTAATAAAGAAGGGGAAGATGTGGGAGTGTGGCCATGGGGGTCGACAAGCCCCATGGTTGGTGATCACATCCGACTCTTAAAGATGAGTCCATCAGGAAAGTAAAGCCTTGAGAGGGAACAAAGAAGGGTGATTCAGGAGACACCTTAAGCAGGGACATGAAGAACAGGAACAGGGATAGTCTAACAGAACAGGGACAAAAACAAAAAAGGAATGAATAGGGACATGCTATCAGAACAGGGACAAACAAAAAACAGCGTATGGGAGGGTCTCGCTGGCATAGGCAGGACCTCCAAACAAGGACTCCAGGAGTTGGAGGGGCAGCCAGAGCCCCCCGGCTGGGCAGCACTCAGTGCCTGCCACTCCCCGCGATGGGGTTGCAAAGTTTGTTAAAGATGGAATTAGTATGCCTGGCAGTTTTTCTCTGTATTTTAGTTTGTGTTAATAGTGCTTTCTTAATTTGTGTTACTCTTGCTTTCTTAATTTCTGTTAATCGCGCCTTCTTAATTTGTGTTAAACCTGCTTTCTTAATTTGTGTTAATCGAGCTCTTTTATGTTAATAAAGAAGGGGGAGATGTGGGAGCATGGCCATGGGGGTCGACAAGTCCCATGGTTGGTGATAACATCCAACTCTAAAAGATGAGACCATCAGGAAAGTAAAGCCTTGAGAGGGAACAAAGAAGGGTGATTCAGGAGACACCTTAAGCAGGGACATGAAGAACAGGAACAGGGATAGTCTAACAGAACAGGGACGAAAACAAAAAGGGAATGAATAGGGACAGGCTATCAGAACAGGGACAAACAAAAAACAGCCTATGGGAGGGTCTCGCTGGCATAGTCAGGACCCACAAACAAGGACTCCAGGAGTTGGAGGGGCAGCCAGAGCCCCCCAGCTGGGCAGCACTCAGTGCCTGCCTCTCCCAGGGATGGGGTTACAAAGTTTGTTAAAGATGGAATTAGTATGCCTGGCAGTTTTTCTCTGTATTTTAGTTTGTGTTAATAGTGCTTTCTTAATTTGTGTTACTCTTGCTTTCTTAATTTCTGTTAATCGCGCCTTCTTAATTTGTGTTAAACCTGCTTTCTTAATTTGTGTTAATCGAGCTCTTTTAGGTTAATAAAGAAGGGGGAGTTGTAGGAGTGTGGCCATGGGGGTCGACAAGTCCCATGGTTGGTGATAACATCTGACTCTTAAAGATGAGGCCATCGGGAAACTAAAGAGTTGAGAGGGAACAAAGAAGGGTGATTCAGGAGACACCTTAAACAGGGACATGAAGAAGAGGAACAGGGATAGTCTAACAGAACAGGGACAAAAACAAAAAAGGAATGAATAGGGACAGGCTATCAGAACAGGGACAAACAAAAAACAGCATATGGGAGGGCCCCACTGGAGTATGCTGGACCCACAAACAAGGACTCCAGGAGTTGGAGGGGCAGCCAGAGCCCCCCAGCTGGGCAGCACTCAGTGCCTGCCTCTCCCAGGGATGGGGTTGCAAAGTTTGTTAAAGATAGTCTTAGTATGCCTGGCAGTTTTTCTCTGTGTTTTAGTTTGTGTTGATCCTGCCTTCTTAATTTGTGTTAATTGCGCTTTCTTATGTTAATAAAGAAGGAGGAGATGTGGGAGCGTGGCCATGGGGGCCGACAAGCCCCATGGTTGATGATCACATCCGACTCTTAAAGATGAGGCCATGAGGAAAGTAAAGCCTTGAGAGGGAACAAAGAAGGGTGATTCAGGAGACACCTTAAGCAGGGACATGAAGAACAGGAACAGGGACAGGCTAACAGAGCAGGGAGAAACAAAAAACAGCATATGGGAGGGTCCCACTGGCATAGGCAGGACCCACAAACAAGGACTCCAGGAGTTGGAGGGGCAGCCAGAGCCCCCCAGCTGGGAAGCACTCAGTGCCTGCCACTCCCAGGGATGGGGTTGCAAAGTTTGTTAAAGATAGTCTTAGTATGCCTGGCAGTTTTTCTCTGTGTTTTAGTTTGTGTTGATCCTGCCTTCTTAATTTGTGTTAATTGCGCTTTCTTATGTTAATAAAGAAGGAGGAGATGTGGGAGTGTGGCCATGGGGGTCGACAAGCCCCATGGTTGGTGATAACATCGGACTCTTAAGGATGAGACCATCAGGAAAGTAAAGCCTTGAGAGGGAACAAAGAAGGGTGATTCAGGAGACACCTTAAACAGGGACATGAAGAACAGGAACAGGGATAGTCTAACAGAACAGGGACAAACACAAAAAAGGAAAGAATAGGGACATGCTATCAGAACAGGGACAAACAAAAAACAGCGTATGGGAGGGTCTCGCTGGCATAGGCAGGACCCACAAACAAGGACTCCAGGAGTTGGAGGGGCAGCCAGAGCCCCCCAGCTGGGCAGCACTCAGTGCCTGCCACTCCCCGCGATGGGGTTGCAAAGTTTGTTAAAGATGGAATTAGTATGCGTGGCAGTTTTTCTCTGTATTTTAGTTTGTGTTAATAGTGCTTTCTTAATTTGTGTTACTCTTGCTTTCTTAATTTCTGTTAATCGCGCCTTCTTAATTTGTGTTAAACCTGCTTTCTTAATTTGTGTTAATCGAGCTCTTTTATGTTAATAAAGAAGGGGGAGATGTGGGAGCATGGCCATGGGGGTCGACAAGTCCCATGGTTGGTGATAACATCCAACTCTTAAAGATGAGACCATCAGGAAAGTAAAGCCTTGAGAGGGAATAAAGAAGGGTGATTCAGGAGACACCTTAAGCAGGGACATGAAGAACAGGAACAGGGATAGTCTAACAGAACAGGGACGAAAACAAAAAGGTAATGAATAGGGACAGGCTATCAGAACAGGGACAAACAAAAAACAGCCTATGGGAGGGTCTCGCTGGCATAGGCAGGACCCACAAACAAGGACTCCAGGAGTTGGAGGGGCAGCCAGAGCCCCCCGGCTGGGCAGCACTCAGTGCCTGCCTCTCCCAGGGATGGTTTTACAAAGATTGTTAAAGATAGACTTAGTATGCCTGTCAGTTTTTCTCTGTGTTTTAGTTTGTGTTGATCCTGCCTTCTTAATTTGTGTTAATTGCGCTTTCTTATGTTAATAAAGAAGGGGAAGATGTGGGAGCCTGGCCATGGGGGTCGACAAGTCCCATGGTTGGTGATAACATCCGACTCTTAAAGATGAGGCCATGAGGAAAGTAAAGCCTTGAGAGGGAACAAAGAAGGGTGATTCAGGAGACACCTTAAACAGGGACATGAAGAACAGGAACAGGGACAGGCTAACAGAACCGGGACAAACAAAAAACAGCGTATGGGAGGGTCTCGCTGGCATAGGCAGGACCCCCAAACAAGGACTCCAGGAGTTGGAGGGGCAGCCAGAGCCCCCCGGCTGGGCAGCACTCAGTGCCTGCCTCTCCCAGGGTTGTGGTTACAAAGTTTGTTAAAGATGGAATTAGTATGCCTGGCATTTTTTCTCTGTATTTTAATTTGTGTTAATAGTGCTTTCTTAATTTGTGTTTCTCTAGCTTTCTTAATTTCTGTTAATCGTGCCTTCTTAATTTGTGTTAAACCTGCTTTCTTAATTTGTGTTAATCGAGCTCTTTTATGTTAATAAAGAAGGGGGAGATGTGGGAGCCTGGCCATGGGGGTCCACAAGTCCCATGGTTGGTGATAACATCCGACTCTTAAAGATGAGGCCATCGGGAAACTAAAGCCTTGAGAGGGAACAAAGAAGGGTGATTCAGGAGACACCTTAAACAGGGACATGAAGAACAGGAACAGGGATAGTCTAACAGAACAGGGACAAAAACAAAAAAGGAATGAATAGGGACAGGCTATCAGAACAGGGACAAACAAAAAACAGCGTATGGGAGGGTCTCGCTGGCATAGGCAGGACCCACAAAGAAGGACTCCAGGAGTTGGAGGGGCAGCCAGAGCCCCCCGGCTGGGCAGCACTCAGTGCCTGCCTCTCCCAGGGATGGGGTTGCAAAGTTTGTTAAAGATAGTCTTAGTATGCCTGGCAGTTTTTCTCTGTGTTTTAGTTTGTGTTGATCCTGCCTTCTTAATTTGTGTTAATTGCGCTTTCTTATGTTAATAAAGAAGGAGGAGATGTGGGAGTGTGGCCATGGGGGCCGACAAGCCCCATGGTTGATGTTCACATCCGACTCTTAAAGATGAGGCCATGAGGAAAGTAAAGCCTTGAGAGGGAACAAAGAAGGGTGATTCAGGAGACACCTTAAGCAGGGACATGAAGAACAGGAACAGGGACAGGCTAACAGAGCAGGGAGAAACAAAAAACAGCATATGGGAGGGTCCCACTGGCATAGGCAGGACCCACAAACAAGGACTCCAGGAGTTGGAGGGGCAGCCAGAGCCCCCCAGCTGGGAAGCACTCAGTGCCTGCCACTCCCAGGGATGGGGTTGCAAAGTTTGTTAAAGATAGTCTTAGTATGCCTGGCAGTTTTTCTCTGTGTTTTAGTTTGTGTTGATCCTGCCTTCTTAATTTGTGTTAATTGCGCTTTCTTATGTTAATAAAGAAGGAGGAGATGTGGGAGTGTGGCCATGGGGGTCGACAAGTCCCATGGTTGGTGATAACATCCAACTCTTAAGGATGAGACCATCAGGAATTTAAAGAGTTGAGAGGGAACAAAGAAGGGTGATTCAGGTGACACCTTCTTGTCTGGGGTGGCTAGTTCTCCAGCCATTAATGCATGGAAGTGGCTGGGTGTTTGCTGTTGCCGGGCAAAGTTGTTGACCAATGACTAGTTAGTGGAAAGGTACTGCTGTGAGGCGGAAGTTATAGGAAGGGAGCCTTTCCTGAATAAGGGCTAGAATGAAGTTGTGCCCTCACTCTGAGAGATGAAGTTATGCCCTCAGTAAGAGAGAGTTCAAGTTATGTCATCAATAAAGAGGTAGCAGTTACAGATCCTGAAAGAACCCGGTTGTCCGTGCGGTCTTTACGCCACAAATCGCCCCCCAACAGGGACAAGAAAACGAACAGGGACGAGAAGAATACAAACAGGGACACGAAGAAGAGGAACAGGGACAGGCAAACTGCACAGGGACAAAAACAAAAAAGGAATGAATAGGGACAGGCAAACGGAACAGGGACAAAAACAGAAAAGGAATGATCAGATACAGGCTAACAGAACAGGGATGACCAAAAAGAGCATATGGGAGGGTCACGATGGTTTACGCAGGACCCCCAAACAAGGACTCCAGGAGTTGGAGGGGCAGCCAGAGCCCCCCTGCTGGGCAGCACTCAGTGCCTGCCTCTCCCAGGGATGGGGTTATAAAGTTTGTTAAAGATGGAATTAGTATGCCTGGCAGTTTTTCTCTGTATTTTAGTTTGTGTTAATAGTGCTTTCTTAATTTGTGTTACTCTTGCTTTCTTAATTTCTGTTAATCGCGCCTTCTTAATTGGTGTTAAACCTGCTTTCTTAATTTGTGTTAATCGAGCTCTTTTATGTTAATAAAGAAGGGGGAGTTGTAGGAGCGTGGCCATGGGGGTCGACAAGTCCCATGGTTGGTGATAACATCCGACTCTTAAAGATGAGACCATCAGGAAAGTAAAGCCTTGAGAGGGAACAAAGAAGGGTGATTCAGGAGACACCTTAACCAGGGACATGAAGAACAGGAACAGGGATAGTCTAACAGAACAGGGAGGAAAACAAAAAAGGAATGAATAGGGACAGGCTATCAGAACAGGGACAAACAAAAAACAGCGTATGGGAGGGTCTCGCTGGCATAGGCAGGACCCACAAAGAAGGACTCCAGGAGTTGGAGGGGCAGCCAGAGCCCCCCTGCTGGGCAGCACTCAGTGCCTGCATCTCCCAGGGATGGGGTTACAAAGTCTGTAAAAGATGGAATTAGTATGCCTGGCAGTTTTTCTCTGTGTTTTAGTTTGTGTTGATCCTGCCTTCTTAATTTGTGTTAATCGCGCTTTCTTAAGTTAATGAAGAAGGGGAAGATGTGGGAGTGTGGCCATGGGGGTCGACAAGCCCCATGGTTGGTGATAACATCGGACTCTTAAAGATGAGACCATCAGGAAAGTAAAGCCTTGAGAGAGAACAAAGAAGGGTGATTCAGGAGACACCTTAAACAGGGACATGAAGAACAGGGACAGGCTAACAGAGCAGGGAGAAACAAAAAACAGCGTATGGGAGGGTCTCGCTGGCATATGCTAGACCCACAAACAAGGACTCCAGGAGTTGGAGGGGCAGCCAGAGCCCCCCGGCTGGGCAGCACTCAGTGCCTGCATCTCCCAGGGATGGGTTTACAAAGGTTGTTAAATATAGACTTAGTATGCCTGGCAGTTTTTCTCTGTGTTTTAGTTTGTGCTGATCCTGCCTTCTTAATTTGTGTTAATTGTGCTTTCTTATGTTAATAAAGAAGGGGAAGATGTGGGAGTGTGGCCATGGGGGTCGACAAGCCCCATGGTTGGTGATAACATCGGACTCTTAAAGATGAGACCATCAGGAAAGTAAAGCCTTGAGAGGGAACAAAGAAGGGTGATTCAGGAGACACCTTAACCAGGGACATGAAGAACAGGAACAGGGATAGTCTAACAGAACAGGGAGGAAAACAAAAAAGGAATGAATAGGGACAGGCTATCAGAACAGGGACAAACAAAAAACAGCGTATGGGAGGGTCTCGCTGGCATAGGCAGGACCCACAAAGAAGGACTCCAGGAGTTGGAGGGGCAGCCAGAGCCCCCCTGCTGGGCAGCACTCAGTGCCTGCATCTCCCAGGGATGGGGTTACAAAGTCTGTAAAAGATGGAATTAGTATGCCTGGCAGTTTTTCTCTGTGTTTTAGTTTGTGTTGATCCTGCCTTCTTAATTTGTGTTAATCGCGCTTTCTTAAGTTAATGAAGAAGGGGAAGATGTGGGAGTGTGGCCATGGGGGTCGACAAGCCCCATGGTTGGTGATCACATCGGACTCTTAAAGTAGAGACCATCAGGAAAGTAAAGCCTTGAGAGGGAACAAAGAAGGGTGATTCAGGAGACACCTTAAGCAGGGACATGAAGAACAGGAACAGGGACAGGCTAACAGAACAGGGACAAAACAAAAAAGAAATGAATAGGGACATGCTATCAGAACAGCGGCAAACAAAAAACAGCGTATGGGAGGGTCTCCCTGGCATAGGCAGGACCCACAAACAAGGACTCCAGGAGTTGGAGGGGCAGCCAGAGCCCCCCAGCTGGGAAGCACTCAGTGCCTGCCTCTCCCAGGAATGGGGTTACAAAGTTTGTTAAAGATGGAATTAGTATGCCTGGCAGTTTTTCTCTGTATTTTAGTTTGTGTTAATAGTGCTTTCTTAATTTGTGTTACTCTTGCTTTCTTAATTTCTGTTAATCGCGCCTTCATAATTTGTGTTAAACCTGCTTTCTTAATTTGTGTTAATCGAGCTCTTTTATGTTAATAAAGAAGGGGGAGTTGTGGGAGCATGGCCGTGGGGGTCGACAAGTCCCATGGTTGGTGATAACATCTGACTCTTAAAGATGAGGCCATCAGGAAAGTAAAGCCTTGAGAGGGAACAAAGAAGGGTGATTCAGGAGACACCTTAAACAGGGACATGAAGAACAGGAACAGGGACAGGCTAACAGAGCAGGGAGAAACAAAAAACAGCATATGGGAGGGTCCCACTGGCGTATGCTGGACCCACAAACAAGGACTCCAGGAGTTGGAGGGGCAGCCAGAGCCCCCCGGCTGGGCAGCACTCAGTGCCTGCCTCTCCCGCGGCTGGTTTTACAAAGATTGTTAAAGATAGACTTAATATGCCTGGCAGTTTTTCTCTGTGTTTTAGTTTGTGTTGGTCCTGCCTTCTTAATTTGTGTTAATTGCGCTTTCTTATGTTAATAAAGAAGGGGAAGATGTGGGAGTGTGGCCATGGGGGTCGACAGGCCCCATGGTTGGTGATCACATCCGACTCTTAAAGATGAGACCATGAGGAAAGTAAAGCCTTGAGAGGGAACAAAGAAGGGTGATTCAGGAGACACCTTAAACAGGGACATGAAGAACAGGAACAGGGATAGTCTAACAGAACAGGGACAAAAACAAAAAAGGAATTAATAGGGACAGGCTATCAGAACAGGGACAAACAAAAAACAGCGTATGGGAGGGTCTCGCTGGCATAGTCAGGACCCACAAACAAGGACTCCAGGAGTTGGAGGGGCAGCCAGAGCCCCCCAGCTGGGCAGCACTCAGTGCCTGCCTCTCCCAGGGATGGGGTTACAAAGTTTGTTAAAGATGGAATTAGTATGCCTGGCAGTTTTTCTCTGTATTTTAGTTTGTGTTAATAGTGCTTTCTTAATTTGTGTTACTCTTGCTTTCTTAATTTCTGTTAATCGCGCCTTCTTAATTTGTGTTAAACCTGCTTTCTTAATTTGTGTTAATCGAGCTCTTTTAGGTTAATAAAGAAGGAGGAGATGTGGGAGCGTGGCCATGGGGGTCGACAAGTCCCATGGTTGGTGATAACATCCAACTCTTAAGGATGAGACCATCAGGAATTTAAAGAGTTGAGAGGGAACAAAGAAGGGTGATTCAGGTGACACCTTCTTGTCTGGGGTGGCTAGTTCTCCAGCCATTAATGCATGGAAGTGGCTGGGTGTTTGCTGTTGCCGGGCAAAGTTGTTGACCAATGACTAGTTAGTGGAAAGGTACTGCTGTGAGGCGGAAGTTATAGGAAGGGAGCCTTTCCTGAATAAGGGCTAGAATGAAGTTGTGCCCTCACTCTGAGAGATGAAGTTATGCCCTCAGTAAGAGAGAGTTCAAGATAAGTCATCAATAAAGAGGTAGCAGTTACAGATCCTGAAAGAACCCCGTTGTCCGTGCGGTCTTTACGCCACAAATCGCCCCCCAACAGGGACAAGAAAACGAACAGGGACGAGAAGAATACAAACAGGGACACGAAGAAGAGGAACAGGGACAGGCAAACAGCACAGGGACAAAAACAAAAAAGGAATGAATAGGGACAGGCAAACGGAACAGGGACAAAAACAGAAAAGGAATGATCAGATACAGGCTAACAGAACAGGGATGACCAAAAAGAGCATATGGGAGGGTCACGATGGTTTACGCAGGACCCCCAAACAAGGACTCCAGGAGTTGGAGGGGCAGCCAGAGCCCCCCTGCTGGGCAGCACTCAGTGCCTGCCTCTCCCAGGGATGGGGTTATAAAGTTTGTTAAAGATGGAATTAGTATGCCTGGCAGTTTTTCTCTGTATTTTAGTTTGTGTTAATAGTGCTTTCTTAATTTGTGTTACTCTTGCTTTCTTAATTTCTGTTAATCGCGCCTTCTTAATTGGTGTTAAACCTGCTTTCTTAATTTGTGTTAATCGAGCTCTTTTATGTTAATAAAGAAGGGGGAGTTGTAGGAGCGTGGCCATGGGGGTCGACAAGTCCCATGGTTGGTGATAACATCCGACTCTTAAAGATGAGACCATCAGGAAAGTAAAGCCTTGAGAGGGAACAAAGAAGGGTGATTCAGGAGACACCTTAACCAGGGACATGAAGAACAGGAACAGGGATAGTCTAACAGAACAGGGAGGAAAACAAAAAAGGAATGAATAGGGACAGGCTATCAGAACAGGGACAAACAAAAAACAGCGTATGGGAGGGTCTCGCTAGCATAGGCAGGACCCCCAAAGAAGGACTCCAGGAGTTGGAGGGGCAGCCAGAGCCCCCCGGCTGGGCAGCACTCAGTGCCTGCATCTCCCAGGGATGGGGTTACAAAGTCTGTAAAAGATGGAATTAGTATGCCTGGCAGTTTTTCTCTGTGTTTTAGTTTGTGTTGATCCTGCCTTCTTAATTTGTGTTAATCGCGCTTTCTTAAGTTAATGAAGAAGGGGAAGATGTGGGAGTGTGGCCATGGGGGTCGACAAGCCCCATGGTTGGTGATAACATCGGACTCTTAAAGATGAGACCATCAGGAAAGTAAAGCCTTGAGAGGGAACAAAGAAGGGTGATTCAGGAGACACCTTAAACAGGGACATGAAGAACAGGGACAGGCTAACAGAGCAGGGAGAAACAAAAAACAGCGTATGGGAGGGTCTCGCTGGCATATGCTAGACCCACAAACAAGGACTCCAGGAGTTGGAGGGGCAGCCAGAGCCCCCCGGCTGGGCAGCACTCAGTGCCTGCATCTCCCAGGGATGGGTTTACAAAGGTTGTTAAATATAGACTTAGTATGCCTGGCAGTTTTTCTCTGTGTTTTAGTTTGTGCTGATCCTGCCTTCTTAATTTGTGTTAATTGTGCTTTCTTATGTTAATAAAGAAGGGGAAGATGTGGGAGTGTGGCCATGGGGGTCGACAAGCCCCATGGTTGGTGATCACATCGGACTCTTAAAGTAGAGACCATCAGGAAAGTAAAGCCTTGAGAGGGAACAAAGAAGGGTGATTCAGGAGACACCTTAAGCAGGGACATGAAGAACAGGAACAGGGACAGGCTAACAGAACAGGGACAAAACAAAAAAGGAATGAATAGGGACATGCTATCAGAACAGCGACAAACAAAAAACAGCGTATGGGAGGGTCTCCCTGGCATAGGCAGGACCCACAAACAAGGACTCCAGGAGTTGGAGGGGCAGCCAGAGCCCCCCAGCTGGGAAGCACTCAGTGCCTGCCTCTCCCAGGGATGGGGTTACAAAGTTTGTTAAAGATGGAATTAGTATGCCTGGCAGTTTTTCTCTGTATTTTAGTTTGTGTTAATAGTGCTTTCTTAATTTTTGTTACTCTTGCTTTCTTAATTTCTGTTAATCGCGCCTTCATAATTTGTGTTAAACCTGCTTTCTTAATTTGTGTTAATCGAGCTCTTTTATGTTAATAAAGAAGGGGGAGTTGTGGGAGCATGGCCGTGGGGGTCGACAAGTCCCATGGTTGGTGATAACATCTGACTCTTAAAGATGAGGCCATCAGGAAAGTAAAGCCTTGAGAGGGAACAAAGAAGGGTGATTCAGGAGACACCTTAAACAGGGACATGAAGAACAGGAACAGGGACAGGCTAACAGAGCAGGGAGAAACAAAAAACAGCATATGGGAGGGTCCCACTGGCGTATGCTGGACCCACAAACAAGGACTCCAGGAGTTGGAGGGGCAGCCAGAGCCCCCCGGCTGGGCAGCACTCAGTGCCTGCCTCTCCCACGGCTGGTTTTACAAAGATTGTTAAAGATAGACTTAGTATGCCTGGCAGTTTTTCTCTGTGTTTTAGTTTGTGTTGGTCCTGCCTTCTTAATTTGTGTTAATCGCGCTTTCTTATGTTAATAAAGAAGGGGGAGATGTGGGAGTGTGGCCATGGGGGTCGACAGGCCCCATGGTTGGTGATAACATCCGACTCTTAAAGATGAGGCCATCAGGAATTTAAAGATTTGAGAGGGAACAAAGAAGGGTGATTCAGGTGACACCTTCTTGTCTGGGGTGTCTAGTTCTCCAGCCAATAATGCATGGAAGTGGCTGGGTGTTTGCTGTTGCAGGGCAAAATTGTTTAACCAATGACTAATTACTGGAAAGGTACTGCTGTGAGGTGGAAGTTATAGGAAGGGAGCCTTTCCTGAATAAGGGATAGAATGAAGTTGTGCCCTCACTCTGAGAGATGAAGTTATGCCCTCAGTAAGAGAGAGTTCAAGTTATGTCATCAATAATGAGGTAGCAGTTACAGATCCTGAAAGAACCCCGGTGTCCGAGCGGTCTTTACGCCACAAATCGCCCCCCAACAGGGACATGAAAACGAACAGGGACGAGAAGAATACAAACAGGGACATGAAGAAGAGGAACAGGGACAGGCAAACAGAACAGGGACAAAAACAAAAAAGGAATGAATAGGGACAGGAAAACGGAACAGGGACAAAAACAGAAAAGGAATGATCAGGTACAGGCTAACAGAACAGGGATGACCAAAAAGAGCATATGGGAGGGCCACGATGGTTTACGCAGGACCCCCAAACAAGGACTCCAGGAGTTGGAGGGGCAGCCAGAGCCCCCCGGCTGGGCAGCACTCAGTGCCTGCCTCTCCCAGGGATTGGGGTTATAAAGTTTGTTAAAGATAGACTTAGTATGCCTGGCAGTTTTTCTCTGTATTTTAGTTTGTGTTAATAGTGCTTTCTTAATTTGTGTTTCTCTTGCTTTCTTAATTTCTGTTAATCGCGCCTTCTTAATTTGTGTTAAACCTGCTTTCTTAATTTGTGTTAATCGAGCTCTTTTATGTTAATAAAGGAGGGGGAGATGTGGGAGCCTGGCCATGGGGTTAGACAAGCCCCATGGTTGGTGATAAGATCTGACTAATAAAGTAGAGACCATCAGGAAAGTAAAGCCTTGAGAGGGAACAATGAAGGGTGATTCAGGAGACACCTTAAACAGTGACATGAAGAACAGGAACAGGGATAGTCTAACAGAACAGGGACGAAAATAAAAAAGTAATGAATAGGGACAGGCTATCAGAACAGGGACAAACAAAAAACAGCGTATGGGAGGGTCTCGCTGGCATAGGCAGGACCCCCAAACAAGGACTCCAGGAGTTGGAGGGGCAGCCAGAGCCCCCCGGCTGGGCAGCACTCAGTGCCTGCCTCTCCCAGGGTTGTGGTTACAAAGTTTGTTAAAGATGGAATTAGTATGCCTGGCATTTTTTCTCTGTATTTTAATTTGTGTTAATAGTGCTTTCTTAATTTCTGTTAATCGTGCCTTCTTAATTTGTGTTAAACCTGCTTTCTTAATTTGTGTTAATCGAGCTCTTTTATGTTAATAAAGAAGGGGGAGATGTGGGAGCCTGGCCATGGGGGTCCACAAGTCCCATGGTTGGTGATAACATCCGACTCTTAAAGATGAGGCCATCGGGAAACTAAAGAGTTGAGAGGGAACAAAGAAGGGTGATTCAGGAGACACCTTAAACAGGGACATGAAGAACAGGAACAGGGATAGTCTAACAGAACAGGGACAAAAACAAAAAAGGAATGAATAGGGACAGGCTATCAGAACAGGGACAAACAAAAAACAGCATATGGGAGGGTCCCACTGGCGTATGCTGGACCCACAAACAAGGACTCCAGGAGTTGGAGGGGCAGCCAGAGCCCCCCGGCTGGGCAGCACTCAGTGCCTGCCTCTCCCAGGGATGGTTTTACAAAGATTGTTAAAGATAGTCTTAGTATGCCTGGCAGTTTTTCTCTGTGTTTTATTTTGTGTTGATCCTGCCTTCTTAATTTGTGTTAATTGCGCTTTCTTATGTTAATAAAGAAGGAGGAGATGTGGGAGTGTGGCCATGGGGGCCGACAAGCCCCATGGTTGATGATCACATCCGACTCTTAAAGATGAGGCCATGAGGAAAGTAAAGCCTTGAGAGGGAACAAAGAAGGGTGATTCAGGAGACATCTTAAGCAGGGACATGAAGAACAGGAACAGGGACAGGCTAACAGAGCAGGGAGAAACAAAAAACAGCATATGGGAGGGTCCCACTGGCATAGGCAGGACCCACAAACAAGGACTCCAGGAGTTGGAGGGGCAGCCAGAGCCCCCCAGCTGGGAAGCACTCAGTGCCTGCCACTCCCAGGGATGGGGTTGCAAAGTTTGTTAAAGATAGTCTTAGTATGCCTGGCAGTTTTTCTCTGTGTTTTAGTTTGTGTTGATCCTGCCTTCTTAATTTGTGTTAATTGCGCTTTCTTATGTTAATAAAGAAGGAGGAGATATGGGAGTGTGGCCATGGGGGTCGACAAGCCCCATGGTTGGTGATAACATCGGACTCTTAAGGATGAGGCCATGAGGAAAGTAAAGCCTTGAGAGGGAACAAAGAAGGGTGATTCAGGAGACACCTTAAACAGGGACATGAAGAACAGGAACAGGGATAGTCTAACAGAACAGGGACAAACACAAAAAAGGAAAGAATAGGGACATGCTATCAGAACAGGGACAAACAAAAAACAGCGTATGGGAGGGTCTCGCTGGCATAGGCAGGACCCACAAACAAGGACTCCAGGAGTTGGAGGGGCAGCCAGAGCCCCCCAGCTGGGCAGCACTCAGTGCCTGCCACTCCCCGCGATGGGGTTGCAAAGTTTGTTGAAGATGGAATTAGTATGCCTGGCAGTTTTTCTCTGTATTTTAGTTTGTGTTAATAGTGCTATCTTAATTTGTGTTACTCTTGCTTTCTTAATTTCTGTTAAACGCGCCTTCTTAATTTGTGTTAAACCTGCTTTCTTAATTTGTGTTAATCGAGCTCTTTTATGTTAATAAAGAAGGGGGAGATGTGGGAGCATGGCCATGGGGGTCGACAAGTCCCATGGTTGGTGATAACATCCAACTCTTAAAGATGAGACCATCAGGAAAGTAAAGCCTTGAGAGGGAATAAAGAAGGGTGATTCAGGAGACACCTTAAGCAGGGACATGAAGAACAGGAACAGGGATAGTCTAACAGAACAGGGACGAAAACAAAAAGGTAATGAATAGGGACAGGCTATCAGAACAGGGACAAACAAAAAACAGCCTATGGGAGGGTCTCGCTGGCATAGGCAGGACCCACAAACAAGGACTCCAGGAGTTGGAGGGGCAGCCAGAGCCCCCCGGCTGGGCAGCACTCAGTGCCTGCCTCTCCCAGGGATGGTTTTACAAAGATTGTTAAAGATAGACTTAGTATGCCTGGCAGTTTTTCTCTGTGTTTTAGTTTGTGTTGATCCTGCCTTCTTAATTTGTGTTAATTGCGCTTTCTTATGTTAATAAAGAAGGGGAAGATGTGGGAGCCTGGCCATGGGGGTCGACAAGTCCCATGGTTGGTGATAACATCCGACTCTTAAAGATGAGGCCATGAGGAAAGTAAAGCCTTGAGAGGGAACAAAGAAGGGTGATTCAGGAGACACCTTAAACAGGGACATGAAGAACAGGAACAGGGACAGGCTAACAGAAAAGAGACAAACAAAAACAGCGTATGGGAGGGTCTCGCTGGCATAGGCAGGACCCCCAAACAAGGACTCCAGGAATTGGAGGGGCAGCCAGAGCCCCCCGGCTGGGCAGCACTCAGTGCCTGCCTCTCCCAGGGTTGTGGTTACAAAGTTTGTTAAAGATGGAATTAGTATGCCTGGCATTTTTTCTCTGTATTTTAATTTGTGTTAATAGTGCTTCCTTAATTTGTGTTTCTCTAGCTTTCTTAATTTCTGTTAATCGTGCCTTCTTAATTTGTGTTAAACCTGCTTTCTTAATTTGTGTTAATCGAGCTCTTTTATGTTAATAAAGAAGGGGGAGATGTGGGAGCCTGGCCATGGGGGTCCACAAGTCCCATGGTTGGTGATAACATCCGACTCTTAAAGATGAGGCCATCGGGAAACTAAAGAGTTGAGAGGGAACAAAGAAGGGTGATTCAGGAGACACCTTAAACAGGGACATGAAGAACAGGAACAGGGATAGTCTAACAGAACAGGGACAAAAACAAAAAAGGAATGAATAGGGACAGGCTATCAGAACAGGGACAAACAAAAAACAGCATATGGGAGGGTCCCACTGGCGTATGCTGGACCCACAAACAAGGACTCCAGGAGTTGGAGGGGCAGCCAGAGCCCCCCGGCTGGGCAGCACTCAGTGCCTGCCTCTCCCAGGGATGGTTTTACAAAGATTGTTAAAGATAGACTTAGTATGCCTGGCAGTTTTTCTCTGTTTTAGTTTGTGTTGATCCTGCCTTCTTAATTTGTGTTAATCGTGCTTTCTTAAGTTAATAAAGAAGGGGAAGATGTGGGAGTGTGGCCATGGGGGTCGACAAGCCCCATGGTTGGTGATAACATCGGACTCTTAAAGATGAAACCATCAGGAAAGTAAAGCCTTGAGAGGGAACAAAGAAGGGTGATTCAGGAGACACCTTAAACAGGGACATGAAGAACAGGAACAGGGATAGTCTAACAGAACAGGGACAAAAACAAAAAAGGAATGAATAGGGACAGGCTATCAGAACAGGGACAAACAAAAAACAGCGTATGGGAGGGTCTCGCTGGCATAGGCAGGACCCCCAAACAAGGACTCCAGGAGTTGGAGGGGCAGCCAGAGCCCCCCGGCTGGGCAGCACTCAGTGCCTGCCTCTCCCAGGGATGGGGTTGCAAAGTTTGTTAAAGATAGTCTTAGTATGCCTGGCAGTTTTTCTCTGTGTTTTAGTTTGTGTTGATCCTGCCTTCTTAATTTGTGTTAATTGCGCTTTCTTATGTTAATAAAGAAGGAGGAAATGTGGGAGTGTGGCCATGGGGGCCGACAAGCCCCATGGTTGATGATCACATCCGACTCTTAAAGATGAGGCCATGAGGAAAGTAAAGCCTTGAGAGGGAACAAAGAAGGGTGATTCAGGAGACACCTTAAACAGGGACATGAAGAACAGGAACAGGGACAGGCTAACAGAACAGAGACAAACAAAAACAGCGTATGGGAGGGTCTCGCTGGCATAGGCAGGACCCCCAAACAAGGACTCCAGGAATTGGAGGGGCAGCCAGAGCCCCCCGGCTGGGCAGCACTCAGTGCCTGCCTCTCCCAGGGTTGTGGTTACAAAGTTTGTTAAAGATGGAATTAGTATGCCTGGCATTTTTTCTCTGTATTTTAATTTGTGTTAATAGTGCTTCCTTAATTTGTGTTTCTCTAGCTTTCTTAATTTCTGTTAATCGTGCCTTCTTAATTTGTGTTAAACCTGCTTTCTTAATTTGTGTTAATCGAGCTCTTTTATGTTAATAAAGAAGGGGGAGATGTGGGAGCCTGGCCATGGGGGTCCACAAGTCCCATGGTTGGTGATAACATCCGACTCTTAAAGATGAGGCCATCGGGAAACTAAAGAGTTGAGAGGGAACAAAGAAGGGTGATTCAGGAGACACCTTAAACAGGGACATGAAGAACAGGAACAGGGATAGTCTAACAGAACAGGGACAAAAACAAAAAAGGAATGAATAGGGACAGGCTATCAGAACAGGGACAAACAAAAAACAGCATATGGGAGGGTCCCACTGGCGTATGCTGGACCCACAAACAAGGACTCCAGGAGTTGGAGGGGCAGCCAGAGCCCCCCGGCTGGGCAGCACTCAGTGCCTGCCTCTCCCAGGGATGGTTTTACAAAGATTGTTAAAGATAGACTTAGTATGCCTGGCAGTTTTTCTCTGTTTTAGTTTGTGTTGATCCTGCCTTCTTAATTTGTGTTAATCGTGCTTTCTTAAGTTAATAAAGAAGGGGAAGATGTGGGAGTGTGGCCATGGGGGTCGACAAGCCCCATGGTTGGTGATAACATCGGACTCTTAAAGATGAAACCATCAGGAAAGTAAAGCCTTGAGAGGGAACAAAGAAGGGTGATTCAGGAGACACCTTAAACAGGGACATGAAGAACAGGAACAGGGATAGTCTAACAGAACAGGGACAAAAACAAAAAAGGAATGAATAGGGACAGGCTATCAGAACAGGGACAAACAAAAAACAGCGTATGGGAGGGTCTCGCTGGCATAGGCAGGACCCCCAAACAAGGACTCCAGGAGTTGGAGGGGCAGCCAGAGCCCCCCGGCTGGGCAGCACTCAGTGCCTGCCTCTCCCAGGGATGGGGTTGCAAAGTTTGTTAAAGATAGTCTTAGTATGCCTGGCAGTTTTTCTCTGTGTTTTAGTTTGTGTTGATCCTGCCTTCTTAATTTGTGTTAATTGCGCTTTCTTATGTTAATAAAGAAGGAGGAGATGTGGGAGTGTGGCCATGGGGGCCGACAAGCCCCATGGTTGATGATCACATCCGACTCTTAAAGATGAGGCCATGAGGAAAGTAAAGCCTTGAGAGGGAACAAAGAAGGGTGATTCAGGAGACACCTTAAACAGGGACATGAAGAACAGGAACAGGGACAGGCTAACAGAACAGGGACAAACAAAAAACAGCGTATGGGAGGGTCTCGCTGGCATAGGCAGGACCCAGAAGCAAGGACTCCAGGAGTTGGAGGGGCAGCCAGAGCCCCCCGGCTGGGCAGCACTCAGTGCCTGCCTCTCCCAGGGATGGGGTTACAAAGTTTGTTAAAGATGGAATTAGTATGCCTGGCGGTTTTTCTCTGTATTTTAGTTTGTGTTAATAGTGCTTTCTTAATTTGTGTTACTCTTGCTTTCTTAATTTCTGTTAATCGCGCCTTCATAATTTGTGTTAAACCTGCTTTCTTAATTTGTGTTAATCGAGCTCTTTTATGTTAATAAAGAAGGAGGAGATGTGGGAGCGTGGCCATGGGGGTCGACAAGTCCCATGGTTGGTGATAACATCCAACTCTTAAGGATGAGACCATCAGGAATTTAAAGAGTTGAGAGGGAACAAAGAAGGGTGATTCAGGTGACACCTTCTTGTCTGGGGTGGCTAGTTCTCCAGCCATTAATGCATGGAAGTGGCTGGGTGTTTGCTGTTGCCGGGCAAAGTTGTTGACCAATGACTAGTTAGTGGAAAGGTACTGCTGTGAGGCGGAAGTTATAGGAAGGGAGCCTTTCCTGAATAAGGGCTAGAATGAAGTTGTGCCCTCACTCTGAGAGATGAAGTTATGCCCTCAGTAAGAGAGAGTTCAAGTTATGTCATCAATAAAGAGGTAGCAGTTACAGATCCTGAAAGAACCCCGTTGTCCGTGCGGTCTTTACGCCACAAATCGCCCCCCAACAGGGACAAGAAAACGAACAGGGACGAGAAGAAAACAAACAGGGACATGAAGAACAGGAACAGGGACAGGCAAACAGCACAGGGACAAAAACAAAAAAGGAATGAATAGGGACAGGCAAACGGAACAGATAAAAGAAAAAAAAAGGAATGAATAGGTACAGGCTAACAGAACAGGGACGAACAAAAAGAGCTTATGGGAGGGTCACGCTGGCTTACGCAGGACCCACAAAAAAGGACTCCAGGAGTTGGAGGGGCAGCCAGAGCCCCCCGGTTGGGCAGCACTCAGTGCCTGCCTATCCCAGGGATGGGGTTGCAAAGTTTGTTAAAGATAGTCTTAGTATGCCTGGCAGTTTTTCTCTGTGTTTTAGTTTGTGTTGATCCTGCCTTCTTAATTTGTGTTAATTGCGCTTTCTTATGTTAATAAAGAAGGAGGAGATGTGGGAGTGTGGCCATGGGGGTCGACAAGCCCCATGGTTGGTGATCACATCCGACTCTTAAAGATGAGACCATGAGGAAAGTAAAGCCTTGAGAGGGAACAAGGAAGGGTGATTCAGGAGACACCTTAAACAGGGACATGAAGAACAGGAACAGGGACAGGCTAACAGAGCAGGGAGAAACAAAAAACAGCATATGGGAGGGTCCCACTGGCATAGGCAGGACCCACAAAGAAGGACTCCAGGAGTTGGAGGGGCAGCCAGAGCCCCCCAGCTGGGCAGCACTCAGTGCGTGCCTCTCCCAGGGATGGTTTTACAAAGATTGTTAAAGATAGACTTAGTATGCCTGGCAGTTTTTCTCTGTGTTTTAGTTTGTGCTGATCCTGCCTTCTTAATTTGTGTTAATTGCGCTTTCTTAAGTTAATAAAGAAGGGGAAGATGTGGGAGTGTGGCCATGGGGGTCGACAAGCCCCATGGTTGGTGATCACATCCAACTCTTAAAGATGAGGCCATGAGGAAAGTAAAGCCTTGAGAGGGAACAAAGAAGGGTGATTCAGGAGACACCTTAAGCAGGGACATGAAGAACAGGAACAGGGATAGTCTAACAGAACAGGGACAAAAACAAAAAAGGAATGAATAGGGACATGCTATCAGAACAGGGACAAACAAAAAAAAGCGTATGGGAGGGTCTCGCTGGCATAGGCAGGACCTCCAAACAAGGACTCCAGGAGTTGGAGGGGCAGCCAGAGCCCCCCGGCTGGGCAGCACTCAGTGCCTGCCTCTCCCAGGGTTGTGGTTACAAAGTTTGTAAAAGATGGAATTAGTATGCCTGGCAGTTTTTCTCTGTATTTTAATTTGTGTTATAAGTGCTTTCTTAATTTGTGTTTCTCTAGCTTTCTTAATTTCTGTTAATCGCGCCTTCTTAATTTGGGTTAAACCTGCTTTCTTAATTTGTGTTAATCGAGCTCTTTTATGTTAATAAAGAAGGGGGAGATGTGGGAGCATGGCCATGGGCGTCGACAAGTCCCATGGTTGGTGATAACATCCGACTCTTAAAGATGAGACCATGAGGAAAGTAAAGCCTTGAGAGGGAACAAAGAAGGGTGATTCAGGAGACACCTTAAACAGGGACATGAAGAACAGGAACAGGGACAGGCTAACAGAGCAGGGAGAAACAAAAAACAGCATATGGGAGGGTCCCACTGGCATATGCTGGACCCACAAACAAGGACTCCAGGAGTTGGAGGGGCAGCCAGAGCCCCCCAGCTGGGAAGCACTCAGTGCCTGCCTCTCCCAGGGATGGGGTTACAAAGTTTGTTAAAGATGGAATTAGTATGCCTGGCACTTTTTCTCTGTATTTTAATTTGTGTTGAGTGCTTTCTTAATTTGTGTTTCTCTTGCTTTCTTAATTTCTGTTAATCGCGCCTTCTTAATTTGTGTTAAACCTGCTTTCTTAATTTGTGTTAATCGAGCTCTTTTATGTTAATAAAGAAGGGGGAGATGTGGGAGCATGGCCATGGGGGTCCACAAGCCCTATGGTTGGTGATAACATCCAACTCTTAAAGATGAGGCCATCAGGAAAGTAAAGAGTTGAGAGGGAACAAAGTAGGGTGATTCAGGAGACACCTTAAACAGGGACATGAAGAACAGGAACAGGGACAGGCTAACAGAGCAGGGAGAAACAAAAAACAGCATATGGGAGGGTCCCACTGGCATAGGCAGGACCCACAAAGAAGGACTCCAGGAGTTGGAGGGGCAGCCAGAGCCCCCCAGCTGGGCAGCACTCAGTGCGTGCCTCTCCCAGGGATGGTTTTACAAAGATTGTTAAAGATAGACTTAGTATGCTTGGCAGTTTTTCTCTGTCTTTTAGTTTGTGCTGATCCAGCCTTCTTAATTTGTGTTAATCGCGCTTTCTTAAGTTAATAAAGAAGGGGAAGATGTGGGAGTGTGGCCATGGGGGTCGACAAGCCCCATGGTTGGTGATCACATCGGACTCTTAAGGATGAGACCATCAGGAAAGGAAAGCCTTGAGAGGGAACAAAGAAGGGTGATTCAGGAGACACCTTAACCAGGGACATGAAGAACAGGAACAGGGATAGTCTAACAGAACAGGGACAAACACAAAAAAGGAAAGAATAGGGACATGCTATCAGAACAGGGACAAACAAAAAACAGCGTATGGGAGGGTCTCGCTGGCATAGCAGGACCCCCAAACAAGGACTCCAGGAGTTGGAGGGGCAGCCAGAGCCCCCCAGCTGGGCAGCACTCAGTGCCTGGCACTCCCCGCGATGGGGTTGCAAAGTTTGTTAAAGATGGAATTAGTATGCCTGGCAGTTTTTCTCTGTATTTTAGTTTGTGTTAATAGTGCTTTCTTAATTTGTGTTACTCTTGCTTTCTTAATTTCTGTTAATCGCGCCTTCTTAATTTGTGTTAAACCTGCTTTCTTAATTTGTGTTAATCGAGCTCTTTTATGTTAATAAAGAAGGGGGAGATGTGGGAGCATGGCCATGGGGGTCGACAAGTCCCATGGTTGGTGATAACATCCAACTCTTAAAGATGAGACCATCAGGAAAGTAAAGCCTTGAGAGGGAACAAAGAAGGGTGATTCAGGAGACACCTTAAACAGGGACATGAAGAACAGGAACAGGGACAGGCTAACAGAGCAGGGAGAAACAAAAAACAGCATATGGGAGGGTCCCACTGGCGTATGCTGGACCCACAAACAAGGACTCCAGGAGTTGGAGGGGCAGCCAGAGCCCCCCGGCTGGGCAGCACTCAGTGCCTGCCTCTCCCAGGGACGGTTTTACAAAGATTGTTAAAGATAGACTTAGTATGCCTGGCAGTTTTTCTCTGTGTTTTAGTTTGTGTTGATCCTGCCTTCTTAATTTGTGTTAATCGCGCTTTCTTATGTTAATAAAGAAGGGGAAGATGTGGGAGTGTGGCCATGGGGGTCGACAGGCCCCATGGTTGGTGATAACATCCGACTCTTAAAGATGAGGCCATCAGGAATTTAAAGAGTTGAGAGGGAACAAAGAAGGGTGATTCAGGTTACACCTTCTTGTCTGGGGTGGCTAGTTCTCCAGCCATTAATGCATGGAAGTGGCTGGGTGTTTGCTGTTGCCGGGCAAAGTTGTTGACCAATGACTAGTTAGTGGAAAGGTACTGCTGTGAGGCGGAAGTTATAGGAAGGGAGCCTTTCCTGAATAAGGGCTAGAATGAAGTTGTGCCCTCACTCTGAGAGATGAAGTTATGCCCTCAGTAAGAGAGAGTTCAAGTTATGTCATCAATAAAGAGGTAGCAGTTACAGATCCTGAAAGAACCCCATTGTCCGTGCGGTCTTTACGCCACAAATCGCCCCCCAACAGGGACAAGAAAACGAACAGGGACGAGAAGAAAACAAACAGGGACATGAAGAACAGGAACAGGGACAGGCAAACAGCACAGGGACAAAAACAAAAAAGGAATGAATAGGGACAGGCAAACGGAACAGATAAAAGAAAAAAAAAGGAATGAATAGGTACAGGCTAACAGAACAGGGACGAACAAAAAGAGCTTATGGGAGGGTCACGCTGGCTTACGCAGGACCCACAAAAAAGGACTCCAGGAGTTGGAGGGGCAGCCAGAGCCCCCCGGTTGGGCAGCACTCAGTGACTGCCTATCCCAGGGATGGGGTTGCAAAGTTTGTTAAAGATAGTCTTAGTATGCCTGGCAGTTTTTCTCTGTGTTTTAGTTTGTGTTGATCCTGCCTTCTTAATTTGTGTTAATTGCGCTTTCTTATGTTAATAAAGAAGGAGGAGATGTGGGAGTGTGGCCATGGGGGTCGACAAGCCCCATGGTTGGTGATCACATCCGACTCTTAAAGATGAGACCATGAGGAAAGTAAAGCCTTGAGAGGGAACAAGGAAGGGTGATTCAGGAGACACCTTAAAAAGGGACATGAAGAACAGGAACAGGGACAGGCTAACAGAGCAGGGAGAAACAAAAAACAGCATATGGGAGGGTCCCACTGGCATAGGCAGGACCCACAAAGAAGGACTCCAGGAGTTGGAGGGGCAGCCAGAGCCCCCCAGCTGGGCAGCACTCAGTGCGTGCCTCTCCCAGGGATGGTTTTACAAAGATTGTTAAAGATAGACTTAGTATGCCTGGCAGTTTTTCTCTGTGTTTTAGTTTGTGCTGATCCTGCCTTCTTAATTTGTGTTAATCGCGCTTTCTTAAGTTAATAAAGAAGGGGAAGATGTGGGAGTGTGGCCATGGGGGTCGACAAGCCCCATGGTTGGTGATCACATCCAACTCTTAAAGATGAGGCCATGAGGAAAGTAAAGCCTTGAGAGGGAACAAAGAAGGGTGATTCAGGAGACACCTTAAGCAGGGACATGAAGAACAGGAACAGGGATAGTCTAACAGAACAGGGACAAAAACAAAAAAGGAATGAATAGGGACATGCTATCAGAACAGGGACAAACAAAAAAAAGCGTATGGGAGGGTCTCACTGGCATAGGCAGGACCTCCAAACAAGGACTCCAGGAGTTGGAGGGGCAGCCAGAGCCCCCCGGCTGGGCAGCACTCAGTGCCTGCCTCTCCCAGGGTTGTGGTTATAAAGTTTGTAAAAGATGGAATTAGTATGCCTGGCAGTTTTTCTCTGTATTTTAATTTGTGTTATAAGTGCTTTCTTAATTTGTGTTTCTCTAGCTTTCTTAATTTCTGTTAATCGCGCCTTCTTAATTTGGGTTAAACCTGCTTTCTTAATTTGTGTTAATCGAGCTCTTTTATGTTAATAAAGAAGGGGGAGATGTGGGAGCATGGCCATGGGCGTCGACAAGTCCCATGGTTGGTGATAACATCCGACTCTTAAAGATGAGACCATGAGGAAAGTAAAGCCTTGAGAGGGAACAAAGAAGGGTGATTCAGGAGACACCTTAAACAGGGACATGAAGAACAGGAACAGGGACAGGCTAACAGAGCAGGGAGAAACAAAAAACAGCATATGGGAGGGTCCCACTGGCATAGGCAGGACCCACAAAGAAGGACTCCAGGAGTTGGAGGGGCAGCCAGAGCCCCCCAGCTGGGCAGCACTCAGTGCGTGCCTCTCCCAGGGATGGTTTTACAAAGATTGTTAAAGATAGACTTAGTATGCTTGGCAGTTTTTCTCTGTCTTTTAGTTTGTGCTGATCCAGCCTTCTTAATTTGTGTTAATCGCGCTTTCTTAAGTTAATAAAGAAGGGGAAGATGTGGGAGTGTGGCCATGGGGGTCGACAAGCCCCATGGTTGGTGATCACATCGGACTCTTAAGGATGAGACCATCAGGAAAGGAAAGCCTTGAGAGGGAACAAAGAAGGGTGATTCAGGAGACACCTTAACCAGGGACATGAAGAACAGGAACAGGGATAGTCTAACAGAACAGGGACAAACACAAAAAAGGAAAGAATAGGGACATGCTATCAGAACAGGGACAAACAAAAAACAGCGTATGGGAGGGTCTCGCTGGCATAGCAGGACCCCCAAACAAGGACTCCAGGAGTTGGAGGGGCAGCCAGAGCCCCCCAGCTGGGCAGCACTCAGTGCCTGCCACTCCCCGCGATGGGGTTGCAAAGTTTGTTAAAGATGGAATTAGTATGCCTGGCAGTTTTTCTCTGTATTTTAGTTTGTGTTAATAGTGCTTTCTTAATTTGTGTTACTCTTGCTTTCTTAATTTCTGTTAATCGCGCCTTCTTAATTTGTGTTAAACCTGCTTTCTTAATTTGTGTTAATCGAGCTCTTTTATGTTAATAAAGAAGGGGGAGATGTGGGAGCATGGCCATGGGGGTCGACAAGTCCCATGGTTGGTGATAACATCCAACTCTTAAAGATGAGACCATCAGGAAAGTAAAGCCTTGAGAGGGAACAAAGAAGGGTGATTCAGGAGACACCTTAAACAGGGACATGAAGAACAGGAACAGGGACAGGCTAACAGAGCAGGGAGAAACAAAAAACAGCATATGGGAGGGTCCCACTGGCGTATGCTGGACCCACAAACAAGGACTCCAGGAGTTGGAGGGGCAGCCAGAGCCCCCCGGCTGGGCAGCACTCAGTGCCTGCCTCTCCCAGGGACGGTTTTACAAAGATTGTTAAAGATAGACTTAGTATGCCTGGCAGTTTTTCTCTGTGTTTTAGTTTGTGTTGATCCTGCCTTCTTAATTTGTGTTAATCGCGCTTTCTTATGTTAATAAAGAAGGGGAAGATGTGGGAGTGTGGCCATGGGGGTCGACAGGCCCCATGGTTGGTGATAACATCCGACTCTTAAAGATGAGGCCATCAGGAATTTAAAGATTTGAGAGGGAACAAAGAAGGGTGATTCAGGAGACACCTTAACCAGGGACATGAAGAACAGGAACAGGGATAGTCTAACAGAACAGGGAGGAAAACAAAAAAGGAATGAATAGGGACAGGCTATCAGAACAGGGACAAACAAAAAACAGCGTATGGGAGGGTCTCGCTGGCATAGGCAGGACCCACAAAGAAGGACTCCAGGAGTTGGAGGGGAAGCCAGAGCCCCCCTGCTGGGCAGCACTCAGTGCCTGCATCTCCCAGGGATGGGGTTGCAAAGTCTGTAAAAGATGGAATTATTATGCCTGGCAGTTTTTCTCTGTGTTTTAGTTTGTGTTGATCCTGCCTTCTTAATTTGTGTTAATCGCGCTTTCTTAAGTTAATGAAGAAGGGGAAGATGTGGGAGTGTGGCCATGGGGGTCGACAAGCCCCATGGTTGGTGATAACATCGGACTCTTAAAGTAGAGACCATCATGAAAGTAAAGCCTTGAGAGGGAACAAAGAAGGGTGATTCAGGAGACACCTTAAGCAGGGACATGAAGAACAGGAACAGGGACAGGCTAACAGAACAGGGACAAAAGAAAAAAGGAATGAATAGGGACATGCTATCAGAACAGCGACAAACAAAAAACAGCGTATGGGAGGGTCTCGCTGGCATAGGCAGGACCCACAAACAAGGACTCCAGGAGTTGGAGGGGCAGCCAGAGCCCCCCAGCTGGGAAGCACTCAGTGCCTGCCTCTCCCAGGGATGGGGTTACAAAGTTTGTTAAAGATGGAATTAGTATGCCTGGCAGTTTTTCTCTGTATTTTAGTTTGTGTTAATAGTGCTTTCTTAATTTGTGTTACTCTTGCTTTCTTAATTTCTGTTAATCGCGCCTTCATAATTTGTGTTAAACCTGCTTTCTTAATTTGTGTTAATCGAGCTCTTTTATGTTAATAAAGAAGGGGGAGTTGTGGGAGCATGGCCATGGGGGTCGACAAGTCCCATGGTTGGTGATAACATCTGACTCTTAAAGATGAGGCCATCAGGAAAGTAAAGCCTTGAGAGGGAACAAAGAAGGGTGATTCAGGAGACACCTTAAACAGGGACATGAAGAACAGGAACAGGGACAGGCTAACAGAGCAGGGAGAAACAAAAAACAGCATATGGGAGGGTCCCACTGGCGTATGCTGGACCCACAAACAAGGACTCCAGGAGTTGGAGGGGCAGCCAGAGCCCCCCGGCTGGGCAGCACTCAGTGCCTGCCTCTCCCAGGGATGGTTTTACAAAGATTGTTAAAGATAGACTTAGTATGCCTGGCAGTTTTTCTCTGTGTTTTAGTTTGTGTTGGTCCTGCCTTCTTAATTTGTGTTAATCGCGCTTTCTTATGTTAATAAAGAAGGGGGAGATGTGGGAGTGTGGCCATGGGGGTCGACAGGCCCCATGGTTGGTGATAACATCCGACTCTTAAAGATGAGGCCATCAGGAATTTAAAGATTTGAGAGGGAACAAAGAAGGGTGATTCAGGTGACACCTTCTTGTCTGGGGTGTCTAGTTCTCCAGCCATTAATGCATGGAAGTGGCTGGGTGTTTGCTGTTGCAGGGCAAAATTGTTTAACCAATGACTAATTAGTGGAAAGGTACTGCTGTGAGGTGGAAGTTATAGGAAGGGAGCCTTTCCTGAATAAGGGATAGAATGAAGTTGTGCCCTCACTCTGAGAGATGAAGTTATGCCCTCAGTAAGAGAGAGTTCAAGTTATGTCATCAATAATGAGGTAGCAGTTACAGATCCTGAAAGAACCCCGGTGTCCGAGCGGTCCTTACGCCACAAATCGCCCCCCAACAGGGACATGAAAACGAACAGGGACGAGAAGAATACAAACAGGGACATGAAGAAGAGGAACAGGGACAGGCAAACAGAACAGGGACAAAAACAAAAAAGGAATGAATAGGGACAGGAAAACGGAACAGGGACAAAAACAGAAAAGGAATGATCAGGTACAGGCTAACAGAACAGGGATGACCAAAAAGAGCATATGGGAGGGCCACGATGGTTTACGCAGGACCCCCAAACAAGGACTCCAGGAGTTGGAGGGGCAGCCAGAGCCCCCCGGCTGGGCAGCACTCAGTGCCTGCCTCTCCCAGGGATTGGGGTTATAAAGTTTGTTAAAGATAGACTTAGTATGCCTGGCAGTTTTTCTCTGTATTTTAGTTTGTGTTAATAGTGCTTTCTTAATTTGTGTTTCTCTTGCTTTCTTAATTTCTGTTAATCGCGCCTTCTTAATTTGTGTTAAACCTGCTTTCTTAATTTGTGTTAATCGAGCTCTTTTATGTTAATAAAGGAGGGGGAGATGTGGGAGCCTGGCCATGGGGTTAGACAAGCCCCATGGTTGGTGATAAGATCTGACTAATAAAGTAGAGACCATCAGGAAAGTAAAGCCTTGAGAGGGAACAAAGAAGGGTGATTCAGGAGACACCTTAAACAGGGACATGAAGAACAGGAACAGGGATAGTCTAACAGAACAGGGACGAAAATACAAAAGTAATGAATAGGGACAGGCTATCAGAACAGGGACAAACAAAAAACAGCGTATGGGAGGGTCTCGCTGGCATAGGCAGGACCCCCAAACAAGGACTCCAGGAGTTGGAGGGGCAGCCAGAGCCCCCCAGCTGGGCAGCACTCAGTGCCTGCCTCTCCCAGGGTTGTGGTTACAAAGTTTGTTAAAGATGGAATTAGTATGCCTGGCATTTTTTCTCTGTATTTTAATTTGTGTTAATAGTGCTTTCTTAATTTGTGTTTCTCTAGCTTTCTTAATTTCTGTTAATCGCGCCTTCTTAATTTGTGTTAAACCTGCTTTCTTAATTTGTGTTAATCGAGCTCTTTTATGTTAATAAAGAAGGGGGAGATGTGGGAGCCTGGCCATGGGGGTCGACAAGTCCCATGGTTGGTGATAACATCCGACTCTTAAAGATGAGGCCATCAGGAAACTAAAGAGTTGAGAGGGAACAAAGAAGGGTGATTCAGGAGACACCTTAAACAGGGACATGAAGAACAGGAACAGGGATAGTCTAACAGAACAGGGACAAAAACAAAAAAGGAATGAATAGGGACAGGCTATCAGAACAGGGACAAACAAAAAACAGCATATGGGAGGGTCCCACTGGCGTATGCTGGACCCACAAACAAGGACTCCAGGAGTTGGAGGGGCAGCCAGAGCCCCCCGGCTGGGCAGCACTCAGTGCCTGCCTCTCCCAGGGATGGTTTTACAAAGATTGTTAAAGATAGACTTAGTATGCCTGGCAGTTTTTCTCTGTTTGAGTTTGTGTTGATCCTGCCTTCTTAATTTGTGTTAATCGCGCTTTCTTAAGTTAATAAAGAAGGGGAAGATGTGGGAGTGTGGCCATGGGGGTCGACAAGCCCCATGGTTGGTGATAACATCCGACTCTTAAAGATGAAACCATCAGGAAAGTAAAGCCTTGAGAGGGAACAAAGAAGGGTGATTCAGGAGACACCTTAAACAGGGACATGAAGAACAGGAACAGGGATAGTCTAACAGAACAGGGACAAAAACAAAAAAGGAATGAATAGGGACAGGCTATCAGAACAGGGACAAACAAAAAACAGCGTATGGGAGGGTCTCGCTGGCATAGGCAGGACCCCCAAACAAGGACTCCAGGAGTTGGAGGGGCAGCCAGAGCCCCCCGGCTGGGCAGCACTCAGTGCCTGCCTCTCCCAGGGATGGGGTTGCAAAGTTTGTTAAAGATAGTCTTAGTATGCCTGGCAGTTTTTCTCTGTGTTTTAGTTTGTGTTGATCCTGCCTTCTTAATTTGTGTTAATTGCGCTATCTTATGTTAATAAAGAAGGAGGAGATGTGGGAGTGTGGCCATGGGGGTCGACAAGCCCCATGGTTGGTGATCACATCCGACTCTTAAAGATGAGGCCATGAGGAAAGTAAAGCCTTGAGAGGGAACAAAGAAGGGTGATTCAGGAGACACCTTAAGCAGGGACATGAAGAACAGGAACAGGGACAGGCTAACAGAGCAGGGAGAAACAAAAAACAGCATATGGGAGGGTCCCACTGGCATAGGCAGGACCCACAAACAAGGACTCCAGGAGTTGGAGGGGCAGCCAGAGCCCCCCAGCTGGGAAGCACTCAGTGCCTGCCACTCCCAGGGATGGGGTTGCAAAGTTTGTTAAAGATAGTCTTAGTATGCCTGGCAGTTTTTCTCTGTGTTCTAGTTTGTGTTTATCATGCCTTCTTAATTTGTGTTAATTGTGCTTTCTTATGTTAATAAAGAAGGGGAAGATGTGGGAGTGTGGCCATGGGGGTCGACAAGCCCCATGGTTGGTGATAACATCCGACTCTTAAAGATGAGGCCATCAGGAAACTAAAGCCTTTAGAGGGAACAAAGAAGGGTGATTCAGGAGACACCTTAAACAGGGACATGAAGAACAGGAACAGGGATAGTCTAACAGAACAGGGACAAAAACAAAAAAGGAATGAATAGGGGCAGGCTATCAGAACAGGGACAAACAAAAAACAGCATATGGGAGGGTCCCACTGGCATAGGCAGGACCCACAAACAAGGACTCCAGGAGTTGGAGGGGCAGCCAGAGCCCCCCGGCTGGGCAGCACTCAGTGCCTGCCTCTCCCAGGGATGGTTTTACAAAGATTGTTAAAGATAGACTTAGTATGCCTGGCAGTTTTTCTCTGTGTTTTAGTTTGTGTTGATCCTGCCTTCTTAATTTGTGTTAATTGCGCTTTCTTATGTTAATAAAGAAGGGGAAGATGTGGGAGTGTGGCCATGGGGGTCGACAAGCCCCATGGTTGGTGATCACATCGGACTCTTAAAGATGAGACCATGAGGAAAGTAAAGCCTTGAGAGGGAACAAAGAAGGGTGATTCAGGAGACACCTTAAACAGGGACATGAAGAACAGGAACAGGGATAGTCTAACAGAACAGGGACAAAAACAAAAAAGGAATTAATAGGGACAGGCTATCAGAACAGGGACAAACAAAAAACAGCGTATGGGAGGGTCTCGCTGGCATAGGCAGGACCCACAAACAAGGACTCCAGGAGTTGGAGGGGCAGCTAGAGCCCCCCAGCTGGGCAGCACTCAGTGCCTGCCTCTCCCAGGGATGGGGTTACAAAGTTTGTTAAAGATGGAATTAGTATGCCTGGCAGTTTTTCTCTGTATTTTAGTTTGTGTTAATAGTGCTTTCTTAATTTGTGTTACTCTTGCTTTCTTAATTTCTGTTAATCGCGCCTTCTTAATTTGTGTTAAACCTGCTTTCTTAATTTGTGTTAATCGAGCTCTTTTAGGTTAATAAAGAAGGAGGAGATGTGGGAGCATGGCCATGGGGGTCGACAAGTCCCATGGTTGGTGATAACATCCAACTCTTAAGGATGAGACCATCAGGAATTTAAAGAGTTGAGAGGGAACAAAGAAGGGTGATTCAGGTGACACCTTCTTGTCTGGGGTGGCTAGTTCTCCAGCCATTAATGCATGGAAGTGGCTGGGTGTTTGCTGTTGCCGGGCAAAGTTGTTGACCAATGACTAGTTAGTGGAAAGGTACTGCTGTGAGGCGGAAGTTATAGGAAGGGAGCCTTTCCTGAATAAGGGCTAGAATGAAGTTGTGCCCTCACTCTGAGAGATGAAGTTATGCCCTCAGTAAGAGAGAGTTCAAGTTATGTCATCAATAAAGAGGTAGCAGTTACAGATCCTGAAAGAACCCCGTTGTCCGTGCGGTCTTTACGCCACAAATCGCCCCCCAACAGGGACAAGAAAACAAACAGGGACGAGAAGAAAACAAACAGGGACATGAAGAACAGGAACAGGGACAGGCTAACAGAACAGGGACAAAAACAAAAAAGGAATGAATAGGGACAGGCAAAATGGAACAGATAAAAGAAAAAAAAAGGAATGAATAGGTACAGGCTAACAGAACAGGGACGAACAAAAAGAGCTTATGGGAGGGTCACGCTGGCTTACGCAGGACCCCCAAACAAGGACTCCAGGAGTTGGAGGGGCAGCCAGAGCCCCCCGGCTGGGCAGCACTCAGTGCCTGCCTCTCCCACGGCTGGTTTTACAAAGGTTGTTAAACATAGACTTAGTATGCCTGGCAGTCTTTCTCTGTGTTTTAGTTTGTGTTGGTCCTGCCTTCTTAATTTGTGTTAATCGCGCTTTCTTATGTTAATAAAGAAGGGGAAGATGTGGGAGTGTGGCCATGGGGGTCGACAGGCCCCATGGTTGGTGATAACATCCGACTCTTAAAGATGAGGCCATCAGGAATTTAAAGATTTGAGAGGGAACAAAGAAGGGTGATTCAGGTGACACCTTCTTGTCTGGGGTGGCTAGTTCTCCAGCCATTAATGCATGGAAGTGGCTGGGTGTTTGCTGTTGCAGGGCAAAATTGTTTAACCAATGACTAGTTAGTGGAAAGGTACTGCTGTGAGGTGGAAGTTATAGGAAGGGAGCCTTTCCTGAATAAGGGATAGAATGAAGTTGTGCCCTCACTCTGAGAGATGAAGTTATGCCCTCAGTAAGAGAGAGTTCAAGTTATGTCATCAATAATGAGGTAGCAGTTACAGATCCTGAAAGAACCCCGGTGTCCGTGCGGTCTTTACGCCACAAATCGCCCCCCAACAGGGACATGAAAACGAACAGGGAAGAGAAGAATACAAACAGGGACATGAAGAAGAGGAACAGGGACAGGCAAACAGCACAGGGACAAAAACAAAAAAGGAATGAATAGGGACAGGCAAACGGAACAGGGACAAAAACAGAAAAGGAATGATCAGATACAGGCTAACAGAACAGGGATGACCAAAAAGAGCATATGGGAGGGTCACGATGGTTTACGCAGGACCCCCAAACAAGGACTCCAGGAGTTGGAGGGGCAGCCAGAGCCCACCTGCTGGGCAGCACTCAGTGCCTGCCTCTCCCAGGGATGGGGTTATAAAGTTTGTTAAAGATGGAATTAGTATGCCTGGCAGTTTTTCTCTGTATTTTAGTTTGTGTTAATAGTGCTTTCTTAATTTGTGTTACTCTTGCTTTCTTAATTTCTGTTAATCGCGCCTTCTTAATTGGTGTTAAACCTGCTTTCTTAATTTGTGTTAATCCAGCTCTTTTATGTTAATAAAGAAGGGGGAGTTGTAGGAGTGTGGCCATGGGGGTCGACAAGTCCCATGGTTGGTGATAACATCCGACTCTTAAAGATGAGGCCATCAGGAAAGTAAAGAGTTGAGAGGGAACAAAGAAGGGTGATTCAGGAGACACCTTAAACAGGGACATGAAGAACAGGGACAGGCTAACAGAGCAGGGAGAAACAAAAAACAGCGTATGGGAGGGTCTCGCTGGCATATGCTAGACCCACAAACAAGGACTCCAGGAGTTGGAGGGGCAGCCAGAGCCCCCCTGGCTGGGCAGCACTCAGTGCCTGCATCTCCCAGGGATGGGTTTACAAAGGTTGTTAAAGATAGACTTAGTATGCCTGGCAGTTTTTCTCTGTGTTTTGGTTTGTGCTGATCCTGCCTTCTTAATTTGTGTTAATTGTGCTTTCTTATGTTAATAAAGAAGGGGAAGATGTGGGAGTGTGGCCATGGGGGTCGACAAGTCCCATGGTTGGTGATAACATCGGACTCTTAAAGATGAGACCATCAGGAAAGGAAAGCCTTGAGAGGGAACAAAGAAGGGTGATTCAGGAGACACCTTAACCAGGGACATGAAGAACAGGAACAGGGATAGTCTAACAGAACAGGGAGGAAAACAAAAAAGGAATGAATAGGGACAGGCTATCAGAACAGGGACAAACAAAAAACAGCGTATGGGAGGGTCTCGCTGGCATAGGCAGGACCCACAAAGAAGGACTCCAGGAGTTGGAGGGGCAGCCAGAGCCCCCCTGCTGGGCAGCACTCAGTGCCTGCATCTCCCAGGGATGGGGTTACAAAGTCTGTAAAAGATGGAATTAGTATGCCTGGCAGTTTTTCTCTGTGTTTTAGTTTGTGTTGATCCTGCCTTCTTAATTTGTGTTAATCGCGCTTTCTTAAGTTAATGAAGAAGGGGAAGATGTGGGAGTGTGGCCATGGGGGTCGACAAGCCCCATGGTTGGTGATAACATCGGACTCTTAAAGTAGAGACCATCAGGAAAGTAAAGCCTTGAGAGGGAACAAAGAAGGGTGATTCAGGAGACACCTTAAGCAGGGACATGAAGAACAGGAACAGGGACAGGCTAACAGAGCAGGGAGAAACAAAAAACAGCATATGGGAGGGTCCCACTGGCATATGCTGGACCCACAAACAAGGACTCCAGGAGTTGGAGGGGCAGCCAGAGCCCCCCAGCTGGGCAGCACTCAGTGCCTGCCTCTCCCAGGGATGGGGTTACAAAGTTTGTTAAAGATGGAATTAGTATGCCTGGCACTTTTTCTCTGTATTTTAATTTGTGTTGAGTGCTTTCTTAATTTGTGTTTCTCTTGCTTTCTTAATTTCTGTTAATCGCGCCTTCTTAATTTGTGTTAAACCTGCTTTCTTAATTTGTGTTAATCGAGCTCTTTTATGTTAATAAAGAAGGGGGAGATGTGGGGGCATGGCCATGGGGGTCCACAAGCCCTATGGTTGGTGATAACATCCGACTCTTAAAGATGAGGCCATCAGGAAACTAAAGAGTTGAGAGGGAACAAAGAAGGGTGATTCAGGAGACACCTTAAACAGGGACATGAAAAACAGGAACAGGGATAGTCTAACAGAACAGGGACGAAAACAAAAAAAGGAATGAATAGGGACAGGCTATCAGAACAGGGACAAACAAAAAACAGCGTATGGGAGGGTCTCGCTGGCATAGGCAGGACCCAGAAACAAGGACTCCAGGAGTTGGAGGGGCAGCCAGAGCCCCCCGGCTGGGCAGCACTCAGTGCCTGCCTCTCCCACGGCTGGTTTTACAAAGGTTGTTAAACATAGACTTAGTATGCCTGGCAGTCTTTCTCTGTGTTTTAGTTTGTGTTGGTCCTGCCTTCTTAATTTGTGTTAATCGCGCTTTCTTATGTTAATAAAGAAGGGGAAGATGTGGGAGTGTGGCCATGGGGGTCGACAGGCCCCATGGTTGGTGATAACATCCGACTCTTAAAGATGAGGCCATCAGGAATTTAAAGATTTGAGAGGGAACAAAGAAGGGTGATTCAGGTGACACCTTCTTGTCTGGGGTGGCTAGTTCTCCAGCCATTAATGCATGGAAGTGGCTGGGTGTTTGCTGTTGCAGGGCAAAATTGTTTAACCAATGACTAGTTAGTGGAAAGGTACTGCTGTGAGGTGGAAGTTATAGGAAGGGAGCCTTTCCTGAATAAGGGATAGAATGAAGTTGTGCCCTCACTCTGAGAGATGAAGTTATGCCCTCAGTAAGAGAGAGTTCAAGTTATGTCATCAATAATGAGGTAGCAGTTACAGATCCTGAAAGAACCCCGGTGTCCGAGCGGTCCTTACGCCACAAATCGCCCCCCAACAGGGACATGAAAACGAACAGGGACGAGAAGAATACAAACAGGGACATGAAGAAGAGGAACAGGGACAGGCAAACAGCACAGGGACAAAAACAAAAAAGGAATGAATAGGGACAGGCAAACGGAACAGGGACAAAAACAGAAAAGGAATGATCAGATACAGGCTAACAGAACAGGGATGACCAAAAAGAGCATATGGGAGGGTCACGATGGTTTACGCAGGACCCCCAAACAAGGACTCCAGGAGTTGGAGGGGCAGCCAGAGCCCCCCTGCTGGGCAGCACTCAGTGCCTGCCTCTCCCAGGGATGGGGTTATAAAGTTTGTTAAAGATGGAATTAGTATGCCTGGCAGTTTTTCTCTGTATTTTAGTTTGTGTTAATAGTGCTTTCTTAATTTGTGTTACTCTTGCTTTCTTAATTTCTGTTAATCGCGCCTTCTTAATTGGTGTTAAACCTGCTTTCTTAATTTGTGTTAATCGAGCTCTTTTATGTTAATAAAGAAGGGGGAGTTGTAGGAGTGTGGCCATGGGGGTCGACAAGTCCCATGGTTGGTGATAACATCCGACTCTTAAAGATGAGGCCATCAGGAAAGTAAAGAGTTGAGAGGGAACAAAGAAGGGTGATTCAGGAGACACCTTAAACAGGGACATGAAGAACAGGGACAGGCTAACAGAGCAGGGAGAAACAAAAAACAGCGTATGGGAGGGTCTCGCTGGCATATGCTAGACCCACAAACAAGGACTCCAGGAGTTGGAGGGGCAGCCAGACCCCCCCGGCTGGGCAGCACTCAGTGCCTGCATCTCCCAGGGATGGGTTTACAAAGGTTGTTAAAGATAGACTTAGTATGCCTGGCAGTTTTTCTCTGTGTTTTAGTTTGTGCTGATCCTGCCTTCTTAATTTGTGTTAATCGCGCTTTCTTAAGTTAATGAAGAAGGGGAAGATGTGGGAGTGTGGCCATGGGGGTCGACAAGTCCCATGGTTGGTGATAACATCGGACTCTTAAAGATGAGACCATCAGGAAAGTAAAGCCTTGAGAGGGAACAAAGAAGGGTGATTCAGGAGACACCTTAACCAGGGACATGAAGAACAGGAACAGGGATAGTCTAACAGAACAGGGAGGAAAACAAAAAAGGAATGAATAGGGACATGCTATCAGAACAGCGACAAACAAAAAACAGCGTATGGGAGGGTCTCGCTGGCATAGGCAGGACCCACAAACAAGGACTCCAGGAGTTGGAGGGGCAGCCAGAGCCCCCCAGCTGGGAAGCACTCAGTGCCTGCCTCTCCCAGGGATGGGGTTACAAAGTTTGTTAAAGATGGAATTAGTATGCCTGGCAGTTTTTCTCTGTATTTTAGTTTGTGTTAATAGTGCTTTCTTAATTTGTGTTACTCTTGCTTTCTTAATTTCTGTTAATCGCGCCTTCATAATTTGTGTTAAACCTGCTTTCTTAATTTGTGTTAATCGAGCTCTTTTATGTTAATAAAGAAGGGGGAGTTGTGGGAGCATGGCCATGGGGGTCGACAAGTCCCATGGTTGGTGATAACATCTGACTCTTAAAGATGAGGCCATCAGGAAAGTAAAGCCTTGAGAGGGAACAAAGAAGGGTGATTCAGGAGACACCTTAAACAGGGACATGAAGAACAGGAACAGGGACAGGCTAACAGAGCAGGGAGAAACAAAAAACAGCATATGGGAGGGTCCCACTGGCATAGGCAGGACCCAGAAACAAGGACTCCAGGAGTTGGAGGGGCAGCCAGAGCCCCCCGGCTGGGCAGCACTCAGTTCCTGCCTCTCCCAGGGACGGTTTTACAAAGATTGTTAAAGATAGACTTAGTATGCCTGGCAGTTTTTCTCTGTGTTTTAGTTTGTGTTGATCCTGCCTTCTTAATTTGTGTTAATCGCGCTTTCTTATGTTAATAAAGAAGGGGAAGATGTGGGAGTGTGGCCATGGGGGTCGACAAGTCCCATGGTTGGTGATAACATCCGACTCTTAAAGATGAGGCCATCAGGAAAGTAAAGCCTTGAGAGGGAACAAAGAAGGGTGATTCAGGAGACACCTTAACCAGGGACATGAAGAACAGGAACAGGGATAGTCTAACAGAACAGGGACGAAAACAAAAAAAGGAATGAATAGGGACAGGCTATCAGAACAGGGACAAACAAAAAACAGCGTATGGGAGGGTCTCGCTGGCATAGGCAGGACCCAGAAACAAGGACTCCAGGAGTTGGAGGGGCAGCCAGAGCCCCCCGGCTGGGCAGCACTCAGTTCCTGCCTCTCCCAGGGACGGTTTTACAAAGATTGTTAAAGATAGACTTAGTATGCCTGGCAGTTTTTCTCTGTGTTTTAGTTTGTGTTGATCCTGCCTTCTTAATTTGTGTTAATCGCGCTTTCTTATGTTAATAAAGAAGGGGAAGATGTGGGAGTGTGGCCATGGGGGTCGACAAGTCCCATGGTTGGTGATAACATCTGACTCTTAAAGATGAGGCCATCAGGAAAGTAAAGCCTTGAGAGGGAACAAAGAAGGGTGATTCAGGAGACACCTTAACCAGGGACATGAAGAACAGGAACAGGGATAGTCTAACAGAACAGGGACGAAAACAAAAAAAGGAATGAATAGGGACAGGCTATCAGAACAGGGACAAACAAAAAACAGCGTATGGGAGGGTCTCGCTGGCATAGGCAGGACCCACAAACAAGGACTCCAGGAGTTGGAGGGGCAGCCAGAGCCCCCCGGCTGGGCAGCACTCAGTGCCTGCCTCTCCCACTGTTAGCGTAGCAACCACATAACCACCAAGTGATTATATGAAGGTGCTTTATTCAGCGCTGGAAGCCGGGGCAGGTGCCCAAATCTGGCTTCAAGTCCCGTTACTTCCCAGCCGTTATTTATACATACAATATTGCGTCAGGTATACATATTCATTACAGGTTGCAACATCAGCCTCGCTTTTCATTCTAATTAGCTCCCCTCCCCTTTGCACATGCGTGGCGCACTCTGGTGGTCGTCCAGGTGGTCGTCCAGATGAAGTAAGGAGTCTTCCTCTCCGCTGAACTCTTTCACCTTTCTCACTCGACGCATGCTCCCTTCGCTCCTTGATTCTGCTTCAACTCATTTCATCATCTCCAGGCCCTTATCCAAGGTCAGGTTGCACCTATTCCCTCCCGGGGTTCCCCTCCAACGATTCTTTTGATTGTTCAATGTACTCCCTAAGTTTCCAGTGTACCTAGATTACTCGATAATGTAAGTACATTTAATGATATTTAATTATACCGTATGATCCATCACCTGAGAAACATTAATAGAACATCCATTCGATTCTCCCCAACACTAACATTTCCCCCCTTTGAAAATACTTCATACCAAGAGCAAGTATTTTCATTACTATTAGGTTGAATCAGGTTAATAGAGGTTAGTAAGTATAGCTTGATATAGATTAGTAAACATAAATCATAAATCACATAAACATAATCTTAACATATCTTCGTTAGTCTATTATCTTATTGATTCCTTCATACCTGCTTGTTAACGCTAGTATTATAGGATGGGGGTGGAGTAAGTGGGATAGGATGTTCTGGGTGATTCCCAGCAAGGACTCTCATTATTCGGCGATTCCATGCACTACTCCTAACTATTTTTCCTTTTACGCACGAGAACATTACTCCCATTGCAGCAAATACGATTAACAACAGCACAATGCTTTGTAAGAGGGACTTGAGCCATCCTTCCAGATGAAGGCCTAGTCCCTCAAAAGTTGCCCCCAACCAATTTTGCTCAGTTTCTTGTTTTTCTTCCTCTAGCTCATGTTCCACCTGAGCTAGTTGGGATATGTCATTTTCCACATCTGTAGTTACATTTGGAATATGTACACAGCAATGGTCAATTCTGCCTTTCAAATATCCACACACCCCGTGCTCTTTTAACAAAAGCATGTCCAGAGCCATTCTGTTTTGCAGGGTCATTCTGGTTGTGGCCTGTAGTTGTAAATTTAAATCTTTGAACCCCTTCCTGGTCACCTTTGCCAACCTGTTAACTTGGCCCATTAAGCTATATATTATTTCCCTATTCCGGTATGTTGCTATTGGGGCAAATAGTGATTCTATCACCCATCCTATCCTGATCGCGGTTGAGGGATCTTGCCAATCATCATCTTGGTCTACCTCTCTTCTTATTCTAGTTTGCAATTTTATCGGACTCCCTTTAAAAGGAGATTTCTTCCAAAGCGGACACAAGGTGGGTAAGCCTAGTGTTATTTCTTTTGCCGGACCATCTAGTCCCAGGTGCGTTGTCCAGGTTCCATCATTAGCGGCCCATACGAAGTATCCCATACTCCGTATTGTTGAATATTTGCAATTTACCTTGATTCTTTTGTTGCTCTTCTGATTAGTTATGTTTCCGTTGACTCGCAGTCCCCTACATGCACATCCGGTTGCTAAAGCTATTTTTACTGGGAGTAAAGGTATGGTTTTCAGGTCCGTATCGCAGTTCAGTATCTGGGTGCAGTTCCACCACGGGATTGCCTTCACTCGTTCTCGACTACTGGTTTCCCTTTGATCTGCCATATATTCTTGGTCCCTTTGACTATCATTTCTTTCACCAGTCCATTGTATGCACCAGGGAGTATTTCCTCCATATTGATATCTCTGCAGTATGCTCATGGTCCATACGCTATCCCAGCCTTCTAATTCTCCTGATTCATTTACTTCTTCGCATACCCATTTAACTTTTTCTTGTGATTTTGTACGTTGCTCATCATACTCACACCATCCTAGTCGTCCGCTCATGGTGTTTAAATTTGTGAATTGATAGTTTCTTTTCTTTTCACATTCTGAGTAGTAGGCAACTATCCTCTCCCTATAATATCCCTCGACCTTCTCCGTTTCCACCGTCTTTTCTGCTCTACACTGAATTGTTTTATTCCGCTCAATTTGGGGCAATGAAGATGTTATTATGCCCCATGGTATAGGGTCTCCTGCTGACTTGGGTACAGGTAAACAAGCAGTTACCTGACTCACATTCTGCATTATTGCAAAATCCCTAATCAAACCTATCATCAGATTTTCTTCTCGATTCCTTACTACCCATGGCATTCCTGGTGTTGTAGGCTGAATTGATCTTTTCCTTCTGGCTCTACTGTTACCCTGTAACCTACAACAATGACCAGGCCTAATTTCATAGCCCTCTTTTCTTCTCAAATTCTCACCAATTCTTACCAAGCACCTATATTCTCCTTGATCTTCAAGAGTCAGGTTCCGGGAGTGCAGCTTTACACCTCCTTCTCTCCCTTGACACTTTTCATTTACCCACCTTTTCCTTTTCCAGCGTTCCCATAATCCCTCATGCCCGCCCTTGTTGTAAATCGCATCGGGGTCTTGCGGGGGGTCTCGAGCCTTTTCCTGTATAATCCGGGCTTTAGACAGATCTATCGGGGAATCACTTTTGACCCTGCAAATCAGAGTGGCATTATTTCCAACATATGTGGTCTTATTCTCTTTCTTCTGAGGTATTTTCAGAGAAGCAGCATTTATCTCGCCATAATACGATAGTACCCACCAACCCCCAAACACTCCCAAAATTTGATAAATAATCATATCAAATACTCTGGATCTTTAACTTTGTAGGGCCCAGTGGTTGCGCCTCCCACAGTCTCGGTACTCGTTTTACCCGAGTATAATGTATCCAGGTATCTACCCCTTCCACCTTAACAGCGGTGAAGGTTACCAGTAGAACTTGGTAAGGTCCGTCCCACCGTTCTTTCAAGGGTTCTTCGTTCCAATTTTTAATGTAGACTTTGTCTCCTGGCTGTATATCATGCACTGGGTTCTCCAAGGCCAGGGGTCGGTTCCACACCAGAACGCTGCGCAGTCGAGCTAAAGTTTTACCAAGGGATAGAACATAGTTATATATATCCTGTTTACCGGTAACATGCATATTTGGGTTCGGTTCAGGAGACTCGTAAGGTTTTCCATACATGATTTCATACGGACTTACTGACATCCCACTTCTTGGCTTTATTCTAATTCTTAGCAAAGCTATCGGTAAGGCCTGTGGCCATTGTATCCTAGCCTCCTGACAAATTTTGCTTAATTGACCTTTTAAGGTTTGGTTCATCCTTTCTACTTGACCACTAGATTGAGGCCTCCATGGGGTATGTAAGTTCCAGGTAATTCCTAGTAACCTACTAACCTCCTTAACCACATTGGCAGTGAAATGTGGTCCCCTGTCTGAAGAAATACCCAGTGGTACACCAAATCTAGGGACTATTTCCCGTAGTAACCATTTTACCGTTTCCTTTGCTTGGTTGGTGCGACAGGGAAGGGCCTCCGGCCATCCTGAAAAAGTATCAACCCCTACCAATAGGTATTTATAACCTCTTGCTTTAGGCAGTTCCACAAAGTCTATTTGCCAGTAATCTCCAGGCTCTATTCCAGCTCTAATTCTCCCCATCTCAGCATGTTTCCTTGCTACCGGGTTATTCTTTAAGCAAAGCTCACATTTTGACATTACTGATTTTGCCATTGTTAACATGTGTACCGAGATGACACCTCGTTTCAAATAGGTCACCATTGCTTCTGCACCCCAGTGACATTCGTTATGTTTTATTTGTAAAATTTCTCGCATTATTATAGGAGGCACTATGAGTTGTCCTGTCGTAGTCACATACCACCCGTCAGGATTCTTCTGGGCCTTCATCAAATTTGCAAGTCTCTCATCTTCCGCGGAATACCTTGGGTTTTTAGGTAATTTGAAACAAGAGAGGCCTACCTTCGATGGAATTAGAGCCATTACTTTCCGTACTTCACGCGCGACCTTCCGGGCCGTCAAATCTGCCAATCTGTTACCTTCTGCAATCTCTGACATCCCTCCTTGATGAGCTTTACAATGCATTATGGCCACCTGTTGGGGTTTCTGTACAGCTGTTATTAATTTCAATATTTCTTCCTGATATTTTATATTAGTCCCTTGTGAGGATAGCATTCCCCTTTCTTTCCATAATGCCCCATGTACGTGGACTACCCCGAATGCATATTTTGAATCTGTCCAAATATTCACATTCTTACCCTCGCTTAGTTCCAGGGCCCGCGTCAGGGCGACTATTTCTGCTCGTTGGGCTGAAGTCCCCGGAGGTAGGGAATTTGCCTCGATCACTACCTTTGATGTAGTTACTGCGTATCCTGCATAACGAGTCCCATTTTCCACGAAGCTGCTTCCATCCGTAAAAAGTTCCCAATCTGGTCTCTCCAGAGGCTGATCTTTTAAGTCTGTTCTGCTGGCATAGGTATGTTCGATGATCTCCACGCAATCATGACTGAGGTCTCCCTCCTCCGCAGTTGTTCCTAGAAACACTGCTGGGTTCAATAGGTTAGTAGTTCTTAAGATTACATCATCTTGCTCAGTTAGTATAGCTTGATATTTCATCATTCGGCTGGGCGATAGCCAATGGCCCCCCTTTTGCTCCAATACCGTAGTCACCATATGTGGCACGAACACTTCAATTCGTTTCCCTAATGTGAGCTTCCTGGCTTCCTGTATTAAAAGGACTGTGGCTGCCACGGCCCTTAAACACGAGGGCCATCCGGCGCTTACCGCATCCAATTGTTTAGAAAAATACCCCACAGGTCTTTTCCAGCTCCCAAGTCGCTGGGTCAGTACTCCTAATGCCAATCGTTGTCTCTCATGCACAAACAGCTGAAAGTCCTTTGATAAGTCCGGCAAGCCCAAGGCAGGCGCCTTTATCAGGGCTTCTTTTAATTTCTTAAAGGCCTCTTGTTGTGGCTTTCCCCAGGTAAATGTACAGGCCTTTTGGGTTTCATAGAGGGGCTTTGCTATGAGTCCATAGTCCATTACCCACAGTCTGCACCACCCGGCCATACCTAGGAAAGCCCGTAGTTCGTGCAGATTTCGCGGCTCGGGGATTTCACAAATAGCTTGTATTCGGTTAACTCCCAATTTTCTTTGTCCTTGAGAAATTTCACATCCCAAATAAATTACTGTTGTGCACGCGATTTGTGCCTTTTGTTTAGAAACCTTGTACCCATTTAGTCCCAATTGATTCAAAATATCAATAGTTACCTGAATACATTCCGACTCTCCTTCGGTAGCTATTAATATATCGTCCGCATATTGTAGCAGCAAGTATCGGTCCTTTGGTACCTGGATCTGTTCTTGGTTAATCCAGTCTTCTATTTCTTTAGCTAGTTGACTGCCGAAGAGGGTCGGGCTATTCTTGAATCCTTGAGGCAACCTTGTCCAGGTTAGTTGCATCTTTCGTCCGTTCCGTGGATTTTCCCATTCAAAAGCAAAAAGCTTTCTACTTTCCTTGTCAATGGGTATGCAGAAGAAGGCGTCTTTTAAATCAATTACCGTAAACCACTTATATTTCTCTTTTACAGATGTTAACAATGTATAAGGATTAGCCACCACTGGGTGAATATCTTTTGTTATTTCGTTTATTGCCCTAAGGTCCTGCACTAGCCTGTATTCCCCATTAGGTTTCTTTACCGGGAAAATTGGGGTATTATATTCAGATTTGCATTCCTCCAGAATGTGGTAGCTAAGAAATTTATCTATAATCTTTACTATCCCTAGCCTAGCTTCTAGCTTCAACGGGTACTGTTTAATCCGTACCGGTCGGGCCCCTTCCTTAAGTTCAATTTTTACTGGCTGGGCTAGTTTTGATTTTCCAGGCACGTCTGTTTCCCAGACAGCAGGCATTACTGCATTTTCTACCTCTTTTGGTATATGAGGAACAGCCTTCTCTTTAATCATTAATATTTGTCCCACTTTTGATTCCGGGATTTTCATAATCAATTCTCCATCTTCAAACATTATGGTAGCGTTTAGTTTAGTTAGCAAATCCCGTCCCAAAAGAGGAATAGGGCACTCAGGTACATATAAAAATTCATGCGTAATTTCTTTGCCTCCAAACCGTAAATCAAGGGGTTGTAAGAACGGCCGTATTTCCTCCTTCCCGGTGACACCTACAATAGTAGTCTTCTTTTCCCCTATTTTACCACTTAATCTATTGAGCACTGAATATGTGGCCCCTGTATCAATTAGAAATTTTACTTCCTTATTTCCTATTTGAATTTTTACCAAGGGCTCTTTAGTTTCTACTACCGGATCTCCTAGTCAGCTGCTATACTCCCCCAGAACCATCGCCCTAGCTGCCTCTTGGTTTCGGAACAAATTTCCCCCACCAATAGTTAGCTGTCCACGGAGAGGGCACTCGTTTTTCCAATGACCCTCCTCCTTACAATGGGCACATTGGTTAAAACCCAGCCAGTTTCCCCCTGAGCTCGGGTAGCCTCTCCTTGTTCCTCTACCTCGACCGTTAATATTTCCTCTTCCCCTATCCCTTAGATGTTCTCTCCCTTGAATTACTGCTAATAAATTCTGTTGTTGCCTTTTTGTTGTTTCCTTTTCTCTGTTATTATACACTTTCCAGGCTATTTCCAACAGCCTATCCAAATTTCTCAAATCTGCACCTTCTAACTTTGCAATTTCTTCCTAATATCCTCTTGGGCTTGTCCCAAGAAAATGAGTGCTAATTGAGCTTTAGCTTGCTCAGTCTCTACGTCTAAATCTGTATATTTCTTAGCAGTTTCTTTCAATCTCTCTAAGAAGGCGGAAGGTGATTCCGCTTTTTCTTGCCTGACATTATATAATTTTGACCAATTTATGGTCCGGGGCATGGCATTCTGTACCCCGATTTGTACCCAATCTTGATATCTTTTCAGCCTCCTTATTCCATCCCCTGTGTTATAATCCCATTGGGGATCCTCGGTGGGGAAGTTTTGATCTAGGTTTCCAAGCACTAATCCATTACGTATATCTTCTCGGGCTCTCTCTCTGGCTGCCCGTAATACCATGTCTTTTTCTGTTGAATCCATCAAAGTATCCAGGATCACCTGGAGATCATCCCAATCGGGATTTTGGGTTTTAATTATCATTTTCATTATCCTAGCTACTTTATCTGGGTTTTCCCTGTAGGTGCCGGCTGCTTGCTTCCATATCATTAAATCCCCAGCTGAAAAAGGCACCTTAACATATACCGGTCCTTCTGTCCCCACTCCTTGCCTGAGGGGAGCGATTATTTTCCTTCCCTCTTCATTTATAGTTTCCCCTGCCCTTCGCTGTTGCCGGGTCCTATGTGACACAGGGGAGGCTAAAGTCGGGGATTCTCCATCACTACTGCTATCTTCCTTTTCTCTTTTCCCTCCCTGTCTTGGCTCTTTCGGCGGAGCCGACGGCGCAACTTCCAAATCGATATTTCCATTATTCATTTCCCCATAATACTTATTATTCTCTATTGCCTGATGCTGTATACAGCGTCTCTCCTTAGTACATGCACAACAACGTTCCTCAGTTGAAACCTCAAGCACCATTATTCCACAAGCATGCTGCCATTCAGGCTTTCGGCGCAAATAAAAGAATAATTCCACATACGGCAGTTCATCATATTTTCCTTCCCGCTTACAAAATAGCATCAATTGTAAAATTGTATTATATTGCAATGTCCCATTCTCAGGCCAAGTTTCTTGGTCCTCTAGTTTATACTGTGGCCACCAAATGTTACAATAATCAATCAGCTTTCCTTTCCGCATTTCTTGACCAAAACCTCCCTCTTTCCTGTGTGCTAGCAAACACCCCAGCGGGGATGTCCGCGGGATAGGTACATCTTTTCCCAGAATTTCTTTAATCTTTTTCATTTTGAGCTTATAATACGGACCCAAAAGCTGCCGGAGCAGCAACACACTCTCCCGGAAGCTGCCGGAGCAGCAACACACTCTCCCGAAAGCTGCTGGAGCAACAATACACTCTCCCGAAAGCTACCGGAGCAACAACACACTCTCCCGAAAGCTGCAGCAACACACTCTCCCAAAAGCTACCGGAGCAACAACACACTCTCCCGAAAGCTGCAGCAACACACTCTCCCGAAAGCTGCAGCAACAACACACTCTCCCGAAAGCTGCTGGAGCAACAACACACTCTCCCGAAAGCTGCAGCAACACACTCTCCCGAAAGCTGCAGCAACACACTCTCCCGAAAGCTGCTGGAGCAACAACACACTCTCCCGAAAGCTGCAGCAACACACTCTCCCGAAAGCTGCAGCAACACACTCTCCCGAAAGCTGCCGGAGCAGCAACACACTCTCCCGAAAGCTGCCGGAGCAGCAACACCACACTTTCCAGAAGCTGCCGGAGCAGCAGTGTGCTTTCCCAAAAGCTGCCGGAGCAGCAGCGTGCTTTTCGCAAAAAGCTGCCGGAGCAGCAGCAGCACGCTTCCTACATACCAATAATACCTGGTGCTGACCCTTCAGCACAAACCAATACAGTTACCAATGCCGAACCTGCAGAGCTTTCGCTCTGTCTAACGGACGGCGCCTAGGCTTACCCCGGGAGCTCCCTGCCCAACCGAGCGTGGCTTTCGCCGCGTCTGACCGGCAGGCTTTCCCAACCAAATCGGTACCGAATACCCAAAGTTAAAAGCACCTTTGCTTACCGCTCCAGTGGTACGTCGTGAGCAGCGGAGGTCGGTCGTGGTCGACTGCTCCCCGAGAATCCCTCGGTGCCGGCTGGAGCGAAACCGAGACACGATCCGCCTCAGCAGTGCCCACGCAGTCCCATCTGGGTCGCCAAAATGTTAGCGTAGCAACCACATAACCACCAAGTGATTATATGAAGGTGCTTTATTCAGCGCTGGAAGCCGGGGCAGGTGCCCAAATCTGGCTTCAAGTCCCGTTACTTCCCAGCCGTTATTTATACATACAATATTGCGTCAGGTATACATATTCATTACAGGTTGCAACATCAGCCTCGCTTTTCATTCTAATTAGCTCCCCTCCCCTTTGCACATGCGTGGCGCACTCTGGTGGTCGTCCAGGTGGTCGTCCAGATGAAGTAAGGAGTCTTCCTCTCCGCTGAACTCTTTCACCTTTCTCACTCGACGCATGCTCCCTTCGCTCCTTGATTCTGCTTCAACTCATTTCATCATCTCCAGGCCCTTATCCAAGGTCAGGTTGCACCTATTCCCTCCCGGGGTTCCCCTCCAACGATTCTTTTGATTGTTCAATGTACTCCCTAAGTTTCCAGTGTACCTAGATTACTCGATAATGTAAGTACATTTAATGATATTTAATTATACCGTATGATCCATCACCTGAGAAACATTAATAGAACATCCATTCGATTCTCCCCAACACTAACACCACGGCTGGTTTTACAAAGGTTGTTAAACATAGACTTAGTATGCCTGGCAGCTTTTCTCTGTGTTTTAGTTTGTGTTGGTCCTGCCTTCTTAATTTGTGTTAATCGCGCTTTCTTATGTTAATAAAGAAGGGGGAGATGTGGGAGTGTGGCCATGGGGGTCGACAAGCCCCATGGTTGGTGATAACATCCGACTCTTAAAGATGAGGCCATCAGGAATTTAAAGATTTGAGAGGGAACAAAGAAGGGTGATTCAGGTGACACCTTCTTGTCTGGGGTGGCTAGTTCTCCAGCCATTAATGCATGGAAGTGGCTGGGTGTTTGCTGTTGCAGGGCAAAGTTGTTTAACCAATGACTAGTTAGTGGAAAGGTACTGCTGTGAGGTGGAAGTTATAGGAAGGGAGCCTTTCCTGAATAAGGGATAGAATGAAGTTGTGCCCTCACTCTGAGAGATGAAGTTATGCCCTCAGTAAGAGAGAGTTCAAGTTATGTCATCAATAATGAGGTAGCAGTTACAGATCCTGAAAGAAACCCCGGTGTCCGTGCGGTCTTTACGCCACAAATCGCCCCCCAACAGGGACATGAAAACGAACAGGGACGAGAAGAATACAAACAGGGACATGAAGAAGAGGAACAGGGACAGGCAAACAGCACAGGGACAAAAACAAAAAAGGAATGAATAGGGACAGGCAAACGGAACAGGGACAAAAACAGAAAAGGAATGATCAGGTACAGGCTAACAGAACAGGGATGACCAAAAAGAGCATATGGGAGGGTCACGATGGTTTACGCAGGACCCCCAAACAAGGACTCCAGGAGTTGGAGGGGCAGCCAGAGCCCCCCGGCTGGGCAGCACTCAGTGCCAGCCTCTCCCAGGGATGGGGTTATAAAGTTTGTTAAAGATGGAATTAGTATGCCTGGCAGTTTTTCTCTGTATTTTAGTTTGTGTTAATAGTGCTTTCTTAATTTGTGTTACTCTTGCTTTCTTAATTTCTGTTAATCGCGCCTTCTTAATTTGTGTTAAACCTGCTTTCTTAATTTGTGTTAATCGAGCTCTTTTATGTTAATAAAGAAGGGGGAGTTGTAGGAGTATGGCCATGGGGGTGGACAAGTCCCATGGTTGGTGATAACATCCGACTCTTAAAGATGAGGCCATCAGGAAAGTAAAGAGTTGAGAGGGAACAAAGAAGGGTGATTCAGGAGACACCTTAAACAGGGACATGAAGAACAGGGACAGGCTAACAGAGCAGGGAGAAACAAAAAACAGCGTATGGGAGGGTCTCGCTGGCATATGCTAGACCCACAAACAAGGACTCCAGGAGTTGGAGGGGCAGCCAGAGCCCCCCGGCTGGGCAGCACTCAGTGCCTGCATCTCCCAGGGATGGGTTTACAAAGGTTGTTAAAGATAGACTTAGTATGCCTGGCAGTTTTTCTCTGTGTTTTAGTTTGTGCTGATCCTGCCTTCTTAATTTGTGTTAATTGTGCTTTCTTATGTTAATAAAGAAGGGGAAGATGTGGGAGTGTGGCCATGGGGGTCGACAAGCCCCATGGTTGGTGATAACATCGGACTCTTAAAGATGAGACCATCAGGAAAGTAAAGCCTTGAGAGGGAACAAAGAAGGGTGATTCAGGAGACACCTTAACCAGGGACATGAAGAACAGGAACAGGGATAGTCTAACAGAACAGGGAGGAAAACAAAAAAGGAATGAATAGGGACAGGCTATCAGAACAGGGACAAACAAAAAACAGCGTATAGGAGGGTCTCGCTGGCATAGGCAGGACCCACAAAGAAGGACTCCAGGAGTTGGAGGGGCAGCCAGAGCCCCCCTGCTGGGCAGCACTCAGTGCCTGCCACTCCCAGGGATGGGGTTACAAAGTTTGTTAAAGATGGAATTAGTATGCCTGGCAGTTTTTCTCTGTGTTTTAGTTTGTGTTGATCCTGCCTTCTTAATTTGTGTTAATCGCGCTTTCTTAAGTTAATGAAGAAGGGGAAGATGTGGGAGTGTGGCCATGGGGGTCGACAAGCCCCATGGTTGGTGATAACATCGGACTCTTAAAGTAGAGACCATCAGGAAAGTAAAGCCTTGAGAGGGAACAAAGAAGGGTGATTCAGGAGACACCTTAAGCAGGGACATGAAGAACAGGAACAGGGACAGGCTAACAGAGCAGGGAGAAACAAAAAACAGCATACGGGAGGGTCCCACTGGCATATGCTGGACCCACAAACAAGGACTCCAGGAGTTGGAGGGGCAGCCAGAGCCCCCCAGCTGGGAAGCACTCAGTGCCTGCCTCTCCCAGGGATGGGGTTACAAAGTTTGTTAAAGATGGAATTAGTATGCCTGGCACTTTTTCTCTGTATTTTAATTTGTGTTGAGTGCTTTCTTAATTTGTGTTTCTCTTGCTTTCTTAATTTCTGTTAATCGCGCCTTCTTAATTTGTGTTAAACCTGCTTTCTTAATTTGTGTTAATCGAGCTCTTTTATGTTAATAAAGAAGGGGGAGATGTGGGAGCATGGCCATGGGGGTCCACAAGCCCTATGGTTGGTGATAACATCCGACTCTTAAAGATGAGGCCATCAGGAAAGTAAAGAGTTGAGAGGGAACAAAGAAGGGTGATTCAGGAGACACCTTAAACAGGGACATGAAAAACAGGAACAGGGACAGGCTAACAGAACAGGGACGAAAACAAAAAAAGGAATGAATAGGGACATGCTATCAGAACAGCGACAAACAAAAAACAGCGTATGGGAGGGTCTCCCTGGCATAGGCAGGACCCACAAACAAGGACTCCAGGAGTTGGAGGGGCAGCCAGAGCCCCCCAGCTGGGAAGCACTCAGTGCCTGCCTCTCCCAGGGATGGGGTTACAAAGTTTGTTAAAGATGGAATTTGTATGCCTGGCAGTTTTTCTCTGTATTTTAGTTTGTGTTAATAGTGCTTTCTTAATTTGTGTTACTCTTGCTTTCTTAATTTCTGTTAATCGCGCCTTCATAATTTGTGTTAAACCTGCTTTCTTAATTTGTGTTAATCGAGCTCTTTTATGTTAATAAAGAAGGGGGAGTTGTGGGAGCATGGCCATGGGGGTCGACAAGTCCCATGGTTGGTGATAACATCTGACTCTTAAAGATGAGGCCATCAGGAAAGTAAAGCCTTGAGAGGGAACAAAGAAGGGTGATTCAGGAGACACCTTAACCAGGGACATGAAGAACAGGAACAGGGACAGGCTAACAGAGCAGGGAGAAACAAAAAACAGCATATGGGAGGGTCCCACTGGCATAGGCAGGACCCACAAACAAGGACTCCAGGAGTTGGAGGGGCAGCCAGAGCCCCCCGGCTGGGCAGCACTCAGTTCCTGCCTCTCCCAGGGACGGTTTTACAAAGATTGTTAAAGATAGACTTAGTATGCCTGGCAGTTTTTCTCTGTGTTTTAGTTTGTGTTGATCCTGCCTTCTTAATTTGTGTTAATCGCGCTTTCTTATGTTAATAAAGAAGGGGAAGATGTGGGAGTGTGGCCATGGGGGTCGACAAGTCCCATGGTTGGTGATAACATCCGACTCTTAAAGATGAGGCCATCAGGAAAGTAAAGATTTGAGAGGGAACAAAGAAGGGTGATTCAGGTGACACCTTCTTGTCTGGGGTGGCTAGTTCTCCAGCCATTAATGCATGGAAGTGGCTGGGTGTTTGCTGTTGCAGGGCAAAGTTGTTTAACCAATGACTAGTTAGTGGAAAGGTACTGCTGTGAGGTGGAAGTTATAGGAAGGGAGCCTTTCCTGAATAAGGGATAGAATGAAGTTGTGCCCTCACTCTGAGAGATGAAGTTATGCCCTCAGTAAGAGAGAGTTCAAGTTATGTCATCAATAATGAGGTAGCAGTTACAGATCCTGAAAGAAACCCCGGTGTCCGTGCGGTCTTTACGCCACAAATCGCCCCCCAACAGGGACATGAAAACGAACAGGGACGAGAAGAATACAAACAGGGACATGAAGAAGAGGAACAGGGACAGGCAAACAGCACAGGGACAAAAACAAAAAAGGAATGAATAGGGACAGGCAAACGGAACAGGGACAAAAACAGAAAAGGAATGATCAGGTACAGGCTAACAGAACAGGGATGACCAAAAAGAGCATATGGGAGGGTCACGATGGTTTACGCAGGACCCCCAAACAAGGACTCCAGGAGTTGGAGGGGCAGCCAGAGCCCCCCGGCTGGGCAGCACTCAGTGCCTGCCTCTCCCAGGGATGGGGTTATAAAGTTTGTTAAAGATGGAATTAGTATGCCTGGCAGTTTTTCTCTGTATTTTAGTTTGTGTTAATAGTGCTTTCTTAATTTGTGTTACTCTTGCTTTCTTAATTTCTGTTAATCGCGCCTTCTTAATTGGTGTTAAACCTGCTTTCTTAATTTGTGTTAATCGAGCTCTTTTATGTTAATAAAGAAGGGGGAGTTGTAGGAGTGTGGCCATGGGGGTCGACAAGCCCCATGGTTGGTGATAACATCCGACTCTTAAAGATGAGTCCATCAGGAAAGTAAAGAGTTGAGAGGGAACAAAGAAGGGTGATTCAGGAGACACCTTAAACAGGGACATGAAGAACAGGGACAGGCTAACAGAGCAGGGAGAAACAAAAAACAGCGTATGTGAGGGTCTCGCTGGCATATGCTAGACCCACAAACAAGGACTCCAGGAGTTGGAGGGGCAGCCAGAGCCCCCCTGGCTGGGCAGCACTCAGTGCCTGCATCTCCCAGGGATGGGTTTACAAAGGTTGTTAAAGATAGACTTAGTATGCCTGGCAGTTTTTCTCTGTGTTTTAGTTTGTGCTGATCCTGCCTTCTTAATTTGTGTTAATTGTGCTTTCTTATGTTAATAAAGAAGGGGAAGATGTGGGAGTGTGGCCATGGGGGTCGACAAGCCCCATGGTTGGTGATAACATCGGACTCTTAAAGATGAGACCATCAGGAAAGTAAAGCCTTGAGAGGGAACAAAGAAGGGTGATTCAGGAGACACCTTAACCAGGGACATGAAGAACAGGAACAGGGATAGTCTAACAGAACAGGGAGGAAAACAAAAAAGGAATGAATAGGGACAGGCTATCAGAACAGGGACAAACAAAAAACAGCGTATGGGAGGGTCTCGCTGGCATAGGCAGGACCCACAAAGAAGGACTCCAGGAGTTGGAGGGGCAGCCAGAGCCCCCCTGCTCTGCAGCACTCAGTGCCTGCATCTCCCAGGGATGGTTTTACAAAGATTGTTAAAGATAGACTTAGTATGCCTGGCAGTTTTTCTCTGTGTTTTAGTTTGTGTTGATCCTGCCTTCTTAATTTGTGTTAATCGCGCTTTCTTAAGTTAATGAAGAAGGGGAAGATGTGGGAGTGTGGCCATGGGGGTCGACAAGCCCCATGGTTGGTGATAACATCGGACTCTTAAAGTAGAGACCATCAGGAAAGTAAAGCCTTGAGAGGGAACAAAGAAGGGTGATTCAGGAGACACCTTAAGCAGGGACATGAAGAACAGGAACAGGGACAGGCTAACAGAACAGGGACAAAACAAAAAAGGAATGAATAGGGACAGGCTATCAGAACAGGGACAAACAAAAAACAGCGTATGGGAGGGTCTCCCTGGCATAGGCAGGACCCACAAACAAGGACTCCAGGAGTTGGAGGGGCAGCCAGAGCCCCCCAGCTGGGAAGCACTAAGTGCCTGCCTCTCCCAGGGATGGGGTTACAAAGTTTGTTAAAGATGGAATTAGTATGCCTGGCAGTTTTTCTCTGTATTTTAGTTTGTGTTAATAGTGCTTTCTTAATTTGTGTTACTCTTGCTTTCTTAATTTCTGTTAATCGCGCCTTCATAATTTGTGTTAAACCTGCTTTCTTAATTTGTGTTAATCGAGCTCTTTTATGTTAATAAAGAAGGGGGAGTTGTGGGAGCATGGCCGTGGGGGTCGACAAGTCCCATGGTTGGTGATAACATCTGACTCTTAAAGATGAGGCCATCAGGAAAGTAAAGCCTTGAGAGGGAACAAAGAAGGGTGATTCAGGAGACACCTTAAACAGGGACATGAAGAACAGGAACAGGGACAGGCTAACAGAGCAGGGAGAAACAAAAAACAGCATATGGGAGGGTCCCACTGGCGTATGCCGGACCCACAAACAAGGACTCCAGGAGTTGGAGGGGCAGCCAGAACCCCCCGGCTGGGCAGCACTCAGTTCCTGCCTCTCCCAGGGACGGTTTTACAAAGATTGTTAAAGATAGACTTAGTATGCCTGGCAGTTTTTCTCTGTGTTTTAGTTTGTGTTGATCCTGCCTTCTTAATTTGTGTTAATCGCGCTTTCTTATGTTAATAAAGAAGGGGAAGGTGTGGGAGTGTGGCCATGGGGGTCGACAAGTCCCATGGTTGGTGATAACATCCGACTCTTAAAGATGAGGCCATCAGGAAAGTAAAGAGTTGAGAGGGAACAAAGAAGGGTGATTCAGGAGACACCTTAACCAGGGACATGAAGAACAGGAACAGGGATAGTCTAACAGAACAGGGACGAAAACAAAAAAAGGAATGAATAGGGACAGGCTATCAGAACAGGGACAAACAAAAAACAGCGTATGGGAGGGTCTCGCTGGCATAGGCAGGACCCACAAACAAGGACTCCAGGAGTTGGAGGGGCAGCCAGAGCCCCCCGGCTGGGCAGCACTCAGTGCCTGCCTCTCCCACGGCTGGTTTTACAAAGATTGTTAAAGATAGACTTAGTATGCCTGGCAGTTTTTCTCTGTGTTTTAGTTTGTGTTGGTCCTGCCTTCTTAATTTGTGTTAATCGCGCTTTCTTATGTTAATAAAGAAGGGGGAGATGTGGGAGTGTGGCCATGGGGGTCGACAGGCCCCATGGTTGGTGATAACATCCGACTCTTAAAGATGAGGCCATCAGGAATTTAAAGATTTGAGAGGGAACAAAGAAGGGTGATTCAGGTGACACCTTCTTGTCTGGGGTGGCTAGTTCTCCAGCCATTAATGCATGCAAGTGGCTGGGTGTTTGCTGTTGCAGGGCAAAGTTGTTTAACCAATGACTAGTTAGTGGAAAGGTACTGCTGTGAGGCGGAAGTTATAGGAAGGGAGCCTTTCCTGAATAAGGGATAGAATGAAGTTGTGCCCTCACTCTGAGAGATGAAGTTATGCCCTCAGTAAGAGAGAGTTCAAGTTATGTCATCAATAATGAGGTAGCAGTTACAGATCCTGAAAGAACCCCGGTGTCCGTGCGGTCTTTACGCCACAAATCGCCCCCAACAGGGACATGAAAACGAACAGGGACGAGAAGAATACAAACAGGGACATGAAGAAGAGGAACAGGGACAGGCAAACAGCACAGGGACAAAAACAAAAAAGGAATGAATAGGGACAGGCAAACGGAACAGGGACAAAAACAGAAAAGGAATGATCAGGTACAGGCTAACAGAACAGGGATGACCAAAAAGAGCATATGGGAGGGTCACGATGGTTTACGCAGGACCCCCAAACAAGGACTCCAGGAGTTGGAGGGGCAGCCAGAGCCCCCCGGCTGGGCAGCACTCAGTGCCAGCCTCTCCCAGGGATGGGGTTATAAAGTTTGTTAAAGATGGAATTAGTATGCCTGGGAGTTTTTCTCTGTATTTTAGTTTGTGTTAATAGTGCTTTCTTAATTTGTGTTACTCTTGCTTTCTTAATTTCTGTTAATCGCGCCTTCTTAATTGGTGTTAAACCTGCTTTCTTAATTTGTGTTAATCGAGCTCTTTTATGTTAATAAAGAAGGGGGAGTTGTAGGAGAGTGGCCATGGGGGTCGACAAGTCCCATGGTTGGTGATAACATCCGACTCTTAAAGATGAGGCCATCAGGAAAGTAAAGAGTTGAGAGGGAACAAAGAAGGGTGATTCAGGAGACACCTTAAACAGGGACATGAAGAACAGGGACAGGCTAACAGAGCAGGGAGAAACAAAAAACAGCGTATGGGAGGGTCTCGCTGGCATATGCTAGACCCACAAACAAGGACTCCAGGAGTTGGAGGGGCAGCCAGAGCCCCCCTGCTGGGCAGCACTCAGTGCCTGCATCTCCCAGGGATGGGGTTACAAAGTCTGTAAAAGATGGAATTAGTATGCCTGGCAGTTTTTCTCTGTGTTTTAGTTTGTGTTGATCCTGCCTTCTTAATTTGTGTTAATCGCGCTTTCTTAAGTTAATGAAGAAGGGGAAGATGTGGGAGTGTGGCCATGGGGGTCGACAAGCCCCATGGTTGGTGATAACATCGGACTCTTAAAGTAGAGACCATCATGAAAGTAAAGCCTTGAGAGGGAACAAAGAAGGGTGATTCAGGAGACACCTTAACCAGGGACATGAAGAACAGGAACAGGGACAGGCTAACAGAACAGGGACAAAACAAAAAAGGAATGAATAGGGACATGCTATCAGAACAGCGACAAACAAAAAACAGCGTATGGGAGGGTCTCCCTGGCATAGGCAGGACCCACAAACAAGGACTCCAGGAGTTGGAGGGGCAGCCAGAGCCCCCCAGCTGGGAAGCACTCAGTGCCTGCCTCTCCCAGGGATGGGGTTACAAAGTTTGTTAAAGATGGAATTAGTATGCCTGGCAGTTTTTCTCTGTATTTTAGTTTGTGTTAATAGTGCTTTCTTAATTTGTGTTACTCTTGCTTTCTTAATTTCTGTTAATCGCGCCTTCATAATTTGTGTTAAACCTGCTTTCTTAATTTGTGTTAATCGAGCTCTTTTATGTTAATAAAGAAGGGGGAGTTGTGGGAGCATGGCCGTGGGGGTCGACAAGTCCCATGGTTGGTGATAACATCTGACTCTTAAAGATGAGGCCATCAGGAAAGTAAAGCCTTGAGAGGGAACAAAGAAGGGTGATTCAGGAGACACCTTAAACAGGGACATGAAGAACAGGAACAGGGACAGGCTAACAGAGCAGGGAGAAACAAAAAACAGCATATGGGAGGGTCCCACTGGCGTATGCTGGACCCACAAACAAGGACTCCAGGAGTTGGAGGGGCAGCCAGAGCCCCCCGGCTGGGCAGCACTCAGTGCCTGCCTCTCCCACGGCTGGTTTTACAAAGATTGTTAAAGATAGACTTAGTATGCCTGGCAGTTTTTCTCTGTGTTTTAGTTTGTGTTGGTCCTGCCTTCTTAATTTGTGTTAATCGCGCTTTCTTATGTTAATAAAGAAGGGGGAGATGTGGGAGTGTGGCCATGGGGGTCGACAGGCCCCATGGTTGGTGATAACATCCGACTCTTAAAGATGAGGCCATCAGGAATTTAAAGATTTGAGAGGGAACAAAGAAGGGTGATTCAGGTGACACCTTCTTGTCTGGGGTGTCTAGTTCTCCAGCCATTAATGCATGGAAGTGGCTGGGTGTTTGCTGTTGCAGGGCAAAATTGTTTAACCAATGACTAATTAGTGGAAAGGTACTGCTGTGAGGTGGAAGTTATAGGAAGGGAGCCTTTCCTGAATAAGGGATAGAATGAAGTTGTGCCCTCACTCTGAGAGATGAAGTTATGCCCTCAGTAAGAGAGAGTTCAAGTTATGTCATCAATAATGAGGTAGCAGTTACAGATCCTGAAAGAACCCCGGTGTCCGAGCGGTCTTTACGCCACAAATCGCCCCCCAACAGGGACATGAAAACGAACAGGGACGAGAAGAATACAAACAGGGACATGAAGAAGAGGAACAGGGACAGGCAAACAGAACAGGGACAAAAACAAAAAAGGAATGAATAGGGACAGGAAAACGGAACAGGGACAAAAACAGAAAAGGAATGATCAGGTACAGGCTAACAGAACAGGGATGACCAAAAAGAGCATATGGGAGGGCCACGATGGTTTACGCAGGACCCCCAAACAAGGACTCCAGGAGTTGGAGGGGCAGCCAGAGCCCCCCGGCTGGGCAGCACTCAGTGCCTGCCTCTCCCAGGGATTGGGGTTATAAAGTTTGTTAAAGATAGACTTAGTATGCCTGGCAGTTTTTCTCTGTATTTTAGTTTGTGTTAATAGTGCTTTCTTAATTTGTGTTTCTCTTGCTTTCTTAATTTCTGTTAATCGCGCCTTCTTAATTTGTGTTAAACCTGCTTTCTTAATTTGTGTTAATCGAGCTCTTTTATGTTAATAAAGGAGGGGGAGATGTGGGAGCCTGGCCATGGGGTTAGACAAGCCCCATGGTTGGTGATAAGATCTGACTAATAAAGTAGAGACCATCAGGAAAGTAAAGCCTTGAGAGGGAACAAAGAAGGGTGATTCAGGAGACACCTTAAACAGTGACATGAAGAACAGGAACAGGGATAGTCTAACAGAACAGGGACGAAAATAAAAAAGTAATGAATAGGGACAGGCTATCAGAACAGGGACAAACAAAAAACAGCGTATGGGAGGGTCTCGCTGGCATAGGCAGGACCCCCAAACAAGGACTCCAGGAGTTGGAGGGGCAGCCAGAGCCCCCCGGCTGGGCAGCACTCAGTGCCTGCCTCTCCCAGGGTTGTGGTTACAAAGTTTGTTAAAGATGGAATTAGTATGCCTGGCATTTTTTCTCTGTATTTTAATTTGTGTTAATAGTGCTTTCTTAATTTGTGTTTCTCTAGCTTTCTTAATTTCTGTTAATCGTGCCTTCTTAATTTGTGTTAAACCTGCTTTCTTAATTTGTGTTAATCGAGCTCTTTTATGTTAATAAAGAAGGGGGAGATGTGGGAGCCTGGCCATGGGGGTCCACAAGTCCCATGGTTGGTGATAACATCCGACTCTTAAAGATGAGGCCATCGGGAAACTAAAGAGTTGAGAGGGAACAAAGAAGGGTGATTCAGGAGACACCTTAAACAGGGACATGAAGAACAGGAACAGGGATAGTCTAACAGAACAGGGACAAAAACAAAAAAGGAATGAATAGGGACAGGCTATCAGAACAGGGACAAACAAAAAACAGCATATGGGAGGGCCCCACTGGAGTATGCTGGACCCACAAACAAGGACTCCAGGAGTTGGAGGGGCAGCCAGAGCCCCCCGGCTGGGCAGCACTCAGTGCCTGCCTCTCCCAGGGATGGTTTTACAAAGATTGTTAAAGATAGACTTAGTATGCCTGGCAGTTTTTCTCTGTTTTAGTTTGTGTTGATCCTGCCTTCTTAATTTGTGTTAATCGCGCTTTCTTAAGTTAATGAAGAAGGGGGAGTTGTAGGAGAGTGGCCATGGGGGTCGACAAGTCCCATGGTTGGTGATAACATCCGACTCTTAAAGATGAGGCCATCAGGAAAGTAAAGAGTTGAGAGGGAACAAAGAAGGGTGATTCAGGAGACACCTTAAACAGGGACATGAAGAACAGGGACAGGCTAACAGAGCAGGGAGAAACAAAAAACAGCGTATGGGAGGGTCTCGCTGGCATATGCTAGACCCACAAACAAGGACTCCAGGAGTTGGAGGGGCAGCCAGAGCCCCCCTGCTGGGCAGCACTCAGTGCCTGCATCTCCCAGGGATGGGGTTACAAAGTCTGTAAAAGATGGAATTAGTATGCCTGGCAGTTTTTCTCTGTGTTTTAGTTTGTGTTGATCCTGCCTTCTTAATTTGTGTTAATCGCGCTTTCTTAAGTTAATGAAGAAGGGGAAGATGTGGGAGTGTGGCCATGGGGGTCGACAAGCCCCATGGTTGGTGATAACATCGGACTCTTAAAGTAGAGACCATCATGAAAGTAAAGCCTTGAGAGGGAACAAAGAAGGGTGATTCAGGAGACACCTTAACCAGGGACATGAAGAACAGGAACAGGGACAGGCTAACAGAACAGGGACAAAACAAAAAAGGAATGAATAGGGACATGCTATCAGAACAGCGACAAACAAAAAACAGCGTATGGGAGGGTCTCCCTGGCATAGGCAGGACCCACAAACAAGGACTCCAGGAGTTGGAGGGGCAGCCAGAGCCCCCCAGCTGGGAAGCACTCAGTGCCTGCCTCTCCCAGGGATGGGGTTACAAAGTTTGTTAAAGATGGAATTAGTATGCCTGGCAGTTTTTCTCTGTATTTTAGTTTGTGTTAATAGTGCTTTCTTAATTTGTGTTACTCTTGCTTTCTTAATTTCTGTTAATCGCGCCTTCATAATTTGTGTTAAACCTGCTTTCTTAATTTGTGTTAATCGAGCTCTTTTATGTTAATAAAGAAGGGGGAGTTGTGGGAGCATGGCCGTGGGGGTCGACAAGTCCCATGGTTGGTGATAACATCTGACTCTTAAAGATGAGGCCATCAGGAAAGTAAAGCCTTGAGAGGGAACAAAGAAGGGTGATTCAGGAGACACCTTAAACAGGGACATGAAGAACAGGAACAGGGACAGGCTAACAGAGCAGGGAGAAACAAAAAACAGCATATGGGAGGGTCCCACTGGCGTATGCTGGACCCACAAACAAGGACTCCAGGAGTTGGAGGGGCAGCCAGAGCCCCCCGGCTGGGCAGCACTCAGTGCCTGCCTCTCCCACGGCTGGTTTTACAAAGATTGTTAAAGATAGACTTAGTATGCCTGGCAGTTTTTCTCTGTGTTTTAGTTTGTGTTGGTCCTGCCTTCTTAATTTGTGTTAATCGCGCTTTCTTATGTTAATAAAGAAGGGGGAGATGTGGGAGTGTGGCCATGGGGGTCGACAGGCCCCATGGTTGGTGATAACATCCGACTCTTAAAGATGAGGCCATCAGGAATTTAAAGATTTGAGAGGGAACAAAGAAGGGTGATTCAGGTGACACCTTCTTGTCTGGGGTGTCTAGTTCTCCAGCCATTAATGCATGGAAGTGGCTGGGTGTTTGCTGTTGCAGGGCAAAATTGTTTAACCAATGACTAATTAGTGGAAAGGTACTGCTGTGAGGTGGAAGTTATAGGAAGGGAGCCTTTCCTGAATAAGGGATAGAATGAAGTTGTGCCCTCACTCTGAGAGATGAAGTTATGCCCTCAGTAAGAGAGAGTTCAAGTTATGTCATCAATAATGAGGTAGCAGTTACAGATCCTGAAAGAACCCCGGTGTCCGAGCGGTCTTTACGCCACAAATCGCCCCCCAACAGGGACATGAAAACGAACAGGGACGAGAAGAATACAAACAGGGACATGAAGAAGAGGAACAGGGACAGGCAAACAGAACAGGGACAAAAACAAAAAAGGAATGAATAGGGACAGGAAAACGGAACAGGGACAAAAACAGAAAAGGAATGATCAGGTACAGGCTAACAGAACAGGGATGACCAAAAAGAGCATATGGGAGGGCCACGATGGTTTACGCAGGACCCCCAAACAAGGACTCCAGGAGTTGGAGGGGCAGCCAGAGCCCCCCGGCTGGGCAGCACTCAGTGCCTGCCTCTCCCAGGGATTGGGGTTATAAAGTTTGTTAAAGATAGACTTAGTATGCCTGGCAGTTTTTCTCTGTATCTTAGTTTGTGTTAATAGTGCTTTCTTAATTTGTGTTTCTCTTGCTTTCTTAATTTCTGTTAATCGCGCCTTCTTAATTTGTGTTAAACCTGCTTTCTTAATTTGTGTTAATCGAGCTCTTTTATGTTAATAAAGGAGGGGGAGATGTGGGAGCCTGGCCATGGGGGTCCACAAGTCCCATGGTTGGTGATAACATCCGACTCTTAAAGATGAGGCCATCGGGAAACTAAAGAGTTGAGAGGGAACAAAGAAGGGTGATTCAGGAGACACCTTAAACAGGGACATGAAGAACAGGAACAGGGATAGTCTAACAGAACAGGGACGAAAATAAAAAAGTAATGAATAGGGACAGGCTATCAGAACAGGGACAAACAAAAAACAGCGTATGGGAGGGTCTCGCTGGCATAGGCAGGACCCCCAAACAAGGACTCCAGGAGTTGGAGGGGCAGCCAGAGCCCCCCGGCTGGGCAGCACTCAGTGCCTGCCTCTCCCAGGGTTGTGGTTACAAAGTTTGTTAAAGATGGAATTAGTATGCCTGGCATTTTTTCTCTGTATTTTAATTTGTGTTAATAGTGCTTTCTTAATTTGTGTTTCTCTAGCTTTCTTAATTTCTGTTAATCGTGCCTTCTTAATTTGTGTTAAACCTGCTTTCTTAATTTGTGTTAATCGAGCTCTTTTATGTTAATAAAGAAGGGGGAGATGTGGGAGCCTGGCCATGGGGGTCCACAAGTCCCATGGTTGGTGATAACATCCGACTCTTAAAGATGAGGCCATCGGGAAACTAAAGAGTTGAGAGGGAACAAAGAAGGGTGATTCAGGAGACACCTTAAACAGGGACATGAAGAACAGGAACAGGGATAGTCTAACAGAACAGGGACAAAAACAAAAAAGGAATGAATAGGGACAGGCTATCAGAACAGGGACAAACAAAAAACAGCATATGGGAGGGCCCCACTGGAGTATGCTGGACCCACAAACAAGGACTCCAGGAGTTGGAGGGGCAGCCAGAGCCCCCCGGCTGGGCAGCACTCAGTGCCTGCCTCTCCCAGGGATGGTTTTACAAAGATTGTTAAAGATAGACTTAGTATGCCTGGCAGTTTTTCTCTGTTTTAGTTTGTGTTGATCCTGCCTTCTTAATTTGTGTTAATCGCGCTTTCTTAAGTTAATAAAGAAGGGGAAGATGTGGGAGTGTGGCCATGGGGGTCGACAAGCCCCATGGTTGGTGATAACATCGGACTCTTAAAGATGAGGCCATGAGGAAAGTAAAGCCTTGAGAGGGAACAAAGAAGGGTGATTCAGGAGACACCTTAAACAGGGACATGAAGAACAGAAACAGGGATAGTCTAACAGAACAGGGGCAAACACAAAAAAGGAAAGAATAGGGACATGCTATCAGAACAGGGACAAACAAAAAACAGCGTATGGGAGGGTCTCGCTGGCATAGGCAGGACCCACAAACAAGGACTCCAGGAGTTGGAGGGGCAGCCAGAGCCCCCCGGCTGGGCAGCACTCAGTGTCTGCCACTCCCCGCGATGGGGTTGCAAAGTTTGTTAAAGATGGAATTAGTATGCGTGGCAGTTTTTCTCTGTATTTTAGTTTGTGTTAATAGTGCTTTCTTAATTTGTGTTACTCTTGCTTTCTTAATTTCTGTTAATCGCGCCTTCTTAATTTGTGTTAAACCTGCTTTCTTAATTTGTGTTAATCGAGCTCTTTTATGTTAATAAAGAAGGGGGAGATGTGGGAGCATGGCCATGGGGGTCGACAAGTCCCATGGTTGGTGATAACATCCAACTCTTAAAGATGAGACCATCAGGAAAGTAAAGCCTTGAGAGGGAATAAAGAAGGGTGATTCAGGAGACACCTTAAGGAGGGACATGAAGAACAGGAACAGGGATAGTCTAACAGAACACGGACGAAAACAAAAAGGTAATGAATAGGGACAGGCTATCAGAACAGGGACAAACAAAAAACAGCCTATGGGAGGGTCTCGCTGGCATAGGCAGGACCCACAAACAAGGACTCCAGGAGTTGGAGGGGCAGCCAGAGCCCCCCGGCTGGGCAGCACTCAGTGCATGCCTCTCCCAGGGATGGTTTTACAAAGATTGTTAAAGATAGACTTAGTATGCCTGGCAGTTTTTCTCTGTGTTTTAGTTTGTGTTGATCCTGCCTTCTTAATTTGTGTTAATTGCGCTTTCTTATGTTAATAAAGAAGGGGAAGATGTGGGAGCCTGGCCATGGGGGTCGACAAGTCCCATGGTTGGTGATAACATCCGACTCTTAAAGATGAGGCCATGAGGAAAGTAAAGCCTTGAGAGGGAACAAAGAAGGGTGATTCAGGAGACACCTTAAACAGGGACATGAAGAACAGAAACAGGGATAGTCTAACAGAACAGGGGCAAACACAAAAAAGGAAAGAATAGGGACATGCTATCAGAACAGGGACAAACAAAAAACAGCGTATGGGAGGGTCTCGCTGGCATAGGCAGGACCCACAAACAAGGACTCCAGGAGTTGGAGGGGCAGCCAGAGCCCCCCGGCTGGGCAGCACTCAGTGTCTGCCACTCCCCGCGATGGGGTTGCAAAGTTTGTTAAAGATGGAATTAGTATGCGTGGCAGTTTTTCTCTGTATTTTAGTTTGTGTTAATAGTGCTTTCTTTATTTGTGTTACTCTTGCTTTCTTAATTTCTGTTAATCGCGCCTTCTTAATTTGTGTTAAACCTGCTTTCTTAATTTGTGTTAATCGAGCTCTTTTATGTTAATAAAGAAGGGGGAGATGTGGGAGCATGGCCATGGGGGTCGACAAGTCCCATGGTTGGTGATAACATCCAACTCTTAAAGATGAGACCATCAGGAAAGTAAAGCCTTGAGAGGGAATAAAGAAGGGTGATTCAGGAGACACCTTAAGGAGGGACATGAAGAACAGGAACAGGGATAGTCTAACAGAACACGGACGAAAACAAAAAGGTAATGAATAGGGACAGGCTATCAGAACAGGGACAAACAAAAAACAGCCTATGGGAGGGTCTCGCTGGCATAGGCAGGACCCACAAACAAGGACTCCAGGAGTTGGAGGGGCAGCCAGAGCCCCCCGGCTGGGCAGCACTCAGTGCATGCCTCTCCCAGGGATGGTTTTACAAAGATTGTTAAAGATAGACTTAGTATGCCTGGCAGTTTTTCTCTGTGTTTTAGTTTGTGTTGATCCTGCCTTCTTAATTTGTGTTAATTGCGCTTTCTTATGTTAATAAAGAAGGGGAAGATGTGGGAGCCTGGCCATGGGGGTCGACAAGTCCCATGGTTGGTGATAACATCCGACTCTTAAAGATGAGGCCATGAGGAAAGTAAAGCCTTGAGAGGGAACAAAGAAGGGTGATTCAGGAGACACCTTAAACAGGGACATGAAGAACAGGAACAGGGACAGGCTAACAGAACAGGGACAAACAAAAAACAGCGTATGGGAGGGTCTCGCTGGCATAGGCAGGACCCAGAAACAAGGACTCCAGGAGTTGGAGGGGCAGCCAGAGCCCCCCGGCTGGGCAGCACTCAGTGCCTGCCTCTCCCAGGGATGGGGTTACAAAGTTTGTTAAAGATGGAATTAGTATGCCTGGCAGTTTTTCTCTGTATTTTAGTTTGTGTTAATAGTGCTTTCTTAATTTGTGTTACTCTTGCTTTCTTAATTTCTGTTAATCGCGCCTTCATAATTTGTGTTAAACCTGCTTTCTTAATTTGTGTTAATCGAGCTCTTTTAGGTTAATAAAGAAGGAGGAGATGTGGGAGCGTGGCCATGGGGGTCGACAAGTCCCATGGTTGGTGATAACATCCAACTCTTAAGGATGAGACCATCAGGAATTTAAAGAGTTGAGAGGGAACAATGAAGGGTGATTCAGGTGACACCTTCTTGTCTGGGGTGGCTAGTTCTCCAGCCATTAATGCATGGAAGTGGCTGGGTGTTTGCTGTTGCCGGGCAAAGTTGTTGACCAATGACTAGTTAGTGGAAAGGTACTGCTGTGAGGCGGAAGTTATAGGAAGGGAGCCTTTCCTGAATAAGGGATAGAATGAAGTTGTGCCCTCACTCTGAGAGATGAAGTTATGCCCTCAGTAAGAGAGAGTTCAAGTTATGTCATCAATAAAGAGGTAGCAGTTACAGATCCTGAAAGAACCCCGTTGTCCGTGCGGTCTTTACGCCACAAATCGCCCCCCAACAGGGACAAGAAAACGAACAGGGACGAGAAGAAAACAAACAGGGACATGAAGAACAGGAACAGGGACAGGCTAACAGAACAGGGACAAAAACAAAAAAGGAATGAATAGGGACAGGCAAACGGAACAGATAAAAGAAAAAAAAAGGAATGAATAGGTACAGGCTAACAGAACAGGGACGAACAAAAAGAGCTTATGGGAGGGTCACGCTGGCTTACGCAGGACCCACAAAAAAGGACTCCAGGAGTTGGAGGGGCAGCCAGAGCCCCCCGGTTGGGCAGCACTCAGTGCCTGCCTATCCCAGGGATGGGGTTGCAAAGTTTGTTAAAGATAGTCTTAGTATGCCTGGCAGTTTTTCTCTGTGTTTTAGTTTGTGTTGATCCTGCCTTCTTAATTTGTGTTAATTGCGCTTTCTTATGTTAATAAAGAAGGAGGAGATGTGGGAGTGTGGCCATGGGGGTCGACAAGCCCCATGGTTGGTGATCACATCCGACTCTTAAAGATGAGACCATGAGGAAAGTAAAGCCTTGAGAGGGAACAAGGAAGGGTGATTCAGGAGACACCTTAAACAGGGACATGAAGAACAGGAACAGGGACAGGCTAACAGAGCAGGGAGAAACAAAAAACAGCATATGGGAGGGTCCCACTGGCATATGCTGGACCCACAAACAAGGACTCCAGGAGTTGGAGGGGCAGCCAGAGCCCCCCAGCTGGGAAGCACTCAGTGCCTGCCTCTCCCAGGGATGGGGTTACAAAGTTTGTTAAAGATGGAATTAGTATGCCTGGCACTTTTTCTCTGTATTTTAATTTGTGTTGAGTGCTTTCTTAATTTGTGTTTCTCTTGCTTTCTTAATTTCTGTTAATCGCGCCTTCTTAATTTGTGTTAAACCTGCTTTCTTAATTTGTGTTAATCGAGCTCTTTTATGTTAATAAAGAAGGGGGAGATGTGGGAGCATGGCCATGGGGGTCCACAAGCCCTATGGTTGGTGATAACATCCAACTCTTAAAGATGAGGCCATCAGGAAAGTAAAGAGTTGAGAGGGAACAAAGTAGGGTGATTCAGGAGACACCTTAAACAGGGACATGAAGAACAGGAACAGGGACAGGCTAACAGAGCAGGGAGAAACAAAAAACAGCATATGGGAGGGTCCCACTGGCATAGGCAGGACCCACAAAGAAGGACTCCAGGAGTTGGAGGGGCAGCCAGAGCCCCCCAGCTGGGCAGCACTCAGTGCCTGCCTCTCCCAGGGATGGTTTTACAAAGATTGTTAAAGATAGACTTAGTATGCCTGGCAGTTTTTCTCTGTGTTTTAGTTTGTGTTGATCCTGCCTTCTTAATTTGTGTTAATCGCGCTTTCTTAAGTTAATAAAGAAGGGGAAGATGTGGGAGTGTGGCCATGGGGGTCGACAAGCCCCATGGTTGGTGATCACATCCGACTCTTAAAGATGAGTCCATCAGGAAAGTAAAGCCTTGAGAGGGAACAAAGAAGGGTGATTCAGGAGACACCTTAAGCAGGGACATGAAGAACAGGAACAGGGATAGTCTAACAGAACAGGGACAAAAACAAAAAAGGAATGAATAGGGACATGCTATCAGAACAGGGACAAACAAAAAACAGCGTATGGGAGGGTCTCGCTGGCATAGGCAGGACCTCCAAACAAGGACTCCAGGAGTTGGAGGGGCAGCCAGAGCCCCCCGGCTGGGCAGCACTCAGTGCCTGCCTCTCCCAGGGATGGGGTTACAAAGTTTGTTAAAGATGGAATTAGTATGCCTGGCAGTTTTTCTCTGTATTTTAATTTGTGTTATTAGTGCTTTCTTAATTTGTGTTTCTCTAGCTTTCTTAATTTCTGTTAATCGCGCCTTCTTAATTTGGGTTAAACCTGCTTTCTTAATTTGTGTTAATCGAGCTCTTTTATGTTAATAAAGAAGGGGGAGATGTGGGAGCATGGCCATGGGGGTCGACAAGTCCCATGGTTGGTGATAACATCCGACTCTTAAAGATGAGACCATGAGGAAAGTAAAGCCTTGAGAGGGAACAAAGAAGGGTGATTCAGGAGACACCTTAAACAGGGACATGAAGAACAGGAACAGGGACAGGCTAACAGAGCAGGGAGAAACAAAAAAGAGCATATGGGAGGGTCCCACTGGCATAGGCAGGACCCACAAACAAGGACTCCAGGAGTTGGAGGGGCAGCCAGAGCCCCCCAGCTGGGCAGCACTCAGTGCGTGCCTCTCCCAGGGATGGTTTTACAAAGATTGTTAAAGATAGACTTAGTATGCTTGGCAGTTTTTCTCTGTGTTTTAGTTTGTGCTGATCCAGCCTTCTTAATTTGTGTTAATCGAGCTCTTTTATGTTAATAAAGAAGGGGGAGATGTGGGAGCATGGCCATGGGGGTCGACAAGTCCCATGGTTGGTGATAACATCCAACTCTTAAAGATGAGACCGTCAGGAAAGTAAAGCCTTGAGAGGGAACAAAGAAGGGTGATTCAGGAGACACCTTAAGCAGGGACATGAAGAACAGGAACAGGGATAGTCTAACAGAACAGGGACGAAAACAAAAAGGGAATGAATAGGGACAGGCTATCAGAACAGGGACAAACAAAAAACAGCCTATGGGAGGGTCTCGCTGGCATAGGCAGGACCCACAAAGAAGGACTCCAGGAGTTGGAGGGGCAGCCAGAGCCCCCCGGCTGGGCAGCACTCAGTGCCTGCCTCTCCCAGGGATGGGGTTACAAAGTTTGTTAAAGATGGAATTAGTATGCCTGGCAGTTTTTCTCTGTATTTTAGTTTGTGTTAATAGTGCTTTCTTAATTTGTGTTACTCTTTATTTCTTAATTTCTGTTAATCGCGCCTTCATAATTTGTGTTAAACCTGCTTTCTTAATTTGTGTTAATCGAGCTCTTTTATGTTAATAAAGAAGGGGGAGTTGTGGGAGCATGGCCATGGGGGTCGACAAGTTCCATGGTTGGTGATAACATCTGACTCTTAAAGATGAGGCCATCAGGAAAGTAAAGCCTTGAGAGGGAACAAAGAAGGGTGATTCAGGAGACACCTTAAACAGGGACATGAAGAACAGGAACAGGGACAGGCTAACAGAGCAGGGAGAAACAAAAAACAGCATATGGGAGGGTCCCACTGGCATAGGCAGGACCCACAAACAAGGACTCCAGGAGTTGGAGGGGCAGCCAGAGCCCCCCGGCTGGGCAGCACTCAGTTCCTGCCTCTCCCAGGGACGGTTTTACAAAGACTGTTAAAGATAGACTTAGTATGCCTGGCAGTTTTTCTCTGTGTTTTAGTTTGTGTTGATCCTGCCTTCTTAATTTGTGTTAATCGCGCTTTCTTATGTTAATAAAGAAGGGGAAGATGTGGGAGTGTAGCCATGGGGGTCGACAGGCCCCATGGTTGGTGATAACATCTGACTCTTAAAGATGAGGCCATCAGGAATTTAAAGATTTGAGAGGGAACAAAGAAGGGTGATTCAGGTGACACCTTCTTGTCTGGGGTGGCTAGTTCTCCAGCCATTAATGCATGGAAGTGGCTGGGTGTTTGCTGTTGCAGGGCAAAATTGTTTAACCAATGACTAGTTAGTGGAAAGGTACTGCTGTGAGGTGGAAGTTATAGGAAGGGAGCCTTTCCTGAATAAGTGATAGAATGAAGTTGTGCCCTCACTCTGAGAGATGAAGTTATGCCCTCAGTAAGAGAGAGTTCAAGTTATGTCATCAATAATGAGGTAGCAGTTACAGATCCGGAAAGTACCCCGGTGTCTGTGCCGTCTTTACGCCACAAATCGCCCCCCAACAGGGACATGAAAACGAACAGGAACGAGAGGAATACAAACAGGGACATGAAGAAGAGGAACAGGGACAGGCAAACAGCACAGGGACAAAAACAAAAAAGGAATGAATAGGGACAGGCAAACGGAACAGGGACAAAAACAGAAAAGGAATGATCAGGTACAGGCTAACAGAACAGGGATGACCAAAAAGAGCATATGGGAGGGTCACGATGGTTTACGCAGGACCCCCAAACAAGGACTCCAGGAGTTGGAGGGGCAGCCAGAGCCCCCCGGCTGGGCAGCACTCAGTGCCAGCCTCTCCCAGGGATGGGGTTATAAAGTTTGTTAAAGATGGAATTAGTATGCCTGGCAGTTTTTCTCTGTATTTTAGTTTGTGTTAATAGTGCTTTCTTAATTTGTGTTACTCTTGCTTTCTTAATTTCTGTTAATCGCGCCTTCTTAATTGGTGTTAAACCTGCTTTCTTAATTTGTGTTAATCGAGCTCTTTTATGTTAATAAAGAAGGGGGAGTTGTAGGAGTGTGGCCATGGGGGTCGACAAGTCCCATGGTTGGTGATAACATCCGACTCTTAAAGATGAGGCCATCAGGAAAGTAAAGAGTTGAGAGGGAACAAAGAAGGGTGATTCAGGAGACACCTTAAACAGGGACATGAAGAACAGGGACAGGCTAACAGAGCAGGGAGAAACAAAAAACAGCGTATGGGAGGGTCTCGCTGGCATATGCTAGACCCACAAACAAGGACTCCAGGAGTTGGAGGGGCAGCCAGAGCCCCCCGGCTGGGCAGCACTCAGTGCCTGCATCTCCCAGGGATGGGTTTACAAAGGTTGTTAAAGATAGACTTAGTATGCCTGGCAGTTTTTCTCTGTGTTTTAGTTTGTGTTGATCCTGCCTTCTTAATTTGTGTTAATCGCGCTTTCTTAAGTTAATGAAGAAGGGGAAGATGTGGGAGTGTGGCCATGGGGGTCGACAAGCCCCATGGTTGGTGATAACATCGGACTCTTAAAGTAGAGACCATCATGAAAGTAAAGCCTTGAGAGGGAACAAAGAAGGGTGATTCAGGAGACACCTTAACCAGGGACATGAAGAACAGGAACAGGGACAGGCTAACAGAGCAGGGAGAAACAAAAAACAGCATATGGGAGGGTCCCACTGGCGTATGCTGGACCCACAAACAAGGACTCCAGGAGTTGGAGGGGCAGCCAGAGCCCCCCGGCTGGGCAGCACTCAGTGCCTGCCTCTCCCAGGGATGGTTTTACAAAGGTTGTTAAACATAGACTTAGTATGCCTGGCAGTTTTTCTCTGTGTTTTAGTTTGTGTTGGTCCTGCCTTCTTAATTTGTGTTAATCGCGCTTTCTTATGTTAATAAAGAAGGGGGAGATGTGGGAGTGTGGCCATGGGGGTCGACAGGCCCCATGGTTGGTGATAACATCCGACTCTTAAAGATGAGGCCATCAGGAATTTAAAGATTTGAGAGGGAACAAAGAAGGGTGATTCAGGTGACACCTTCTTGTCTGGGGTGGCTAGTTCTCCAGCCATTAATGCATGGAAGTGGCTGGGTGTTTGCTGTTGCAGGGCAAAATTGTTTAACCAATGACTAATTAGTGGAAAGGTACTGCTGTGAGGTGGAAGTTATAGGAAGGGAGCCTTTCCTGAATAAGGGATAGAATGAAGTTGTGCCCTCACTCTGAGAGATGAAGTTATGCCCTCAGTAAGAGAGAGTTCAAGTTATGTCATCAATAATGAGGTAGCAGTTACAGATCCTGAAAGAACCCCGGTGTCCGAGCGGTCTTTACGCCACAAATCGCCCCCCAACAGGGACATGAAAACGAACAGGGACGAGAAGAATACAAACAGGGACATGAAGAAGAGGAACAGGGACAGGCAAACAGAACAGGGACAAAAACAAAAAAGGAATGAATAGGGACAGGAAAACGTAACAGGGACAAAAACAGAAAAGGAATGATCAGGTACAGGCTAACAGAACAGGGATGACCAAAAAGAGCATATGGGAGGGCCACGATGGTTTACGCAGGACCCCCAAACAAGGACTCCAGGAGTTGGAGGGGCAGCCAGAGCCCCCCGGCTGGGCAGCACTCAGTGCCTGCCTCTCCCAGGGATTGGGGTTACAAAGTTTGTTAAAGATGGAATTAGTATGCCTGGCATTTTTTCTCTGTATTTTAATTTGTGTTAATAGTGCTTTCTTAATTTGTGTTTCTCTAGCTTTCTTAATTTCTGTTAATCGTGCCTTCTTAATTTGTGTTAAACCTGCTTTCTTAATTTGTGTTAATCGAGCTCTTTTATGTTAATAAAGAAGGGGGAGATGTGGGAGCCTGGCCATGGGGGTCGACAAGTCCCATGGTTGGTGATAACATCCGACTCTTAAAGATGAGGCCATCAGGAAACTAAAGAGTTGAGAGGGAACAAAGAAGGGTGATTCAGGAGACACCTTAAACAGGGACATGAAGAACAGGAACAGGGATAGTCTAACAGAACAGGGACAAAAACAAAAAAGGAATGAATAGGGACAGGCTATCAGAACAGGGACAAACAAAAAACAGCATATGGGAGGGTCCCACTGGCGTATGCTGGACCCACAAACAAGGACTCCAGGAGTTGGAGGGGCAGCCAGAGCCCCCCGGCTGGGCAGCACTCAGTGCCTGCCTCTCCCAGGGATGGTTTTACAAAGATTGTTAAAGATAGACTTAGTATGCCTGGCAGTTTTTCTCTGTTTTAGTTTGTGTTGATCCTGCCTTCTTAATTTGTGTTAATCGCGCTTTCTTAAGTTAATAAAGAAGGGGAAGATGTGGGAGTGTGGCCATGGGGGTCGACAAGCCCCATGGTTGGTGATAACATCGGACTCTTAAAGATGAAACCATCAGGAAAGTAAAGCCTTGAGAGGGAACAAAGAAGGGTGATTCAGGAGACACCTTAAACAGGGACATGAAGAACAGGAACAGGGATAGTCTAACAGAACAGGGACAAAAACAAAAAAGGAATGAATAGGGACAGGCTATCAGAACAGGGACAAACAAAAAACAGCGTATGGGAGGGTCTCGCTGGCATAGGCAGGACCCCCAAACAAGGACTCCAGGAGTTGGAGGGGCAGCCAGAGCCCCCCGGCTGGGCAGCACTCAGTGCCTGCCTCTCCCAGGGATGGGGTTGCAAAGTTTGTTAAAGATAGTCTTAGTATGCCTGGCAGTTTTTCTCTGTGTTTTAGTTTGTGTTGATCCTGCCTTCTTAATTTGTGTTAATTGCGCTTTCTTATGTTAATAAAGAAGGAGGAGATGTGGGAGTGTGGCCATGGGGGTCGACAAGCCCCATGGTTGGTGATCACATCCGACTCTTAAAGATGAGGCCATGAGGAAAGTAAAGCCTTGAGAGGGAACAAAGAAGGGTGATTCAGGAGACACCTTAAGCAGGGACATGAAGAACAGGAACAGGGACAGGCTAACAGAGCAGGGAGAAACGAAAAACAGCATATGGGAGGGTCCCACTGGCATAGGCAGGACCCACAAACAAGGACTCCAGGAGTTGGAGGGGCAGCCAGAGCCCCCCAGCTGGGAAGCACTCAGTGCCAGCCACTCCCAGGGATGGGGTTGCAAAGTTTGTTAAAGATAGTCTTAGTATGCCTGGCAGTTTTTCTCTGTGTTTTAGTTTGTGTTTATCCTGCCTTCTTAATTTGTGTTAATTGTGCTTTCTTATGTTAATAAAGAAGGGGAAGATGTGGGAGTGTGGCCATGGGGGTCGACAAGCCCCATGGTTGGTGATAACATCGGACTCTTAAGGATGAGACCATCAGGAAAGGAAAGCCTTGAGAGGGAACAAAGAAGGGTGATTCAGGAGACACCTTAAACAGGGACATGAAGAACAGGAACAGGGATAGTCTAACAGAACAGGGACAAACACAAAAAAGGAAAGAATAGGGACATGCTATCAGAACAGGGACAAACAAAAAACAGCGTATGGGAGGGTCTCGCTGGCATAGGCAGGACCCACAAACAAGGACTCCAGGAGTTGGAGGGGCAGCCAGAGCCCCCCAGCTGGGCAGCACTCAGTGCCTGCCACTCCCCGCGATGGGGTTGCAAAGTTTGTTAAAGATGGAATTAGTATGCCTGGCAGTTTTTCTCTGTATTTTAGTTTGTGTTAATAGTGCTTTCTTAATTTGTGTTACTCTTGCTTTCTTAATTTCTGTTAATCGCGCCTTCTTAATTTGTGTTAAACCTGCTTTCTTAATTTGTGTTAATCGAGCTCTTTTATGTTAATAAAGAAGGGGGAGATGTGGGAGCATGGCCATGGGGGTCGACAAGTCCCATGGTTGGTGATAACATCCAACTCTTAAAGATGAGACCATCAGGAAAGTAAAGCCTTGAGAGGGAATAAAGAAGGGTGATTCAGGAGACACCTTAAGCAGGGACATGAAGAACAGGAACAGGGATAGTCTAACAGAACAGGGACGAAAACAAAAAGGTAATGAATAGGGACAGGCTATCAGAACAGGGACAAACAAAAAACAGCCTATGGGAGGGTCTCGCTGGCATAGGCAGGACCCACAAACAAGGACTCCAGGAGTTGGAGGGGCAGCCAGAGCCCCCCGGCTGGGCAGCACTCAGTGCCTGCCTCTCCCAGGGATGGTTTTACAAAGATTGTTAAAGATAGACTTAGTATGCCTGGCAGTTTTTCTCTGTGTTTTAGTTTGTGTTGATCCTGCCTTCTTAATTTGTGTTAATTGCGCTTTCTTATGTTAATAAAGAAGGGGAAGATGTGGGAGTGTGGCCATGGGGGTCGACAAGCCCCATGGTTGGTGATCACATCCGACTCTTAAAGATGAGGCCATGAGGAAAGTAAAGCCTTGAGAGGGAACAAAGAAGGGTGATTCAGGAGACACCTTAAACAGGGACATGAAGAACAGGAACAGGGACAGGCTAACAGAGCAGGGAGGAAAACAAAAAAGGAATGAATAGGGACAGGCTATCAGAACAGGGACAAACAAAAAACAGCGTATGGGAGGGTCTCGCTGGCATAGGCAGGACCCCCAAACAAGGACTCCAGGAGTTGGAGGGGCAGCCAGAGCCCCCCGGCTGGGCAGCACTCAGTGCCTGCCTCTCCCAGGGATGGGGTTGCAAAGTTTGTTAAAGATAGTCTTAGTATGCCTGGCAGTTTTTCTCTGTGTTTTAGTTTGTGTTGATCCTGCCTTCTTAATTTGTGTTAATTGCGCTTTCTTATGTTAATAAAGAAGGAGGAGATGTGGGAGTGTGGCCATGGGGGCCGACAAGCCCCATGGTTGATGATCACATCCGACTCTTAAAGATGAGGCCATGAGGAAAGTAAAGCCTTGAGAGGGAACAAAGAAGGGTGATTCAGGAGACACCTTAAGCAGGGACATGAAGAACAGGAACAGGGACAGGCTAACAGAGCAGGGAGAAACAAAAAACAGCATATGGGAGGGTCCCACTGGCATAGGCAGGACCCACAAACAAGGACTCCAGGAGTTGGAGGGGCAGCCAGAGCCCCCCAGCTGGGAAGCACTCAGTGCCTGCCACTCCCAGGGATGGGGTTGCAAAGTTTGATAAAGATAGTGTTAGTATGCCTGGCAGTTTTTCTCTGTGTTTTAGTTTGTGTTGATCCTGCCTTCTTAATTTGTGTTAATTGCGCTTTCTTATGTTAATAAAGAAGGAGGAGATGTGGGAGTGTGGCCATGGGGGTCGACAAGCCCCATGGTTGGTGATAACATCGGACTCTTAAGGATGAGACCATCAGGAAAGGAAAGCCTTGAGAGGGAACAAAGAAGGGTGATTCAGGAGACAGCTTAAACAGGGACATGAAGAACAGGAACAGGGATAGTCTAACAGAACAGGGACAAAAACAAAAAAGGAATTAATAGGGACATGCTATCAGAACAGGGACAAACAAAAAACAGCGTATGGGAGGGTCTCGCTGGCATAGGCAGGACCCACAAACAAGGACTCCAGGAGTTGGAGGGGCAGCCAGAGCCCCCCAGCTGGGCAGCACTCAGTGCCTGCCTCTCCCAGGGATGGGGTTACAAAGTTTGTTAAAGATGGAATTAGTATGCCTGGCAGTTTTTCTCTGTATTTTAGTTTGTGTTAATAGTGCTTTCTTAATTTGTGTTACTCTTGCTTTCTTAATTTCTGTTAATCGCGCCTTCTTAATTTGTGTAAAACCTGCTTTCTTAATTTGTGTTAATCGAGTTCTTTTAGGTTAATAAAGAAGGAGGAGTTGTGGGAGCATGGCCATGGGGGTCGACAAGTCCCATGGTTGGTGATAACATCCAACTCTTAAGGATGAGACCATCAGGAATTTAAAGAGTTGAGAGGGAACAAAGAAGGGTGATTCAGGTGACACCTTCTTGTCTGGGGTGGCTAGTTCTCCAGCCATTAATGCATGGAAGTGGCTGGGTGTTTGCTGTTGCCGGGCAAAGTTGTTGACCAATGACTAGTTAGTGGAAAGGTACTGCTGTGAGGCGGAAGTTATAGGAAGGGAGCCTTTCCTGAATAAGGGCTAGAATGAAGTTGTGCCCTCACTCTGAGAGATGAAGCTATGCCCTCAGTAAGAGAGAGTTCAAGTTATGTCATCAATAAAGAGGTAGCAGTTACAGATCCTGAAAGAACCCCGTTGTCCGTGCGGTCTTTACGCCACAAATCGCCCCCCAACAGGGACAAGAAAACGAACAGGGACGAGAAGAAAACAAACAGGGACATGAAGAACAGGAACAGGGACAGGCTAACAGAACAGGGACAAAAACAAAAAAGGAATGAATAAGGACAGGCAAACGGAACAGATAAAAGAAAAAAAAGGAATGAATAGGTACAGGCTAACAGAACAGGGACGAACAAAAAGAGCTTATGGGAGGGTCACGCTGGCTTACGCAGGACCCACAAAAAAGGACTCCAGGAGTTGGAGGGGCAGCCAGAGCCCCCCGGCTGGGCAGCACTCAGTGCCTGCCTCTCCCAGGGATGGGGTTGCAAAGTTTGTTAAAGATAGTCTTAGTATGCCTGGCAGTTTTTCTCTGTGTTTTAGTTTGTGTTGATCCTGCCTTCTTAATTTGTGTTAATTGCGCTTTCTTATGTTAATAAAGAAGGAGGAGATGTGGGAGTGTGGCCATGGGGGCCGACAAGCCCCATGGTTGATGATCACATCCGACTCTTAAAGATGAGGCCATGAGGAAAGTAAAGCCTTGAGAGGGAACAAAGAAGGGTGATTCAGGAGACACCTTAAGCAGGGACATGAAGAACAGGAACAGGGACAGGCTAACAGAGCAGGGAGAAACAAAAAACAGCATATGGGAGGGTCCCACTGGCATAGGCAGGACCCACAAACAAGGACTCCAGGAGTTGGAGGGGCAGCCAGAGCCCCCCAGCTGGGAAGCACTCAGTGCCTGCCACTCCCAGGGATGGGGTTGCAAAGTTTGTTAAAGATAGTGTTAGTATGCCTGGCAGTTTTTCTCTGTGTTTTAGTTTGTGTTGATCCTGCCTTCTTAATTTGTGTTAATTGCGCTTTCTTATGTTAATAAAGAAGGAGGAGATGTGGGAGTGTGGCCATGGGGGTCGACAAGCCCCATGGTTGGTGATAACATCGGACTCTTAAGGATGAGACCATCAGGAAAGGAAAGCCTTGAGAGGGAACAAAGAAGGGTGATTCAGGAGACAGCTTAAACAGGGACATGAAGAACAGGAACAGGGATAGTCTAACAGAACAGGGACAAAAACAAAAAAGGAATTAATAGGGACATGCTATCAGAACAGGGACAAACAAAAAACAGCGTATGGGAGGGTCTCGCTGGCATAGGCAGGACCCACAAACAAGGACTCCAGGAGTTGGAGGGGCAGCCAGAGCCCCCCAGCTGGGCAGCACTCAGTGCCTGCCTCTCCCAGGGATGGGGTTACAAAGTTTGTTAAAGATGGAATTAGTATGCCTGGCAGTTTTTCTCTGTATTTTAGTTTGTGTTAATAGTGCTTTCTTAATTTGTGTTACTCTTGCTTTCTTAATTTCTGTTAATCGCGCCTTCTTAATTTGTGTAAAACCTGCTTTCTTAATTTGTGTTAATCGAGTTCTTTTAGGTTAATAAAGAAGGAGGAGTTGTGGGAGCATGGCCATGGGGGTCGACAAGTCCCATGGTTGGTGATAACATCCAACTCTTAAGGATGAGACCATCAGGAATTTAAAGAGTTGAGAGGGAACAAAGAAGGGTGATTCAGGTGACACCTTCTTGTCTGGGGTGGCTAGTTCTCCAGCCATTAATGCATGGAAGTGGCTGGGTGTTTGCTGTTGCCGGGCAAAGTTGTTGACCAATGACTAGTTAGTGGAAAGGTACTGCTGTGAGGCGGAAGTTATAGGAAGGGAGCCTTTCCTGAATAAGGGCTAGAATGAAGTTGTGCCCTCACTCTGAGAGATGAAGCTATGCCCTCAGTAAGAGAGAGTTCAAGTTATGTCATCAATAAAGAGGTAGCAGTTACAGATCCTGAAAGAACCCCGTTGTCCGTGCGGTCTTTACGCCACAAATCGCCCCCCAACAGGGACAAGAAAACGAACAGGGACGAGAAGAAAACAAACAGGGACATGAAGAACAGGAACAGGGACAGGCTAACAGAACAGGGACAAAAACAAAAAAGGAATGAATAAGGACAGGCAAACGGAACAGATAAAAGAAAAAAAAGGAATGAATAGGTACAGGCTAACAGAACAGGGACGAACAAAAAGAGCTTATGGGAGGGTCACGCTGGCTTACGCAGGACCCACAAAAAAGGACTCCAGGAGTTGGAGGGGCAGCCAGAGCCCCCCGGTTGGGCAGCACTCAGTGCCTGCCTATCCCAGGGATGGGGTTGCAAAGTTTGTTAAAGATAGTCTTAGTATGCCTGGCAGTTTTTCTCTGTGTTTTAGTTTGTGCTGATCCTGCCTTCTTAATTTGTGTTAATTGCGCTTTCTTATGTTAATAAAGACGGAGGAGATGTGGGAGTGTGGCCATGGGGGTCGACAAGCCCCATGGTTGGTGATCACATCCGACTCTTAAAGATGTGACCATGAGGAAAGTAAAGCCTTGAGAGGGAACAAGGAAGGGTGATTCAGGAGACACCTTAAACAGGGACATGAAGAACAGGAACATGGACAGGCTAACAGAGCAGGGAGAAACAAAAAACAGCATATGGGAGGGTCCCACTGGCATATGCTGGACCCACAAACAAGGACTCCAGGAGTTGGAGGGGCAGCCAGAGCCCCCCAGCTGGGAAGCACTCAGTGCCTGCCTCTCCCAGGGATGGGGTTACAAAGTTTGTTAAAGATGGAATTAGTATGCCTGGCACTTTTTCTCTGTATTTTAATTTGTGTTGAGTGCTTTCTTAATTTGTGTTTCTCTTGCTTTCTTAATTTCTGTTAAACGCGCCTTCTTAATTTGTGTTAAACCTGCTTTCTTAATTTGTGTTAATCGAGCTCTTTTATGTTAATAAAGAAGGGGGAGATGTGGGAGCATGGCCATGGGGGTCCACAAGCCCTATGGTTGGTGATAACATCCAACTCTTAAAGATGAGGCCATCAGGAAAGTAAAGAGTTGAGAGGGAACAAAGAAGGGTGATTCAGGAGACACCTTAAACAGGGACATGAAAAACAGGAACAGGGATAGTCTAACAGAACAGGGACGAAAACAAAAAAAGGAATGAATAGGGACAGGCTATCAGAACAGGGACAAACAAAAAACAGCGTATGGGAGGGTCTCGCTGGCATAGGCAGGACCCAGAAACAAGGACTCCAGGAGTTGGAGGGGCAGCCAGAGCCCCCCGGCTGGGCAGCACTCAGTGCCTGCCTCTCCCAGGGATGGTTTTACAAAGGCTGTTAAACATAGACTTAGTATGCCTGGCAGTCTTTCTCTGTGTTTTAGTTTGTGTTGGTCCTGCCTTCTTAATTTGTGTTAATCGCGCTTTCTTATGTTAATAAAGAAGGGGAAGATGTGGGAGTGTGGCCATGGGGGTCGACAGGCCCCATGGTTGGTGATAACATCCGACTCTTAAAGATGAGGCCATCAGGAATGTAAAGCCTTGAGAGGGAACAAAGAAGGGTGATTCAGGAGACACCTTAACCAGGGACATGAAGAACAGGGACAGGCTAACAGAGCAGGGAGAAACAAAAAACAGCGTATGGGAGGGTCACGATGGTTTACGCAGGACCCCCAAACAAGGACTCCAGGAGTTGGAGGGGCAGCCAGAGCCCCCCTGCTGGGCAGCACTCAGTGCCTGCCTCTCCCAGGGATGGGGTTATAAAGTTTGTTAAAGATGGAATTAGTATGCCTGGCAGTTTTTCTCTGTATTTTAGTTTGTGTTAATAGTGCTTTCTTAATTTGTGTTACTCTTGCTTTCTTAATTTCTGTTAATCGCGCCTTCTTAATTGGTGTTAAACCTGCTTTCTTAATTTGTGTTAATCGAGCTCTTTTATGTTAATAAAGAAGGGGGAGTTGTAGGAGTGTGGCCATGGGGGTCGACAAGTCCCATGGTTGGTGATAACATTCGACTCTTAAAGATGAGGCCATCAGGAAAGTAAAGAGTTGAGAGGGAACAAAGAAGGGTGATTCAGGAGACACCTTAAACAGGGACATGAAGAACAGGGACAGGCTAACAGAGCAGGGAGAAACAAAAAACAGCGTATGGGAGGGTCTCGCTGGCATATGCTAGACCCACAAACAAGGACTCCAGGAGTTGGAGGGGCAGCCAGAGCCCCCCTGGCTGGGCAGCACTCAGTGCCTGCATCTCCCAGGGATGGGTTTATAAAGGTTGTTAAAGATAGACTTAGTATGCGTGGCAGTTTTTCTCTGTGTTTTAGTTTGTGCTGATCCTGCCTTCTTAATTTGTGTTAATTGTGCTTTCTTATGTTAATAAAGAAGGGGAAGATGTGGGAGTGTGGCCATGGGGGTCGACAAGCCCCATGGTTGGTGATAACATCGGACTCTTAAAGATGAGACCATCAGGAAAGTAAAGCCTTGAGAGGGAACAAAGAAGGGTGATTCAGGAGACACCTTAACCAGGGACATGAAGAACAGGAACAGGGATAGTCTAACAGAACAGGGAGGAAAACAAAAAAGGAATGAATAGGGACAGGCTATCAAAACAGGGACAAACAAAAAACAGCGTATGGGAGGGTCTCGCTGGCATAGGCAGGACCCACAAACAAGGACTCCAGGAGTTGGAGGGGCAGCCAGAGCCCCCCTGCTGGGCAGCACTCAGTGCCTGCCACTCCCAGGGATGGGGTTACAAAGTCTGTAAAAGATGGAATTAGTATGCCTGGCAGTTTTTCTCTGTGTTTTAGTTTGTGTTGATCCTGCCTTCTTAATTTGTGTTAATCGCGCTTTCTTAAGTTAATGAAGAAGGGGAAGATGTGGGAGTGTGGCCATGGGGGTCGACAAGCCCCATGGTTGGTGATAACATCGGACTCTTAAAGTAGAGACCATCAGGAAAGTAAAGCCTTGAGAGGGAACAAAGAAGGGTGATTCAGGAGACACCTTAAGCAGGGACATGAAGAACAGGAACAGGGACAGGCTAACAGAACAGGGACAAAACAAAAAAGGAATGAATAGGGACAGGCTATCAGAACAGCGACAAACAAAAAACAGCGTATGGGAGGGTCTCGCTGGCATAGGCAGGACCCACAAACAAGGACTCCAGGAGTTGGAGGGGCAGCCAGAGCCCCCCAGCTGGGAAGCACTAAGTGCCTGCCTCTCCCAGGGATGGGGTTACAAAGTTTGTTAAAGATGGAATTAGTATGCCTGGCAGTTTTTCTCTGTATTTTAGTTTGTGTTAATAGTGCTTTCTTAATTTGTGTTACTCTTGCTTTCTTAATTTCTGTTAATCGCGCCTTCATAATTTGTGTTAAACCTGCTTTCTTAATTTGTGTTAATCGAGCTCTTTTATGTTAATAAAGAAGGGGGAGTTGTGGGAGCATGGCCGTGGGGGTCGACAAGTCCCATGGTTGGTGATAACATCTGACTCTTAAAGATGAGGCCATCAGGAAAGTAAAGCCTTGAGAGGGAACAAAGAAGGGTGATTCAGGAGACACCTTAAACAGGGACATGAAGAACAGGAACAGGGACAGGCTAACAGAGCAGGGAGAAACAAAAAACAGCATATGGGAGGGTCCCACTGGCGTATGCCGGACCCACAAACAAGGACTCCAGGAGTTGGAGGGGCAGCCAGAGCCCCCCGGCTGGGCAGCACTCAGTTCCTGCCTCTCCCAGGGACGGTTTTACAAAGATTGTAAAAGATGGAATTAGTATGCCTGGCAGTTTTTCTCTGTGTTTTAGTTTGTGTTGATCCTGCCTTCTTAATTTGTGTTAATCGCGCTTTCTTATGTTAATAAAGAAGGGGAAGATGTGGGAGTGTGGCCATGGGGGTCGACAAGTCCCATGGTTGGTGATAACATCCGACTCTTAAAGATGAGGCCATCAGGAATTTAAAGATTTGAGAGGGAACAAAGAAGGGTGATTCAGGTGACACCTTCTTGTCTGGGGTGTCTAGTTCTCCAGCCATTAATGCATGGAAGTGGCTGGGTGTTTGCTGTTGCAGGGCAAAATTGTTTAACCAATGACTAATTAGTGGAAAGGTACTGCTGTGAGGTGGAAGTTATAGGAAGGGAGCCTTTCCTGAATAAGGGATAGAATGAAGTTGTGCCCTCACTCTGAGAGATGAAGTTATGCCCTCAGTAAGAGAGAGTTCAAGTTATGTCATCAATAATGAGGTAGCAGTTACAGATCCTGAAAGAACCCCGATGTCCGAGCGGTCTTTACGCCACAAATCGCCCCCCAACAGGGACATGAAAACGAACAGGGACGAGAAGAATACAAACAGGGACATGAAGAAGAGGAACAGGGACAGGCAAACAGAACAGGGACAAAAACAAAAAAGGAATGAATAGGGACAGGAAAACGGAACAGGGACAAAAACAGAAAAGGAATGATCAGGTACAGGCTAACAGAACAGGGATGACCAAAAAGAGCATATGGGAGGGCCACGATGGTTTACGCAGGACACCCAAACAAGGACTCCAGGAGTTGGAGGGGCAGCCAGAGCCCCCCGGCTGGGCAGCACTCAGTGCCTGCCTCTCCCAGGGATTGGGGTTATAAAGTTTGTTAAAGATAGACTTAGTATGCCTGGCAGTTTTTCTCTGTATTTTAGTTTGTGTTAATAGTGCTTTCTTAATTTGTGTTTCTCTTGCTTTCTTAATTTCTGTTAATCGCGCCTTCTTAATTTGTGTTAAACCTGCTTTCTTAATTTGTGTTAATCGAGCTCTTTTATGTTAATAAAGGAGGGGGAGATGTGGGAGCCTGGCCATGGGGTTAGACAAGCCCCATGGTTGGTGATAAGATCTGACTAATAAAGTAGAGACCATCAGGAAAGTAAAGCCTTGAGAGGGAACAAAGAAGGGTGATTCAGGAGACACCTTAAACAGTGACATGAAGAACAGGAACAGGGATAGTCTAACAGAACAGGGACGAAAATAAAAAAGTAATGAATAGGGACAGGCTATCAGAACAGGGACAAACAAAAAACAGCGTATGGGAGGGTCTCGCTGGCATAGGCAGGACCCCCAAACAAGGACTCCAGGAGTTGGAGGGGCAGCCAGAGCCCCCCGGCTGGGCAGCACTCAGTGCCTGCCTCTCCCAGGGTTGTGGTTACAAAGTTTGTTAAAGATGGAATTAGTATGCCTGGCATTTTTTCTCTGTATTTTAATTTGTGTTAATAGTGCTTTCTTAATTTGTGTTTCTCTAGCTTTCTTAATTTCTGTTAATCGTGCCTTCTTAATTTGTGTTAAACCTGCTTTCTTAATTTGTGTTAATCGAGCTCTTTAAGGTTAATAAAGAAGTGGGAGATGTGGGAGCCTGGCCATGGGGGTCCACAAGTCCCATGGTTGGTGATAACATCCGACTCTTAAAGATGAGGCCATCAGGAAACTAAAGAGTTGAGAGGGAACAAAGAAGGGTGATTCAGGAGACACCTTAAACAGGGACATGAAGAACAGGGACAGGCTAACAGAGCAGGGAGAAACAAAAAACAGCGTATGGGAGGGTCTCGCTGGCATATGCTAGACCCACAAACAAGGACTCCAGGAGTTGGAGGGGCAGCCAGAGCCCCCCGGCTGGGCAGCACTCAGTGCCTGCATCTCCCAGGGATGGGTTTACAAAGGTTGTTAAAGATAGACTTAGTATGCCTGGCAGTTTTTCTCTGTGTTTTAGTTTGTGCTGATCCTGCCTTCTTAATTTGTGTTAATTGTGCTTTCTTATGTTAATAAAGAAGGGGAAGATGTGGGAGTGTGGCCATGGGGGTCGACAAGCCCCATGGTTGGTGATAACATCGGACTCTTAAAGATGAGACCATCAGGAAAGTAAAGCCTTGAGAGGGAACAAAGAAGGGTGATTCAGGAGACACCTTAACCAGGGACATGAAGAACAGGAACAGGGATAGTCTAACAGAACAGGGAGGAAAACAAAAAAGGAATGAATAGGGACAGGCTATCAGAATAGGGACAAACAAAAAACAGCGTATGGGAGGGTCTCGCTGGCATAGGCAGGACCCACAAAGAAGGACTCCAGGAGTTGGAGGGGCAGCCAGAGCCCCCCTGCTGGGCAGCACTCAGTGCCTGCATCTCCCAGGGATGGGGTTACAAAGTCTGTAAAAGATGGAATTAGTATGCCTGGCAGTTTTTCTCTGTGTTTTAGTTTGTGTTGATCCTGCCTTCTTAATTTGTGTTAATCGCGCTTTCTTAAGTTAATGAAGAAGGGGAAGATGTGGGAGTGTGGCCATGGGGGTCGACAAGCCCCATGGTTGGTGATAACATCGGACTCTTAAAGATGAGACCATCAGGAAAGTAAAGCCTTGAGAGGGAACAAAGAAGGGTGATTCAGGAGACACCTTAACCAGGGACATGAAGAACAGGAACAGGGACAGGCTAACAGAACAGGGACAAAACAAAAAAGGAATGAATAGGGACATGCTATCAGAACAGCGACAAACAAAAAACAGCGTATGGGAGGGTCTCGCTGGCATAGGCAGGACCCACAAACAAGGACTCCAGGAGTTGGAGGGGCAGCCAGAGCCCCCCAGCTGGGAAGCACTCAGTGCCTGCCTCTCCCAGGGATGGGGTTACAAAGTTTGTTAAAGATGGAATTAGTATGCCTGGCAGTTTTTCTCTGTATTTTAGTTTGTGTTAATAGTGCTTTCTTAATTTGTGTTACTCTTGCTTTCTTAATTTCTGTTAATCGCGCCTTCATAATTTGTGTTAAACCTGCTTTCTTAATTTGTGTTAATCGAGCTCTTTTATGTTAATAAAGAAGGGGGAGTTGTGGGAGCATGGCCGTGGGGGTCGACAAGTCCCATGGTTGGTGATAACATCTGACTCTTAAAGATGAGGCCATCAGGAAAGTAAAGCCTTGAGAGGGAACAAAGAAGGGTGATTCAGGAGACACCTTAAACAGGGACATGAAGAACAGGGACAGGCTAACAGAGCAGGGAGAAACAAAAAACAGCGTATGGGAGGGTCTCGCTGGCATATGCTAGACCCACAAACAAGGACTCCAGGAGTTGGAGGGGCAGCCAGAGCCCCCCGGCTGGGCAGCACTCAGTGCCTGCATCTCCCAGGGATGGGTTTACAAAGGTTGTTAAAGATAGACTTAGTATGCCTGGCAGTTTTTCTCTGTGTTTTAGTTTGTGCTGATCCTGCCTTCTTAATTTGTGTTAATTGTGCTTTCTTATGTTAATAAAGAAGGGGAAGATGTGGGAGTGTGGCCATGGGGGTCGACAAGCCTCATGGTTGGTGATAACATCGGACTCTTAAAGATGAGACCATCAGGAAAGTAAAGCCTTGAGAGGGAACAAAGAAGGGTGATTCAGGAGACACCTTAACCAGGGACATGAAGAACAGGAACAGGGATAGTCTAACAGAACAGGGAGGAAAACAAAAAAGGAATGAATAGGGACAGGCTATCAGAACAGGGACAAACAAAAAACAGCGTATGGGAGGGTCTCGCTGGCATAGGCAGGACCCACAAAGAAGGACTCCAGGAGTTGGAGGGGCAGCCAGAGCCCCCCTGCTGGGCAGCACTCAGTGCCTGCATCTCCCAGGGATGGGGTTACAAAGTCTGTAAAAGATGGAATTAGTATGCCTGGCAGTTTTTCTCTGTGTTTTAGTTTGTGTTGATCCTGCCTTCTTAATTTGTGTTAATCGCGCTTTCTTAAGTTAATGAAGAAGGGGAAGATGTGGGAGTGTGGCCATGGGGGTCGACAAGCCCCATGGTTGGTGATAACATCGGACTCTTAAAGATGAGACCATCAGGAAAGTAAAGCCTTGAGAGGGAACAAAGAAGGGTGATTCAGGAGACACCTTAACCAGGGACATGAAGAACAGGAACAGGGACAGGCTAACAGAACAGGGACAAAACAAAAAAGGAATGAATAGGGACATGCTATCAGAACAGCGACAAACAAAAAACAGCGTATGGGAGGGTCTCGCTGGCATAGGCAGGACCCACAAACAAGGACTCCAGGAGTTGGAGGGGCAGCCAGAGCCCCCCAGCTGGGAAGCACTCAGTGCCTGCCTCTCCCAGGGATGGGGTTACAAAGTTTGTTAAAGATGGAATTAGTATGCCTGGCAGTTTTTCTCTGTATTTTAGTTTGTGTTAATAGTGCTTTCTTAATTTGTGTTACTCTTGCTTTCTTAATTTCTGTTAATCGCGCCTTCATAATTTGTGTTAAACCTGCTTTCTTAATTTGTGTTAATCGAGCTCTTTTATGTTAATAAAGAAGGGGGAGTTGTGGGAGCATGGCCGTGGGGGTCGACAAGTCCCATGGTTGGTGATAACATCTGACTCTTAAAGATGAGGCCATCAGGAAAGTAAAGCCTTGAGAGGGAACAAAGAAGGGTGATTCAGGAGACACCTTAAACAGGGACATGAAGAACAGGAACAGGGACAGGCTAACAGAGCAGGGAGAAACAAAAAACAGCATATGGGAGGGTCCCACTGGCGTATGCTGGACCCACAAACAAGGACTCCAGGAGTTGGAGGGGCAGCCAGAGCCCCCCGGCTGGGCAGCACTCAGTGCCTGCCTCTCCCACGGCTGGTTTTACAAAGATTGTTAAAGATAGACTTAGTATGCCTGGCAGTTTTTCTCTGTGTTTTAGTTTGTGTTGGTCCTGCCTTCTTAATTTGTGTTAATCGCGCTTTCTTATGTTAATAAAGAAGGGGGAGATGTGGGAGTGTGGCCATGGGGGTCGACAGGCCCCATGGTTGGTGATAACATCGGACTCTTAAAGATGAGGCCATCAGGAATTTAAAGATTTGAGAGGGAACAAAGAAGGGTGATTCAGGTGACACCTTCTTGTCTGGGGTGTCTAGTTCTCCAGCCATTAATGCATGGAAGTGGCTGGGTGTTTGCTGTTGCAGGGCAAAATTGTTTAACCAATGACTAATTAGTGGAAAGGTACTGCTGTGAGGTGGAAGTTATAGGAAGGGAGCCTTTCCTGAATAAGGGATAGAATGAAGTTGTGCCCTCACTCTGAGAGATGAAGTTATGCCCTCAGTAAGAGAGAGTTCAAGTTATATCATCAATAATGAGGTAGCAGTTACAGATCCTGAAAGAACCCCGGTGTCCGAGCGGTCTTTACGCCACAAATCGCCCCCCAACAGGGACATGAAAACGAACAGGGACGAGAAGAATACAAACAGGGACATGAAGAAGAGGAACAGGGACAGGCAAACAGAACAGGGACAAAAACAAAAAAGGAATGAATAGGGACAGGAAAACGGAACAGGGACAAAAACAGAAAAGGAATGATCAGGTACAGGCTAACAGAACAGGGATGACCAAAAAGAGCATATGGGAGGGCCACGATGGTTTACGCAGGACGCCCAAACAAGGACTCCAGGAGTTGGAGGGGCAGCCAGAGCCCCCCGGCTGGGCAGCACTCAGTGCCTGCCTCTCCCAGGGATTGGGGTTATAAAGTTTGTTAAAGATAGACTTAGTATGCCTGGCAGTTTTTCTCTGTATTTTAGTTTGTGTTAATAGTGCTTTCTTAATTTGTGTTTCTCTTGCTTTCTTAATTTCTGTTAATCGCGCCTTCTTAATTTGTGTTAAACCTGCTTTCTTAATTTGTGTTAATCGAGCTCTTTTATGTTAATAAAGGAGGGGGAGATGTGGGAGCCTGGCCATGGGGTTAGACAAGCCCCATGGTTGGTGATAAGATCTGACTAATAAAGTAGAGACCATCAGGAAAGTAAAGCCTTGAGAGGGAACAAAGAAGGGTGATTCAGGAGACACCTTAAACAGGGACATGAAGAACAGGAACAGGGATAGTCTAACAGAACAGGGACGAAAATAAAAAAGTAATGAATAGGGACAGGCTATCAGAACAGGGACAAAGAAAAAACAGCGTATGGGAGGGTCTCGCTGGCATAGGCAGGACCCCCAAACAAGGACTCCAGGAGTTGGAGGGGCAGCCAGAGCCCCCCGGCTGGGCAGCACTCAGTGCCTGCCTCTCCCAGGGTTGTGGTTACAAAGTTTGTTAAAGATGGAATTAGTATGCCTGGCATTTTTTCTCTGTATTTTAATTTGTGTTAATAGTGCTTTCTTAATTTGTGTTACTCTTGCTTTCTTAATTTCTGTTAATCGTGCCTTCTTAATTTGTGTTAAACCTGCTTTCTTAATTTGTGTTAATCGAGCTCTTTTATGTTAATAAAGAAGGGGGAGATGTGGGAGCCTGGCCATGGGGGTCCACAAGTCCCATGGTTGGTGATAACATCCGACTCTTAAAGATGAGGCCATCAGGAAACTAAAGAGTTGAGAGGGAACAAAGAAGGGTGATTCAGGAGACACCTTAAACAGGGACATGAAGAACAGGAACAGGGATAGTCTAACAGAACAGGGACAAAAACAAAAAAGGAATGAATAGGGACAGGCTATCAGAACAGGGACAAACAAAAAACAGCATATGGGAGGGTCCCACTGGCGTATGCTGGACCCCCAAACAAGGACTCCAGGAGTTGGAGGGGCAGCCAGAGCCCCCCGGCTGGGCAGCACTCAGTGCCTGCCTCTCCCAGGGATGGTTTTACAAAGATTGTTAAAGATAGACTTAGTATGCCTGGCAGTTTTTCTCTGTTTTAGTTTGTGTTGATCCTGCCTTCTTAATTTGTGTTAATCGCGCTTTCTTAAGTTAATAAAGAAGGGGAAGATGTGGGAGTGTGGCCATGGGGGTCGACAAGACCCATGGTTGGTGATAACATCGGACTCTTAAAGATGAAACCATCAGGAAAGTAAAGCCTTGAGAGGGAACAAAGAAGGGTGATTCAGGAGACACCTTAAACAGGGACATGAAGAACAGGAACAGGGATAGTCTAACAGAACAGGGACAAAAACAAAAAAGGAATGAATAGGGACAGGCTATCAGAACAGGGACAAACAAAAAACAGCGTATGGGAGGGTCTCGCTGGCATAGGCAGGACCCCCAAACAAGGACTCCAGGAGTTGGAGGGGCAGCCAGAGCCCCCCGGCTGGGCAGCACTCAGTGCCTGCCTCTCCCAGGGATGGGGTTGCAAAGTTTGTTAAAGATAGTCTTAGTATGCCTGGCAGTTTTTCTCTGTGTTTTAGTTTGTGTTGATCCTGCCTTCTTAATTTGTGTTAATTGCGCTTTCTTATGTTAATAAAGAAGGAGGAGATGTGGGAGTGTGGCCATGGGGGCCGACAAGCCCCATGGTTGATGATCACATCCGACTCTTAAAGATGAGGCCATGAGGAAAGTAAAGCCTTGAGAGGGAACAAAGAAGGGTGATTCAGGAGACACCTTAAGCAGGGACATGAAGAACAGGAACAGGGACAGGCTAACAGAGCAGGGAGAAACAAAAAACAGCATATGGGAGGGTCCCACTGGCATAGGCAGGACCCACAAAGAAGGACTCCAGGAGTTGGAGGGGCAGCCAGAGCCCCCCTGCTGGGCAGCACTCAGTGCCTGCATCTCCCAGGGATGGGGTTACAAAGTCTGTAAAAGATGGAATTAGTATGCCTGGCAGTTTTTCTCTGTGTTTTAGTTTGTGTTGATCCTGCCTTCTTAATTTGTGTTAATCGCGCTTTCTTAAGTTAATGAAGAAGGGGAAGATGTGGGAGTGTGGCCATGGGGGTCGACAAGCCCCATGGTTGGTGATAACATCGGACTCTTAAAGATGAGACCATCAGGAAAGTAAAGCCTTGAGAGGGAACAAAGAAGGGTGATTCAGGAGACACCTTAACCAGGGACATGAAGAACAGGAACAGGGACAGGCTAACAGAACAGGGACAAAACAAAAAAGGAATGAATAGGGACATGCTATCAGAACAGCGACAAACAAAAAACAGCGTATGGGAGGGTCTCGCTGGCATAGGCAGGACCCACAAACAAGGACTCCAGGAGTTGGAGGGGCAGCCAGAGCCCCCCAGCTGGGAAGCACTCAGTGCCTGCCTCTCCCAGGGATGGGGTTACAAAGTTTGTTAAAGATGGAATTAGTATGCCTGGCAGTTTTTCTCTGTATTTTAGTTTGTGTTAATAGTGCTTTCTTAATTTGTGTTACTCTTGCTTTCTTAATTTCTGTTAATCGCGCCTTCATAATTTGTGTTAAACCTGCTTTCTTAATTTGTGTTAATCGAGCTCTTTTATGTTAATAAAGAAGGGGGAGTTGTGGGAGCATGGCCGTGGGGGTCGACAAGTCCCATGGTTGGTGATAACATCTGACTCTTAAAGATGAGGCCATCAGGAAAGTAAAGCCTTGAGAGGGAACAAAGAAGGGTGATTCAGGAGACACCTTAACCAGGGACATGAAGAACAGGGACAGGCTAACAGAGCAGGGAGAAACAAAAAACAGCGTATGGGAGGGTCTCGCTGGCATATGCTAGACCCACAAACAAGGACTCCAGGAGTTGGAGGGGCAGCCAGAGCCCCCCGGCTGGGCAGCACTCAGTGCCTGCATCTCCCAGGGATGGGTTTACAAAGGTTGTTAAAGATAGACTTAGTATGCCTGGCAGTTTTTCTCTGTGTTTTAGTTTGTGCTGATCCTGCCTTCTTAATTTGTGTTAATTGTGCTTTCTTATGTTAATAAAGAAGGGGAAGATGTGGGAGTGTGGCCATGGGGGTCGACAAGCCCCATGGTTGGTGATAACATCGGACTCTTAAAGATGAGACCATCAGGAAAGTAAAGCCTTGAGAGGGAACAAAGAAGGGTGATTCAGGAGACACCTTAACCAGGGACATGAAGAACAGGAACAGGGATAGTCTAACAGAACAGGGAGGAAAACAAAAAAGGAATGAATAGGGACAGGCTATCAGAACAGGGACAAACAAAAAACAGCGTATGGGAGGGTCTCGCTGGCATAGGCAGGACCCACAAAGAAGGACTCCAGGAGTTGGAGGGGCAGCCAGAGCCCCCCGGCTGGGCAGCACTCAGTGCCTGCCTCTCCCAGGGATGGGGTTACAAAGTCTGTAAAAGATGGAATTAGTATGCCTGGCAGTTTTTCTCTGTGTTTTAGTTTGTGTTGATCCTGCCTTCTTAATTTGTGTTAATCGCGCTTTCTTAAGTTAATGAAGAAGGGGAAGATGTGGGAGTGTGGCCATGGGGGTCGACAAGCCCCATGGTTGGTGATAACATCGGACTCTTAAAGATGAGACCATCAGGAAAGTAAAGCCTTGAGAGGGAACAAAGAAGGGTGATTCAGGAGACACCTTAACCAGGGACATGAAGAACAGGAACAGGGACAGGCTAACAGAACAGGGACAAAACAAAAAAGGAATGAATAGGGACATGCTATCAGAACAGCGACAAACAAAAAACAGCGTATGGGAGGGTCTCGCTGGCATAGGCAGGACCCACAAACAAGGACTCCAGGAGTTGGAGGGGCAGCCAGAGCCCCCCAGCTGGGAAGCACTCAGTGCCTGCCTCTCCCAGGGATGGGGTTACAAAGTTTGTTAAAGATGGAATTAGTATGCCTGGCAGTTTTTCTCTGTATTTTAGTTTGTGTTAATAGTGCTTTCTTAATTTGTGTTACTCTTGCTTTCTTAATTTCTGTTAATCGCGCCTTCATAATTTGTGTTAAACCTGCTTTCTTAATTTGTGTTAATCGAGCTCTTTTATGTTAATAAAGAAGGGGGAGTTGTGGGAGCATGGCCGTGGGGGTCGACAAGTCCCATGGTTGGTGATAACATCTGACTCTTAAAGATGAGGCCATCAGGAAAGTAAAGCCTTGAGAGGGAACAAAGAAGGGTGATTCAGGAGACACCTTAAACAGGGACATGAAGAACAGGAACAGGGACAGGCTAACAGAGCAGGGAGAAACAAAAAACAGCATATGGGAGGGTCCCACTGGCGTATGCTGGACCCACAAACAAGGACTCCAGGAGTTGGAGGGGCAGCCAGAGCCCCCCGGCTGGGCAGCACTCAGTGCCTGCCTCTCCCACGGCTGGTTTTACAAAGATTGTTAAAGATAGACTTAGTATGCCTGGCAGTTTTTCTCTGTGTTTTAGTTTGTGTTGGTCCTGCCTTCTTAATTTGTGTTAATCGCGCTTTCTTATGTTAATAAAGAAGGGGGAGATGTGGGAGTGTGGCCATGGGGGTCGACAGGCCCCATGGTTGGTGATAACATCGGACTCTTAAAGATGAGGCCATCAGGAATTTAAAGATTTGAGAGGGAACAAAGAAGGGTGATTCAGGTGACACCTTCTTGTCTGGGGTGTCTAGTTCTCCAGCCATTAATGCATGGAAGTGGCTGGGTGTTTGCTGTTGCAGGGCAAAATTGTTTAACCAATGACTAATTAGTGGAAAGGTACTGCTGTGAGGTGGAAGTTATAGGAAGGGAGCCTTTCCTGAATAAGGGATAGAATGAAGTTGTGCCCTCACTCTGAGAGATGAAGTTATGCCCTCAGTAAGAGAGAGTTCAAGTTATATCATCAATAATGAGGTAGCAGTTACAGATCCTGAAAGAACCCCGGTGTCCGAGCGGTCTTTACGCCACAAATCGCCCCCCAACAGGGACATGAAAACGAACAGGGACGAGAAGAATACAAACAGGGACATGAAGAAGAGGAACAGGGACAGGCAAACAGAACAGGGACAAAAACAAAAAAGGAATGAATAGGGACAGGAAAACGGAACAGGGACAAAAACAGAAAAGGAATGATCAGGTACAGGCTAACAGAACAGGGATGACCAAAAAGAGCATATGGGAGGGCCACGATGGTTTACGCAGGACCCCCAAACAAGGACTCCAGGAGTTGGAGGGGCAGCCAGAGCCCCCCGGCTGGGCAGCACTCAGTGCCTGCCTCTCCCAGGGATTGGGGTTATAAAGTTTGTTAAAGATAGACTTAGTATGCCTGGCAGTTTTTCTCTGTATTTTAGTTTGTGTTAATAGTGCTTTCTTAATTTGTGTTTCTCTTGCTTTCTTAATTTCTGTTAATCGCGCCTTCTTAATTTGTGTTAAACCTGCTTTCTTAATTTGTGTTAATCGAGCTCTTTTATGTTAATAAAGGAGGGGGAGATGTGGGAGCCTGGCCATGGGGTTAGACAAGCCCCATGGTTGGTGATAAGATCTGACTAATAAAGTAGAGACCATCAGGAAAGTAAAGCCTTGAGAGGGAACAAAGAAGGGTGATTCAGGAGACACCTTAAACAGGGACATGAAGAACAGGAACAGGGATAGTCTAACAGAACAGGGACGAAAATAAAAAAGTAATGAATAGGGACAGGCTATCAGAACAGGGACAAAGAAAAAACAGCGTATGGGAGGGTCTCGCTGGCATAGGCAGGACCCCCAAACAAGGACTCCAGGAGTTGGAGGGGCAGCCAGAGCCCCCCGGCTGGGCAGCACTCAGTGCCTGCCTCTCCCAGGGTTGTGGTTACAAAGTTTGTTAAAGATGGAATTAGTATGCCTGGCATTTTTTCTCTGTATTTTAATTTGTGTTAATAGTGCTTTCTTAATTTGTGTTTCTCTAGCTTTCTTAATTTCTGTTAATCGTGCCTTCTTAATTTGTGTTAAACCTGCTTTCTTAATTTGTGTTAATCGAGCTCTTTTATGTTAATAAAGAAGGGGGAGATGTGGGAGCCTGGCCATGGGGGTCCACAAGTCCCATGGTTGGTGATAACATCCGACTCTTAAAGATGAGGCCATCAGGAAACTAAAGAGTTGAGAGGGAACAAAGAAGGGTGATTCAGGAGACACCTTAAACAGGGACATGAAGAACAGGAACAGGGATAGTCTAACAGAACAGGGACAAAAACAAAAAAGGAATGAATAGGGACAGGCTATCAGAACAGGGACAAACAAAAAACAGCATATGGGAGGGTCCCACTGGCGTATGCTGGACCCCCAAACAAGGACTCCAGGAGTTGGAGGGGCAGCCAGAGCCCCCCGGCTGGGCAGCACTCAGTGCCTGCCTCTCCCAGGGATGGTTTTACAAAGATTGTTAAAGATAGACTTAGTATGCCTGGCAGTTTTTCTCTGTTTTAGTTTGTGTTGATCCTGCCTTCTTAATTTGTGTTAATCGCGCTTTCTTAAGTTAATAAAGAAGGGGAAGATGTGGGAGTGTGGCCATGGGGGTCGACAAGACCCATGGTTGGTGATAACATCGGACTCTTAAAGATGAAACCATCAGGAAAGTAAAGCCTTGAGAGGGAACAAAGAAGGGTGATTCAGGAGACACCTTAAACAGGGACATGAAGAACAGGAACAGGGATAGTCTAACAGAACAGGGACAAAAACAAAAAAGGAATGAATAGGGACAGGCTATCAGAACAGGGACAAACAAAAAACAGCGTATGGGAGGGTCTCGCTGGCATAGGCAGGACCCCCAAACAAGGACTCCAGGAGTTGGAGGGGCAGCCAGAGCCCCCCGGCTGGGCAGCACTCAGTGCCTGCCTCTCCCAGGGATGGGGTTGCAAAGTTTGTTAAAGATAGTCTTAGTATGCCTGGCAGTTTTTCTCTGTGTTTTAGTTTGTGTTGATCCTGCCTTCTTAATTTGTGTTAATTGCGCTTTCTTATGTTAATAAAGAAGGAGGAGATGTGGGAGTGTGGCCATGGGGGCCGACAAGCCCCATGGTTGATGATCACATCCGACTCTTAAAGATGAGGCCATGAGGAAAGTAAAGCCTTGAGAGGGAACAAAGAAGGGTGATTCAGGAGACACCTTAAGCAGGGACATGAAGAACAGGAACAGGGACAGGCTAACAGAGCAGGGAGAAACAAAAAACAGCATATGGGAGGGTCCCACTGGCATAGGCAGGACCCACAAAGAAGGACTCCAGGAGTTGGAGGGGCAGCCAGAGCCCCCCGGCTGGGCAGCACTCAGTGCCTGCATCTCCCAGGGATAGGGTTACAAAGTCTGTAAAAGATGGAATTAGTATGCCTGGCAGTTTTTCTCTGTGTTTTAGTTTGTGTTGATCCTGCCTTCTTAATTTGTGTTAATCGCGCTTTCTTAAGTTAATGAAGAAGGGGAAGATGTGGGAGTGTGGCCATGGGGGTCGACAAGCCCCATGGTTGGTGATAACATCGGACTCTTAAAGATGAGACCATCAGGAAAGTAAAGCCTTGAGAGGGAACAAAGAAGGGTGATTCAGGAGACACCTTAACCAGGGACATGAAGAACAGGAACAGGGATAGTCTAACAGAACAGGGACAAACACAAAAAAGGAAAGAATAGGGACATGCTATCAGAACAGGGACAAACAAAAAACAGCGTATGGGAGGGTCTCGCTGGCATAGGCAGGACCCACAAAGAAGGACTCCAGGAGTTGGAGGGGCAGCCAGAGCCCCCCAGCTGGGCAGCACTCAGTGCCTGCCACTCCCCGCGATGGGGTTGCAAAGTTTGTTAAAGATGGAATTAGTATGCGTGGCAGTTTTTCTCTGTATTTTAGTTTGTGTTAATAGTGCTTTCTTAATTTGTGTTACTCTTGCTTTCTTAATTTCTGTTAATCGCGCCTTCTTAATTTGTGTTAAACCTGCTTTCTTAATTTGTGTTAATCGAGCTCTTTTATGTTAATAACGAAGGGGGAGATGTGGGAGCATGGCCATGGGGGTCGACAAGTCCCATGGTTGGTGATAACATCCAACTCTTAAAGATGAGACCATCAGGAAAGTAAAGCCTTGAGAGGGAATAAAGAAGGGTGATTCAGGAGACACCTTAAGCAGGGACATGAAGAACAGGAACAGGGATAGTCTAACAGAACAGGGACGAAAACAAAAAGGTAATGAATAGGGACAGGCTATCAGAACAGGGACAAACAAAAAACAGCCTATGGGAGGGTCTCGCTGGCATAGGCAGGACCCACAAACAAGGACTCCAGGAGTTGGAGGGGCAGCCAGAGCCCCCCGGCTGGGCAGCACTCAGTGCCTGCCTCTCCCAGGGATGGTTTTACAAAGATTGTTAAAGATAGACTTAGTATGCCTGGCAGTTTTTCTCTGTGTTTTAGTTTGTGTTGATCCTGCCTTCTTAATTTGTGTTAATTGCGCTTTCTTATGTTAATAAAGAAGGGGAAGATGTGGGAGTGTGGCCATGGGGGTCGACAAGCCCCATGGTTGGTGATCACATCCGACTCTTAAAGATGAGACCATGAGGAAAGTAAAGCCTTGAGAGGGAACAAAGAAGGGTGATTCAGGAGACACCTTAAACAGGGACATGAAGAACAGGAACAGGGATAGTCTAACAGAACAGGGACAAAAACAAAAAAGGAATTAATAGGGACAGGCTATCAGAACAGGGACAAACAAAAAACAGCGTATGGGAGGGTCTCGCTGGCATAGGCAGGACCCACAAACAAGGACTCCAGGAGTTGGAGGGGCAGCCAGAGCCCCCCAGCTGGGCAGCACTCAGTGCCTGCCTCTCCCAGGGATGGGGTTACAAAGTTTGTTAAAGATGGAATTAGTATGCCTGGCAGTTTTTCTCTGTATTTTAGTTTGTGTTAATAGTGCTTTCTTAATTTGTGTTACTCTTGCTTTCTTAATTTCTGTTAATCGCGCCTTCATAATTTGTGTTAAACCTGCTTTCTTAATTTGTGTTAATCGAGCTCTTTTAGGTTAATAAAGAAGGAGGAGATGTGGGAGCGTGGCCATGGGGGTCGACAAGTCCCATGGTTGGTGATAACATCCAACTCTTAAGGATGAGACCATCAGGAATTTAAAGAGTTGAGAGGGAACAAAGAAGGGTGATTCAGGTGACACCTTCTTGTCTGGGGTGGCTAGTTCTCCAGCCATTAATGCATGGAAGTGGCTGGGTGTTTGCTGTTGCCGGGCAAAGTTGTTGACCAATGACTAGTTAGTGGAAAGGTACTGCTGTGAGGCGGAAGTTATAGGAAGGGAGCCTTTCCTGAATAAGTGATAGAATGAAGTTGTGCCCTCACTCTGAGAGATGAAGTTATGCCCTCAGTAAGAGAGAGTTCAAGTTATGTCATCAATAAAGAGGTAGCAGTTACAGATCCTGAAAGAACCCCGTTGTCCGTGCGGTCTTTACGCCACAAATCGCCCCCCAACAGGGACAAGAAAACGAACAGGGACGAGAAGAAAACAAACAGGGACATGAAGAACAGGAACAGGGACAGGCTAACAGAACAGGGACAAAAACAAAAAAGGAATGAATAGGGACAGGCAAACGGAACAGATAAAAGAAAAAAAAAGGAATGAATAGGTACAGGCTAACAGAACAGGGACGAACAAAAAGAGCTTATGGGAGGGTCACGCTGGCTTACGCAGGACCCACAAAAAAGGACTCCAGGAGTTGGAGGGGCAGCCAGAGCCCCCCTGGCTGGGCAGCACTCAGTGCCTGCATCTCCCAGGGATGGGTTTACAAAGGTTGTTAAAGATAGACTTAGTATGCCTGGCAGTTTTTCTCTGTGTTTTAGTTTCGGCTGATCCTGCCTTCTTAATTTGTGTTAATTGTGCTTTCTTATGTTAATAAAGAAGGGGAAGATGTGGGAGTGTGGCCATGGGGGTCGACAAGTCCCATGGTTGGTGATAACATCGGACTCTTAAAGATGAGACCATCAGGAAAGTAAAGCCTTGAGAGGGAACAAAGAAGGGTGATTCAGGAGACACCTTAACCAGGGACATGAAGAACAGGAACAGGGATAGTCTAACAGAACAGGGAGGAAAACAAAAAAGGAATGAATAGGGACAGGCTATCAGAACAGGGACAAACAAAAAACAGCGTATGGGAGGGTCTCGCTGGCATAGGCAGGACCCACAAAGAAGGACTCCAGGAGTTGGAGGGGCAGCCAGAGCCCCCCTGCTGGGCAGCACTCAGTGCCTGCATCTCCCAGGGATGGGGTTACAAAGTCTGTAAAAGATGGAATTAGTATGCCTGGCAGTTTTTCTCTGTGTTTTAGTTTGTGTTGATCCTGCCTTCTTAATTTGTGTTAATCGCGCTTTCTTAAGTTAATGAAGAAGGGGAAGATGTGGGAGTGTGGCCATGGGGGTCGACAAGCCCCATGGTTGGTGATAACATCGGACTCTTAAAGTAGAGACCATCAGGAAAGTAAAGCCTTGAGAGGGAACAAAGAAGGGTGATTCAGGAGACACCTTAAGCAGGGACATGAAGAACAGGAACAGGGACAGGCTAACAGAACAGGGACAAAAGAAAAAAGGAATGAATAGGGACATGCTATCAGAACAGCGACAAACAAAAAACAGCGTATGGGAGGGTCTCCCTGGCATAGGCAGGACCCACAAACAAGGACTCCAGGAGTTGGAGGGGCAGCCAGAGCCCCCCAGCTGGGAAGCACTCAGTGCCTGCCTCTCCCAGGGATGGGGTTACAAAGTTTGTTAAAGATGGAATTAGTATGCCTGGCAGTTTTTCTCTGTATTTTAGTTGGTGTTAATATTGCTTTCTTAATTTGTGTTACTCTTGCTTTCTTAATTTCTGTTAATCGCGCCTTCATAATTTGTGTTAAACCTGCTTTCTTAATTTGTGTTAATCGAGCTCTTTTATGTTAATAAAGAAGGGGGAGTTGTGGGAGCATGGCCATGGGGGTCGACAAGTCCCATGGTTGGTGATAACATCTGACTCTTAAAGATGAGGCCATCAGGAAAGTGAAGCCTTGAGAGGGAACAAAGAAGGGTGATTCAGGAGACACCTTAAACAGGGACATGAAGAACAGGAACAGGGACAGGCTAACAGAGCAGGGAGAAACAAAAAACAGCATATGGGAGGGTCCCACTGGCATAGGCAGGACCCACAAAGAAGGACTCCAGGAGTTGGAGGGGCAGCCAGAGCCCCCCGGCTGGGCAGCACTCAGTTCCTGCCTCTCCCAGGGACGGTTTTACAAAGATTGTTAAAGATAGACTTAGTATGCCTGGCAGTTTTTCTCTGTGTTTTAGTTTGTGCTGATCCTGCCTTCTTAATTTGTGTTAATCGCGCTTTCTTATGTTAATAAAGAAGGGGAAGATGTGGGAGTGTGGCCATGGGGGTCGACAAGTCCCATGGTTGGTGATAACATCCGACTCTTAAAGTAGAGGCCATCAGGAAAGTAAAGAGTTGAGAGGGAACAAAGAAGGGTGATTCAGGAGACACCTTAACCAGGGACATGAAGAACAGGAACAGGGATAGTCTAACAGAACAGGGACGAAAACAAAAAAAGGAATGAATAGGGACAGGCTATCAGAACAGGGACAAACAAAAAACAGCGTATGGGAGGGTCTCGCTAGCATAGGCAGGACCCACAAACAAGGACTCCAGGAGTTGGAGGGGCAGCCAGAGCCCCCCGGCTGGGCAGCACTCAGTGCCTGCCTCTCCCAGGGATGGGGTTACAAAGTTTGTTAAAGATGGAATTAGTATGCCTGGCAGTTTTTCTCTGTATTTTAGTTTGTGTTAATAGTGCTTTCTTAATTTGTGTTACTCTTGCTTTCTTAATTTCTGTTAATCGCGCCTTCATAATTTGTGTTAAACCTGCTTTCTTAATTTGTGTTAATCGCGCTTTCTTATGTTAATAAAGAAGGGGGAGATGTGGGAGCATGGCCGTGGGGGTCGACAAGTCCCATGGTTGGTGATAACATCTGACTCTTAAAGATGAGGCCATCAGGAAAGTAAAGCCTTGAGAGGGAACAAAGAAGGGTGATTCAGGAGACACCTTAACCAGGGACATGAAGAACAGGAACAGGGATAGTCTAACAGAACAGGGACGAAAACAAAAAAAGGAATGAATAGGGACAGGCTATCAGAACAGGGACAAACAAAAAACAGCGTATGGAAGGGTCTCGCTGGCATAGGCAGGACCCACAAACAAGGACTCCAGGAGTTGGAGGGGCAGCCAGAGCCCCCCGGCTGGGCAGCACTCAGTGCCTGCCTCTCCCACGGCTGGTTTTACAAAGGTTGTTAAACATAGACTTAGTATGCCTGGCAGTTTTTCTCTGTGTTTTAGTTTGTGTTGGTCCTGCCTTCTTAATTTGTGTTAATCGCGCTTTCTTATGTTAATAAAGAAGGGGAAGATGTGGGAGTGTGGCCATGGGGGTCGACAAGCCCCATGGTTGGTGATCACATCCGACTCTTAAAGATGAGACCATGAGGAAAGTAAAGCCTTGAGAGGGAACAAAGAAGGGTGATTCAGGAGACACCTTAAACAGGGACATGAAGAACAGGAACAGGGATAGTCTAACAGAACAGGGACAAAAACAAAAAAGGAATTAATAGGGACAGGCTATCAGAACAGGGACAAACCAAAAACAGCGTATGGGAGGGTCTCGCTGGCATAGGCAGGACCCACAAACAAGGACTCCAGGAGTTGGAGGGGCAGCCAGAGCCCCCCAGCTGGGCAGCACTCAGTGCCTGCCTCTCCCAGGGATGGGGTTACAAAGTTTGTTAAAGATGGAATTAGTATGCCTGGCAGTTTTTCTCTGTATTTTAGTTTGTGTTAATAGTGCTTTCTTAATTTGTGTTACTCTTGCTTTCTTAATTTCTGTTAATCGCGCCTTCTTAATTTGTGTTAAACCTGCTTTCTTAATTTGTGTTAATCGAGCTCTTTTAGGTTAATAAAGAAGGAGGAGATGTGGGAGCGTGGCCATGGGGGTCGACAAGTCCCATGGTTGGTGATAACATCCAACTCTTAAGGATGAGACCATCAGGAATTTAAAGAGTTGAGAGGGAACAAAGAAGGGTGATTCAGGTGACACCTTCTTGTCTGGGGTGGCTAGTTCTCCAGCCATTAATGCATGGAAGTGGCTGGGTGTTTGCTGTTGCCGGGCAAAGTTGTTGACCAATGACTAGTTAGTGGAAAGGTACTGCTGTGAGGCGGAAGTTATAAGAAGGGAGCCTTTCCTGAATAAGGGCTAGAATGAAGTTGTGCCCTCACTCTGAGAGATGAAGTTATGCCCTCAGTAAGAGAGAGTTCAAGTTATGTCATCAATAAAGAGGTAGCAGTTACAGATCCTGAAAGAACCCCGTTGTCCGTGCGGTCTTTACGCCACAAATCGCCCCCCAACAGGGACAAGAAAACGAACAGGGACGAGAAGAAAACAAACAGGGACATGAAGAACAGGAACAGGGACAGGCTAACAGAACAGGGACAAAAACAAAAAAGGAATGAATAGGGACAGGCAAACGGAACAGATAAAAGAAAAAAAAAGGAATGAATAGGTACAGGCTAACAGAACAGGGACGAACAAAAAGAGCTTATGGGAGGGTCACGCTGGCTTACGCAGGACCCACAAAAAAGGACTCCAGGAGTTGGAGGGGCAGCCAGAGCCCCCCTGGCTGGGCAGCACTCATTGCCTGCATCTCCCAGGGATGGGTTTACAAAGGTTGTTAAAGATAGACTTAGTATGCCTGGCAGTTTTTCTCTGTGTTTTAGTTTGTGCTGATCCTGCCTTCTTAATTTGTGTTAATTGTGCTTTCTTATGTTAATAAAGAAGGGGAAGATGTGGGAGTGTGGCCATGGGGGTCGACAAGTCCCATGGTTGGTGATAACATCGGACTCTTAAAGATGAGACCATCAGGAAAGTAAAGCCTTGAGAGGGAACAAAGAAGGGTGATTCAGGAGACACCTTAACCAGGGACATGAAGAACAGGAACAGGGATAGTCTAACAGAACAGGGAGGAAAACAAAAAAGGAATGAATAGGGACAGGCTATCAGAACAGGGACAAACAAAAAACAGCGTATGGGAGGGTCTCGCTGGCATAGGCAGGACCCACAAAGAAGGACTCCAGGAGTTGGAGGGGCAGCCAGAGCCCCCCTGCTGGGCAGCACTCAGTGCCTGCATCTCCCAGGGATGGGGTTACAAAGTCTGTAAAAGATGGAATTAGTATGCCTGGCAGTTTTTCTCTGTGTTTTAGTTTGTGTTGATCCTGCCTTCTTAATTTGTGTTAATCGCGCTTTCTTAAGTTAATGAAGAAGGGGAAGATGTGGGAGTGTGGCCATGGGGGTCGACAAGCCCCATGGTTGGTGATAACATCGGACTCTTAAAGTAGAGACCATCAGGAAAGTAAAGCCTTGAGAGGGAACAAAGAAGGGTGATTCAGGAGACACCTTAAGCAGGGACATGAAGAACAGGAACAGGGACAGGCTAACAGAACAGGGACAAAAGAAAAAAGGAATGAATAGGGACATGCTATCAGAACAGCGACAAACAAAAAACAGCGTATGGGAGGGTCTCCCTGGCATAGGCAGGACCCACAAACAAGGACTCCAGGAGTTGGAGGGGCAGCCAGAGCCCCCCAGCTGGGAAGCACTCAGTGCCTGCCTCTCCCAGGGATGGGGTTACAAAGTTTGTTAAAGATGGAATTAGTATGCCTGGCAGTTTTTCTCTGTATTTTAGTTGGTGTTAATATTGCTTTCTTAATTTGTGTTACTCTTGCTTTCTTAATTTCTGTTAATCGCGCCTTCATAATTTGTGTTAAACCTGCTTTCTTAATTTGTGTTAATCGAGCTCTTTTATGTTAATAAAAGGGGGAGTTGTGGGAGCATGGCCATGGGGGTCGACAAGTCCCATGGTTGGTGATAACATCTGACTCTTAAAGATGAGGCCATCAGGAAAGTAAAGCCTTGAGAGGGAACAAAGAAGGGTGATTCAGGAGACACCTTAAACAGGGACATGAAGAACAGGAACAGGGACAGGCTAACAGAGCAGGGAGAAACAAAAAACAGCATATGGGAGGGTCCCACTGGCATAGGCAGGACCCAGAAACAAGGACTCCAGGAGTTGGAGGGGCAGCCAGAGCCCCCCGGCTGGGCAGCACTCAGTTCCTGCCTCTCCCAGGGACGGTTTTACAAAGATTGTTAAAGATAGACTTAGTATGCCTGGCAGTTTTTCTCTGTGTTTTAGTTTGTGTTGATCCTGCCTTCTTAATTTGTGTTAATCGCGCTTTCTTAAGTTAATGAAGAAGGGGAAGATGTGGGAGTGTGGCCATGGGGGTCGACAAGCCCCATGGTTGGTGATAACATCGGACTCTTAAAGTAGAGACCATCAGGAAAGTAAAGCCTTGAGAGGGAACAAAGAAGGGTGATTCAGGAGACACCTTAAGCAGGGACATGAAGAACAGGAACAGGGACAGGCTAACAGAACAGGGACAAAAGAAAAAAGGAATGAATAGGGACATGCTATCAGAACAGCGACAAACAAAAAACAGCGTATGGGAGGGTCTCCCTGGCATAGGCAGGACCCACAAACAAGGACTCCAGGAGTTGGAGGGGCAGCCAGAGCCCCCCAGCTGGGAAGCACTCAGTGCCTGCCTCTCCCAGGGATGGGGTTACAAAGTTTGTTAAAGATGGAATTAGTATGCCTGGCAGTTTTTCTCTGTATTTTAGTTGGTGTTAATATTGCTTTCTTAATTTGTGTTACTCTTGCTTTCTTAATTTCTGTTAATCGCGCCTTCATAATTTGTGTTAAACCTGCTTTCTTAATTTGTGTTAATTGAGCTCTTTTATGTTAATAAAAGGGGGAGTTGTGGGAGCATGGCCATGGGGGTCGACAAGTCCCATGGTTGGTGATAACATCTGACTCTTAAAGATGAGGCCATCAGGAAAGTAAAGCCTTGAGAGGGAACAAAGAAGGGTGATTCAGGAGACACCTTAAACAGGGACATGAAGAACAGGAACAGGGACAGGCTAACAGAGCAGGGAGAAACAAAAAACAGCATATGGGAGGGTCCCACTGGCATAGGCAGGACCCAGAAACAAGGACTCCAGGAGTTGGAGGGGCAGCCAGAGCCCCCCGGCTGGGCAGCACTCAGTTCCTGCCTCTCCCAGGGACGGTTTTACAAAGATTGTTAAAGATAGACTTAGTATGCCTGGCAGTTTTTCTCTGTGTTTTAGTTTGTGTTGATCCTGCCTTCTTAATTTGTGTTAATCGCGCTTTCTTATGTTAATAAAGAAGGAGGAGATGTGGGAGTGTGGCCATGGGGGTCGACAAGTCCCATGGTTGGTGATAACATCCGACTCTTAAAGATGAGGCCATCAGGAAAGTAAAGAGTTGAGAGGGAACAAAGAAGGGTGATTCAGGAGACACCTTAACCAGGGACATGAAGAACAGGAACAGGGATAGTCTAACAGAACAGGGACGAAAACAAAAAAAGGAATGAATAGGGACAGGCTATCAGAACAGGGACAAACAAAAAACAGCGTATGGGAGGGTCCCGCTGGCATAGGCAGGACCCACAAACAAGGACTCCAGGAGTTGGAGGGGCAGCCAGAGCCCCCCGGCTGGGCAGCACTCAGTGCCTGCCTCTCCCACGGCTGGTTTTACAAAGGTTGTTAAACATAGACTTAGTATGCCTGGCAGTTTTTCTCTGTGTTTTAGTTTGTGTTGGTCCTGCCTTCTTAATTTGTGTTAATCGCGCTTTCTTATGTTAATAAAGAAGGGGGAGATGTGGGAGTGTGGCCATGGGGGTCGACAGGCCCCATGGTTGGTGATAACATCCGACTCTTAAAGATGAGGCCATCAGGAATTTAAAGATTTGAGAGGGAACAAAGAAGGGTGATTCAGGTGACACCTTCTTGTCTGGGGTTGCTAGTTCTCCAGCCATTAATGCATGGAAGTGGCTGGGTGTTTGCTGTTGCAGGGCAAAGTTGTTTAACCAATGACTAGTTAGTGGAAAGGTACTGCTGTGAGGTGGAAGTTATAGGAAGGGAGCCTTTCCTGAATAAGGGATAGAATGAAGTTGTGCCCTCACTCTGAGAGATGAAGTTATGCCCTCAGTAAGAGAGAGTTCAAGTTATGTCATCAATAATGAGGTAGCAGTTACAGATCCTGAAAGAAACCCCGGTGTCCGTGCGGTCTTTACGCCACAAATCGCCCCCCAACAGGGACATGAAAACGAACAGGGACGAGAAGAATACAAACAGGGACATGAAGAAGAGGAACAGGGACAGGCAAACAGCACAGGGACAAAAACAAAAAAGGAATGAATAGGGACAGGCAAACGGAACAGGGACAAAAACAGAAAAGGAATGATCAGGTACAGGCTAACAGAACAGGGATGACCAAAAAGAGCATATGGGAGGGTCACGATGGTTTACGCAGGACCCCCAAACAAGGACTCCAGGAGTTGGAGGGGCAGCCAGAGCCCCCCGGCTGGGCAGCACTCAGTGCCAGCCTCTCCCAGGGATGGGGTTATAAAGTTTGTTAAAGATGGAATTAGTATGCCTGGCAGTTTTTCTCTGTATTTTAGTTTGTGTTAATAGTGCTTTCTTAATTTGTGTTACTCTTGCTTTCTTAATTTCTGTTAATCGCGCCTTCTTAATTGGTGTTAAACCTGCTTTCTTAATTTGTGTTAATCGAGCTCTTTTATGTTAATAAAGAAGGGGGAGTTGTAGGAGTGTGGCCATGGGGGTGGACAAGTCCCATGGTTGGTGATAACATCCGACTCTTAAAGATGAGGCCATCAGGAAAGTAAAGAGTTGAGAGGGAACAAAGAAGGGTGATTCAGGAGACACCTTAAACAGGGACATGAAGAACAGGGACAGGCTAACAGAGCAGGGAGAAACAAAAAACAGCGTATGGGAGGGTCTCGCTGGCATATGCTAGACCCACAAACAAGGACTCCAGGAGTTGGAGGGGCAGCCAGAGCCCCCCGGCTGGGCAGCACTCAGTGCCTGCATCTCCCAGAGATGGGTTTACAAAGGTTGTTAAAGATAGACTTAGTATGCCTGGCAGTTTTTCTCTGTGTTTTAGTTTGTGCTGATCCTGCCTTCTTAATTTGTGTTAATTGTGCTTTCTTATGTTAATAAAGAAGGGGAAGATGTGGGAGTGTGGCCATGGGGGTCGACAAGCCCCATGGTTGGTGATAACATCGGACTCTTAAAGATGAGACCATCAGGAAAGTAAAGCCTTGAGAGGGAACAAAGAAGGGTGATTCAGGAGACACCTTAAGCAGGGACATGAAGAACAGGAACAGGGATAGTCTAACAGAACAGGGAGGAAAACAAAAAAGGAATGAATAGGGACAGGCTATCAGAACAGGGACAAACAAAAAACAGCGTATGGGAGGGTCTCGCTGGCATAGGCAGGACCCACAAAGAAGGACTCCAGGAGTTGGAGGGGCAGCCAGAGCCCCCCTGCTGGGCAGCACTCAGTGCCTGCCACTCCCAGGGATGGGGTTACAAAGTTTGTAAAAGATGGAATTAGTATGCCTGGCAGTTTTTCTCTGTGTTTTAGTTTGTGTTGATCCTGCCTTCTTAATTTGTGTTAATCGCGCTTTCTTAAGTTAATGAAGAAGGGGAAGATGTGGGAGTGTGGCCATGGGGGTCGACAAGCCCCATGGTTGGTGATAACATCGGACTCTTAAAGTAGAGACCATCAGGAAAGTAAAGCCTTGAGAGGGAACAAAGAAGGGTGATTCAGGAGACACCTTAAGCAGGGACATGAAGAACAGGAACAGGGACAGGCTAACAGAACAGGGACAAAACAAAAAAGGAATGAATAGGGACAGGCTATCAGAACAGCGACAAACAAAAAACAGCGTATGGGAGGGTCTCGCTGGCATAGGCAGGACCCACAAACAAGGACTCCAGGAGTTGGAGGGGCAGCCAGAGCCCCCCAGCTGGGCAGCACTCAGTGCCTGCCTCTCCCAGGGATGGGGTTACAAAGTTTGTTAAAGATGGAATTAGTATGCCTGGCAGTTTTTCTCTGTATTTTAGTTTGTGTTAATAGTGCTTTCTTAATTTGTGTTACTCTTGCTTTCTTAATTTCTGTTAATCGCGCCTTCATAATTTGTGTTAAACCTGCTTTCTTAATTTGTGTTAATCGAGCTCTTTTATGTTAATAAAGAAGGGGGAGTTGTGGGAGCATGGCCGCGGGGGTCGACAAGTCCCATGGTTGGTGATAACATCTGACTCTTAAAGATGAGGCCATCAGGAAAGTAAAGCCTTGAGAGGGAACAAAGAAGGGTGATTCAGGAGACACCTTAACCAGGGACATGAAGAACAGGAACAGGGATAGTCTAACAGAACAGGGACGAAAACAAAAAAAGGAATGAATAGGGACAGGCTATCAGAACAGGGACAAACAAAAAACAGCGTATGGGAGGGTCTCGCTGGCATAGGCAGGACCCACAAACAAGGACTCCAGGAGTTGGAGGGGCAGCCAGAGCCCCCCGGCTGGGCAGCACTCAGTGCCTGCCTCTCCCACGGCTGGTTTTACAAAGGTTGTTAAACATAGACTTAGTATGCCTGGCAGTTTTTCTCTGTGTTTTAGTTTGTGTTGGTCCTGCCTTCTTAATTTGTGTTAATCGCGCTTTCTTATGTTAATAAAGAAGGGGGAGATGTGGGAGTGTGGCCATGGGGGTTGACAGGCCCCATGGTTGGTGATAACATCCGACTCTTAAAGATGAGGCCATCAGGAATTTAAAGATTTGAGAGGGAAAAAAGAAGGGTGATTCAGGTGACACCTTCTTGTCTGGGGTGGCTAGTTCTCCAGCCATTAATGCATGGAAGTGGCTGGGTGTTTGCTGTTGCAGGGCAAAGTTGTTTAACCAATGACTAGTTAGTGGAAAGGTACTGCTGTGAGGTGGAAGTTATAGGAAGGGAGCCTTTCCTGAATAAGGGATAGAATGAAGTTGTGCCCTCACTCTGAGAGATGAAGTTATGCCCTCAGTAAGAGAGAGTTCAAGTTATGTCATCAATAATGAGGTAGCAGTTACAGATCCTGAAAGAACCCCGGTGTCCGTGCGGTCTTTACGCCACAAATCGCCCCCAACAGGGACATGAAAACGAACAGGGACGAGAAGAATACAAACAGGGACATGAAGAAGAGGAACAGGGACAGGCAAACAGCACAGGGACAAAAACAAAAAAGGAATGAATAGGGACAGGCAAACGGAACAGGGACAAAAACAGAAAAGGAATGATCAGGTACAGGCTAACAGAACAGGGATGACCAAAAAGAGCATATGGGAGGGCCACGATGGTTTACGCAGGACCCCCAAACAAGGACTCCAGGAGTTGGAGGGGCAGCCAGAGCCCCCCGGCTGGGCAGCACTCAGTGCCAGCCTCTCCCAGGGATGGGGTTATAAAGTTTGTTAAAGATGGAATTAGTATGCCTGGCAGTTTTTCTCTGTATTTTAGTTTGTGTTAATAGTGCTTTCTTAATTTGTGTTACTCTTGCTTTCTTAATTTCTGTTAATCGCGCCTTCTTAATTGGTGTTAAACCTGCTTTCTTAATTTGTGTTAATCGAGCTCTTTTATGTTAATAAAGAAGGGGGAGTTGTAGGAGTGTGGCCATGGGGGTGGACAAGTCCCATGGTTGGTGATAACATCCGACTCTTAAAGATGAGGCCATCAGGAAAGTAAAGAGTTGAGAGGGAACAAAGAAGGGTGATTCAGGAGACACCTTAAACAGGGACATGAAGAACAGGGACAGGCTAACAGAGCAGGGAGAAACAAAAAACAGCGTATGGGAGGGTCTCGCTGGCATATGCTAGACCCACAAACAAGGACTCCAGGAGTTGGAGGGGCAGCCAGAGCCCCCCGGCTGGGCAGCACTCAGTGCCTGCATCTCCCAGGGATGGGTTTACAAAGGTTGTTAAAGATAGACTTAGTATGCCTGGCAGTTTTTCTCTGTGTTTTAGTTTGTGCTGATCCTGCCTTCTTAATCTGTGTTAATTGTGCTTTCTTATGTTAATAAAGAAGGGGAAGATGTGGGAGTGTGGCCATGGGGGTCGACAAGCCCCATGGTTGGTGATAACATCGGACTCTTAAAGATGAGACCATCAGGAAAGTAAAGCCTTGAGAGGGAACAAAGAAGGGTGATTCAGGAGACACCTTAAGCAGGGACATGAAGAACAGGAACAGGGATAGTCTAACAGAACAGGGAGGAAAACAAAAAAGGAATGAATAGGGACAGGCTATCAGAACAGGGACAAACAAAAAACAGCGTATGGGAGGGTCTCGCTGGCATAGGCAGGACCCACAAAGAAGGACTCCAGGAGTTGGAGGGGCAGCCAGAGCCCCCCTGCTGGGCAGCACTCAGTGCCTGCCACTCCCAGGGATGGGGTTACAAAGTTCGTAAAAGATGGAATTAGTATGCCTGGCAGTTTTTCTCTGTGTTTTAGTTTGTGTTGATCCTGCCTTCTTAATTTGTGTTAATCGCGCTTTCTTAAGTTAATGAAGAAGGGGAAGATGTGGGAGTGTGGCCATGGGGGTCGACAAGCCCCATGGTTGGTGATAACATCGGACTCTTAAAGTAGAGACCATCAGGAAAGTAAAGCCTTGAGAGGGAACAAAGAAGGGTGATTCAGGAGACACCTTAAGCAGGGACATGAAGAACAGGAACAGGGACAGGCTAACAGAACAGGGACAAAACAAAAAAGGAATGAATAGGGACAGGCTATCAGAACAGCGACAAACAAAAAACAGCGTATGGGAGGGTCTCGCTGGCATAGGCAGGACCCACAAACAAGGACTCCAGGAGTTGGAGGGGCAGCCAGAGCCCCCCAGCTGGGAAGCACTCAGTGCCTGCCTCTCCCAGGGATGGGGTTACAAAGTTTGTTAAAGATGGAATTAGTATGCCTGGCAGTTTTTCTCTGTATTTTAGTTTGTGTTAATAGTGCTTTCTTAATTTGTGTTACTCTTGCTTTCTTAATTTCTGTTAATCGCGCCTTCATAATTTGTGTTAAACCTGCTTTCTTAATTTGTGTTAATCGAGCTCTTTTATGTTAATAAAGAAGGGGGAGTTGTGGGAGCATGGCCGTGGGGGTCGACAAGTCCCATGGTTGGTGATAACATCCGACTCTTAAAGATGAGGCCATCAGGAAAGTAAAGAGTTGAGAGGGAACAAAGAAGGGTGATTCAGGAGACACCTTAAACAGGGACATGAAGAACAGGAACAGGGACAGGCTAACAGAGCAGGGAGAAACAAAAAACAGCATATGGGAGGGTCCCACTGGCATAGGCAGGACCCACAAACAAGGACTCCAGGAGTTGGAGGGGCAGCCAGAGCCCCCCGGCTGGGCAGCACTCAGTGCCTGCCTCTCCCAGGGATGGTTTTACAAAGGTTGTTAAAGATGGAATTAGTATGCCTGGCAGTTTTTCTCTGTGTTTTAGTTTGTGTTGATCCTGCCTTCTTAATTTGTGTTAATCGCGCTTTCTTATGTTAATAAAGAAGGGGGAGATGTGGGAGTGTGGCCATGGGGGTCGACAGGCCCCATGGTTGGTGATAACATCGGATTCTTAAAGATGAGGCCATCAGGAATTTAAAGAGTTGAGAGGGAACAAAGAAGGGTGATTCAGGTGACACCTTCTTGTCTGGGGTGGCTAGTTCTCCAGCCATTAATGCATGGAAGTGGCTGGGTGTTTGCTGTTGCCGGGCAAAGTTGTTGACCAATGACTAGTTAGTGGAAAGGTACTGCTGTGAGGCGGAAGTTATAGGAAGGGAGCCTTTCCTGAATAAGGGATAGAATGAAGTTGTGCCCTCACTCTGAGAGATGAAGTTATGCCCTCAGTAAGAGAGAGTTCAAGTTATGTCATCAATAATGAGGTAGCAGTTACAGATCCTGAAAGAACCCCGGTGTCCGAGCGGTCTTTACGCCACAAATCGCCCCCCAACAGGGACATGAAAACGAACAGGGACGAGAAGAATACAAACAGGGACATGAAGAAGAGGAACAGCGACAGGCAAACAGAACAGGGACAAAAACAAAAAAGGAATGAATAGGGACAGGAAAATGGAACAGGGACAAAAACAGAAAAGGAATGATCAGGTACAGGCTAACAGAACAGGGATGACCAAAAAGAGCATATGGGAGGGCCACGATGGTTTACGCAGGACCCCCAAACAAGGACTCCAGGAGTTGGAGGGGCAGCCAGAGCCCCCCGGCTGGGCAGCACTCAGTGCCTGCCTCTCCCAGGGATGGGGTTATAAAGTTTGTTAAAGATAGACTTAGTATGCCTGGCAGTTTTTCTCTGTATTTTAGTTTGTGTTAATAGTGCTTTCTTAATTTGTGTTTCTCTTGCTTTCTTAATTTCTGTTAATCGCGCCTTCTTAATTTGTGTTAAACCTGCTTTCTTAATTTGTGTTAATCGAGCTCTTTTATGTTAATAAAGGAGGGGGAGATGTGGGAGCCTGGCCATGGGGTTAGACAAGCCCCATGGTTGGTGATAACATCGGACTCTTAAAGATGAGGCCATGAGGAAAGTAAAGCCTTGAGAGGGAACAAAGAAGGGTGATTCAGGAGACACCTTAAACAGGGACATGAAGAACAGGAACAGGGATAGTCTAACAGAACAGGGACGAAAATAAAAAAGTACTGAATAGGGACAGGCTATCAGAACAGGGACAAACAAAAAACAGCGTATGGGAGGGTCTCGCTGGCATAGGCAGGACCCCCAAACAAGGACTCCAGGAGTTGGAGGGGCAGCCAGAGCCCCCCAGCTGGGCAGCACTCAGTGCCTGCCTCTCCCAGGGTTGTGGTTACAAAGTTTGTTAAAGATGGAATTAGTATGCCTGGCATTTTTTCTCTGTATTTTAATTTGTGTTAATAGTGCTTTCCTAATTTGTGTTTCTCTAGCTTTCTTAATTTCCGTTAATCGTGCCTTCTTAATTTGTGTTAAACCTGCTTTCTTAATTTGTGTTAATCGAGCTCTTTTATGTTAATAAAAAAGGGGGAGATGTGGGAGCGTGGCCATGGGGGTCGACAAGTCCCATGGTTGGTGATAACATCCGACTCTTAAAGATGAGGCGATCAGGAAACTAAAGAGTTGAGAGGGAACAAAGAAGGGTGATTCAGGAGACACCTTAAACAGGGACATGAAGAACAGGAACAGGGATAGTCTAACAGAACAGGGACAAAAACAAAAAAGGAATGAATAGGGACAGGCTATCAGAACAGGGAGAAACAAAAAACAGCATATGGGAGGGTCCCACTGGCGTATGCTGGACCCACAAACAAGGACTCCAGGAGTTGGAGGGGCAGCCAGAGCCCCCCGGCTGGGCAGCACTCAGTGCCTGCCTCTCCCAGGGATGGTTTTACAAAGATTGTTAAAGATAGACTTAGTATGCCTGGCAGTTTTTCTCTGTTTTAGTTTGTGTTGATCCTGCCTTCTTGATTTGTGTTAATCGCGCTTTCTTAAGTTAATAAAGAAGGGGAAGATGTGGGAGTGTGGCCATGGGGGTCGACAAGCCCCATGGTTGGTGATCACATCGGACTCTTAAAGATGAGACCATCAGGAAAGTAAAGCCTTGAGAGGGAACAAAGAAGGGTGATTCAGGAGACACCTTAAACAGGGACATGAAGAACAGGAACAGGGATAGTCTAACAGAACAGGGACAAAAACAAAAAAGGAATGAATAGGGACAGGCTATCAGAACAGGGACAAACAAAAAACAGCGTATGGGAGGGTCTCGCTGGCATAGGCAGGACCCACAAACAAGGACTCCAGGAGTTGGAGGGGCAGCCAGAGCCCCCCGGCTGGGCAGCACTCAGTGCCTGCCTCTCCCAGGGATGGGGTTGCAAAGTTTGTTAAAGATAGTCTTAGTATGCCTGGCAGTTTTTCTCTGTGTTTTAGTTTGTGTTGATCCTGCCTTCTTAATTTGTGTTAATTGCGCTTTCTTATGTTAATAAAGAAGGAGGAGATGTGGGAGTGTGGCCATGGGGGTCGACAAGCCCCATGGTTGGTGATCACATCCGACTCTTAAAGATGAGGCCATGAGGAAAGTAAAGCCTTGAGAGGGAACAAAGAAGGGTGATTCAGGATACACCTTAAGCAGGGACATGAAGAACAGGAACAGGGACAGGCTAACAGAGCAGGGAGAAACAAAAAACAGCATATGGGAGGGTCCCACTGGCATAGGCAGGACCCCCAAACAAGGACTCCAGGAGTTGGAGGGGCAGCCAGAGCCCCCCAGCTGGGAAGCACTCAGTGCCTGCCACTCCCAGGGATGGGGTTGCAAAGTTTGTTAGAGATAGTCTTAGTATGCCTGGCAGTTTTTCTCTGTGTTTTAGTTTGTGTTGATCCTGCTTTCTTAATTTGTGTTAGTTGTGCTTTCTTATGTTAATAAAGAAGGGGAAGATGTGGGAGTGTGGCCATGGGGGTCGACAAGCCCCATGGTTGGTGATAACATCGGACTCTTAAGGATGAGACCATCAGGAAAGGAAAGCCTTGAGAGGGAACAAAGAAGGGTGATTCAGGAGACACCTTAAGCAGGGACATGAAGAACAGGAACAGGGATAGTCTAACAGAACAGGGACAAACACAAAAAAGGAAAGAATAGGGACATGCTATCAGAACAGGGACAAACAAAAAACAGCGTATGGGAGGGTCTCGCTGGCATAGGCAGGACGCACAAAGAAGGACTCCAGGAGTTGGAGGGGCAGCCAGAGCCCCCCAGCTGGGCAGCACTCAGTGCCTGCCACTCCCCGCGATGGGGTTGCAAAGTTTGTTAAAGATGGAATTAGTATGCCTGGCAGTTTTTCTCTGTATTTTAATTTGTGTTAATAGTGCTTTCTTAATTTGTGTTACTCTTGCTTTCTTAATTTCTGTTAATCGCGCCTTCTTAATTTGTGTTAAACCTGCTTTCTTAATTTGTGTTAATCGAGCTCTTTTATGTTAATAAAGAAGGGGGAGATGTGGGAGCATGGCCATGGGGGTCGACAAGTCCCATGGTTGGTGATAACATCCAACTCTTAAAGATGAGACCATCAGGAAAGTAAAGAGTTGAGAGGGAACAAAGAAGGGTGATTCAGGAGACACCTTAAGCAGGGACATGAAGAACAGGAATAGGGATAGTCTAACAGAACAGGGACGAAAACAAAAAGGGAATGAATAGGGACAGGCTATCAGAACAGGGACAAACAAAAAACAGCCTACGGGAGGGTCTCGCTGGCATAGGCAGGACCCACAAACAAGGACTCCAGGAGTTGGAGGGGCAGCCAGAGCCCCCCGGCTGGGCAGCACTCAGTGCCTGCCTCTCCCAGGGATGGTTTTACAAAGATTGTTAAAGATAGACTTAGTATGCCTGGCAGTTTTTCTCTGTGTTTTAGTTTGTGTTGATCCTGCCTTCTTAATTTGTGTTAATTGCGCTTTCTTATGTTAATAAAGAAGGGGAAGATGTGGGAGTGTGGCCATGGGGGTCGACAAGCCCCATGGTTGGTGATCACATCCGACTCTTAAAGATGAGACCATGAGGAAAGTAAAGCCTTGAGAGGGAACAAAGAAGGGTGATTCAGGAGACACCTTAAACAGGGACATGAAGAACAGGAACAGGGATAGTCTAACAGAACAGGGACAAAAACAAAAAAGGAATTAATAGGGACAGGCTATCAGAACAGGGACAAACAAAAAACAGCGTATGGGAGGGTCTCGCTGGCATAGGCAGGACCCACAAACAAGGACTCCAGGAGTTGGAGGGGCAGCCAGAGCCCCCCAGCTGGGCAGCACTCAGTGCCTGCCTCTCCCAGGGATGGTTTTACAAAGGTTGTTAAAGATAGACTTAGTATGCCTGGCAGTTTTTCTCTGTGTTTTAGTTTGTGTTGATCCTGCCTTCTTAATTTGTGTTAATTGCGCTTTCTTATGTTAATAAAGAAGGGGAAGATGTGGGAGTGTGGCCATGGGGGTCGACAAGCCCCATGGTTGGTGATAACATCCAACTCTTAAGGATGAGACCATCAGGAATTTAAAGAGTTGAGAGGGAACAAAGAAGGGTGATTCAGGTGACACCTTCTTGTCTGGGGTGGCTAGTTCTCCAGCCATTAATGCATGGAAGTGGCTGGGTGTTTGCTGTTGCCGGGCAAAGTTGTTGACCAATGACTAGTTAGTGGAAAGGTACTGCTGTGAGGCGGAAGTTATAGGAAGGGAGCCTTTCCTGAATAAGGGATAGAATGAAGTTGTGCCCTCACTCTGAGAGATGAAGTTATGCCCTCAGTAAGAGAGAGTTCAAGTTATGTCATCAATAATGAGTTAGCAGTTACAGATCCTGAAAGAACCCCGGTGTCCGAGCGGTCTTTACGCCACAAATCGCCCCCCAACAGGGACATGAAAACGAACAGGGACGAGAAGAATACAAACAGGGACATGAAGAAGAGGAACAGGGACAGGCAAACAGAACAGGGACAAAAACAAAAAAGGAATGAATAGGGACAGGCAAACGGAACAGGAAAAAGAAAAAAAAAGGAATGAATAGGTACAGGCTAACAGAACAGGGACGAACAAAAAGAGCTTATGGGAGGGTCACGCTGGCTTACGCAGGACCCACAAACAAGGACTCCAGGAGTTGGAGGGGCAGCCAGAGCCCCCCGGCTGGGCAGCACTCAGTGCCTGCCTCTCCCAGGGATGGGGTTGCAAAGTTTGTTAAAGATAGTCTTAGTATGCCTGGCAGTTTTTCTCTGTGTTTTAGTTTGTGTTGATCCTGCCTTCTTAATTTGTGTTAATTGCGCTTTCTTATGTTAATAAAGAAGGAGGAGATGTGGGAGTGTGGCCATGGGGGTCGACAAGCCCCATGGTTGGTGATCACATCCGACTCTTAAAGATGAGGCCATGAGGAAAGTAAAGCCTTGAGAGGGAACAAAGAAGGGTGATTCAGGAGACACCTTAAGCAGGGACATGAAGAACAGGAACAGGGACAGGCTAACAGAGCAGGGAGAAACAAAAAACAGCATATGGGAGGGTCCCACTGGCATAGGCAGGACCCACAAACAAGGACTCCAGGAGTTGGAGGGGCAGCCAGAGCCCCCAAGCTGGGAAGCACTCAGTGCCTGCCTCTCCCAGGGATGGGGTTACAAAGTTTGTTAAAGATGGAATTAGTATGCCTGGCACTTTTTCTCTGTATTTTAATTTGTGTTAAGAGTGCTTTCTTAATTTGTGTTTCTCTTGCTTTCTTAATTTCTGTTAATCGCGCCTTCTTAATTTGTGTTAAACCTGCTTTCTTAATTTGTGTTAATCGAGCTCTTCTATGTTAATAAAGAAGGGGGAGATGTGGGAGCCTGGCCATGGGGGTCGACAAGTCCCATGGTTGGTGATAACATCCGACTCTTAAAGATGAGGCCATCAGGAAAGTAAAGAGTTGAGAGGGAACAAAGAAGGGTGATTCAGGAGACACCTTAACCAGGGACATGAAGAACAGGAACAGGGACAGGCTAACGGAGCAGGGAGAAACAAAAAACAGCATATGGGAGGGTCCCACTGGCATATGCTGGACCCACAAACAAGGACTCCAGGAGTTGGAGGGGCAACCAGAGCCCCCCGGCTGGGCAGCACTCAGTGCCTGCCTCTCCCAGGGATGGTTTTACAAAGATTGTTAAAGATAGTCTTAGTATGCCTGGCAGTTTTTCTCTGTGTTTTAGTTTGTGTTGATCCTGCCTTCTTAATTTGTGTTAATTGCGCTTTCTTATGTTAATAAAGAAGGAGGAGATGTGGGAGTGTGGCCATGGGGGTCGACAAGCCCCATGGTTGGTGATCACATCCGACTCTTAAAGATGAGGCCATGAGGAAAGTAAAGCCTTGAGAGGGGACAAAGAAGGGTGATTCAGGAGACACCTTAAACAGGGACATGAAGAACAGGAACAGGGATAGTCTAACAGAACAGGGACAAATACAAAAAAGGAATGAATAGGGACAGGCTATCAGAACAGGGACAAACAAAAAACAGCATATGGGAGGGTCTCGCTGGCATAGGCAGGACCCACAAACAAGGACTCCAGGAGTTGGAGGGGCAGCCAGAGCCCCCCAGCTGGGCAGCACTCAGTGCCTGCCTCTCCCAGGGATGGGGTTACAAAGTTTGTTAAAGATGGAATTAGTATGCCTGGCAGTTTTTCTCTGTATTTTAGTTTGTGTTAATAGTGCTTTCTTAATTTGTGTTACTCTTGCTTTCTTAATTTCTGTTAATCGCGCCTTCTTAATATGTGTTAAATCTGCTTTCTTAATTTGTGTTAATCGAGCTCTTTTAGGTTAATAAAGAAGGGGGAGATGTGGGAGCCTGGCCATGGGGGTCGACAAGTCCCATGGTTGGTGATAACATCGGACTCTTAAAGACGAGGCCATGAGGAAAGTAAAGCCTTGAGAGGGAACAAAGAAGGGTGATTCAGGAGACACCTTAAACAGGGACATGAAGAACAGGAACAGTGGCAGGCTAACAGAGCAGGGAGAAACAAAAAACAGCATATGGGAGGGTCCCACTGGCGTATGCTGGACCCACAAACAAGGACTCCAGGAGTTGGAGGGGCAGCCAGAGCCCCCCAGCTGGGCAGCACTCAGTGCCTGCCACTCCCAGGGATGGGGTTGCAAAGTTTGTTAGAGATAGTCTTAGTATGCCTGGCAGTTTTTCTCTGTGTTTTAGTTTGTGTTGATCCTGCTTTCTTAATTTGTGTTAATTGTGCTTTCTTATGTTAATAAAGAAGGGGAAGATGTGGGAGTGTGGCCATGGGGGTCGACAAGCCCCATGGTTGGTGATAACATCGGACTCTTAAGGATGAGACCATCAGGAAAGGAAAGCCTTGAGAGGGAACAAAGAAGGGTGATTCAGGAGACAACTTAAACAGGGACATGAAGAACAGGAACAGGGATAGTCTAACAGAACAGGGACAAACACAAAAAAGGAAAGAATAGGGACATGCTATCAGAACAGGGACAAACAAAAAACAGCCTATGGGAGGGTCTCGCTGGCATAGGCAGGACCCACAAACAAGGACTCCAGGAGTTGGAGGGGCAGCCAGAGCCCCCCGGCTGGGCAGCACTCAGTGCCTGCCTCTCCCAGGGATGGTTTTACAAAGATTGTTAAAGATAGACTTAGTATGCCTGGCAGTTTTTCTCTGTGTTTTAGTTTGTGTTGATCCTGCCTTCTTAATTTGTGTTAATTGCGCTTATTTATGTTAATAAAGAAGGGGAAGATGTGGGAGTGTGGCCATGTGGGTCGACAAGCCCCATGGTTGGTGATCACATCCGACTCTTAAAGATGAGACCATCAGGAAAGGAAAGCCTTGAGAGGGAACAAAGAAGGGTGATTCAGGAGACACCTTAAACAGGGACATGAAGAACAGGAACAGGGATAGTCTAACAGAACAGGGACAAACACAAAAAAGGAAAGAATAGGGACATGCTATCAGAACAGGGACAAACAAAAAACAGCGTATGGGAGGGTCTCGCTGGCATAGGCAGGACCCACAAACAAGGACTCCAGGAGTTGGAGGGGCAGCCAGAGCCCCCCAGCTGGGCAGCACTCAGTGCCTGCCACTCCCCGCGATGGGGTTGCAAAGTTTGTTAAAGATGGAATTAGTATGCCTGGCAGTTTTTCTCTGTATTTTAGTTTGTGTTAATAGTGCTTTCTTAATTTGTGTTACTCTTGCTTTCTTAATTTCTGTTAATCGCGCCTTCTTAATTTGTGTTAAACCTGCTTTCTTAATTTGTGTTAATCGAGCTCTTTTATGTTAATAAAGAAGGGGGAGATGTGGGAGCATGGCCATGGGGGTCGACAAGTCCCATGGTTGGTGATAACATCCAACTCTTAAAGATGAGACCATCAGTAAAGTAAAGCCTTGAGAGGGAACAAAGAAGGGTGATTCAGGAGACACCTTAAGCAGGGACATGAAGAACAGGAATAGGGATAGTCTAACAGAACAGGGACGAAAACAAAAAGGGAATGAATAGGGACAGGCTATCAGAACAGGGACAAACAAAAAACAGCCTATGGGAGGGTCTCGCTGGCATAGGCAGGACCCACAAACAAGGACTCCAGGAGTTGGAGGGGCAGCCAGAGCCCCCCGGCTGGGCAGCACTCAGTGCCTGCCTCTCCCAGGGATGGTTTTACAAAGATTGTTAAAGATAGACTTAGTATGCCTGGCAGTTTTTCTCTGTGTTTTAGTTTGTGTTGATCCTGCCTTCTTAATTTGTGTTAATTGCGCTTTCTTATGTTAATAAAGAAGGGGAAGATGTGGGAGTGTGGCCATGTGGGTCGACAAGCCCCATGGTTGGTGATCACATCCAACTCTTAAAGGTGAGACCATGAGGAAAGTAAAGCCTTGAGAGGGAACAAAGAAGGGTGATTCAGGAGACACCTTAAACAGGGACATGAAGAACAGGAACAGGGATAGTCTAACAGAACAGGGACAAACACAAAAAAGGAAAGAATAGGGACATGCTATCAGAACAGGGACAAACAAAAAACAGCGTATGGGAGGGTCTCGCTGGCATAGGCAGGACCCACAAACAAGGACTCCAGGAGTTGGAGGGGCAGCCAGAGCCCCCCAGCTGGGCAGCACTCAGTGCCTGCCACTCCCCGCGATGGGGTTGCAAAGTTTGTTAAAGATGGAATTAGTATGCCTGGCAGTTTTTCTCTGTATTTTAGTTTGTGTTAATAGTGCTTTCTTAATTTGTGTTACTCTTGCTTTCTTAATTTCTGTTAATCGCACCTTCTTAATTTGTGTTAAACCTGCTTTCTTAATTTGTGTTAATCGAGCTCTTTTATGTTAATAAAGAAGGGGGAGATGTGGGAGCATGGCCATGGGGGTCGACAAGTCCCATGGTTGGTGATAACATCCAACTCTTAAAGATGAGACCATCAGTAAAGTAAAGCCTTGAGAGGGAACAAAGAAGGGTGATTCAGGAGACACCTTAAACAGGGACATGAAGAACAGGAACAGGGACAGGCTAACAGAGCAGGGAGAAACAAAAAACAGCATATGGGAGGGTCCCACTGGCATAGGCAGGACCCACAAACAAGGACTCCAGGAGTTGGAGGGGCAGCCAGAGCCCCCCAGCTGGGCAGCACTCAGTGCCTGCCTCTCCCAGGGATGGTTTTACAAAGATTGTTAAAGATAGACTTAGTATGCCTGGCAGTTTTTCTCTGTGTTTTAGTTTGTGTTGATCCTGCCTTCTTAATTTGTGTTAATTGCGCTTTCTTATGTTAATAAAGAAGGGGAAGATGTGGGAGTGTGGCCATGGGGGTCGACAAGCCCCATGGTTGGTGATAACATCCCACTCTTAAGGATGAGACCATCAGGAATTTAAAGAGTTGAGAGGGAACAAAGAAGGGTGATTCATGTGACACCTTCTTGTCTGGGGTGGCTAGTTCTCCAGCCATTAATGCATGGAAGTGGCTGGGTGTTTGCTGTTGCCGGGCAAAGTTGTTGACCAATGACTAGTTAGTGGAAAGGTACTGCTGTGAGGCGGAAGTTATAGGAAGGGAGCCTTTCCTGAATAAGGGATAGAATGAAGTTGTGCCCTCACTCTGAGAGATGAAGTTATGCCCTCAGTAAGAGAGAGTTCAAGTTATGTCATCAATAATGAGGTAGCAGTTACAGATCCTGAAAGAACCCCGGTGTCCGAGCGGTCTTTACGCCACAAATCGCCCCCCAACAGGGACATGAAAACGAACAGGGACGAGAAGAATACAAACAGGGACATGAAGAAGAGGAACAGGGACAGGCAAACAGAACAGGGACAAAAACAAAAAAGGAATGAATAGGGACAGGCAAACGGAACAGGAAAAAGAAAAAAAAAGGAATGAATAGGTACAGGCTAACAGAACAGGGACGAACAAAAAGAGCTTATGGGAGGGTCACGCTGGCTTACGCAGGACCCACAAAAAAGGACTCCAGGAGTTGGAGGGGCAGCCAGAGCCCCCCGGCTGGGCAGCACTCAGTGCCTGCCTCTCCCAGGGATGGGGTTGCAAAGTTTGTTAAAGATAGTCTTAGTATGCCTGGCAGTTTTTCTCTGTGTTTTAGTTTGTGTTGATCCTGCCTTCTTAATTTGTGTTAATTGCGCTTTCTTATGTTAATAAAGAAGGAGGAGATGTGGGAGTGTGGCCATGGGGGTCGACAAGCCCCATGGTTGGTGATCACATCCGACTCTTAAAGATGAGGCCATGAGGAAAGTAAAGCCTTGAGAGGGAACAAAGAAGGGTGATTCAGTGACACCTTAAGCAGGGACATGAAGAACAGGAACAGGGACAGGCTAACAGAGCAGGGAGAAACAAAAAACAGCATATGGGAGGGTCCCACTGGCATAGGCAGGACCCACAAACAAGGACTCCAGGAGTTGGAGGGGCAGCCAGAGCCCCCAAGCTGGGAAGCACTCAGTGCCTGCCTCTCCCAGGGATGGGGTTACAAAGTTTGTTAAAGATGGAATTAGTATGCCTGGCACTTTTTCTCTGTATTTTAGTTTGTGTTAATAGTGCTTTCTTAATTTGTGTTACTCTTGCTTTCTTAATTTCTGTTAATCGCGCCTTCTTAATTTGTGTTAAACCTGCTTTCTTAATTTGTGTTAATCGAGCTCTTTTAGGTTAATAAAGAAGGGGGAGATGTGGGAGCCTGGCCATGGGGGTCGACAAGTCCCATGGTTGGTGATAACATCGGACTCTTAAAGACGAGGCCATCAGGAAAGTAAAGCCTTGAGAGGGAACAAAGAAGGGTGATTCAGGAGACACCTTAAACAGGGACATGAAGAACAGGAACAGGGACAGGCTAACAGAGCAGGGAGAAACAAAAAACAGCATATGGGAGGGTCCCACTGGCGTATGCTGGACCCACAAACAAGGACTCCAGGAGTTGGAGGGGCAGCCAGAGCCCCCCGGCTGGGCAGCACTCAGTGCCTGCCTCTCCCAGGGATGGTTTTACAAAGATTGTTAAAGATAGAATTAGTATGCCTGGCAGTTTTTCTCTGTGTTTTAGTTTCTGTTGATCCTGCCTTCTTAATTTGTGTTAAACGCGCTTTCTTATGTTAATAAAGAAGGGGAAGATGTGGGAGTGTGGCCATGGGGGTCGACAAGCCCCATGGTTGGTAATAACATCCAACTCTTAAGGATGAGACCATCAGGAATTTAAAGAGTTGAGAGGGAACAAAGAAGGGTGATTCAGGTGACACCTTCTTGTCTGGGGTGGCTTGTTCTCCAGCCATTAAAGCATGGAAGTTGCTGGGTGTTTGCTGTTGCTGGGCAAAGTTGTTGACCAATGACTAGTTAGTGGAAAGGTACTGCTGTGAGGCGGAAATTATAGGAAGGGAGCCTTTCCTGAATAAGGGATAGAATGAAGTTGTGCCCTCACTCTGAGAGATGAAGTTATGCCCTCAGTAAGAGAGAGTTCAAGTTATGTCATCAATAATGAGGTAGCAGTTACAGATCCTGAAAGAACCCCGTTGTCCGTGCGGTCTTTACGCCACAAATCGCCCCCCAACAGGGACATGAAAACGAACAGGGACAAGAAGAAAACAAACAGGGACATGAAGAACAGGAACAGGGACAGGCTAACAGAACAGGGACAAAAACAAAAAAGGAATGAATAGGGACAGGCAAACGGAACAGGGACAAAAACAGAAAAGGAATGAATAGGTACAGGCTAACAGAACAGGGACGAACAAAAAGAGCGTATGGGAGGGTCACGCTGGCTTATGCAGGACCCCCAAACAAGGACTCCAGGAGTTGGAGGGGCAGCCAGAGCCCCCCGGCTGGGCAGCACTCAGTGCCTGCCTCTCCCAGGGTTGGTTTTACAAAGTTTGTTAAAGATGGAATTAGTATGCCTGGCAGTTTTTCTCTGTGTTTTAGTTTGTGTTAATAGTGCTTTCTTAATTTGTGTTACTCTTGCTTTCTTAATTTCTGTTAATCGCGCCTTCATAATTTGTGTTAAACCTGCTTTCTTAATTTGTGTTAATCGAGCTCTCTTATGTTAATAAAGAAGGGGGAGATGTGGGAGCATGGCCATGGGGGTCGACAAGTCCCATGGTTGGTGATAACATGCGACTCTTAAAGATGAGGCCATCAGGAAAGTAAAGAGTTGAGAGGGAACAAAGAAGGGTGATTCAGGAGACACCTTAAACAGGGACATGAAGAACAGGAACAGGGATAGTCTAACAGAACAGGGAGGAAAACAAAAAAGGAATGAATAGGGACAGGCTATCAGAACAGGGACAAACAAAAAACAGCGTATGGGAGGGTCTCGCTGGCATAGGCAGGACCCACAAACAAGGACTCCAGGAGTTGGAGGGTCAGCCAGAGCCCCCGGCTGGGCAGCACTCAGTGCCTGCCTCTCCCACGGCTGGTTTTACAAAGATTGTTAAAGATAGACTTAGTATGCCTGGCAGTTTTTATCTGTGTTTTAGTTTGTGCTGATTCTGCCTTCTTAATTTGTGTTAATCGCGCTTTTTTAAGTTAATAAAGAAGGGGAAGATGTGGGAGTGTGGCCATGGGGGTCGACAAGCCCCATGGTTGGTGATAACATCAGACTCTTAAAGATGAGACCATCAGGAAAGTCAAGCCCTGAGAGGGAACAAAGGGTGATTCAGGAGACACCTTAAACAGGGACATGAAGAACAGGAACAGGGACAGGCTAACAGAACAGGGACAAACAAAAAACAGCGTATGGGAGGGTCTCGCTGGCATAGGCAGGACCCAGAAACAAGGACTCCAGGAGTTGGAGGGGCAGCCAGAGCCCCCCGGCTGGGCAGCACTCAGTGCCTGCCTCTCCCAGGGATGGGGTTACAAAGTTTGTTAAAGATGGAATTAGTATGCCTGGCAGTTTTTCTCTGTATTTTAGTTTGTGTTAATAGTGCTTTCTTAATTTGTGTTACTCTTGCTTTCTTAATTTCTGTTAATCGCGCCTTCTTAATTTGTGTTAAACCTGCTTTCTTAATTTGTGTTAATCGAGCTCTTTTATGTTAATAAAGAAGGGGGAGATGTGGGAGCGTGGCCATGGGGGTCGACAAGTCCCATGGTTGGTGATAACATCCAACTCTTAAGGATGAGACCATCAGGAATTTAAAGAGTTGAGAGGGAACAAAGAAGGGTGATTCAGGTGACACCTTCTTGTCTGGGGTGGCTAGTTCTCCAGCCATTAATGCATGGAAGTGGCTGGGTGTTTGCTGTTGCCGGGCAAAGTTGTTGACCAATGACTAGTTAGTGGAAAGGTACTGCTGTGAGGCGGAAGTTATAGGAAGGGAGCCTTTCCTGAATAAGGGATAGAATGAAGTTGTGCCCTCACTCTGAGAGATGAAGTTATGCCCTCAGTAAGAGAGAGTTCAAGTTATGTCATCAATAATGAGGTAGCAGTTACAGATCCTGAAAGAACCCCGTTCTCCGTGCGGTCTTTACGCCACAAATCGCCCCCCAACAGGGACAAGAAAACGAACAGGGACGAGAAGAAAACAAACAGGGACATGAAGAACAGGAACAGGGACAGGCTAACAGAACAGGGACAAAAACAAAAAAGGAATGAATAGGGACAGGCAAACGGAACAGGAAAATGAAAAAAAAAGGAATGAATAGGTACAGGCTAACAGAACAGGGACGAACAAAAAGAGCTTATGGGAGGGTCACGCTGGCTTACGCAGGACCCACAAACAAGGACTCCAGGAGGTGGAGGGGCAGCCAGAGCCCCCCGGCTGGGCAGCACTCAGTGCCTGCCTCTCCCAGGGATGGGGTTGCAAAGTTTGTTAAAGATAGTCTTAGTATGCCTGGCAGTTTTTCTCTGTGTTTCAGTTTGTGTTGATCCTGCCTTCTTAATTTGTGTTAATTGCGCTTTCTTATGTTAATAAAGAAGGAGGAGATGTGGGAGTGTGGCCATGGGGGTCGACAAGCCCCATGGTTGGTGATCACATCCGACTCTTAAAGATGAGGCCATGAGGAAAGTAAAGCCTTGAGAGGGAACAAAGAAGGGTGATTCAGGAGACACCTTAAACAGGGACATGAAGAACAGGAACAGGGACAGGCTAACAGAGCAGGGAGAAACAAAAAACAGCATATGGGAGGGTCCCACTGGCATATGCTGGACCCACAAACAAGGACTCCAGGAGTTGGAGGGGCAGCCAGAGCCCCCCAGCTGGGAAGCACTCAGTGCCTGCCTCTCCCAGGGATGGGGTTACAAAGTTTGTTAAAGATGGAATTAGTATGCCTGGCACTTTTTCTCTGTATTTTAATTTGTGTTAATAGTGCTTTCTCAATTTGTGTTTCTCTAGCTTTCTTAATTTCTGTTAATCGCGCCTTCTTAATTTGTGTTAAACCTGCTTTCTTAATTTGTGTTAATCGAGCTCTTTTATGTTAATAAAGAAGGGGGAGATGTGGGAGCATGGCCATGGGGGTCCACAAGCCCTATGGTTGGTGATAACATGCGACTCTTAAAGATGAGGCCATCAGGAAAGTAAAGAGTTGAGAGGGAACAAAAAAGGGTGATTCAGGAGACACCTTAAACAGGGACATGAAGAACAGGAACAGGGATAGTCTAACAGAACACGGACGAAAACAAAAAAGGAATGAATAGGGACAGGAAAACGGAACAGGGACAAACAAAAAACAGCATATGGGAGGGTCTCGCTGGCATAGGCAGGACCCCCAAACAAGGACTCCAGCAGTTGGAGGGTCAGCCAGAGCCCCCGGCTGGGCAGCACTCAGTGCCTGCCTCTCCCAGGGATGGTTTTACAAAGATTGTTAAAGATAGTCTTAGTATGCCTGGCAGTTTTTATCTGTGTTTTAGTTTGTGCTGATTCTGCCTTCTTAATTTGTGTTAATCGCGCTTTCTTAAGTTAATAAAGAAGGGGAAGATGTGGGAGTGTGGCCATGGGGGTCGACAAGCCCCATGGTTGGTGATAACATCAGACTCTTAAAGATGAGACCATCAGGAAAGTAAAGCCCTGAGAGGGAACAAAGGGTGATTCAGGAGACACCTTAAACAGGGACATGAAGAACAGGAACAGGGACAGGCTAACAGAACAGGGACAAACAAAAAACAGCGTATGGGAGGGTCTCGCTGGCATAGGCAGGACCCCCAAACAAGGACTCCAGGAGTTGGAGGGGCAGCCAGAGCCCCCCGGCTGGGCAGCACTCAGTGCCTGCCTCTCCCAGGGATGGGGTTACAAAGTTTGTTAAAGATGGAATTAGTATGCCTGGCAGTTTTTCTCTGTATTTTAGTTTGTGTTAATAGTGCTTTCTTAATTTGTGTTACTCTTGCTTTCTTAATTTCTGTTAATCGCGCCTTAATAATTTGTGTTAAACCTGCTTTCTTAATTTGTGTTAATCGAGCTCTTTTATGTTAATAAAGAAGGGGGAGATGTGGGAGCGTGGCCATGGGGGTCGACAAGTCCCATGGTTGGTGATAACATCCAACTCTTAAGGATGAGACCATCAGGAATTTAAAGAGTTGAGAGGGAACAAAGAAGGGTGATTCAGGTGACACCTTCTTGTCTGGGGTGGCTAGTTCTCCAGCCATTAATGCATGGAAGTGGCTGGGTGTTTGCTGTTGCCGGGCAAAGTTGTTGACCAATGACTAGTTAGTGGAAAGGTACTGCTGTGAGGCGGAAGTTACAGGAAGGGAGCCTTTCCTGAATAAGGGATAGAATGAAGTTGTGCCCTCACACTGAGAGATGAAGTTATGCCCTCAGTAAGAGAGAGTTCAAGTTATGTCATCAATAAAGAGGTAGCAGTTACAGATCCTGAAAGAACCGCGTTGTCCGTGCGGTCTTTACGCCACAAATCGCCCCCCAACAGGGACAAGAAAACGAACAGGGACGAGAAGAAAACAAACAGGGACATGAAGAACAGGAACAGGGACAGGCTAACAGAACAGGGACAAAAACAAAAAAGGAATGAATAGGGACAGGCAAACGGAACAGGAAAAAGAAAAAAAAAGGAATGAATAGGTACAGGCTAACAGAACAGGGACGAACAAAAAGAGCTTATGGGAGGGTCACGCTGGCTTACGCAGGACCCACAAACAAGGACTCCAGGAGGTGGAGGGGCAGCCAGAGCCCCCCGGTTGGGCAGCACTCAGTGCCTGCCTCTCCCAGGGATGGGGTTGCAAAGTTTGTTAAAGATAGTCTTAGTATGCCTGGCAGTTTTTCTCTGTGTTTTAGTTTGTGTTGATCCTGCCTTCTTAATTTGTGTTAATTGCGCTTTCTTATGTTAATAAAGAAGGAGGAGATGTGGGAGTGTGGCCATGGGGGTCGACAAGCCCCATGGTTGGTGATCACATCCGACTCTTAAAGATGAGGCCATGAGGAAAGTAAAGCCTTGAGAGGGAACAAAGAAGGGTGATTCAGGAGACACCTTAAACAGGGACATGAAGAACAGGAACAGGGACAGGCTAACAGAGCAGGGAGAAACAAAAAACAGCATATGGGAGGGTCCCACTGGCATATGCTGGACCCACAAACAAGGACTCCAGGAGTTGGAGGGGCAGCCAGAGCCCCCCAGCTGGGAAGCACTCAGTGCCTGCCTCTCCCAGGGATGGGGTTACAAAGTTTGTTAAAGATGGAATTAGTATGCCTGGCACTTTTTCTCTGTATTTTAATTTGTGTTGAGTGCTTTCTTAATTTGTGTTTCTCTTGCTTTCTTAATTTCTGTTAATCGCGCCTTCTTAATTTGTGTTAAACCTGCTTTCTTAATTTGTGTTAATCGAGCTCTTTTATGTTAATAAAGAAGGGGGAGATGTGGGAGCATGGCCATGGGGGTCCACAAGCCCCATGGTTGGTGATAACATCCAACTCTTAAAGATGAGGCCATCAGGAAAGTAAAGAGTTGAGAGGGAACAAAGTAGGGTGATTCAGGAGACACCTTAAACAGGGACATGAAGAACAGGAACAGGGACAGGCTAACAGAGCAGGGAGAAACAAAAAACAGCATATGGGAGGGTCCCACTGGCATAGGCAGGACCCACAAAGAAGGACTCCAGGAGTTGGAGGGGCAGCCAGAGCCCCCCAGCTGGGCAGCACTCAGTGCCTGCCTCTCCCAGGGATGGGGTTGCAAAGTTTGTTGAAGATAGACTTAGTATGCCTGGCAGTTTTTCTCTGTGTTTTAGTTTGTGCTGATCCTGCCTTCTTAATTTGTGTTAATCGCGCTTTCTTAAGTTAATAAAGAAGGGGAAGATGTGGGAGTGTGGCCATGGGGGTCGACAAGCCCCATGGTTGGTGATCACATCCGACTCTTAAAGATGAGTCCATCAGGAAAGTAAAGCCTTGAGAGGGAACAAAGAAGGGTGATTCAGGAGACACCTTAAGCAGGGACATGAAGAACAGGAACAGGGATAGTCTAACAGAACAGGGACAAAAACAAAAAAGGAATGAATAGGGACATGCTATCAGAACAGGGACAAACAAAAAACAGCATATGGGAGGGTCTCGCTGGCATAGGCAGGACCTCCAAACAAGGACTCCAGGTGTTGGAGGGGCAGCCAGAGGCCCCGGCTGGGCAGCACTCAGTGCCTGCCTCTCCCAGGGTTGTGGTTACAAAGTTTGTTAAAGATGGAATTAGTATGCCTGGCAGTTTTTCTCTGTATTTTAATTTGTGTTAATAGTGCTTTCTTAATTTGTGTTTCTGTAGCTTTCTTAATTTCTGTTAATCGCGCCTTCTTAATTTGGGTTAAACCTGCTTTCTTAATTTGTGTTAATCGAGCTCTTTTATGTTAATAAAGAAGGGGGAGATGTGGGAGCATGGCCATGGGGGTCGACAAGTCCCATGGTTGGTGATAACATGCGACTCTTAAAGATGAGGCCATCAGGAAAGTAAAGAGTTGAGAGGGAACAAAGAAGGGTGATTCAGGAGACACCTTAAACAGGGACATGAAGAACAGGAACAGGGACAGGCTAACAGAGCAGGGAGAAACAAAAAACAGCATATGGGAGGGTCCCACTGGCATAGGCAGGACCCACAAACAAGGACTCCAGGAGTTGGAGGGGCAGCCAGAGCCCCCCGGCTGGGCAGCACTCAGTGCCTGCCTCTCCCAGGGATGGTTTTACAAAGGTTGTTAAACATAGACTTAGTATGCCTGGCAGTTTTTCTCTGTGTTTTAGTTTGTGTTGATCCTGCCTTCTTAATTTGTGTTAATCGCGCTTTCTTATGTTAATAAAGAAGGGGAAGATGTGGGAGTGTGGCCATGGGGGTCGACAGGCCCCATGGTTGGTGATAACATCCGACTCTTAAAGATGAGGCCATCAGGAATTTAAAGAGTTGAGAGGGAACAAAGAAGGGTGATTCAGGTGACACCTTCTTGTCTGGGGTGGCTAGTTCTCCAGCCATTAATGCATGGAAGTGGCTGGGTGTTTGCTGTTGCTGGGCAAAGTTGTTGACCAATGACTAGTTAGTGGAAAGGTACTGCTGTGAGGTAGAAGTTATAGGAAGGGAGCCTTTCCTGAATAAGGGCTAGAATGAAGTTGTGCCCTCACTCTGAGAGATGAAGTTATGCCCTCAGTAAGAGAGAGTTCAAGTTATGCCATCAATAATGAGGTAGCAGTTACAGATCATGAAAGAACCCCGTTGTCCGAGCGGTCTTTACGCCACAAATCGCCCCCCAACAGGGACATGAAAACGAACAGGGACGAGAAGAATACAAACAGGGACATGAAGAAGAGGAACAGGGACAGGCAAACAGAACAAGGAAAAAAACAAAAAAGGAATGAATAGGGACAGGAAAACGGAACAGGGACAAAAACAGAAAAGGAATGATCAGGTACAGGCTAACAGAACAGGGATGACCAAAAAGAGCATATGGGAGGGCCACGATGGTTTACGCAGGACCCCCAAACAAGGACTCCAGGAGTTGGAGGGGCAGCCAGAGCCCCCCGGCTGGGCAGCACTCAGTGCCTGCCTCTCCCAGGGATGGGGTTACAAAGTTTGTTAAAGATGGAATTAGTATGCCTGGCATTTTTTCTCTGTATTTTAATTTGTGTTAATAGTGCTTTCTTAATTTGTGTTTCTCTAGCTTTCTTAATTTCTGTTAATCGCGCCTTCTTAATTTGTGTTAAACCTGCTTTCTTAATTTGTGTTAATCGAGCTCTTTTATGTTAATAAAGAAGGGGGAGATGTGGGAGCCTGGCCATGGGGGTCGACAAGTCCCATGGTTGGTGATAACATCGGACTCTTAAAGATGAGGCCATCAGGAAACTAAAGAGTTGAGAGGGAACAAAGAAGGGTGATTCAGGAGACACCTTAAACAGGGACATGAAGAACAGGAACAGGGATAGTCTAACAGAACAGGGACAAAAACAAAAAAGGAATGAATAGGGACAGGCTAACAGAGCAGGGAGAAACAAAAAACAGCATATGGGAGGGTCCCACTGGGATATGCTGGACCCACAAACAAGGACTCCAGGAGTTGGAGGGGCAGCCAGAGCCCCCCAGCTGGGCAGCACTCAGTGCCTGCCTCTCCCAGGGATGGTTTTACAAAGATTGTTAAAGATAGACTTAGTATGCCTGGCAGTTTTTCTCTGTGTTTTAGTTTGTGTTGATCCTGCCTTCTTAATTTGTGTTAATCGCGCTTTCTTAAGTTAATAAAGAAGGGGAAGATGTGGGAGTGTGGCCATGGGGGTCGACAAGCCCCATGGTTGGTGATAACATCGGACTCTTAAAGATGAGACCATCAGGAAAGTAAAGCCTTGAGAGGGAACAAAGAAGGGTGATTCAGGAGACACCTTAAAGAGGGACATGAAGAACAGGAACAGGGACAGGCTAACAGAGCAGGGAGAAACAAAAAAGAGCATATGGGAGGGTCCCACTGGCATAGGCAGGACCCACAAACAAGGACTCCAGGAGTTGGAGGGGCAGCCAGAGCCCCCCGGCTGGGCAGCACTCAGTGCCTGCCTCTCCCAGGGATGGGGTTACAAAGGTTGTTAAACATAGACTTAGTATGCCTGGCAGTTTTTCTCTGTGTTTTAGTTTGTGTTGATCCTGCCTTCTTAATTTGTGTTAATCGCGCTTTCTTATGTTAATAAAGAAGGGGAAGATGTGGGAGTGTGGCCATGGGGGTCGACAGGCCCCATGGTTGGTGATAACATCGGACTCTTAAAGATGAGACCATCAGGAAAGTAAAGCCCTGAGAGGGAACAAAGGGTGATTCAGGAGACACCTTAAACAGGGACATGAAGAACAGGAACAGGGACAGGCTAACAGAACAGGGACAAACAAAAAACAGCGTATGGGAGGGTCTCGCTGGCATAGGCAGGACCCAGAAACAAGGACTCCAGGAGTTGGAGGGGCAGCCAGAGCCCCCCGGCTGGGCAGCACTCAGTGCCTGCCTCGCCCAGGGATGGGGTTACAAAGTTTGTTAAAGATGGAATTAGTATGCCTGGCAGTTTTTCTCTGTATTTTAGTTTGTGTTAATAGTGCTTTCTTAATTTGTGTTACTCTTGCTTTCTTAATTTCTGTTAATCGCGCCTTCATAATTTGTGTTAAACCTGCTTTCTTAATTTGTGTTAATCGAGCTCTTTTATGTTAATAAAGAAGGGGGAGATGTGGGAGCGTGGCCATGGGGGTCGACAAGTCCCATGGTTGGTGATAACATCGGACTCTTGAGGATGAGACCATCAGGAATTTAAAGAGTTGAGAGGGAACAAAGAAGGGTGATTCAGGTGACACCTTCTTGTCTGGGGTGGCTAGTTCTCCAGCCATTAATGCATGGAAGTGGCTGGGTGTTTGCTGTTGCCGGGCAAAGTTTTTGACCAATGACTAATTAGTGGAAAGTTACTGCTGTGAGGCGGAAGTTATAGGAAGGGAGCCTTTCCTGAATAAGGGATAGAATGAAGTTGTGCCCTCACTCTGAGAGATGAAGTTATGCCCTCAGTAAGAGAGAGTTCAAGTTATGTCATCAATAAAGAGGTAGCAGTTACAGATCCTGAAAGAACCGCGTTGTCCGTGCGGTCTTTACGCCACAAATCGCCACCTAACAGGGACAAGAAAACGAACAGGGACGAGAAGAAAACAAACAGGGACATGAAGAAAGGAACAGGGACAGGCTAACAGAACAGGGACAAAAACAAAAAAGGAATGAATAGGGACAGGCAAACGGAACAGGAAAAAGAAAAAAAAAAGGAATGAATAGGTACAGGCTAACAGAACAGGGACGAACAAAAAGAGCTTATGGGAGGGTCACGCTGGCTTACGCAGGACCCACAAACAAGGACTCCAGGAGTTGGAGGGGCAGCCAGAGCCCCCCGGCTGGGCAGCACTCAGTGCCTGCCTCTCCCAGGGATGGGGTTGCAAAGTTTGTTAAAGATAGTCTTAGTATGCCTGGCAGTTTTTCTCTGTGTTTTAGTTTGTGTTGATCCTGCCTTCTTAATTTGTGTTAATTGCGCTTTCTTATGTTAATAAAGAAGGAGGAGATGTGGGAGTGTGGCCATGGGGGTCGACAAGCCCCATGGTTGGTGATAACATCCGACTCTTAAAGATGAGGCCATGAGGAAAGTAAAGCCTTGAGAGGGAACAAAGAAGGGTGATTCAGGAGACACCTTAACCAGGGACATGAAGAACAGGAACAGGGATAGTCTAACAGAACAGGGAGGAAAACAAAAAAGGAATGAATAGGGACAGGCTATCAGAACAGGGACAAACAAAAAACAGCGTATGGGAGGGTCTCGCTGGCATAGGCAGGACGCACAAAGAAGGACTCCAGGAGTTGGAGGGGAAGCCAGAGCCCCCCTGCTGGGCAGCACTCAGTGCCTGCATCTCCCAGGGATGGGGTTACAAAGTCTGTAAAAGATGGAATTAGTATGCCTGGCAGTCTTTCTCTGTGTTTTAGTTTGTGTTGATCCTGCCTTCTTAATTTGTGTTAATCGCGCTTTCTTATGTTAATAAAGAAGGGGAAGATGTGGGAGTGTGGCCATGGGGGTCGACAGGCCCCATGGTTGGTGATAACATCCGACTCTTAAAGATGAGGCCATCAGGAATTTAAAGATTTGAGAGGGAACAAAGAAGGGTGATTCAGGTGACACCTTCTTGTTTGGGGTGGCTAGTTCTCCAGCCATTAATGCGTGGAAGTGGCTGGGTGTTTGCTGTTGCAGGGCAAAATTGTTTAACCAATGACTAGTTAGTGGAAAGGTACTGCTGTGAGGCGGAAGTTATAGGAAGGGAGCCTTTCCTGAATAAGGGCTAGAATGAAGTTGTGCCCTCACTCTGAGAGATGAAGTTATGCCCTCAGTAAGAGAGAGTTCAAGTTATGTCATCAAGAATGAGGTAGCAGTTACAGATCCTGAAAGAACCCCGTTGTCCGTGCGGTCTTTACGCCACAAATCGCCCCCCAACAGGGACATGAAAACGAACAGGGACGAGAAGAATACAAACAGGGACATGAAGAAGAGGAACAGGGACAGGCAAACAGCACAGGGACAAAAACAAAAAAGGAATGAATAGGGACAGGCAAACGGAACAGGGACAAAAACAGAAAAGGAATGATCAGATACAGGCTAACAGAACAGGGATGACCAAAAAGAGCATAAGGGAGGGTCACGATGGTTTACGCAGGACCCCCAAACAAGGACTCCAGGAGTTGGAGGGGCAGCCAGAGCCCCCCGGCTGGGCAGCACTCAGTGCCAGCCTCTCCCAGGGATGGGGTTATAAAGTTTGTTAAAGATGGAATTAGTATGCCTGGCAGTTTTTCTCTGTATTTTAGTTTGTGTTAATAGTGCTTTCTTAATTTGTGTTACTCTTGCTTTCTTAATTTCTGTTAATCGCGCCTTCTTAATTGGTGTTAAACCTGCTTTCTTAATTTGTGTTAATCGAGCTCTTTTATGTTAATAAAGAAGGGGGAGTTGTAGGAGTGTGGCCATGGGGGTCGACAAGTCCCATGGTTGGTGATAACATCCGACTCTTAAAGATGAGGCCATCAGGAAAGTAAAGCCTTGAGAGGGAACAAAGAAGGGTGATTCAGGAGACACCTTAAACAGGGACATGAAGAACAGGGACAGGCTAACAGAGCAGGGAGAAACAAAAAACAGCCTATGGGAGGGTCTCGCTGGCATATGCTAGACCCACAAACAAGGACTCCAGGAGTTGGAGGGGCAGCCAGAGCCCCCCGGCTGGGCAGCACTCAGTGCCTGCATCTCCCAGGGATGGGTTTACAAAGGTTGTTAAAGATAGACTTAGTATGCCTGGCAGTTTTTCTCTGTGTTTTAGTTTGTGCTGATCCTGCCTTCTTAATTTGTGTTAATTGTGCTTTCTTATGTTAATAAAGAAGGGGAAGATGTGGGAGTGTGGCCATGGGGGTCGACAAGCCCCATGGTTGGTGATAACATCCGACTCTTAAAGATGAGACCATCAGGAAAGTAAAGCCTTGAGAGGGAACAAAGAAGGGTGATTCAGGAGACACCTTAACCAGGGACATGAAGAACAGGAACAGGGATAGTCTAACAGAACAGGGAGGAAAACAAAAAAGGAATGAATAGGGACAGGCTATCAGAACAGGGACAAACAAAAAACAGCGTATGGGAGGGTCTCGCTGGCATAGGCAGGACGCACAAAGAAGGACTCCAGGAGTTGGAGGGGAAGCCAGAGCCCCCCTGCTGGGCAGCACTCAGTGCCTGCATCTCCCAGGGATGGGGTTACAAAGTCTGTAAAAGATGGAATTAGTATGCCTGGCAGTTTTTCTCTGTGTTTTAGTTTGTGTTGATCCTGCCTTCTTAATTTGTGTTAATCGCGCTTTCTTAAGTTAATGAAGAAGGGGAAGATGTGGGAGTGTGGCCATGGGGGTCGACAAGCCCCATGGTTGGTGATAACATCGGACTCTTAAAGTAGAGACCATCATGAAAGTAAAGCCTTGAGAGGGAACAAAGAAGGGTGATTCAGGAGACACCTTAAGCAGGGACATGAAGAACAGGAACAGGGACAGGCTAACAGAACAGGGACAAAAGAAAAAAGGAATGAATAGGGACATGCTATCAGAACAGGGACAAACAAAAAACAGCGTATGGGAGGGTCTCGCTGGCATAGGCAGGACCCACAAACAAGGACTCCAGGAGTTGGAGGGGCAGCCAGAGCCCCCCAGCTGGGAAGCACTCAGTGCCTGCCTCTCCCAGGGATGGGGTTACAAAGTTTGTTAAAGATGGAATTAGTATGCCTGGCAGTTTTTCTCTGTGTTTTAGTTTGTGTTAATAGTGCTTTCTTAATTTGTGTTACTCTTGCTTTCTTAATTTCTGTTAATCGCGCCTTCATAATTTGTGTTAAACCTGCTTTCTTAATTTGTGTTAATCGAGCTCTTTTATGTTAATAAAGAAGGGGGAGTTGTGGGAGCATGGCCGTGGGGGTCGACAAGTCCCATGGTTGGTGATAACATCTGACTCTTAAAGATGAGGCCATCAGGAAAGTAAAGCCTTGAGAGGGAACAAAGAAGGGTGATTCAGGAGACACCTTAAACAGGGACATGAAGAACAGGAACAGGGACAGGCTAACAGAGCAGGGAGAAACAAAAAACAGCATATGGGAGGGTCCCACTGGCGTATGCTGGAACCACAAAGAAGGACTCCAGGAGTTGGAGGGGCAGCCAGAGCCCCCCAGCTGGGCAGCACTCAGTGCCTGCCTCTCCCAGGGATGGGGTTACAAAGTTTGTTAAAGATGGAATTAGTATGCCTGGCAGTTTTTCTCTGTATTTTAGTTTGTGTTAATAGTGCTTTCTTAATTTGTGTTACTCTTGCTTTCTTAATTTCTGTTAATCGCGCCTTCATAATTTGTGTTAAACCTGCTTTCTTAATTTGTGTTAATCGAGCTCTTTTATGTTAATAAAGAAGGGGGAGTTGTGGGAGCATGGCCGTGGGGGTCGACAAGTCCCATGGTTGGTGATAACATCTGACTCTTAAAGATGCGGCCATCAGGAAAGTAAAGCCTTGAGAGGGAACAAAGAAGGGTGATTCAGGAGACACCTTAAACAGGGACATGAAGAACAGGAACAGGGACAGGCTAACAGAGCAGGGAGAAACAAAAAACAGCATATGGGAGGGTCCCACTGGCGTATGCTGGACCCACAAACAAGGACTCCAGGAGTTGGAGGGGCAGCCAGAGCCCCCCGGCTGGGCAGCACTCAGTGCCTGCCTCTCCCACGGCTGGTTTTACAAAGATTGTTAAAGATAGACTTAGTATGCCTGGCAGTTTTTCTCTGTGTTTTAGTTTGTGTTGGTCCTGCCTTCTTAATTTGTGTTAATCGCGCTTTCTTATGTTAATAAAGAAGGGGGAGATGTGGGAGTGTGGCCATGGGGGTCGACAGGCCCCATGGTTGGTGATAACATCGGACTCTTAAAGATGAGGCCATCAGGAATTTAAAGATTTGAGAGGGAACAAAGAAGGGTGATTCAGGTGACACCTTCTTGTCTGGGGTGTCTAGTTCTCCAGCCATTAATGCATGGAAGTGGCTGGGTGTTTGCTGTTGCAGGGCAAAATTGTTTAACCAATGACTAATTAGTGGAAAGGTACTGCTGTGAGGTGGAAGTTATAGGAAGGGAGCCTTTCCTGAATAAGGGATAGAATGAAGTTGTGCCCTCACTCTGAGAGATGAAGTTATACCCTCAGTAAGAGAGAGTTCAAGTTATATCATCAATAATGAGGTAGCAGTTACAGATCCTGAAAGAACCCCGGTGTCCGAGCGGTCTTTACGCCACAAATCGCCCCCCAACAGGGACATGAAAACGAACAGGGACGAGAAGAATAAAAACAGGGACATGAAGAAGAGGAACAGGGACAGGCAAACAGAACAGGGACAAAAACAAAAAAGGAATGAATAGGGACAGGAAAACGGAACAGGGACAAAAACAGAAAAGGAATGATCAGGTACAGGCTAACAGAACAGGGATGACCAAAAAGAGCATATGGGAGGGCCACGATGGTTTACGCAGGACCCCCAAACAAGGACTCCAGGAGTTGGAGGGGCAGCCAGAGCCCCCCGGCTGGGCAGCACTCAGTGCCTGCCTCTCCCAGGGATTGGGGTTATAAAGTTTGTTAAAGATAGACTTAATATGCCTGGCAGTTTTTCTCTGTATTTTAGTTTGTGTTAATAGTGCTTTCTTAATTTGTGTTTCTCTTGCTTTCTTAATTTCTGTTAATCGCGCCTTCTTAATTTGTGTTAAACCTGCTTTCTTAATTTGTGTTAATCGAGCTCTTTTATGTTAATAAAGGAGGGGGAGATGTGGGAGCCTGGCCATGGGGTTAGACAAGCCCCATGGTTGGTGATAAGATCTGACTAATAAAGTAGAGACCATCAGGAAAGTAAAGCCTTGAGAGGGAACAAAGAAGGGTGATTCAGGAGACACCTTAAACAGGGACATGAAGAACAGGAACAGGGATAGTCTAACAGAACAGGGACGAAAATAAAAAAGTAATGAATAGGGACAGGTTATCAGAACAGGGACAAAGAAAAAACAGCGTATGGGAGGGTCTCGCTGGCATAGGCAGGACCCCCAAACAAGGACTCCAGGAGTTGGAGGGGCAGCCAGAGCCCCCCGGCTGGGCAGCACTCAGTGCCTGCCTCTCCCAGGGTTGTGGTTACAAAGTTTGTTAAAGATGGAATTAGTATGCCTGGCATTTTTTCTCTGTATTTTAATTTGTGTTAATAGTGCTTTCTTAATTTGTGTTTCTCTAGCTTTCTTAATTTCTGTTAATCGTGCCTTCTTAATTTGTGTTAAACCTGCTTTCTTAATTTGTGTTAATCGAGCTCTTTTATGTTAATAAAGAAGGGGGAGATGTGGGAGCCTGGCCATGGGGGTCCACAAGTCCCATGGTTGGTGATAACATCCGACTCTTAAAGATGAGGCCATCAGGAAACTAAAGAGTTGAGAGGGAACAAAGAAGGGTGATTCAGGAGACACCTTAAACAGGGACATGAAGAACAGGAACAGGGATAGTCTAACAGAACAGGGACAAAAACAAAAAAGGAATGAATAGGGACAGGCTATCAGAACAGGGACAAACAAAAAACAGCATATGGGAGGGTCCCACTGGCGTATGCTGGACCCCCAAACAAGGACTCCAGGAGTTGGAGGGGCAGCCAGAGCCCCCCGGCTGGGCAGCACTCAGTGCCTGCCTCTCCCAGGGATGGTTTTACAAAGATTGTTAAAGATAGACTTAGTATGCCTGGCAGTTTTTCTCTGTTTTAGTTTGTGTTGATCCTGCCTTCTTAATTTGTGTTAATCGCGCTTTCTTAAGTTAATAAAGAAGGGGAAGATGTGGGAGTGTGGCCATGGGGGTCGACAAGACCCATGGTTGGTGATAACATCGGACTCTTAAAGATGAAACCATCAGGAAAGTAAAGCCTTGAGAGGGAACAAAGAAGGGTGATTCAGGAGACACCTTAAACAGGGACATGAAGAACAGGAACAGGGATAGTCTAACAGAACAGGGACAAAAACAAAAAAGGAATGAATAGGGACAGGCTATCAGAACAGGGACAAACAAAAAACAGCGTATGGGAGGGTCTCGCTGGCATAGGCAGGACCCCCAAACAAGGACTCCAGGAGTTGGAGGGGCAGCCAGAGCCCCCCGGCTGGGCAGCACTCAGTGCCTGCCACTCCCAGGGATGGGGTTGCAAAGTTTGTTAAAGATAGTCTTAGTATGCCTGGCAGTTTTTCTCTGTGTTTTAGTTTGTGTTGATCCTGCCTTCTTAATTTGTGTTAATTGCGCTTCCTTATGTTAATAAAGAAGGAGGAGATGTGGGAGTGTGGCCATGGGGGTCGACAAGCCCCAAGGTTGGTGATAACATTGGACTCTTAAGGATGAGACCATCAGGAAAGTAAAGCCTTGAGAGGGAACAAAGAAGGGTGATTCAGGAGACACCTTAAACAGGGACATGAAGAACAGGAACAGGGATAGTCTAACAGAACAGGGACAAACACAAAAAAGGAAAGAATAGGGACATGCTATCAGAACAGGGACAAACAAAAAACAGCGTATGGGAGGGTCTCGCTGGCATAGGCAGGACCCACAAACAAGGACTCCAGGAGTTGGAGGGGCAGCCAGAGCCCCCCAGCTGGGCAGCACTCAGTGCCTGCCACTCCCCGCGATGGGGTTGCAAAGTTTGTTAAAGATGGAATTAGTATGCGTGGCAGTTTTTCTCTGTATTTTAGTTTGTGTTAATAGTGCTTTCTTAATTTGTGTTACTCTTGCTTTCTTAATTTCTGTTAATCGCGCCTTCTTAATTTGTGTTAAACCTGCTTTCTTAATTTGTGTTAATCGAGCTCTTTTATGTTAATAAAGAAGGGGGAGATGTGGGAGCATGGCCATGGGGGTCGACAAGTCCCATGGTTGGTGATAACATCCAACTCTTAAAGATGAGACCATCAGGAAAGTAAAGCCTTGAGAGGGAATAAAGAAGGGTGATTCAGGAGACACCTTAAGCAGGGACATGAAGAACAGGAACAGGGATAGTCTAACAGAACAGGGACGAAAACAAAAAGGTAATGAATAGGGACAGGCTATCAGAACAGGGACAAACAAAAAACAGCCTATGGGAGGGTCTCGCTGGCATAGGCAGGACCCACAAACAAGGACTCCAGGAGTTGGAGGGGCAGCCAGAGCCCCCCGGCTGGGCAGCACTCAGTGCCTGCCTCTCCCAGGGATGGTTTTACAAAGATTGTTAAAGATAGACTTAGTATGCCTGGCAGTTTTTCTCTGTGTTTTAGTTTGTGTTGATCCTGCCTTCTTAATTTGTGTTAATTGCGCTTTCTTATGTTAATAAAGAAGGGGAAGATGTGGGAGTGTGGCCATGGGGGTCGACAAGCCCCATGGTTGGTGATCACATCCGACTCTTAAAGATGAGACCATGAGGAAAGTAAAGCCTTGAGAGGGAACAAAGAAGGGTGATTCAGGAGACACCTTAAACAGGGACATGAAGAACAGGAACAGGGATAGTCTAACAGAACAGGGACAAAAACAAAAAAGGAATTAATAGGGACAGGCTATCAGAACAGGGACAAACAAAAAACAGCGTATGGGAGGGTCTCGCTGGCATAGGCAGGACCCACAAACAAGGACTCCAGGAGTTGGAGGGGCAGCCAGAGCCCCCCAGCTGGGCAGCACTCAGTGCCTGCCTCTCCCAGGGATGGGGTTACAAAGTTTGTTAAAGATGGAATTAGTATGCCTGGCAGTTTTTCTCTGTATTTTAGTTTGTGTTAATAGTGCTTTCTTAATTTGTGTTACTCTTGCTTTCTTAATTTCTGTTAATCGCGCCTTCTTAATTTGTGTTAAACCTGCTTTCTTAATTTGTGTTAATCGAGCTCTTTTAGGTTAATAAAGAAGGAGGAGATGTGGGAGCGTGGCCATGGGGGTCGACAAGTCCCATGGTTGGTGATAACATCCAACTCTTAAGGATGAGACCATCAGGAATTTAAAGAGTTGAGAGGGAACAAAGAAGGGTGATTCAGGTGACACCTTCTTGTCTGGGGTGGCTAGTTCTCCAGCCATTAATGCATGGAAGTGGCTGGGTGTTTGCTGTTGCCGGGCAAAGTTGTTGACCAATGACTAGTTAGTGGAAAGGTACTGCTGTGAGGCGGAAGTTATAGGAAGGGAGCCTTTCCTGAATAAGGGATAGAATGAAGTTGTGCCCTCACTCTGAGAGATGAAGTTATGCCCTCAGTAAGAGAGAGTTCAAGTTATGTCATCAATAAAGAGGTAGCAGTTACAGATCCTGAAAGAACCCCGTTGTCCGTGCGGTCTTTACGCCACAAATCGCCCCCCAACAGGGACAAGAAAACGAACAGGGACGAGAAGAAAACAAACAGGGACATGAAGAACAGGAACAGGGACAGGCTAACAGAACAGGGACAAAAACAAAAAAGGAATGAATAGGGACAGGCAAACGGAACAGATAAAAGAAAAAAAAAGGAATGAATAGGTACAGGCTAACAGAACAGGGACGAACAAAAAGAGCTTATGGGAGGGTCACGCTGGCTTACGCAGGACCCACAAAAAAGGACTCCAGGAGTTGGAGGGGCAGCCAGAGCCCCCCTGGCTGGGCAGCACTCAGTGCCTGCATCTCCCAGGGATGGGTTTACAAAGGTTGTTAAAGATAGACTTAGTATGCCTGGCAGTTTTTCTCTGTGTTTTAGTTTGTGCTGATCCTGCCTTCTTAATTTGTGTTAATTGTGCTTTCTTATGTTAATAAAGAAGGGGAAGATGTGGGAGTGTGGCCATGGGGGTCGACAAGTCCCATGGTTGGTGATAACATCGGACTCTTAAAGATGAGACCATCAGGAAAGTAAAGCCTTGAGAGCGAACAAAGAAGGGTGATTCAGGAGACACCTTAACCAGGGACATGAAGAACAGGAACAGGGATAGTCTAACAGAACAGGGAGGAAAACAAAAAAGGAATGAATAGGGACAGGCTATCAGAACAGGGACAAACAAAAAACAGCGTATGGGAGGGTCTCGCTGGCATAGGCAGGACCCACAAAGAAGGACTCCAGGAGTTGGAGGGGCAGCCAGAGCCCCCCTGCTGGGCAGCACTCAGTGCCTGCATCTCCCAGGGATGGGGTTACAAAGTTTGTAAAAGATGGAATTAGTATGCCTGGCAGTTTTTCTCTGTATTTTAGTTTGTGTTAAAAGTGCTTTCTTAATTTGTGTTACTCTTGCTTTCTTAATTTCTGTTAATCGCGCCTTCATAATTTGTGTTAAACCTGCTTTCTTAATTTGTGTTAATCGAGCTCTTTTATGTTAATAAAGAAGGGGGAGTTGTGGGAGCATGGCCATGGGGTCGACAAGTCCCATGGTTGGTGATAACATCTGACTCTTAAAGATGAGGCCATCAGGAAAGTAAAGCCTTGAGAGGGAATAAAGAAGGGTGATTCAGGAGACACCTTAAGCAGGGACATGAAGAACAGGAACAGGGATAGTCTAACAGAACAGGGACGAAAACAAAAAGGTAATGAATAGGGACAGGCTATCAGAACAGGGACAAACAAAAAACAGCGTATGGGAGGGTCTCGCTGGCATAGGCAGGACCCACAAACAAGGACTCCAGGAGTTGGAGGGGCAGCCAGAGCCCCCCGGCTGGGCAGCACTCAGTGCCTGCCTCTCCCAGGGATGGTTTTACAAAGATTGTTAAAGATAGACTTAGTATGCCTGGCAGTTTTTCTCTGTGTTTTAGTTTGTGTTGATCCTGCCTTCTTAATTTGTGTTAATTGCGCTTTCTTATGTTAATAAAGAAGGGGAAGATGTGGGAGTGTGGCCATGGGGGTCGACAAGCCCCATGGTTGGTGATCACATCCGACTCTTAAAGATGAGACCATGAGGAAAGTAAAGCCTTGAGAGGGAACAAAGAAGGGTGATTCAGGAGACACCTTAAACAGGGACATGAAGAACAGGAACAGGGATAGTCTAACAGAACAGGGACAAAAACAAAAAAGGAATTAATAGGGACAGGCTATCAGAACAGGGACAAACCAAAAACAGCGTATGGGAGGGTCTCGCTGGCATAGGCAGGACCCACAAACAAGGACTCCAGGAGTTGGAGGGGCAGCCAGAGCCCCCCAGCTGGGCAGCACTCAGTGCATGCCTCTCCCAGGGATGGGGTTACAAAGTTTGTTAAAGATGGAATTAGTATGCCTGGCAGTTTTTCTCTGTATTTTAGTTTGTGTTAATAGTGCTTTCTTAATTTGTGTTACTCTTGCTTTCTTAATTTCTGTTAATCGCGCCTTCTTAATTTGTGTTAAACCTGCTTTCTTAATTTGTGTTAATCGAGCTCTTTTAGGTTAATAAAGAAGGAGGAGATGTGGGAGCGTGGCCATGGGGGTCGACAAGTCCCATGGTTGGTGATAACATCCAACTCTTAAGGATGAGACCATCAGGAATTTAAAGAGTTGAGAGGCAACAAAGAAGGGTGATTCAGGTGACACCTTCTTGTCTGGGGTGGCTAGTTCTCCAGCCATTAATGCATGGAAGTGGCTGGGTGTTTGCTGTTGCCGGGCAAAGTTGTTGACCAATGACTAGTTAGTGGAAAGGTACTGCTGTGAGGCGGAAGTTATAAGAAGGGAGCCTTTCCTGAATAAGGGCTAGAATGAAGTTGTGCCCTCACTCTGAGAGATGAAGTTATGCCCTCAGTAAGAGAGAGTTCAAGTTATGTCATCAATAAAGAGGTAGCAGTTACAGATCCTGAAAGAACCCCGTTGTCCGTGCGGTCTTTACGCCACAAATCGCCCCCCAACAGGGACAAGAAAACGAACAGGGACGAGAAGAAAACAAACAGGGACATGAAGAACAGGAACAGGGACAGGCTAACAGAACAGGGACAAAAACAAAAAAGGAATGAATAGGGACAGGCAAACGGAACAGATAAAAGAAAAAAAAAGGAATGAATAGGTACAGGCTAACAGAACAGGGACGAACAAAAAGAGCTTATGGGAGGGTCACGCTGGCTTACGCAGGACCCACAAAAAAGGACTCCAGGAGTTGGAGGGGCAGCCAGAGCCCCCCTGGCTGGGCAGCACTCATTGCCTGCATCTCCCAGGGATGGGTTTACAAAGGTTGTTAAAGATAGACTTAGTATGCCTGGCAGTTTTTCTCTGTGTTTTAGTTTGTGCTGATCCTGCCTTCTTAATTTGTGTTAATTGTGCTTTCTTATGTTAATAAAGAAGGGGAAGATGTGGGAGTGTGGCCATGGGGGTCGACAAGTCCCATGGTTGGTGATAACATCGGACTCTTAAAGATGAGACCATCAGGAAAGTAAAGCCTTGAGAGGGAACAAAGAAGGGTGATTCAGGAGACACCTTAACCAGGGACATGAAGAACAGGAACAGGGATAGTCTAACAGAACAGGGAGGAAAACAAAAAAGGAATGAATAGGGACAGGCTATCAGAACAGGGACAAACAAAAAACAGCGTATGGGAGGGTCTCGCTGGCATAGGCAGGACCCACAAAGAAGGACTCCAGGAGTTGGAGGGGCAGCCAGAGCCCCCCTGCTGGGCAGCACTCAGTGCCTGCATCTCCCAGGGATGGGGTTACAAAGTCTGTAAAAGATGGAATTAGTATGCCTGGCAGTTTTTCTCTGTGTTTTAGTTTGTGTTGATCCTGCCTTCTTAATTTGTGTTAATCGCGCTTTCTTAAGTTAATGAAGAAGGGGAAGATGTGGGAGTGTGGCCATGGGGGTCGACAAGCCCCATGGTTGGTGATAACATCGGACTCTTAAAGTAGAGACCATCAGGAAAGTAAAGCCTTGAGAGGGAACAAAGAAGGGTGATTCAGGAGACACCTTAAGCAGGGACATGAAGAACAGGAACAGGGACAGGCTAACAGAACAGGGACAAAAGAAAAAAGGAATTAATAGGGACAGGCTATCAGAACAGGGACAAACCAAAAACAGCGTATGGGAGGGTCTCGCTGGCATAGGCAGGACCCACAAACAAGGACTCCAGGAGTTGGAGGGGCAGCCAGAGCCCCCCAGCTGGGCAGCACTCAGTGCCTGCCTCTCCCAGGGATGGGGTTACAAAGTTTGTTAAAGATGGAATTAGTATGCCTGGCAGTTTTTCTCTGTGTTTTAGTTTGTGTTAATAGTGCTTTCTTAATTTGTGTTACTCTTGCTTTCTTAATTTCTGTTAATCGCGCCTTCTTAATTTGTGTTAAACCTGCTTTCTTAATTTGTGTTAATCGAGCTCTTTTAGGTTAATAAAGAAGGAGGAGATGTGGGAGCGTGGCCATGGGGGTCGACAAGTCCCATGGTTGGTGATAACATCCAACTCTTAAGGATGAGACCATCAGGAATTTAAAGAGTTGAGAGGGAACAAAGAAGGGTGATTCAGGTGACACCTTCTTGTCTGGGGTGGCTAGTTCTCCAGCCATTAATGCATGGAAGTGGCTGGGTGTTTGCTGTTGCCGGGCAAAGTTGTTGACCAATGACTAGTTAGTGGAAAGGTACTGCTGTGAGGCGGAAGTTATAAGAAGGGAGCCTTTCCTGAATAAGGGCTAGAATGAAGTTGTGCCCTCACTCTGAGAGATGAAGTTATGCCCTCAGTAAGAGAGAGTTCAAGTTATGTCATCAATAAAGAGGTAGCAGTTACAGATCCTGAAAGAACCCCGTTGTCCGTGCGGTCTTTACGCCACAAATCGCCCCCCAACAGGGACAAGAAAACGAACAGGGACGAGAAGAAAACAAACAGGGACATGAAGAACAGGAACAGGGACAGGCTAACAGAACAGGGACAAAAACAAAAAAGGAATGAATAGGGACAGGCAAACGGAACAGATAAAAGAAAAAAAAAGGAATGAATAGGTACAGGCTAACAGAACAGGGACGAACAAAAAGAGCTTATGGGAGGGTCACGCTGGCTTACGCAGGACCCACAAAAAAGGACTCCAGGAGTTGGAGGGGCAGCCAGAGCCCCCCTGGCTGGGCAGCACTCAGTGCCTGCATCTCCCAGGGATGGGTTTACAAAGGTTGTTAAAGATAGACTTAGTATGCCTGGCAGTTTTTCTCTGTGTTTTAGTTTGTGCTGATCCTGCCTTCTTAATTTGTGTTAATTGTGCTTTCTTATGTTAATAAAGAAGGGGAAGATGTGGGAGTGTGGCCATGGGGGTCGACAAGTCCCATGGTTGGTGATAACATTGGACTCTTAAAGATGAGACCATCAGGAAAGTAAAGCCTTGAGAGGGAACAAAGAAGGGTGATTCAGGAGACACCTTAACCAGGGACATGAAGAACAGGAACAGGGATAGTCTAACAGAACAGGGAGGAAAACAAAAAAGGAATGAATAGGGACAGGCTATCAGAACAGGGACAAACAAAAAACAGCGTATGGGAGGGTCTCGCTGGCATAGGCAGGACCCACAAAGAAGGACTCCAGGAGTTGGAGGGGCAGCCAGAGCCCCCCTGCTGGGCAGCACTCAGTGCCTGCATCTCCCAGGGATGGGGTTACAAAGTCTGTAAAAGATGGAATTAGTATGCCTGGCAGTTTTTCTCTGTGTTTTAGTTTGTGTTGATCCTGCCTTCTTAATTTGTGTTAATCGCGCTTTCTTAAGTTAATGAAGAAGGGGAAGATGTGGGAGTGTGGCCATGGGGGTCGACAAGCCCCATGGTTGGTGATAACATCGGACTCTTAAAGTAGAGACCATCAGGAAAGTAAAGCCTTGAGAGGGAACAAAGAAGGGTGATTCAGGAGACACCTTAAGCAGGGACATGAAGAACAGGAACAGGGACAGGCTAACAGAACAGGGACAAAAGAAAAAAGGAATGAATAGGGACATGCTATCAGAACAGCGACAAACAAAAAACAGCGTATGGGAGGGTCTCCCTGGCATAGGCAGGACCCACAAACAAGGACTCCAGGAGTTGGAGGGGCAGCCAGAGCCCCCCAGCTGGGAAGCACTCAGTGCCTGCCTCTCCCAGGGATGGGGTTACAAAGTTTGTTAAAGATGGAATTAGTATGCCTGGCAGTTTTTCTCTGTATTTTAGTTGGTGTTAATATTGCTTTCTTAATTTGTGTTACTCTTGCTTTCTTAATTTCTGTTAATCGCGCCTTCATAATTTGTGTTAAACCTGCTTTCTTAATTTGTGTTAATCGAGCTCTTTTAGGTTAATAAAGAAGGAGGAGATGTGGGAGCGTGGCCATGGGGGTCCACAAGTCCCATGGTTGGTGATAACATCCGACTCTTAAAGATGAGGCCATCAGGAAAGTAAAGCCTTGAGAGGGAACAAAGAAGGGTGATTCAGGTGACACCTTCTTGTCTGGGGTGGCTAGTTCTCCAGCCATTAATGCATGGAAGTGGCTGGGTGATTGCTGTTGCCAGGCAAAGTTGTTGACCAATGACTAGTTAGTGGAAAGGTACTGCTGTGAGGCGGAAGTTATAAGAAGGGAGCCTTTCCTGAATAAGGGCTAGAATGAAGTTGTGCCCTCACTCTGAGAGATGAAGTTATGCCCTCAGTAAGAGAGAGTTCAAGTTATGTCATCAATAAAGAGGTAGCAGTTACAGATCCTGAAAGAACCCCGTTGTCCGTGCGGTCTTTACGCCACAAATCGCCCCCCAACAGGGACAAGAAAACGAACAGGGACGAGAAGAAAACAAACAGGGACATGAAGAACAGGAACAGGGACAGGCTAACAGAACAGGGACAAAAACAAAAAAGGAATGAATAGGGACAGGCAAACGGAACAGATAAAAGAAAAAAAAAGGAATGAATAGGTACAGGCTAACAGAACAGGGACGAACAAAAAGAGCTTATGGGAGGGTCACGCTGGCTTACGCAGGACCCACAAAAAAGGACTCCAGGAGTTGGAGGGGCAGCCAGAGCCCCCCTGGCTGGGCAGCACTCAGTGCCTGCATCTCCCAGGGATGGGTTTACAAAGGTTGTTAAAGATAGACTTAGTATGCCTGGCAGTTTTTCTCTGTGTTTTAGTTTGTGCTGATCCTGCCTTCTTAATTTGTGTTAATTGTGCTTTCTTATGTTAATAAAGAAGGGGAAGATGTGGGAGTGTGGCCATGGGGGTCGACAAGTCCCATGGTTGGTGATAACATCGGACTCTTAAAGATGAGACCATCAGGAAAGTAAAGCCTTGAGAGGGAACAAAGAAGGGTGATTCAGGAGACACCTTAACCAGGGACATGAAGAACAGGAACAGGGATAGTCTAACAGAACAGGGAGGAAAACAAAAAAGGAATGAATAGGGACAGGCTATCAGAACAGGGACAAACAAAAAACAGCGTATGGGAGGGTCTCGCTGGCATAGGCAGGACCCACAAAGAAGGACTCCAGGAGTTGGAGGGGCAGCCAGAGCCCCCCTGCTGGGCAGCACTCAGTGCCTGCATCTCCCAGGGATGGGGTTACAAAGTCTGTAAAAGATGGAATTAGTATGCCTGGCAGTTTTTCTCTGTGTTTTAGTTTGTGTTGATCCTGCCTTCTTAATTTGTGTTAATCGCGCTTTCTTAAGTTAATGAAGAAGGGGAAGATGTGGGAGTGTGGCCATGGGGGTCGACAAGCCCCATGGTTGGTGATAACATCGGACTCTTAAAGTAGAGACCATCAGGAAAGTAAAGCCTTGAGAGGGAACAAAGAAGGGTGATTCAGGAGACACCTTAAGCAGGGACATGAAGAACAGGAACAGGGACAGGCTAAGAGAACAGGGACAAAAGAAAAAAGGAATGAATAGGGACATGCTATCAGAACAGCGACAAACAAAAAACAGCGTATGGGAGGGTCTCCCTGGCAAAGGCAGGACCCACAAACAAGGACTCCAGGAGTTGGAGGGGCAGCCAGAGCCCCCCAGCTGGGAAGCACTCAGTGCCTGCCTCTCCCAGGGATGGGGTTACAAAGTTTGTTAAAGATGGAATTAGTATGCCTGGCAGTTTTTCTCTGTATTTTAGTTGGTGTTAATATTGCTTTCTTAATTTGTGTTACTCTTGCTTTCTTAATTTCTGTTAATCGCGCCTTCATAATTTGTGTTAAACCTGCTTTCTTAATTTGTGTTAATCGAGCTCTTTTATGTTAATAAAAGGGGGAGTTGTGGGAGCATGGCCATGGGGGTCGACAAGTCCCATGGTTGGTGATAACATCTGACTCTTAAAGATGAGGCCATCAGGAAAGTAAAGCCTTGAGAGGGAACAAAGAAGGGTGATTCAGGAGACACCTTAAACAGGGACATGAAGAACAGGAACAGGGACAGGCTAACAGAGCAGGGAGAAACAAAAAACAGCATATGGGAGGGTCCCACTGGCATAGGCAGGACCCAGAAACAAGGACTCCAGGAGTTGGAGGGGCAGCCAGAGCCCCCCGGCTGGGCAGCACTCAGTTCCTGCCTCTCCCAGGGACGGTTTTACAAAGATTGTTAAAGATAGACTTAGTATGCCTGGCAGTTTTTCTCTGTGTTTTAGTTTGTGTTGATCCTGCCTTCTTAATTTGTGTTAATCGCGCTTTCTTATGTTAATAAAGAAGGAGGAGATGTGGGAGTGTGGCCATGGGGGTCGACAGGCCCCATGGTTGGTGATAACATCCGACTCTTAAAGATGAGGCCATCAGGAATTTAAAGATTTGAGAGGGAACAAAGAAGGGTGATTCAGGTGACACCTTCTTGTCTGGGGTTGCTAGTTGTCCAGCCATTAATGCATGGAAGTGGCTGGGTGTTTGCTGTTGCCGGGCAAAGTTGTTGACCAATGACTAGTTAGTGGAAAGGTACTGCTGTGAGGCGGAAGTTATAGGAAGGGAGCCTTTCCTGAATAAGGGATAGAATGAAGTTGTGCCCTCACTCTGAGAGATGAAGTTATGCCCTCAGTAAGAGAGAGTTCAAGTTATGTCATCAATAAAGAGGTAGCAGTTACAGATCCTGAAAGAACCGCGTTGTCCGTGCGGTCTTTACGCCACAAATCGCCCCCCAACAGGGACAAGAAAACGAACAGGGACGAGAAGAAAACAAACAGGGACATGAAGAACAGGAACAGGGACAGGCTAACAGAACAGGGACAAAAACAAAAAAGGAATGAATAGGGACAGGCAAACGGAACAGGAAAAAGAAAAAAAAAGGAATGAATAGGTACAGGCTAACAGAACAGGGACGAACAAAAAGAGCTTATGGGAGGGTCACGCTGGCTTACGCAGGACCCACAAACAAGGACTCCAGGAGTTGGAGGGGCAGCCAGAGCCCCCCGGCTGGGCAGCACTCAGTGCCTGCCTCTCCCAGGGATGGGGTTGCAAAGTTTGTTAAAGATAGTCTTAGTATGCCTGGCAGTTTTTCTCTGTGTTTTAGTTTGTGTTGATCCTGCCTTCTTAATTTGTGTTAATTGCGCTTTCTTATGTTAATAAAGAAGGAGGAGATGTGGGAGTGTGGCCATGGGGGTCGACAAGCCCCATGGTTGGTGATCACATCCGACTCTTAAAGATGAGGCCATGAGGAAAGTAAAGCCTTGAGAGGGAACAAAGAAGGGTGATTCAGGAGACACCTTAAACAGGGACATGAAGAACAGGAACAGGGACAGGCTAACAGAGCAGGGAGAAACAAAAAACAGCATATGGGAGGGTCCCACTGGCATATGCTGGACCCACAAACAAGGACTCCAGGAGTTGGAGGGGCAGCCAGAGCCCCCCAGCTGGGAAGCACTCAGTGCCTGCCTCTCCCAGGGATGGGGTTACAAAGTTTGTTAAAGATGGAATTAGTATGCCTGGCACTTTTTCTCTGTATTTTAATTTGTGTTGAGTGCTTTCTTAATTTGTGTTTCTCTTGCTTTCTTAATTTCTGTTAATCGCGCCTTCTTAATTTGTGTTAAACCTGCTTTCTTAATTTGTGTTAATCGACCTCTTTTATGTTAATAAAGAAGGGGGAGATGTGGGAGCATGGCCATGGGGGTCGACAAGTCCCATGGTTGGTGATAACATGCGACTCTTAAAGATGAGGCCATCAGGAAAGTAAAGAGTTGAGAGGGAACAAAGAAGGGTGATTCAGGAGACACCTTAAACAGGGACATGAAGAACAGGAACAGGGATAGTCTAACAGAACACGGACGAAAACAAAAAAGGAATGAATAGGGACAGGAAAACGGAACAGGGACAAACAAAAAACAGCATATGGGAGGGTCTCGCTGGCATAGGCAGGACCCCCAAACAAGGACTCCAGCAGTTGGAGGGTCAGCCAGAGCCCCCGGCTGGGCAGCACTCAGTGCCTGCCTCTCCCACGGCTGGTTTTACAAAGATTGTTAAAGATAGACTTAGTATGCCTGGCAGTTTTTATCTGTGTTTTAGTTTGTGCTGATTCTGCCTTCTTAATTTGTGTTAATCGCGCTTTCTTAAGTTAATAAAGAAGGGGAAGATGTGGGAGTGTGGCCATGGGGGTCGACAAGCCCCATGGTTGGTGATAACATCCGACTCTTAAAGATGAGACCATCAGGAAAGTAAAGCCCTGAGAGGGAACAAAGGGTGATTCAGGAGACACCTTAAACAGGGACATGAAGAACAGGAACAGGGACAGGCTAACAGAACAGGGACAAACAAAAAACAGCGTATGGGAGGGTCTCGCTGGCATAGGCAGGACCCCCAAACAAGGACTCCAGGAGTTGGAGGGGCAGCCAGAGCCCCCCGGCTGGGCAGCACTCAGTGCCTGCCTCTCCCAGGGATGGGGTTACAAAGTTTGTTAAAGATGGAATTAGTATGCCTGGCAGTTTTTCTCTGTATTTTAGTTTGTGTTAATAGTACTTTCTTAATTTGTGTTACTCTTGCTTTCTTAATTTCTGTTAATCGCGCCTTCATAATTTGTGTTAAACCTGCTTTCTTAATTTGTGTTAATCGAGCTCTTTTATGTTAATAAAGAAGGGGGAGATGTGGGAGCGTGGCCATGGGGGTCGACAAGTCCCATGGTTGGTGATAACATCCAACTCTTAAGGATGAGACCATCAGGAATTTAAAGAGTTGAGAGGGAACAAAGAAGGGTGATTCAGGTGACACCTTCTTGTCTGGGGTGGCTAGTTCTCCAGCCATTAATGCATGGAAGTGGCTGGGTGTTTGCTGTTGCCGGGCAAAGTTGTTGACCAATGACTAGTTAGTGGAAAGGTACTGCTGTGAGGCGGAAGTTATAGGAAGGGAGCCTTTCCTGAATAAGGGATAGAATGAAGTTGGGCCCTCACTCTGAGAGATGAAGTTATGCCCTCAGTAAGAGAGAGTTCAAGTTATGTCATCAATAAAGAGGTAGCAGTTACAGATCCTGAAAGAACCCCGTTGTCCGTGCGGTCTTTACGCCACAAATCGCCCCCCAACAGGGACAAGAAAACGAACAGGGACGAGAAGAAAACAAACAGGGACATGAAGAACAGGAACAGGGACAGGCTAACAGAACAGGGACAAAAACAAAAAAGGAATGAATAGGGACAGGCAAACGGAACAGGAAAAAGAAAAAAAAAGGAATGAATAGGTACAGGCTAACAGAACAGGGACGAACAAAAAGAGCTTATGGGAGGGTCACGCTGGCTTACGCAGGACCCACAAACAAGGACTCCAGGAGGTGGAGGGGCAGCCAGAGCCCCCCGGCTGGGCAGCACTCAGTGCCAGCCTCTCCCAGGGATGGGGTTGCAAAGTTTGTTAAAGATAGTCTTAGTATGCCTGGCAGTTTTTCTCTGTGTTTTAGTTTGTGTTGATCCTGCCTTCTTAATTTGTGTTAATTGCGCTTTCTTATGTTAATAAAGAAGGAGGAGATGTGGGAGTGTGGCCATGGGGGTCGACAAGCCCCATGGTTGGTGATCACATCCGACTCTTAAAGATGAGGCCATGAGGAAAGTAAAGCCTTGAGAGGGAACAAAGAAGGGTGATTCAGGAGACACCTTAAACAGGGACATGAAGAACAGGAACAGGGACAGGCTAACAGAGCAGGGAGAAACAAAAAACAGCATATGGGAGGGTCCCACTGGCATATGCTGGACCCACAAACAAGGACTCCAGGAGTTGGAGGGGCAGCCAGAGCCCCCCAGCTGGGAAGCACTCAGTGCCTGCCTCTCCCAGGGATGGGGTTACAAAGTTTGTTAAAGATGGAATTAGTATGCCTGGCACTTTTTCTCTGTATTTTAATTTGTGTTGAGTGCTTTCTTAATTTGTGTTTCTCTTGCTTTCTTAATTTCTGTTAATCGCGCCTTCTTAATTTGTGTTAAACCTGCTTTCTTAATTTGTGTTAATCGAGCTCTTTTATGTTAATAAAGAAGGGGGAGATGTGGGAGCATGGCCATGGGGGTCCACAAGCCCTATGGTTGGTGATAACATCCGACTCTTAAAGATGAGGCCATCAGGAAACTAAAGAGTTGAGAGGGAACAAAGAAGGGTGATTCAGGAGACACCTTAAACAGGGACATGAAGAACAGGAACAGGGATAGTCTAACAGAACAGGGACGAAAACAAAAAAAGGAATGAATAGGGACAGGCTATCAGAACAGGGACAAACAAAAAACAGCGTATGGGAGGGTCTCGCTGGCATAGGCAGGACCCACAAAGAAGGACTCCAGGAGTTGGAGGGGCAGCCAGAGCCCCCCGGCTGGGCAGCACTCAGTGCCTGCCTCTCCCACGGCTGGTTTTACAAAGGTTGTTAAACATAGACTTAGTATGCCTGGCAGTCTTTCTCTGTGTTTTAGTTTGTGTTGGTCCTGCCTTCTTAATTTGTGTTAATCGCGCTTTCTTATGTTAATAAAGAAGGGGAAGATGTGGGAGTGTGGCCATGGGGGTCGACAGGCCCCATGGTTGGTGATAACATCCGACTCTTAAAGATGAGGCCATCAGGAATTTAAAGATTTGAGAGGGAACAAAGAAGGGTGATTCAGGTGACACCTTCTTGTCTGGGGTGGCTAGTTCTCCAGCCATTAATGCGTGGAAGTGGCTGGGTGTTTGCTGTTGCAGGGCAAAATTGTTTAACCAATGACTAGTTAGTGGAAAGGTACTGCTGTGAGGCGGAAGTTATAGGAAGGGAGCCTTTCCTGAATAAGGGATAGAATGAAGTTGTGCCCTCACTCTGAGAGATGAAGTTATGCCCTCAGTAAGAGAGAGTTCAAGTTATGTCATCAATAATGAGGTAGCAGTTACAGATCCTGAAAGAACCCCGGTGTCCGTGCGGTCTTTACGCCACAAATCGCCCCCCAACAGGGACATGAAAACGAACAGGGACGAGAAGAATACAAACAGGGACATGAAGAAGAGGAACAGGGACAGGCAAACAGCACAGGGACAAAAACAAAAAAGGAATGAATAGGGACAGGCAAACGGAACAGGGACAAAAACAGAAAAGGAATGATCAGGTACAGGCTAACAGAACAGGGATGACCAAAAAGAGCATAAGGGAGGGTCACGATGGTTTACGCAGGACCCCCAAACAAGGACTCCAGGAGTTGGAGGGGCAGCCAGAGCCCCCCGGCTGGGCAGCACTCAGTGCCAGCCTCTCCCAGGGATGGGGTTATAAAGTTTGTTAAAGATGGAATTAGTATGCCTGGCAGTTTTTCTCTGTATTTTAGTTTGTGTTAATAGTGCTTTTTTAATTTGTGTTACTCTTGCTTTCTTAATTTCTGTTAATCGCGCCTTCTTAATTGGTGTTAAACCTGCTTTCTTAATTTGTGTTAATCGAGCTCTTTTATGTTAATAAAGAAGGGGGATTTGTAGGAGTGTGGCCATGGGGGTCGACAAGTCCCATGGTTGGTGATAACATCCGACTCTTAAAGATGAGGCCATCAGGAAAGTAAAGAGTTGAGAGGGAACAAAGAAGGGTGATTCAGGAGACACCTTAAACAGGGACATGAAGAACAGGGACAGGCTAACAGAGCAGGGAGAAACAAAAAACAGCCTATGGGAGGGTCTCGCTGGCATATGCTAGACCCACAAACAAGGACTCCAGGAGTTGGAGGGGCAGCCAGAGCCCCCCGGCTGGGCAGCACTCAGTGCCTGCATCTCCCAGGGATGGGTTTACAAAGGTTGTTAAAGATAGACTTAGTATGCCTGGCAGTTTTTCTCTGTGTTTTAGTTTGTGCTGATCCTGCCTTCTTAATTTGTGTTAATTGTGCTTTCTTATGTTAATAAAGAAGGGGAAGATGTGGGAGTGTGGCCATGGGGGTCGACAAGCCCCATGGTTGGTGATAACATCCGACTCTTAAAGATGAGACCATCAGGAAAGTAAAGCCTTGAGAGGGAACAAAGAAGGGTGATTCAGGAGACACCTTAACCAGGGACATGAAGAACAGGAACAGGGATAGTCTAACAGAACAGGGAGGAAAACAAAAAAGGAATGAATAGGGACAGGCTATCAGAACAGGGACAAACAAAAAACAGCGTATGGGAGGGTCTCGCTGGCATAGGCAGGACCCCCAAACAAGGACTCCAGCAGTTGGAGGGTCAGCCAGAGCCCCCGGCTGGGCAGCACTCAGTGCCTGCCTCTCCCACGGCTGGTTTTACAAAGATTGTTAAAGATAGACTTAGTATGCCTGGCAGTTTTTATCTGTGTTTTAGTTTGTGCTGATTCTGCCTTCTTAATTTGTGTTAATCGCGCTTTCTTAAGTTAATAAAGAAGGGGAAGATGTGGGAGTGTGGCCATGGGGGTCGACAAGCCCCATGGTTGGTGATAACATCCGACTCTTAAAGATGAGACCATCAGGAAAGTAAAGCCCTGAGAGGGAACAAAGGGTGATTCAGGAGACACCTTAAACAGGGACATGAAGAACAGGAACAGGGACAGGCTAACAGAACAGGGACAAACAAAAAACAGCGTATGGGAGGGTCTCGCTGGCATAGGCAGGACCCCCAAACAAGGACTCCAGGAGTTGGAGGGGCAGCCAGAGCCCCCCGGCTGGGCAGCACTCAGTGCCTGCCTCTCCCAGGGATGGGGTTACAAAGTTTGTTAAAGATGGAATTAGTATGCCTGGCAGTTTTTCTCTGTATTTTAGTTTGTGTTAATAGTACTTTCTTAATTTGTGTTACTCTTGCTTTCTTAATTTCTGTTAATCGCGCCTTCATAATTTGTGTTAAACCTGCTTTCTTAATTTGTGTTAATCGAGCTCTTTTATGTTAATAAAGAAGGGGGAGATGTGGGAGCGTGGCCATGGGGGTCGACAAGTCCCATGGTTGGTGATAACATCCAACTCTTAAGGATGAGACCATCAGGAATTTAAAGAGTTGAGAGGGAACAAAGAAGGGTGATTCAGGTGACACCTTCTTGTCTGGGGTGGCTAGTTCTCCAGCCATTAATGCATGGAAGTGGCTGGGTGTTTGCTGTTGCCGGGCAAAGTTGTTGACCAATGACTAGTTAGTGGAAAGGTACTGCTGTGAGGCGGAAGTTATAGGAAGGGAGCCTTTCCTGAATAAGGGATAGAATGAAGTTGGGCCCTCACTCTGAGAGATGAAGTTATGCCCTCAGTAAGAGAGAGTTCAAGTTATGTCATCAATAAAGAGGTAGCAGTTACAGATCCTGAAAGAACCCCGTTGTCCGTGCGGTCTTTACGCCACAAATCGCCCCCCAACAGGGACAAGAAAACGAACAGGGACGAGAAGAAAACAAACAGGGACATGAAGAACAGGAACAGGGACAGGCTAACAGAACAGGGACAAAAACAAAAAAGGAATGAATAGGGACAGGCAAACGGAACAGGAAAAAGAAAAAAAAAGGAATGAATAGGTACAGGCTAACAGAACAGGGACGAACAAAAAGAGCTTATGGGAGGGTCACGCTGGCTTACGCAGGACCCACAAACAAGGACTCCAGGAGGTGGAGGGGCAGCCAGAGCCCCCCGGCTGGGCAGCACTCAGTGCCAGCCTCTCCCAGGGATGGGGTTGCAAAGTTTGTTAAAGATAGTCTTAGTATGCCTGGCAGTTTTTCTCTGTGTTTTAGTTTGTGTTGATCCTGCCTTCTTAATTTGTGTTAATTGCGCTTTCTTATGTTAATAAAGAAGGAGGAGATGTGGGAGTGTGGCCATGGGGGTCGACAAGCCCCATGGTTGGTGATCACATCCGACTCTTAAAGATGAGGCCATGAGGAAAGTAAAGCCTTGAGAGGGAACAAAGAAGGGTGATTCAGGAGACACCTTAAACAGGGACATGAAGAACAGGAACAGGGACAGGCTAACAGAGCAGGGAGAAACAAAAAACAGCATATGGGAGGGTCCCACTGGCATATGCTGGACCCACAAACAAGGACTCCAGGAGTTGGAGGGGCAGCCAGAGCCCCCCAGCTGGGAAGCACTCAGTGCCTGCCTCTCCCAGGGATGGGGTTACAAAGTTTGTTAAAGATGGAATTAGTATGCCTGGCACTTTTTCTCTGTATTTTAATTTGTGTTGAGTGCTTTCTTAATTTGTGTTTCTCTTGCTTTCTTAATTTCTGTTAATCGCGCCTTCTTAATTTGTGTTAAACCTGCTTTCTTAATTTGTGTTAATCGAGCTCTTTTATGTTAATAAAGAAGGGGGAGATGTGGGAGCATGGCCATGGGGGTCCACAAGCCCTATGGTTGGTGATAACATCCGACTCTTAAAGATGAGGCCATCAGGAAACTAAAGAGTTGAGAGGGAACAAAGAAGGGTGATTCAGGAGACACCTTAAACAGGGACATGAAGAACAGGAACAGGGATAGTCTAACAGAACAGGGACGAAAACAAAAAAAGGAATGAATAGGGACAGGCTATCAGAACAGGGACAAACAAAAAACAGCGTATGGGAGGGTCTCGCTGGCATAGGCAGGACCCACAAAGAAGGACTCCAGGAGTTGGAGGGGCAGCCAGAGCCCCCCGGCTGGGCAGCACTCAGTGCCTGCCTCTCCCACGGCTGGTTTTACAAAGGTTGTTAAACATAGACTTAGTATGCCTGGCAGTCTTTCTCTGTGTTTTAGTTTGTGTTGGTCCTGCCTTCTTAATTTGTGTTAATCGCGCTTTCTTATGTTAATAAAGAAGGGGAAGATGTGGGAGTGTGGCCATGGGGGTCGACAGGCCCCATGGTTGGTGATAACATCCGACTCTTAAAGATGAGGCCATCAGGAATTTAAAGATTTGAGAGGGAACAAAGAAGGGTGATTCAGGTGACACCTTCTTGTCTGGGGTGGCTAGTTCTCCAGCCATTAATGCGTGGAAGTGGCTGGGTGTTTGCTGTTGCAGGGCAAAATTGTTTAACCAATGACTAGTTAGTGGAAAGGTACTGCTGTGAGGCGGAAGTTATAGGAAGGGAGCCTTTCCTGAATAAGGGATAGAATGAAGTTGTGCCCTCACTCTGAGAGATGAAGTTATGCCCTCAGTAAGAGAGAGTTCAAGTTATGTCATCAATAATGAGGTAGCAGTTACAGATCCTGAAAGAACCCCGGTGTCCGTGCGGTCTTTACGCCACAAATCGCCCCCCAACAGGGACATGAAAACGAACAGGGACGAGAAGAATACAAACAGGGACATGAAGAAGAGGAACAGGGACAGGCAAACAGCACAGGGACAAAAACAAAAAAGGAATGAATAGGGACAGGCAAACGGAACAGGGACAAAAACAGAAAAGGAATGATCAGGTACAGGCTAACAGAACAGGGATGACCAAAAAGAGCATAAGGGAGGGTCACGATGGTTTACGCAGGACCCCCAAACAAGGACTCCAGGAGTTGGAGGGGCAGCCAGAGCCCCCCGGCTGGGCAGCACTCAGTGCCAGCCTCTCCCAGGGATGGGGTTATAAAGTTTGTTAAAGATGGAATTAGTATGCCTGGCAGTTTTTCTCTGTATTTTAGTTTGTGTTAATAGTGCTTTTTTAATTTGTGTTACTCTTGCTTTCTTAATTTCTGTTAATCGCGCCTTCTTAATTGGTGTTAAACCTGCTTTCTTAATTTGTGTTAATCGAGCTCTTTTATGTTAATAAAGAAGGGGGATTTGTAGGAGTGTGGCCATGGGGGTCGACAAGTCCCATGGTTGGTGATAACATCCGACTCTTAAAGATGAGGCCATCAGGAAAGTAAAGAGTTGAGAGGGAACAAAGAAGGGTGATTCAGGAGACACCTTAAACAGGGACATGAAGAACAGGGACAGGCTAACAGAGCAGGGAGAAACAAAAAACAGCCTATGGGAGGGTCTCGCTGGCATATGCTAGACCCACAAACAAGGACTCCAGGAGTTGGAGGGGCAGCCAGAGCCCCCCGGCTGGGCAGCACTCAGTGCCTGCATCTCCCAGGGATGGGTTTACAAAGGTTGTTAAAGATAGACTTAGTATGCCTGGCAGTTTTTCTCTGTGTTTTAGTTTGTGCTGATCCTGCCTTCTTAATTTGTGTTAATTGTGCTTTCTTATGTTAATAAAGAAGGGGAAGATGTGGGAGTGTGGCCATGGGGGTCGACAAGCCCCATGGTTGGTGATAACATCCGACTCTTAAAGATGAGACCATCAGGAAAGTAAAGCCTTGAGAGGGAACAAAGAAGGGTGATTCAGGAGACACCTTAACCAGGGACATGAAGAACAGGAACAGGGATAGTCTAACAGAACAGGGAGGAAAACAAAAAAGGAATGAATAGGGACAGGCTATCAGAACAGGGACAAACAAAAAACAGCGTATGGGAGGGTCTCGCTGGCATAGGCAGGACGCACAAAGAAGGACTCCAGGAGTTGGAGGGGAAGCCAGAGCCCCCCGGCTGGGCAGCACTCAGTGCCTGCATCTCCCAGGGATGGGGTTACAAAGTCTGTAAAAGATGGAATTAGTATGCCTGGCAGTTTTTCTCTGTGTTTTAGTTTGTGTTGATCCTGCCTTCTTAATTTGTGTTAATCGCGCTTTCTTAAGTTAATGAAGAAGGGGAAGATGTGGGAGTGTGGCCATGGGGGTCGACAAGCCCCATGGTTGGTGATCACATCCGACTCTTAAAGATGAGACCATGAGGAAAGTAAAGCCTTGAGAGGGAACAAGGAAGGGTGATTCAGGAGACACCTTAAACAGGGACATGAAGAACAGGAACAGGGACAGGCTAACAGAGCAGGGAGAAACAAAAAACAGCATATGGGAGGGTCCCACTGGCATATGCTGGACCCACAAACAAGGACTCCAGGAGTTGGAGGGGCAGCCAGAGCCCCCCAGCTGGGAAGCACTCAGTGCCTGCCTCTCCCAGGGATGGGGTTACAAAGTTTGTTAAAGATGGAATTAGTATGCCTGGCACTTTTTCTCTGTATTTTAATTTGTGTTGAGTGCTTTCTTAATTTGTGTTTCTCTTGCTTTCTTAATTTCTGTTAATCGCGCCTTCTTAATTTGTGTTAAACCTGCTTTCTTAATTTGTGTTAATCGAGCTCTTTTATGTTAATAAAGAAGGGGGAGATGTGGGAGCATGGCCATGGGGGTCCACAAGCCCTATGGTTGGTGATAACATCCAACTCTTAAAGATGAGGCCATCAGGAAAGTAAAGACTTGAGAGGGAACAAAGAAGGGTGATTCAGGAGACACCTTAAACAGGGACATGAAGAACAGGAACAGGGACAGGCTAACAGAGCAGGGAGAAACAAAAAACAGCATATGGGAGGGTCCCACTGGCATAGGCAGGACCCACAAAGAAGGACTCCAGGAGTTGGAGGGGCAGACAGAGCCCCCCAGCTGGGCAGCACTCAGTGCCTGCCTCTCCCAGGGATGGTTTTACAAAGATTGTTAAAGATAGACTTAGTATGCCTGGCAGTTTTTCTCTGTGTTTTAGTTTGTGCTGATCCTGCCTTCTTAATTTGTGTTAATCGCGCTTTCTTAAGTTAATAAAGAAGGGGAAGATGTGGGAGTGTGGCCATGGGGGTCGACAAGCCCCATGGTTGGTGATAACATCCGACTCTTAAAGATGAGTCCATCAGGAAAGTAAAGCCTTGAGAGGGAACAAAGAAGGGTGATTCAGGAGACACCTTAAGCAGGGACATGAAGAACAGGAACAGGGATAGTCTAACAGAACAGGGACAAAAACAAAAAAGGAATGAATAGGGACATGCTATCAGAACAGGGACAAACAAAAAACAGCGTATTGGAGGGTCTCGCTGGCATAGGCAGGACCTCCAAACAAGGACTCCAGGAGTTGGAGGGGCAGCCAGAGCCCCCCGGCTGGGCAGCACTCAGTGCCTGCCTCTCCCAGGGTTGTGGTTACAAAGTTTGTTAAAGATGGAATTAGTATGCCTGGCAGTTTTTCTCTGTATTTTAATTTGTGTTATTAGTGCTTTCTTAATTTGTGTTTCTCTAGCTTTCTTAATTTCTGTTAATCGCGCCTTCTTAATTTGGGTTAAACCTGCTTTCTTAATTTGTGTTAATCGAGCTCTTTTATGTTAATAAAGAAGGGGGAGATGTGGGAGCATGGCCATGGGGGTCGACAAGTCCCATGGTTGGTGATAACATCCGACTCTTAAAGATGAGACCATGAGGAAAGTAAAGCCTTGAGAGGGAACAAAGAAGGGTGATTCAGGAGACACCTTAAACAGGGACATGAAGAACAGGAACAGGGACAGGCTAACAGAGCAGGGAGAAACAAAAAACAGCATATGGGAGGGTCCCACTGGCATATGCTGGACCCACAAACAAGGACTCCAGGAGTTGGAGGGGCAGCCAGAGCCCCCCAGCTGGGAAGCACTCAGTGCCTGCCTCTCCCAGGGATGGGGTTACAAAGTTTGTTAAAGATGGAATTAGTATGCCTGGCACTTTTTCTCTGTATTTTAATTTGTGTTGAGTGCTTTCTTAATTTGTGTTTCTCTTGCTTTCTTAATTTCTGTTAATCGCGCCTTCTTAATTTGTGTTAAACCTGCTTTCTTAATTTGTGTTAATCGAGCTCTTTTATGTTAATAAAGAAGGGGGAGATGTGGGAGCATGGCCATGGGGGTCCACAAGCCCTATGGTTGGTGATAACATCCAACTCTTAAAGATGAGGCCATCAGGAAAGTAAAGAGTTGAGAGGGAACAAAGTAGGGTGATTCAGGAGACACCTTAAACAGGGACATGAAGAACAGGAACAGGGACAGGCTAACAGAGCAGGGAGAAACAAAAAAGAGCATATGGGAGGGTCCCACTGGCATAGGCAGGACCCACAAAGAAGGACTCCAGGAGTTGGAGGGGCAGCCAGAGCCCCCCAGCTGGGCAGCACTCAGTGCGTGCCTCTCCCAGGGATGGTTTTACAAAGATTGTTAAAGATAGACTTAGAATGCTTGGCAGTTTTTCTCTGTGTTTTAGTTTGTGCTGATCCAGCCTTCTTAATTTGTGTTAATCGCGCTTTCTTAAGTTAATAAAGAAGGGGAAGATGTGGGAGTGTGGCCATGGGGGTCGACAAGCCCCATGGTTGGTGATCACATCGGACTCTTAAAGATGAGACCATCAGGAAAGGAAAGCCTTGAGAGGGAACAAAGAAGGGTGATTCAGGAGACACCTTAACCAGGGACATGAAGAACAGGAACAGGGATAGTCTAACAGAACAGGGACAAACACAAAAAAGGAAAGAATAGGGACATGCTATCAGAACAGGGACAAACAAAAAACAGCGTATGGGAGGGTCTCGCTGGCATAGGCAGGACCCCCAAACAAGGACTCCAGGAGTTGGAGGGGCAGCCAGAGCCCCCCGGCTGGGCAGCACTCAGTGCCTGCCTCTCCCAGGGTTGTGGTTACAAAGTTTGTTAAAGATGGAATTAGTATGCCTGGCATTTTTTCTCTGTATTTTAATTTGTGTTAATAGTGCTTTCTTAATTTGTGTTTCTCTAGCTTTCTTAATTTCTGTTAATCGTGCCTTCTTAATTTGTGTTAAACCTGCTTTCTTAATTTGTGTTAATCGAGCTCTTTTATGTTAATAAAGAAGGGGGAGATTTGGGAGCCTGGCCATGGGGGTCCACAAGTCCCATGGTTGGTGATTACATCCGACTCTTAAAGATGAGGCCATCAGGAAACTAAAGAGTTGAGAGGGAACAAAGAAGGGTGATTCAGGAGACACCTTAACCAGGGACATGAAGAACAGGAACAGGGATAGTCTAACAGAACAGGGACAAAAACAAAAAAGGAATGAATAGGGACAGGCTATCAGAACAGGGACAAACAAAAAACAGCATATGGGAGGGTCCCACTGGCGTATGCTGGACCCACAAACAAGGACTCCAGGAGTTGGAGGGGCAGCCAGAGCCCCCCGGCTGGGCAGCACTCAGTGCCTGCCTCTCCCAGGGATGGTTTTACAAAGATTGTTAAAGATAGACTTAGTATGCCTGGCAGTTTTTCTCTGTTTTAGTTTGTGTTGATCCTGCCTTCTTAATTTGTGTTAATCGCGCTTTCTTAAGTTAATAAAGAAGGGGAAGATGTGGGAGTGTGGCCATGGGGGTCGACAAGCCCCATGGTTGGTGATAACATCGGACTCTTAAAGATGAGACCATCAGGAAAGTAAAGCCTTGAGAGGGAACAAAGAAGGGTGATTCAGGAGACACCTTAAGCAGGGACATGAAGAACAGGAACAGGGACAGGCTAACAGAGCAGGGAGAAACAAAAAACAGCATATGGGAGGGTCCCACTGGCATAGGCAGGACCCACAAACAAGGACTCCAGGAGTTGGAGGGGCAGCCAGAGCCCCCCAGCTGGGAAGCACTCAGTGCCAGCCACTCCCAGGGATGGGGTTGCAAAGTTTGTTAAAGATAGTCTTAGTATGCCTGGCAGTTTTTCTCTGTGTTTTAGTTTGTGTTGATCCTGCCTTCTTAATTTGTGTTAATTGCGCTTTCTTATGTTAATAAAGAAGGAGGAGATGTGGGAGTGTGGCCATGGGGGTCGACAAGCCCCATGGTTGGTGATAACATCGGACTCTTAAGGATGAGACCATGAGGAAAGTAAAGCCTTGAGAGGGAACAAAGAAGGGTGATTCAGGAGACACCTTAAGCAGGGACATGAAGAACAGGAACAGGGACAGGCTAACAGAGCAGGGAGAAACAAAAAACAGCATATGGGAGGGTCCCACTGGCATAGGCAGGACCCACAAACAAGGACTCCAGGAGTTGGAGGGGCAGCCAGAGCCCCCCAGCTGGGAAGCACTCAGTGCCAGCCACTCCCAGGGATGGGGTTGCAAAGTTTGTTAAAGATAGTCTTAGTATGCCTGGCAGTTTTTCTCTGTGTTTTAGTTTGTGTTGATCCTGCCTTCTTAATTTGTGTTAATTGCGCTTTCTTATGTTAATAAAGAAGGAGGAGATGTGGGAGTGTGGCCATGGGGGCCGACAAGCCCCATGGTTGATGATCACATCCGACTCTTAAAGATGAGGCCATGAGGAAAGTAAAGCCTTGAGAGGGAACAAAGAAGGGTGATTCAGGAGACACCTTAAGCAGGGACATGAAGAACAGGAACAGGGACAGGCTAACAGAGCAGGGAGAAACAAAAAACAGCATATGGGAGGGTCCCACTGGCATAGGCAGGACCCACAAACAAGGACTCCAGGAGTTGGAGGGGCAGCCAGAGCCCCCCGGCTGGGCAGCACTCAGTGCCTGCCTCTCCCAGGGATGGTTTTACAAAGATTGTTAAAGATAGACTTAGTATGCCTGGCAGTTTTTCTCTGTGTTTTAGTTTGTGTTGATCCTGCCTTCTTAATTTGTGTTAATTGCGCTTTCTTAAGTTAATAAAGAAGGGGAAGATGTGGGAGTGTGGCCATGGGGGTCGACAAGCCCCATGGTTGGTGATCACATCCGACTCTTAAAGATGAGACCATGAGGAAAGTAAAGCCTTGAGAGGGAACAAAGAAGGGTGATTCAGGAGACACCTTAAACAGGGACATGAAGAACAGGAACAGGGATAGTCTAACAGAACAGGGACAAAAACAAAAAAGGAATTAATAGGGACAGGCTATCAGAACAGGGACAAACAAAAAACAGCGTATGGGAGGGTCTCGCTGGCATAGGCAGGACCCACAAAGAAGGACTCCAGGAGTTGGAGGGGCAGCCAGAGCCCCCCAGCTGGGCAGCACTCAGTGCCTGCCTCTCCCAGGGATGGGGTTACAAAGTTTGTTAAAGATGGAATTAGTATGCCTGGCAGTTTTTCTCTGTATTTTAGTTTGTGTTAATAGTGCTTTCTTAATTTGTGTTACTCTTGCTTTCTTAATTTCTGTTAATCGCGCCTTCTTAATTTGTGTTAAACCTGCTTTCTTAATTTGTGTTAATCGAGCTCTTTTCGGTTAATAAAGAAGGAGGAGATGTGGGAGCGTGGCCATGGGGGTCGACAAGTCCCATGGTTGGTGATAACATCCAACTCTTAAGGATGAGACCATCAGGAATTTAAAGAGTTGAGAGGGAACAAAGAAGGGTGATTCAGGTGACACCTTCTTGTCTGGGGTGGCTAGTTCTCCAGCCATTAATGCATGGAAGTGGCTGGGTGTTTGCTGTTGCCGGGCAAAGTTGTTGACCAATGACTAGTTAGTGGAAAGGTACTGCTGTGAGGCGGAAGTTATAGGAAGGGAGCCTTTCCTGAATAAGGGATAGAATGAAGTTGTGCCCTCACTCTGAGAGATGAAGTTATGCCCTCAGTAAGAGAGAGTTCAAGTTATGTCATCAATAATGAGGTAGCAGTTACAGATCCTGAAAGAACCCCGTTGTCCGTGCGGTCTTTACGCCACAAATCGCCCCCCAACAGGGACAAGAAAACGAACAGGGACGAGAAGAAAACAAACAGGGACATGAAGAAGAGGAACAGGGACAGGCAAACAGAACAGGGACAAAAACAAAAAAGGAATGAATAGGGACAGGCAAACGGAACAGGGACAAAAACAGAAAAGGAATGATCAGGTACAGGCTAACAGAACAGGGATGACCAAAAAGAGCATATGGGAGGGTCACGATGGTTTACGCAGGACCCCCAAACAAGGACTCCAGGAGTTGGAGGGGCAGCCAGAGCCCCCCGGCTGGGCAGCACTCAGTGCCAGCCTCTCCCAGGGATGGGGTTATAAAGTTTGTTAAAGATGGAATTAGTATGCCTGGCAGTTTTTCTCTGTATTTTAGTTTGTGTTAATAGTGCTTTCTTAATTTGTGTTACTCTTGCTTTCTTAATTTCTGTTAATCGCGCCTTCTTAATTGGTGTTAAACCTGCTTTCTTAATTTGTGTTAATCGAGCTCTTTTATGTTAATAAAGAAGGGGGAGTTGTAGGAGTGTGGCCATGGGGGTCGACAAGTCCCATGGTTGGTGATAACATCTGACTCTTAAAGATGAGGCCATCAGGAAAGTAAAGAGTTGAGAGGGAACAAAGAAGGGTGATTCAGGAGACACCTTAAACAGGGACATGAAGAACAGGAACAGGGACAGGCTAACAGAGCAGGGAGAAACAAAAAACAGCATATGGGAGGGTCCCACTGGCGTATGCTGGACCCACAAACAAGGACTCCAGGAGTTGGAGGGGCAGCCAGAGCCCCCCGGCTGGGCAGCACTCAGTGCCTGCATCTCCCAGGGATGGGTTTACAAAGGTTGTTAAAGATAGACTTAGTATGCCTGGCAGTTTTTCTCTGTGTTTTAGTTTGTGCTGATCCTGCCTTCTTAATTTGTGTTAATTGTGCTTTCTTATGTTAATAAAGAAGGGGAAGATGTGGGAGTGTGGCCATGGGGGTCGACAAGCCCCATGGTTGGTGATAACATCGGACTCTTAAGGATGAGACCATCAGGAAAGGAAAGCCTTGAGAGGGAACAAAGAAGGGTGATTCAGGAGACACCTTAACCAGGGACATGAAGAACAGGAACAGGGATAGTCTAACAGAACAGGGAGGAAAACAAAAAAGGAATGAATAGGGACAGGCTATCAGAACAGGGACAAACAAAAAACAGCGTATGGGAGGGTCTCGCTGGCATAGGCAGGACCCCCAAACAAGGACTCCAGGAGTTGGAGGGGCAGCCAGAGCCCCCCAGCTGGGCAGCACTCAGTGCCTGCCACTCCCCGCGATGGGGTTGCAAAGTTTGTTAAAGATGGAATTAGTATGCCTGGCAGTTTTTCTCTGTATTTTAGTTTGTGTTAATAATGCTTTCTTAATTTGTGTTACTCTTGCTTTCTTAATTTCTGTTAATCGCGCCTTCTTAATTTGGGTTAAACCTGCTTTCTTAATTTGTGTTAATCGAGCTCTTTTATGTTAATAAAGAAGGGGGAGATGTGGGAGCATGGCCATGGGGGTCGACAAGTCCCATGGTTGGTGATAACATCCAACTCTTAAAGATGAGACCATCTGGAAAGTAAAGCCTTGAGAGGGAACAAAGAAGGGTGATTCAGGAGACACCTTAAGCAGGGACATGAAGAACAGGAACAGGGATAGTCTAACAGAACAGGGACGAAAACAAGAAGGGAATGAATAGGGACAGGCTATCAGAACAGGGACAAACAAAAAACAGCCTATGGGAGGGTCTCGCTGGCATAGGCAGGACCCACAAACAAGGACTCCAGGAGTTGGAGGGGCAGCCAGAGCCCCCCGGCTGGGCAGCACTCAGTGCCTGCCTCTCCCAGGGATGGGGTTACAAAGTTTGTTAAAGATGGAATTAGTATGCCTGGCAGTTTTTCTCTGTATTTTAGTTTGTGTTAATAGTGCTTTCTTAATTTGTGTTACTCTTGCTTTCTTAATTTCTGTTAATCGCGCCTTCATAATTTGTGTTAAACCTGCTTTCTTAATTTGTGTTAATCGAGCTCTTTTATGTTAATAAAGAAGGGGGAGATGTGGGAGCATGGCCATGGGGGTCGACAAGTCCCATGGTTGGTGATAACATCTGACTCTTAAAGATGAGGCCATCAGGAAAGTAAAGCCTTGAGAGGGAACAAAGAAGGGTGATTCAGGAGACACCTTAAACAGGGACATGAAGAACAGGAACAGGGACAGGCTAACAGAGCAGGGAGAAACAAAAAACAGCATATGGGAGGGTCCCACTGGCGTATGCTGGACCCACAAACAAGGACTCCAGGAGTTGGAGGGGCAGCCAGAGCCCCCCGGCTGGGCAGCACTCAGTGCCTGCCTCTCCCAGGGACGGTTTTACAAAGGTTGTTAAAGATAGACTTAGTATGCCTGGCAGTTTTTCTCTGTGTTTTAGTTTGTGTTGATCCTGCCTTCTGAATTTGTGTTAATTGCGCTTTCTTATGTTAATAAAGAAGGAGGAGATGTGGGAGTGTGGCCATGGGGGTCGACAAGCCCCATGGTTGGTGATCACATCCGACTCTTAAAGATGAGACCATGAGGAAAGTAAAGCCTTGCGAGGGAACAAAGAAGGGTGATTCAGGAGACACCTTAAGCAGGGACATGAAGAACAGGAACAGGGACAGGCTAACAGAGCAGGGAGAAACAAAAAACAGCATATGGGAGGGTCCCACTGGCATATGCTGGACCCACAAACAAGGACTCCAGGAGTTGGAGGGGCAGCCAGAGCCCCCCGGCTGGGCAGTACTCAGTGCCTGCCTCTCCCAGGGATGGTTTTACAGAGGTTGTTAAAGATAGAATTAGTATGCCTGGCAGTTTTTCTCTGTGTTTTTGTTTGTGTTGATCCTGCCTTCTAAATTTGTGTTAATTGTGCTTTCTTATGTTAATAAAGAAGGGGAAGATGTGGGAGTGTGGCCATGGGGGTCGACAAGCCCCATGGTTGTTGATAACATCGGACTCTTAAGGATGAGACCATCAGGAAAGGAAAGCCTTGAGAGGGAACAAAGAAGGGTGATTCAGGAGACACCTTAAACAGGGACATGAAGAACAGGAACAGGGATAGTCTAACAGAACAGGGAGGAAAACGAAAAAGGAATGAATAGGGACAGGCTATCAGAACAGGGACAAACAAAAAACAGCATATGGGAGGGTCTCGCTGGCATAGGCAGGACCCACAAACAAGGACTCCAGGAGTTGGAGGGGTAGCCAGAGCCCCCCAGCTGGGAAGCACTCAGTGCCTGCCTCTCCCAGGGATGGGGTTACAAAGTGTGTTAAAGATGGAATTAGTATGCCTGGCTGTTTTTCTCTGTGTTTTTGTTTGTGTTAATAGTGCTTTCTTAATTTGTGTTACTCTTGCTTTCTTAATTTCTGTTAATCGCGCCTTCATAATTTGTGTTAAACCTGCTTTCTTAATTTGTGTTAATCGAGCTCTTTTATGTTAATAAAAAAGGGGGAGATGTGGGAGCATGGCCATGGGGGTCGACAAGTCCCATGGTTGGTGATAACAACCGACTCTTCAAGATGAGACCATCAGGAAAGGAAAGCCTTGAGAGGGAACAAAGAAGGGTGATTCAGGAGACACCTTAAACAGGGACATGAAGAACAGGAACAGGGACAGGCTAACGGAGCAGGGAGAAACAAAAAACAGCATATGGGAGGGTCCCACTGGCATATGCTGGACCCACAAACAAGGACTCCAGGAGTTGGAGGGGCAGCCAGAGCCCCCCGGCTGGGCAGCACTCAGTGCCTGCCTCTCCCAGGGATGGTTTTACAAAGGTTGTTAAAGATAGACTTAGTATGCCTGGCAGTTTTTCTCTGTGTTTTAGTTTGTGTTGATCCTGCCTTCTGAATTTGTGTTAATCGCGCTTTCTTATGTTAATAAAGAAGGGGGAGATGTGGGAGTGTGGCCATGGGGGTCAACAAGCCCCATGGTTGGTGATCACATCGGACTCTTAAAGATGAGACCATCAGGAAAGTAAAGCCTTGAGAGGGAACAAAGAAGGGTGATTCAGGAGACACCTTAAGCAGGGACATGAAGAACAGGAACAGGGACAGGCTAACAGCACAGGGACAAAAACAAAAAAGGAATGAATAGGGACAGGCAAATGGAAATGGGACAAAAACAGAAAAGGAATGAATAGGTACAGGCTAACAGAACAGGGACGAAAAAAAGAGCTTATGGGAGGGTCACCCTGGCTTACGCAGGACCCACAAACAAGGACTCCAGGAGTTGGAGGGGCAGCCAGAGCCCCCCGGCTGGGCAGCACTCAGTGCCTGCCTCTCCCAGGGATGGGGTTGCAAAGTTTGTTAAAGATAGACTTAGTATGCCTGGCAGTTTTTCTCTGTGTTTTAGTTTGTGTTGATCCTGCCTTCTTAATTTGTGTTAATCGCGCTTTCTTATGTTAATAAAGAAGGGGGAGATGTGGGAGTGTGGCCATGGGGGTCGACAAGCCCCATGGTTGGTGATAACATCGGACTCTTAAAGATGAGGCCATCAGGAAAGTAAAGCCTTGAGAGGGAACAAAGAAGGGTGATTCAGGAGACACCTTAAACAGGGACATGAAGAACAGGAACAGGGATAGTCTAACAGAACAGGGACAAAAACAAAAAAGGAATGAATAGGGACAGGCTATCAGAACAGGGAGAAACAAAAAACAGCATATGGGAGGGTCTCGCTGGCATAGGCAGGACCCAGAAACAAGGACTCCAGGAGTTGGAGGGGCAGCCAGAGCCCCCCGGCTGGGCAGCACTCAGTGCCTGCCTCTCCCAGGGATGGGGTTACAAAGTTTGTTAAAGATGGAATTAGTATGCCTGGCAGTTTTTCTCTGTATTTTAGTTAGTGTTAATAGTGCTTTCTTAATTTGTGTTACTCTTGCTTTCTTAATTTCTGTTAATCGCGCCTTCTTAATTTGTGTTAAACCTGCTTTCTTAATTTGTGTTAATCGAGCTCTTTTATGTTAATAAAGAAGGGGGAGATGTGGGAGCATGGCCAAGGGGGTCGACAAGTCCCATGGTTGGTGATAACATCCAACTCTTAAAGATGAGGCCATCAGGAAAGTAAAGAGTTGAGAGGGAACAAAGAAGGGTGATTCAGGAGACACCTTAAACAGGGACATGAAGAACAGGAACAGGGACAGGCTAACAGAGCAGGGAGAAACAAAGAACAGCATATGGGAGGGTCCCACTAGCATATGCTGGACCCACAAACAAGGACTCCAGGAGTTGGAGGGGCAGCCAGAGCCCCCCGGCTGGGCAGTACTCAGTGCCTGCCTCTCCCAGGGATGGGGTTACAAAGTTTGTTAAAGAAGGAATTAGTATGCCTGGTAGTTTTTCTCTGTTTTTTAGTTTGTGTTGATCCTGCCTTCTTAATTTGTGTTAATCGCGCTTTCTTATGTTAATAAAGAAGGGGAAGATGTGGGAGTGTGGCCATGGGGGTCGACAAGCCCCATGGTTGGTGATAACATCGGACTCTTAAAGATGAGACCATCAGGAAAGTAAAGAGTTGAGAGGGAAAAAAGAAGGGTAATTCAGGAGACACCTTAAACAGGGAAATGAAGAACAGGAACAGGGATAGTCTAACAGAACAGGGACGAAAACAAAAAGGGAATGAATAGGGACAGGCTATCAGAACAGGGACAAACGAAAAACAGCGTATCGGAGGGTCTCGCTGGCATAGGCAGGACCCACAAAGAAGGGCTCCAGGAGTTGGAGGGGCAGCCAGAGCCCCCCGGCTGGGCAGCACTCAGTGCCTGCCTCTCCCAGGGATGGGGTTACAAAGTTTGTAAAAGATGGAATTAGTATGCCTGGCAGTTTTTCTCTGTGTTTTAGTTTGTGTTGATCCTGCCTTCTTAATTTGTGTTAATCGCGCTTTCTTAAGTTAATGAAGAAGGGGAAGATGTGGGAGTGTGGCCATGGGGGTCGACAAGCCCCATGGTTGGTGATAACATCCGACTATTAAAGTAGAGACCATCAGGAAAGTAAACCCTTGAGAGGGAACAAAGAAGGGTTATTCAAAAGACACCTTAACCAGGGACATGAAGAACATGAACAGGGATAGTCTAACAGAACAGGGACAAAAACAAAAAAGGAATGAATAGGGAAAGGCTATCAGAACAGCGACAAACAAAAAACAGCGTATGGGAGGGTCTCGCTGGCATAGGCAGGACCCCCAAACAAGGACTCCAGGAGTTGGAGGGGCAGCCAGAGCCCCCCGGCTGGGCAGCACTCAGTGCCTGCCACTCCCCGCGATGGGGTTATAAAGTTTGTTAAAGATGGAATTAGTATGCCTGGCAGTTTTTCTCTGTATTTTAGTTTGTGTTAATAGTTCTTTCTTAATTTGTGTTACTTTTCCTTTCTTATTTTCTGTTAATCGCGCCTTCTTAATTTGTGTTAAACCTGCTTTCTTAATTTGTGTTAATCAAGCTCTTTTATGTTAATAAAGAAGGGGGAGATGGGAGAGCATGGCCATGGGGGTCGACAAGTCGCATGGTTGGTGATAACCTCCCACTCTTAAAGATGAGGCCATCAGGAAAGTAAAGAGTTGAGAGGGAACAAAGAAGGGTGATTCAGGAGACACCTTAAGCAGGGACATGAAGAACAGGAACAGGGATAGTCTAACAGAACAGGGACGAAAACAAATAAAGGAATGAATAGGGACAGGCTATCAGTACAGGGACAAACAAAAAACAGCATATGGGAGGGTCTCGCTGGCATAGGCAGGACCCACAAACAAGGACTCCAGGAGTTGGAGGGGCAGCCAGAGCCCCCTGGCTGGGCAGCACTCAGTGCCTGCCTCTCCCACTGCTGGTTTTACAAAGATTGTTAAAGATAGACTTAGCATGCCTGGCAGTTTTTCTCTGTGTTTTAGTTTGTGTTGATCCTGCCTTCTTAATATGTGTTAATCGCGCTTTCTTAAGTTAATAAAGAAGGGGAAGATGTGGGAGTGTGGCCATGGGGGTCGACAAGCCCCATGGTTGGTGATAACATCCAACTCTTAAGGATGAGACCATCAGGAATTTAAAGAGTTGAGAGGGAACAAAGAAGGGTGATTCAGGTGACACCTTCTTGTCTGGGGTGGCTAGTTCTCCAGCCATTAATGCATGGAAGTGGCTGGGTGTTTGCTGTTGCCGGGCAAAGTTGTTGACCAATGACTAGTTAGTGGAAAGGTACTGCTGTGAGGCGGAAGTTATAGGAAGGGAGCCTTTCCTGAATAAGGGATAGAATGAAGTTGTGCCCTCGCTCTGAGAGATGAAGTTATGCCCTCAGTAAGAGAGAGTTCAAGTTATGTCATCAATAATGAGGTAGCAGTTACAGATCCTGAAAGAACCCCGGTGTCCGAGCGGTCTTTACGCCACAAATCGCCCCCCAACAGGGACATGAAAACGAACAGGGACGAGAAGAATACAAACAGGGACATGAAGAAGAGGAACAGGGACAGGCAAACAGAACAGGGACAAAAACAAAAAAGGAATGAATAGGGACAGGAAAACGGAACAGGGACAAAAACAGAAAAGGAATGATCAGGTACAGGCTAACAGAACAGGGATGACCAAAAAGAGCATATGGGAGGGCCACGATGGTTTACGCAGGACCCCCAAACAAGGACTCCAGGAGTTGGAGGGGCAGCCAGAGCCCCCCGGCTGGGCAGCACTCAGTGCCTGCCACTCCCCGCGATGGGGTTATAAAGTTTGTTAAAGATGGAATTAGTATGCCTGGCAGTTTTTCTCTGTATTTTAGTTTGTGTTAATAGTGCTTTCTTAATTTGTGTTTCTCTTGCTTTCTTAATTTCTGTTAATCGCGCCTTCTTAATTTGTGTTAAACCTGCTTTCTTAATTTGTGTTAATCGAGCTCTTTTATGTTAATAAAGGAGGGGGAGATGTGGGAGCCTGGCCATGGGGTTAGACAAGCCCCATGGTTGGTGATAAGATCTGACTAATAAAGTAGAGACCATCAGGAAAGTAAAGCCTTGAGAGGGAACAAAGAAGGGTGATTCAGGAGACACCTTAAACAGGGACATGAAGAACAGGAACAGGGATAGTCTAACAGAACAGGGACGAAAATAAAAAAGTAATGAATAGGGACAGGCTATCAGAACAGGGACAAACAAAAAACAGCGTATGGGAGGGTCTCGCTGGCATAGGCAGGACCCCCAAACAAGGACTCCAGGAGTTGGAGGGGCAGCCAGAGCCCCCCTGCTGGGCAGCACTCAGTGCCTGCCTCTCCCAGGGTTGTGGTTACAAAGTTTGTTAAAGATGGAATTAGTATGCCTGGCATTTTTTCTCTGTATTTTAATTTGTGTTAATAGTGCTTTCTTAATTTGTGTTTCTCTAGCTTTCTTAATTTCTGTTAATCGTGCCTTCTTAATTTGTGTTAAACCTGCTTTCTTAATTTGTGTTAATCGAGCTCTTTTATGTTAATAAAGAAGGGGGAGATGTGGGAGCCTGGCCATGGGGGTCGACAAGTCCCATGGTTGGTGATAACATCCGACTCTTAAAGATGAGGCCATCAGGAAACTAAAGAGTTGAGAGGGAACAAAGAAGGGTGATTCAGGAGACACCTTAAACAGGGACATGAAGAACAGGAACAGGGATAGTCTAACAGAACAGGGACAAAAACAAAAAAGGAATGAATAGGGACAGGCTATCAGAACAGGGACAAACAAAAAACAGCGTATGGGAGGGTCTCGCTGGCATAGGCAGGACCCCCAAACAAGGACTCCAGGAGTTGGAGGGGCAGCCAGAGCCCCCCGGCTGGGCAGCACTCAGTGCCTGCCACTCCCAGGGATGGGGTTGCAAAGTTTGTTAAAGATGGAATTAGTATGCCTGGCAGTTTTTCTCTGTATTTTAGTTTGTGTTAATAGTGCTTTCTTAATTTGTGTTACTCTTGCTTTCTTAATTTCTGTTAATCGCGCCTTCTTAATTTGTGTTAAACCTGCTTTCTTAATTTGTGTTAATCGAGCTCTTTTATGTTAATAAAGAAGGGGGAGATGTGGGAGCATGGCCATGGGGGTCGACAAGTCCCATGGTTGGTGATAACATCCAACTCTTAAAGATGAGACCATCAGGAAAGTAAAGCCTTGAGAGGGAACAAAGAAGGGTGATTCAGGAGACACCTTAAACAGGGACATGAAGAACAGGAACAGGGATAGTCTAACAGAACAGGGACGAAAACAAAAAGGGAATGAATAGGGACAGGCTATCAGAACAGGGACAAACAAAAAACAGCCTATGGGAGGGTCTCGCTGGCATAGGCAGGACCCACAAACAAGGACTCCAGGAGTTGGAGGGGCAGCCAGAGCCCCCCGGCTGGGCAGCACTCAGTGCCTGCCTCTCCAAGGGATGGTTTTACAAAGATTGTTAAAGATAGACTTAGTATGCCTGGCAGTTTTTCTCTGTGTTTTAGTTTGTGTTGATCCTGCCTTCTTAATTTGTGTTAATTGCGCTTTCTTATGTTAATAAAGAAGGGGAAGATGTGGGAGTGTGGCCATGGGGGTCGACAAGCCCCATGGTTGGTGATCACATCCGACTCTTAAAGATGAGACCATGAGGAAAGTAAAGCCTTGAGAGGGAACAAAGAAGGGTGATTCAGGAGACACCTTAAACAGGGACATGAAGAACAGGAACAGGGATAGTCTAACAGAACAGGGACAAAAACAAAAAAGGAATGAATAGGGACAGGCTATCAGAACAGGGACAAACAAAAAACAGCGTATGGGAGGGTCTCGCTGGCATAGGCAGGACCCACAAACGAGGACTCCAGGAGTTGGAGGGGCAGCCAGAGCCCCCCAGCTGGGCAGCACTCAGTGCCTGCCTCTCCCAGGGATGGGGTTACAAAGTTTGTTAAAGATGGAATTAGTATGCCTGGCAGTTTTTCTCTGTATTTTAGTTTGTGTTAATAGTGCTTTCTTAATTTGTGTTACTCTTGCTTTCTTAATTTCTGTTAATCGCGCCTTCTTAATTTGTGTTAAACCTGCTTTCTTAATTTGTGTTAATCGAGCTCTTTTAGGTTAATAAAGAAGGGGGAGATGTGGGAGCCTGGCCATGGGGGTCGACAAGTCCCATGGTTGGTGATAACATCCGACTCTTAAAGATGAGGCCATGAGGAAAGTAAAGCCTTGAGAGGGAACAAAGAAGGGTGATTCAGGAGACACCTTAAACAGGGACATGAAGAACAGGAACAGGGACAGGCTAACAGAGCAGGGAGAAACAAAAAACAGCATATGGGAGGGTCCCACTGGCATAGGCAGGACCCACAAACAAGGACTCCAGGAGTTGGAGGGGCAGCCAGAGCCCCCCAGCTGGGCAGCACTCCGTGCCTGTCTCTCCCAGGGATGGTTTTACAAAGATTGTTAAAGATAGACTTAGTATGCCTGGCAGTTTTTCTCTGTGTTTTAGTTTGTGTTGATCCTGCCTTCTTAATTTGTGTTAATTGCGCTTTCTTATGTTAATAAAGAAGGGGAAGATGTGGGAGTGTGGCCATGGGGGTCGACAAGCCCCATGGTTGGTGATAACATCCAACTCTTAAGGATGAGACCATCAGGAATTTAAAGAGTTGAGAGGGAACAAAGAAGGGTGATTCAGGTGACACCTTCTTGTCTGGGGTGGCTAGTTCTCCAGCCATTAATGCATGGAAGTGGCTGGGTGTTTGCTGTTGCCGGGCAAAGTTGTTGACCAATGACTAGTTAGTGGAAAGGTACTGCTGTGAGGCGGAAGTTATAGGAAGGGAGCCTTTCCTGAATAAGGGATAGAATGAAGTTGTGCCCTCACTCTGAGAGATGAAGTTATGCCCTCAGTAAGAGAGAGTTCAAGTTATGTCATCAATAATGAGGTAGCAGTTACAGATCCTGAAAGAACCCCGGTGTCCGAGCGGTCTTTACGCCACAAATCGCCCCCCAACAGGGACATGAAAACGAACAGGGACGAGAAGAATACAAACAGGGACATGAAGAAGAGGAACAGGGACAGGCAAACAGAACAGGGACAAAAACAAAAAAGGAATGAATAGGGACAGGAAAACGGAACAGGGACAAAAACAGAAAAGGAATGATCAGGTACAGGCTAACAGAACAGGGATGACCAAAAAGAGCATATGGGAGGGCCACGATGGTTTACGCAGGACCCCCAAACAAGGACTCCAGGAGTTGGAGGGGCAGCCAGAGCCCCCCGGCTGGGCAGCACTCAGTGCCTGCCTCTCCCAGGGATGGGGTTATAAAGTTTGTTAAAGATAGACTTAGTATGCCTGGCAGTTTTTCTCTGTATTTTAGTTTGTGTTAATAGTGCTTTCTTAATTTGTGTTTCTCTTGCTTTCTTAATATCTGTTAATCGCGCCTTCTTAATTTGTGTTAAACCTGCTTTCTTAATTTGTGTTAATCGAGCTCTTTTATGTTAATAAAGGAGGGGGAGATGTGGGAGCCTGGCCATGGGGTTAGACAAGCCCCATGGTTGGTGATAAGATCTGACTAATAAAGTAGAGACCATCAGGAAATAAAGCCTTGAGAGGGAACAAAGAAGGGTGATTCAGGAGACACCTTAAACAGGGACATGAAGAACAGGAACAGGGGTAGTCTAACAGAACAGGGACGAAAATAAAAAAGTAATGAATAGGGACAGGCTATCAGAACAGGGACAAACAAAAAACAGCGTATGGGAGGGTCTCGCTGGCATAGGCAGGACCCCCAAACAAGGACTCCAGGAGTTGGAGGGGCAGCCAGAGCCCCCCGGCTGGGCAGCACTCAGTGCCTGCCTCTCCCAGGGTTGTGGTTACAAAGTTTGTTAAAGATGGAATTAGTATGCCTGGCATTTTTTCTCTGTATTTTAATTTGTGTTAATAGTGCTTTCTTAATTTGTGTTTCTCTAGCTTTCTTAATTTCTGTTAATCGTGCCTTCTTAATTTGTGTTAAACCTGCTTTCTTAATTTGTGTTAATCGAGCTCTTTTATGTTAATAAAGAAGGGGGAGATGTGGGAGCCTGGCCATGGGGGTCGACAAGCCCCATGGTTGGTGATCACATCCGACTCTTAAAGATGAGACCATGAGGAAAGTAAAGCCTTGAGAGGGAACAAAGAAGGGTGATTCAGGAGACACCTTAAACAGGGACATGAAGAACAGGAACAGGGATAGTCTAACAGAACAGGGACAAAAACAAAAAAGGAATTAATAGGGACAGGCTATCAGAACAGGGACAAACAAAAAACAGCGTATGGGAGGGTCTCGCTGGCATAGGCAGGACCCACAAACAAGGACTCCAGGAGTTGGAGGGGCAGCCAGAGCCCCCCGGCTGGGCAGCACTCAGTGCCTGCCTCTCCCAGGGATGGGGTTACAAAGTTTGTTAAAGATGGAATTAGTATGCCTGGCAGTTTTTCTCTGTATTTTAGTTTGTGTTAATAGTGCTTTCTTAATTTGTGTTACTCTTGCTTTCTTAATTTCTGTTAATCGCGCCTTCTTAATTTGTGTTAAACCTGCTTTCTTAATTTGTGTTAATCGAGCTCTTTTAGGTTAATAAAGAAGGGGGAGATGTGGGAGCCTGGCCATGGGGGTCGACAAGTCCCATGATTGGTGATAACATCCGACTCTTAAAGATGAGGCCATGAGGAAAGTAAAGCCTTGAGAGGGAACAAAGAAGGGTGATTCAGGAGACACCTTAAACAGGGACATGAAGAACAGGAACAGGGACAGGCTAACAGAACAGGGACAAACAAAAAACAGCGTATGGGAGGGTCTCGCTGGCATAGGCAGGACCCAGAAACAAGGACTCCAGGAGTTGGAGGGGCAGCCAGAGCCCCCCGGCTGGGCAGCACTCAGTGCCTGCCTCTCCCAGGGATGGGGTTACAAAGTTTGTTAAAGATGGAATTAGTATGCCTGGCAGTTTTTCTCTGTATTTTAGTTTGTGTTAATAGTGCTTTCTTAATTTGTGTTACTCTTGCTTTCTTAATTTCTGTTAATCGCGCCTTCTTAATTTGTGTTAAACCTGCTTTCTTAATTTGTGTTAATCGAGCTCTTTTATGTTAATAAAGAAGGAGGAGATGTGGGAGCCTGGCCATGGGGGTCGACAAGTCCCATGGTTGGTGATAACATCCAACTCTTAAGGATGAGACCATCAGGAATTTAAAGAGTTGAGAGGGAACAAAGAAGGGTGATTCAGGTGACACCTTCTTGTCTGGGGTGGCTAGTTCTCCAGCCATTAATGCATGGAAGTGGCTGGGTGTTTGCTGTTGCCGGGCAAAGTTGTTGACCAATGACTAGTTAGTGGAAAGGTACTGCTGTGAGGCGGAAGTTATAGGAAGGGAGCCTTTCCTGAATAAGGGATAGAATGAAGTTGTGCCCTCACTCTGAGAGGTGAAGTTATGCCCTCAGTAAGAGAGAGTTCAAGTTATGTCATCAATAAAGAGGTAGCAGTTACAGATCCTGAAAGAACCCCGTTGTCCATGCGGTCTTTACGCCACAAATCGCCCCCCAACAGGGACAAGAAAACGAACAGGGACGAGAAGAAAACAAACAGGGACATGAAGAACAGGAACAGGGACAGGCTAACAGAACAGGGACAAAAACAAAAAAGGAATGAATAGGGACAGGCAAACGGAACAGATAAAAGAAAAAAAAAGGAATGAATAGGTACAGGCTAACAGAACAGGGACGAACAAAAAGAGCTTATTGGAGGGTCACGCTGGCTTACGCAGGACCCACAAAAAAGGACTCCAGGAGTTGGAGGGGCAGCCAGAGCCCCCCGGTTGGGCAGCACTCAGTGCCTGCCTATCCCAGGGATGGGGTTGCAAAGTTTGTTAAAGATAGTCTTAGTATGCCTGGCAGTTTTTCTCTGTGTTTTAGTTTGTGTTGATCCTGCCTTCTTAATTTGTGTTAATTGCGCTTTCTTATGTTAATAAAGAAGGAGGAGATGTGGGAGTGTGGCCATGGGGGTCGACAAGCCCCATGGTTGGTGATCACATCCGACTCTTAAAGATGAGACCATGAGGAAAGTAAAGCCTTGAGAGGGAACAAGGAAGGGTGATTCAGGAGACACCTTCAACAGGGACATGAAGAACAGGAACAGGGACAGGCTAACAGAGCAGGGAGAAACAAAAAACAGCATATGGGAGGGTCCCACTGGCATATGCTGGACCCACAAACAAGGACTCCGGGAGTTGGAGGGGCAGCCAGAGCCCCCCAGCTGGGAAGCACTCAGTGCCTGCCTCTCCCAGGGATGGGGTTACAAAGTTTGTTAAAGATGGAATTAGTATGCCTGGCACTTTTTCTCTGTATTTTAATTTGTGTTGAGTGCTTTCTTAATTTGTGTTTCTCTTGCTTTCTTAATTTCTGTTAATCGCGCCTTCTTAATTTGTGTTAAACCTGCTTTCTTAATTTGTGTTAATCGAGCTCTTTTATGTTAATAAAGAAGGGGGAGATGTGGGAGCATGGCCATGGGGGTCCACAAGCCCTATGGTTGGTGATAACATCCAACTCTTAAAGATGAGGCCATCAGGAAAGTAAAGAGTTGAGAGGGAACAAAGTAGGGTGATTCAGGAGACACCTTAAACAGGGACATGAAGAACAGGAACAGGGATAGTCTAACAGAACAGGGACAAAAACAAAAAAGGAATGAATACGGACAGGCTATCAGAACAGGGACAAACAAAAAACAGCATATGGGAGGGTCCCACTGGCATATGCTGGACCCACAAACAAGGACTCCAGGAGTTGGAGGGGCAGCCAGAGCCCCCCGGCTGGGCAGCACTCAGTGCCTGCCTCTCCCAGGGATGGTTTTACAAAGATTGTTAAAGATAGACTTAGTATGCCTGGCAGTTTTTCTCTGTTTTAGTTTGTGTTGATCCTGCCTTCTTAATTTGTGTTAATTGTGCTTTCTTATGTTAATAAAGAAGGGGAAGATGTGGGAGTGTGGCCATGGGGGTCGACAAGTCCCATGGTTGGTGATAACATCGGACTCTTAAAGATGAGACCATCAGGAAAGTAAAGCCTTGAGAGGGAACAAAGAAGGGTGATTCAGGAGACACCTTAACCAGGGACATGAAGAACAGGAACAGGGATAGTCTAACAGAACAGGGAGGAAAACAAAAAAGGAATGAATAGGGACAGGCTATCAGAACAGGGACAAACAAAAAACAGCGTATGGGAGGGTCTCGCTGGCATAGGCAGGACCCACAAAGAAGGGCTCCAGGAGTTGGAGGGGCAGCCAGAGCCCCCCTGCTGGGCAGCACTCAGTGCCTGCATCTCCCAGGGATGGGGTTACAAAGTCTGTAAAAGATGGAATTAGTATGCCTGGCAGTTTTTCTCTGTGTTTTAGTTTGTGTTTTCCTGCCTTCTTAATTTGTGTTAATCGCGCTTTCTTAAGTTAATGAAGAAGGGGAAGATGTGGGAGTGTGGCCATGGGGGTCGACAAGCCCCATGGTTGGTGATAACATCGGACTCTTAAAGTAGAGACCATCAGGAAAGTAAAGCCTTGAGAGGGAACAAAGAAGGGTGATTCAGGAGACACCTTAAGCAGGGACATGAAGAACAGGAACAGGGACAGGCTAACAGAACAGGGACAAAAGAAAAAAGGAATGAATAGGGACATGCTATCAGAACAGCGACAAACAAAAAACAGCGTATGGGAGGGTCTCCCTGGCATAGGCAGGACCCACAAACAAGGACTCCAGGAGTTGGAGGGGCAGCCAGAGCCCCCCCGCTGGGCAGCACTCAGTTCCTGCCTCTCCCACGGCTGGTTTTACAAAGGTTGTTAAACATAGACTTAGTATGCCTGGCAGCTTTTCTCTGTGTTTTAGTTTGTGTTGGTCCTGCCTTCTTAATTTGTGTTAATCGCGCTTTCTTATGTTAATAAAGAAGGGGGAGATGTGGGAGTGTGGCCATGGGGGTCGACAGGCCCCATGGTTGGTGATAACATCCGACTCTTAAAGATGAGGCCATCAGGAATTTAAAGATTTGAGAGGGAACAAAGAAGGGTGATTCAGGTGACACCTTCTTGTCTGGGGTGGCTAGTTCTCCAGCCATTAATGCATGGAAGTGGCTGGGTGTTTGCTGTTGCAGGGCAAAGTTGTTTAACCAATGACTAGTTAGTGGAAAGGTACTGCTGTGAGGTGGAAGTTATAGGAAGGGAGCCTTTCCTGAATAAGGGATAGAATGAAGTTGTGCCCTCACTCTGAGAGATGAAGTTATGCCCTCAGTAAGAGAGAGTTCAAGTTATGTCATCAATAATGAGGTAGCAGTTACAGATCCTGAAAGAAACCCCGGTGTCCGTGCGGTCTTTACGCCACAAATCGCCCCCCAACAGGGACATGAAAACGAACAGGGACGAGAAGAATACAAACAGGGACATGAAGAAGAGGAACAGGGACAGGCAAACAGCACAGGGACAAAAACAAAAAAGGAATGAATAGGGACAGGCAAACGGAACAGGGACAAAAACAGAAAAGGAATGATCAGGTACAGGCTAACAGAACAGGGATGACCAAAAAGAGCATATGGGAGGGTCACGATGGTTTACGCAGGACCCCCAAACAAGGACTCCAGGAGTTGGAGGGGCAGCCAGAGCCCCCCGGCTGGGCAGCACTCAGTGCCAGCCTCTCCCAGGGATGGGGTTATAAAGTTTGTTAAAGATGGAATTAGTATGCCTGGCAGTTTTTCTCTGTATTTTAGTTTGTGTTAATAGTGCTTTCTTAATTTGTGTTACTCTTGCTTTCTTAATTTCTGTTAATCACGCCTTCTTAATTGGTGTTAAACCTGCTTTCTTAATTTGTGTTAATCGAGCTCTTTTATGTTAATAAATAAGGGGGAGTTGTAGGAGTGTGGCCATGGGGGTCGACAAGTCCCATGGTTGGTGATAACATCCGACTCTTAAAGATGAGGCCATCAGGAAAGTAAAGAGTTGAGAGGGAACAAAGAAGGGTGATTCAGGAGACACCTTAAACAGGGACATGAAGAACAGGGACAGGCTAACAGAGCAGGGAGAAACAAAAAACAGCGTATGGGAGGGTCTCGCTGGCATATGCTAGACCCACAAACAAGGACTCCAGGAGTTGGAGGGGCAGCCAGAGCCCCCCGGCTGGGCAGCACTCAGTGCCTGCATCTCCCAGGGATGGGTTTACAAAGGTTGTTAAAGATAGACTTAGTATGCCTGGCAGTTTTTCTCTGTGTTTTAGTTTGTGCTGATCCTGCCTTCTTAATTTGTGTTAATTGTGCTTTCTTATGTTAATAAAGAAGGGGAAGATGTGGGAGTGTGGCCATGGGGGTCGACAAGCCCCATGGTTGGTGATAACATCGGACTCTTAAAGATGAGACCATCAGGAAAGTAAAGCCTTGAGAGGGAACAAAGAAGGGTGATTCAGGAGACACCTTAACCAGGGACATGAAGAACAGGAACAGGGATAGTCTAACAGAACAGGGAGGAAAACAAAAAAGGAATGAATAGGGACAGGCTATCAGAACAGGGACAAACAAAAAACAGCGTATGGGAGGGTCTCGCTGGCATAGGCAGGACCCACAAAGAAGGACTCCAGGAGTTGGAGGGGCAGCCAGAGCCCCCCTGCTGGGCAGCACTCAGTGCCTGCCACTCCCAGGGATGGGGTTACAAAGTTTGTAAAAGATGGAATTAGTATGCCTGGCAGTTTTTCTCTGTGTTTTTGTTTGTGTTGATCCTGCCTTCTTAATTTGTGTTAATCGCGCTTTCTTAAGTTAATGAAGAAGGGGAAGATGTGGGAGTGTGGCCATGGGGGTCGACAAGCCCCATGGTTGGTGATAACATCGGACTCTTAAAGTAGAGACCATCAGGAAAGTAAAGCCTTGAGAGGGAACAAAGAAGGGTGATTCAGGAGACACCTTAAGCAGGGACATGAAGAACAGGAACAGGGACAGGCTAACAGAGCAGGGAGAAACAAAAAACAGCATATGGGAGGGTCCCACTGGCGTATGCCGGACCCACAAACAAGGACTCCAGGAGTTGGAGGGGCAGCCAGAGCCCCCCGGCTGGGCAGCACTCAGTTCCTGCCTCTCCCAGGGATGGTTTTACAAAGATTGTTAAAGATAGACTTAGTATGCCTGGCAGTTTTTCTCTGTGTTTTAGTTTGTGTTGGTCCTGCCTTCTTAATTTGTGTTAATCGCGCTTTCTTATGTTAATAAAGAAGGGGGAGATGTGGGAGTGTGGCCATGGGGGTCGACAGGCCCCATGGTTGGTGATAACATCCGACTCTTAAAGATGAGGCCATCAGGAATTTAAAGATTTGAGAGGGAACAAAGACGGGTGATTCAGGTGACACCTTCTTGTCTGGGGTGTCTAGTTCTCCAGCCATTAATGCATGGAAGTGGCTGGGTGTTTGCTGTTGCAGGGCAAAATTGTTTAACCAATGACTAATTAGTGGAAAGGTACTGCTGTGAGGTGGAAGTTATAGGAAGGGAGCCTTTCCTGAATAAGGGATAGAATGAAGTTGTGCCCTCACTCTGAGAGATGAAGTTATGCCCTCAGTAAGAGAGAGTTCAAGTTATGTCATCAATAATGAGGTAGCAGTTACAGATCCTGAAAGAACCCCGGTGTCCGAGCGGTCTTTACGCCACAAATCGCCCCCCAACAGGGACATGAAAACGAACAGGGACGAGAAGAATACAAACAGGGACATGAAGAAGAGGAACAGGGACAGGCAAACAGAACAGGGACAAAAACAAAAAAGGAATGAATAGGGACAGGAAAACGGAACAGGGACAAAAACAGAAAAGGAATGATCAGGTACAGGCTAACAGAACAGGGATGACCAAAAAGAGCATATGGGAGGGCCACGATGGTTTACGCAGGACCCCCAAACAAGGACTCCAGGAGTTGGAGGGGCAGCCAGAGCCCCCCGGCTGGGCAGCACTCAGTGCCTGCCTCTCCCAGGGATTGGGGTTATAAAGTTTGTTAAAGATAGACTTAGTATGCCTGGCAGTTTTTCTCTGTATTTTAGTTTGTGTTAATAGTGCTTTCTTAATTTGTGTTTCTCTTGCTTTCTTAATTTCTGTTAATCGCGCCTTCTTAATTTGTGTTAAACCTGCTTTCTTAATTTGTGTTAATCGAGCTCTTTTATGTTAATAAAGGAGGGGGAGATGTGGGAGCCTGGCCATGGGGTTAGACAAGCCCCATGGTTGGTGATAAGATCTGACTAATAAAGTAGAGACCATCAGGAAAGTAAAGCCTTGAGAGGGAACAAAGAAGGGTGATTCAGGAGACACCTTAAACAGGGACATGAAGAACAGGAACAGGGATAGTCTAACAGAACAGGGACGAAAATAAAAAAGTAATGAATAGGGACAGGCTATCAGAACAGGGACAAACAAAAAACAGCGTATGGGAGGGTCTCGCTGGCATAGGCAGGACCCCCAAACAAGGACTCCAGGAGTTGGAGGGGCAGCCAGAGCCCCCCGGCTGGGCAGCACTCAGTGCCTGCCTCTCCCAGGGTTGTGGTTACAAAGTTTGTTAAAGATGGAATTAGTATGCCTGGCATTTTTTCTCTGTATTTTAATTTGTGTTAATAGTGCTTTCTTAATTTGTGTTTCTCTAGCTTTCTTAATTTCTGTTAATCGTGCCTTCTTAATTTGTGTTAAACCTGCTTTCTTAATTTGTGTTAATCGAGCTCTTTTATGTTAATAAAGAAGGGGGAGATGTGGGAGCCTGGCCATGGGGGTCGACAAGTCCCATGGTTGGTGATAACATCCGACTCTTAAAGATGAGGCCATCAGGAAACTAAAGAGTTGAGAGGGAACAAAGAAGGGTGATTCAGGAGACACCTTAAACAGGGACATGAAGAACAGGAACAGGGATAGTCTAACAGAACAGGGACAAAAACAAAAAAGGAATGAATAGGGACAGGCTATCAGAACAGGGACAAACAAAAAACAGCATATGGGAGGGTCCCACTGGCGTATGCTGGACCCACAAACAAGGACTCCAGGAGTTGGAGGGGCAGCCAGAGCCCCCCGGCTGGGCAGCACTCAGTGCCTGCCTCTCCCAGGGATGGTTTTACAAAGATTGTTAAAGATAGACTTAGTATGCCTGGCAGTTTTTCTCTGTTTTAGTTTGTGTTGATCCTGCCTTCTTAATTTGTGTTAATCGCGCTTTCTTAAGTTAATAAAGAAGGGGAAGGTGTGGGAGTGTGGCCATGGGGGTCGACAAGCCCCATGGTTGGTGATAACATCAGACTCTTAAAGATGAAACCATCAGGAAAGTAAAGCCTTGAGAGGGAACAAAGAAGGGTGATTCAGGAGACACCTTAAACAGGGACATGAAGAACAGGAACAGGGATAGTCTAACAGAACAGGGACAAAAACAAAAAAGGAATGAATAGGGACAGGCTATCAGAACAGGGACAAACAAAAAACAGCGTATGGGAGGGTCTCGCTGGCATAGGCAGGACCCCCAAACAAGGACTCCAGGAGTTGGAGGGGCAGCCAGAGCCCCCCGGCTGGGCAGCACTCAGTGCCTGCCTCTCCCAGGGATGGGGTTGCAAAGTTTGTTAAAGATAGTCTTAGTATGCCTGGCAGTTTTTCTCTGTGTTTTAGTTTGTGTTGATCCTGCCTTCTTAATTTGTGTTAATTGCGCTTTCTTATGTTAATAAAGAAGGAGGAGATGTGGGAGTGTGGCCATGGGGGCCGACAAGCCCCATGGTTGGTGATCACATCCGACTCTTAAAGATGAGGCCATGAGGAAAGTAAAGCCTTGAGAGGGAACAAAGAAGGGTGATTCAGGAGACACCTTAAGCAGGGACATGAAGAACAGGAACAGGGACAGGCTAACAGAGCAGGGAGAAACAAAAAACAGCATATGGGAGGGTCCCACTGGCATAGGCAGGACCCACAAACAAGGACTCCAGGAGTTGGAGGGGCAGCCAGAGCCCCCCAGCTGGGCAGCACTCAGTGCCTGCCACTCCCCGCGATGGGGTTGCAAAGTTTGTTAAAGATGGAATTAGTATGCCTGGCAGTTTTTCTCTGTATTTTAGTTTGTGTTAATAGTGCTTTCTTAATTTGTGTTACTCTTGCTTTCTTAATTTCTGTTAATCGCGCCTTCTTAATTTGTGTTAATCGAGCTCTTTTATGTTAATAAAGAAGGGGGAGATGTGGGAGCATGGCCATGGGGGTCGACAAGTCCCATGGTTGGTGATAACATCCAACTCTTAAAGATGAGACCATCAGGAAAGTAAAGCCTTGAGAGGGAATAAAGAAGGGTGATTCAGGAGACACCTTAAGCAGGGACATGAAGAACAGGAACAGGGATAGTCTAACAGAACAGGGACGAAAACAAAAAGGGAATGAATAGGGACAGGCTATCAGAACAGGGACAAACAAAAAACAGCCTATGGGAGGGTCTCGCTGGCATAGGCAGGACCCAGAAACAAGGACTCCAGGAGTTGGAGGGGCAGCCAGAGCCCCCCGGCTGGGCAGCACTCAGTGCCTGCCTCTCCCAGGGATGGTTTTACAAAGATTGTTAAAGATAGACTTAGTATGCCTGGCAGTTTTTCTCTGTGTTTTAGTTTGTGTTGATCCTGCCTTCTTAATTTGTGTTAATTGCACTTTCTTATGTTAATAAAGAAGGGGAAGATGTGGGAGTGTGGCCATGGGGGTCGACAAGCCCCATGGTTGGTGATCACATCCGACTCTTAAAGATGAGACCATGAGGAAAGTAAAGCCTTGAGAGGGAACAAAGAAGGGTGATTCAGGAGACACCTTAAGGAGGGACATGAAGAACAGGAACAGGGATAGTCTAACAGAACAGGGACAAAAACAAAAAAGGAATGAATAGGGACAGGCTATCAGAACAGGGACAAACAAAAAACAGCGTATGGGAGGGTCTCGCTGGCATAGGCAGGACCCACAAACAAGGACTCCAGGAGTTGGAGGGGCAGCCAGAGCCCCCCAGCTGGGCAGCACTCAGTGCCTGCCTCTCCCAGGGATGGGGTTACAAAGTTTGTTAAAGATGGAATTAGTATGCCTGGCAGTTTTTCTCTGTATTTTAGTTTGTGTTAATAGTGCTTTCTTAATTTGTGTTACTCTTGCTTTCTTAATTTCTGTTAATCGCGCCTTCTTAATTTGTGTTAAACCTGCTTTCTTAATTTGTGTTAATCGAGCTCTTTTAGGTTAATAAAGAAGGGGGAGATGTGGGAGCCTGGCCATGGGGGTCGACAAGTCCCATGGTTGGTGATAACATCCGACTCTTAAAGATGAGGCCATGAGGAAAGTAAAGCCTTGAGAGGGAACAAAGAAGGGTGATTCAGGAGACACCTTAAACAGGGACATGAAGAACAGGAACAGGGACAGTCTAACAGAACAGGGACAAACAAAAAACAGCGTATGGGAGGGTCTCGCTGGCATAGGCAGGACCCAGAAACAAGGACTCCAGGAGTTGGAGGGGCAGCCAGAGCCCCCCGGCTGGGCAGCACTCAGTGCCTGCCTCTCCCAGGGATGGGGTTACAAAGTTTGTTAAAGATGGAATTAGTATGCCTGGCAGTTTTTCTCTGTATTTTAGTTTGTGTTAATAGTGCTTTCTTAATTTGTGTTACTCTTGCTTTCTTAATTTCTGTTAATCGCGCCTTCATAATTTGTGTTAAACCTGCTTTCTTAATTTGTGTTAATCGAGCTCTTTTATGTTAATAAAGAAGGAGGAGATGTGGGAGCGTGGCCATGGGGGTCGACAAGTCCCATGGTTGGTGATAACATCCAACTCTTAAGGATGAGACCATCAGGAATTTAAAGAGTTGAGAGGGAACAAAGAAGGGTGATTCAGGTGACACCTTCTTGTCTGGGGTGGCTAGTTCTCCAGCCATTAATGCATGGAAGTGGCTGGGTGTTTGCTGTTGCCGGGCAAAGTTGTTGACCAATGACTAGTTAGTGGAAAGGTACTGCTGTGAGGCGGAAGTTATAGGAAGGGAGCCTTTCCTGAATAAGGGATAGAATGAAGTTGTGCCCTCACTCTGAGAGATGAAGTTATGCCCTCAGTAAGAGAGAGTTCAAGTTATGTCATCAATAAAGAGGTAGCAGTTACAGATCCTGAAAGAACCCCGTTGTCCATGCGGTCTTTACGCCACAAATCGCCCCCCAACAGGGACAAGAAAACGAACAGGGACGAGAAGAAAACAAACAGGGACATGAAGAACAGGAACAGGGACAGGCTAACAGAACAGGGACAAAAACAAAAAAGGAATGAATAGGGACAGGCAAACGGAACAGATAAAAGAAAAAAAAAGGAATGAATAGGTACAGGCTAACAGAACAGGGACGAACAAAAAGAGCTTATGGGAGGGTCACGCTGGCTTACGCAGGACCCCCAAACAAGGACTCCAGGAGTTGGAGGGGCAGCCAGAGCCCCCCGGTTGGGCAGCACTCAGTGCCTGCCTATCCCAGGGATGGGGTTGCAAAGTTTGTTAAAGATAGTCTTAGTATGCCTGGCAGTTTTTCTCTGTGTTTTAGTTTGTGTTGGTCCTGCCTTCTTAATTTGTGTTAATCGCGCTTTCTTATGTTAATAAAGAAGGGGAAGATGTGGGAGTGTGGCCATGGGGGTCGACAGGCCCCATGGTTGGTGATAACATCCGACTCTTAAAGATGAGGCCATCAGGAATTTAAAGATTTGAGAGGGAACAAAGAAGGGTGATTCAGGTGACACCTTCTTGTCTGGGGTGGCTAGTTCTCCAGCCATTAATGCATGGAAGTGGCCGGGTGTTTGCTGTTGCAGGGCAAAATTGTTTAACCAATGACTAGTTAGTGGAAAGGTAATGCTGTGAGGCTGAAGTTATAGGAAGGGAGTCTTTCCTGAATAAGGGATAGAATGAAGTTGTGCCCTCACTCTGAGAGATGAAGTTATGCCCTCAGTAAGAGAGAGTTCAAGTTATGTCATCAATAATGAGGTAGCAGTTACAGATCCTGAAAGAACCCCGGTGTCCGTGCGGTCTTTACGCCACAAATCGCCCCCCAACAGGGACATGAAAACGAACAGGGACGAGAAGAATACAAACAGGGACATGAAGAAGAGGAACAGGGACAGGCAAACAGCACAGGGACAAAAACAAAAAAGGAATGAATAGGGACAGGCAAACGGAACAGGGACAAAAACAGAAAAGGAATGATCAGATACAGGCTAACAGAACAGGGATGACCAAAAAGAGCATATGGGAGGGTCACGATGGTTTACGCAGGACCCCCAAACAAGGACTCCAGGAGTTGGAGGGGCAGCCAGAGCCCCCCGGCTGGGCAGCACTCAGTGCCAGCCTCTCCCAGGGATGGGGTTATAAAGTTTGTTAAAGATGGAATTAGTATGCCTGGCAGTTTTTCTCTGTATTTTAGTTTGTGTTAATAGTGCTTTCTTAATTTGTGTTACTCTTGCTTTCTTAATTTCTGTTAATCGCGCCTTCTTAATTGGTGTTAAACCTGCTTTCTTAATTTGTGTTAATCGAGCTCTTTTATGTTAATAAAGAAGGGGGAGTTGTAGGAGTGTGGCCATGGGGGTCGACAAGTCCCATGGTTGGTGATAACATCCGACTCTTAAAGATGAGGCCATCAGGAAAGTAAAGAGTTGAGAGGGAACAAAGAAGGGTGATTCAGGAGACACCTTAAACAGGGACATGAAGAACAGGGACAGGCTAACAGAGCAGGGAGAAACAAAAAACAGCCTATGGGAGGGTCTCGCTGGCATATGCTAGACCCACAAACAAGGACTCCAGGAGTTGGAGGGGCAGCCAGAGCCCCCCGGCTGGGCAGCACTCAGTGCCTGCATCTCCCAGGGATGGGTTTACAAAGGTTGTTAAAGATAGACTTAGTATGCCTGGCAGTTTTTCTCTGTGTTTTATTTTGTGCTGATCCTGCCTTCTTAATTTGTGTTAATTGTGCTTTCTTATGTTAATAAAGAAGGGGAAGATGTGGGAGTGTGGCCATGGGGGTCGACAAGCCCCATGGTTGGTGATAACATCCGACTCTTAAAGATGAGACCATCAGGAAAGTAAAGCCTTGAGAGGGAACAAAGAAGGGTGATTCAGGAGACACCTTAACCAGGGACATGAAGAACAGGAACAGGGATAGTCTAACAGAACAGGGAGGAAAACAAAAAAGGAATGAATAGGGACAGGCTATCAGAACAGGGACAAACAAAAAACAGCGTATGGGAGGGTCTCGCTGGCATAGGCAGGACCCACAAAGAAGGACTCCAGGAGTTGGAGGGGAAGCCAGAGCCCCCCTGCTGGGCAGCACTCAGTGCCTGCATCTCCCAGGGATGGGGTTACAAAGTCTATAAAAGATGGAATTAGTATGCCTGGCAGTTTTTCTCTGTGTTTTAGTTTGTGTTGATCCTGCCTTCTTAATTTGTGTTAATCGCGCTTTCTTAAGTTAATGAAGAAGGGGAAGATGTGGGAGTGTGGCCATGGGGGTCGACAAGCCCCATGGTTGGTGATAACATCGGACTCTTAAAGTAGAGACCATCATGAAAGTAAAGCCTTGAGAGGGAACAAAGAAGGGTGATTCAGGAGACACCTTAAGCAGGGACATGAAGAACAGGAACAGGGACAGGCTAACAGAACAGGGACAAAAGAAAAAAGGAATGAATAGGGACATGCTATCAGAACAGCGACAAACAAAAAACAGCGTATGGGAGGGTCTCGCTGGCATAGGCAGGACCCACAAACAAGGACTCCAGGAGTTGGAGGGGCAGCCAGAGCCCCCCAGCTGGGAAGCACTCAGTGCCTGCCTCTCCCAGGGATGGGGTTACAAAGTTTGTTAAAGATGGAATTAGTATGCCTGGCAGTTTTTCTCTGTATTTTAGTTTGTGTTAATAGTGCTTTCTTAATTTGTGTTACTCTTGCTTTCTTAATTTCTGTTAATCGCGCCTTCATAATTTGTGTTAAACCTGCTTTCTTAATTTGTGTTAATCGAGCTCTTTTATGTTAATAAAGAAGGGGGAGTTGTGGGAGCATGGCCGTGGGGGTCGACAAGTCCCATGGTTGGTGATAACATCTGACTCTTAAAGATGAGGCCATCAGGAAAGTAAAGCCTTGAGAGGGAACAAAGAAGGGTGATTCAGGAGACACCTTAAACAGGGACATGAAGAACAGGAACAGGGACAGGCTAACAGAGCAGGGAGAAACAAAAAACAGCATATGGGAGGGTCCCACTGGCGTATGCTGGACCCACAAACAAGGACTCCAGGAGTTGGAGGGGCAGCCAGAGCCCCCCGGCTGGGCAGCACTCAGTGCCTGCCTCTCCCACGGCTGGTTTTACAAAGATTGTTAAAGATAGACTTAGTATGCCTGGCAGTTTTTCTCTGTGTTTTAGTTTGTGTTGGTCCTGCCTTCTTAATTTGTGTTAATCGCGCTTTCTTATGTTAATAAAGAAGGGGGAGATGTGGGAGCATGGCCATGGGGGTCCACAAGCCCTATGGTTGGTGATAACATCCGACTCTTAAAGATGAGGCCATCAGGAAACTAAAGAGTTGAGAGGGAACAAAGAAGGGTGATTCAGGAGACACCTTAAACAGGGACATGAAAAACAGGAACAGGGATAGTCTAACAGAACAGGGACGAAAACAAAAAAAGGAATGAATAGGGACAGGCTATCAGAACAGGGACAAACAAAAAACAGCGTATGGGAGGGTCTCGCTGGCATAGGCAGGACCCAGAAACAAGGACTCCAGGAGTTGGAGGGGCAGCCAGAGCCCCCCGGCTGGGCAGCACTCAGTGCCTGCCTCTCCCACGGCTGGTTTTACAAAGGTTGTTAAACATAGACTTAGTATGCCTGGCAGTCTTTCTCTGTGTTTTAGTTTGTGTTGGTCCTGCCTTCTTAATTTGTGTTAATCGCGCTTTCTTATGTTAATAAAGAAGGGGAAGATGTGGGAGTGTGGCCATGGGGGTCGACAGGCCCCATGGTTGGTGATAACATCTGACTCTTAAAGATGAGGCCATCAGGAATTTAAAGATTTGAGAGGGAACAAAGAAGGGTGATTCAGGTGACACCTTCTTGTCTGGGGTGTCTAGTTCTCCAGCCATTAATGCATGGAAGTGGCTGGGTGTTTGCTGTTGCAGGGCAAAATCGTTTAACCAATGACTAATTAGTGGAAAGGTACTGCTGTGAGGTGGAAGTTATAGGAAGGGAGCCTTTCCTGAATAAGGGATAGAATGAAGTTGTGCCCTCACTCTGAGAGATGAAGTTATGCCCTCAGTAAGAGAGAGTTCAAGTTATGTCATCAATAATGAGGTAGCAGTTACAGATCCTGAAAGAACCCCGGTGTCCGAGCGGTCTTTACGCCACAAATCGCCCCCCAACAGGGACATGAAAACGAACAGGGACGAGAAGAATACAAACAGGGACATGAAGAAGAGGAACAGGGACAGGCAAACAGAACAGGGACAAAAACAAAAAAGGAATGAATAGGGACAGGAAAACGGAACAGGGACAAAAACAGAAAAGGAATGATCAGGTACAGGCTAACAGAACAGGGATGACCAAAAAGAGCATATGGGAGGGCCACGATGGTTTACGCAGGACCCCCAAACAAGGACTCCAGGAGTTGGAGGGGCAGCCAGAGCCCCCCGGCTGGGCAGCACTCAGTGCCTGCCTCTCCCAGGGATGGGGTTATAAAGTTTGTTAAAGATAGACTTAGTATGCCTGGCAGTTTTTCTCTGTATTTTAGTTTGTGTTAATAGTGCTTTCTTAATTTGTGTTTCTCTTGCTTTCTTAATTTCTGTTAATCGCGCCTTCTTAATTTGTGTTAAACCTGCTTTCTTAATTTGTGTTAATCGAGCTCTTTTATGTTAATAAAGGAGGGGGAGATGTGGGAGCCTGGCCATGGGGTTAGACAAGCCCCATGGTTGGTGATAAGATCTGACTAATAAAGTAGAGACCATCAGGAAAGTAAAGCCTTGAGAGGGAACAAAGAAGGGTGATTCAGGAGACACCTTAAACAGGGACATGAAGAACAGGAACAGGGATAGTCTAACAGAACAGGGACGAAAATAAAAAAGTAATGAATAGGGACAGGCTATCAGAACAGGGACAAACAAAAAACAGCGTATGGGAGGGTCTCGCTGGCATAGGCAGGACCCCCAAACAAGGACTCCAGGAGTTGGAGGGGCAGCCAGAGCCCCCCGGCTGGGCAGCACTCAGTGCCTGCCTCTCCCAGGGTTGTGGTTACAAAGTTTGTTAAAGATGGAATTAGTATGCCTGGCATTTTTTCTCTGTATTTTAATTTGTGTTAATAGTGCTTTCTTAATTTCTGTTAATCGTGCCTTCTTAATTTGTGTTAAACCTGCTTTCTTAATTTGTGTTAATCGAGCTCTTTTATGTTAATAAAGAAGGGGGAGATGTGGGAGCCTGGCCATGGGGGTCGACAAGTCCCATGGTTGGTGATAACATCCAACTCTTAAAGATGAGGCCATCAGGAAACTAAAGAGTTGAGAGGGAACAAAGAAGGGTGATTCAGGAGACACCTTAAACAGGGACATGAAGAACAGGAACAGGGATAGTCTAACAGAACAGGGACAAAAACAAAAAAGGAATGAATAGGGACAGGCTATCAGAACAGGGACAAACAAAAAACAGCATATGGGAGGGTCCCACTGGCGTATGCTGGACCCACAAACAAGGACTCCAGGAGTTGGAGGGGCAGCCAGAGCCCCCCGGCTGGGCAGCACTCAGTGCCTGCCTCTCCCAGGGATGGTTTTACAAAGATTGTTAAAGATAGACTTAGTATGCCTGGCAGTTTTTCTCTGTTTTAGTTTGTGTTGATCCTGCCTTCTTAATTTGTGTTAATCGCGCTTTCTTAAGTTAATAAAGAAGGGGAAGATGTGGGAGTGTGGCCATGGGGGTCGACAAGCCCCATGGTTGGTGATAACATCGGGCTCTTAAAGATGAAACCATCAGGAAAGTAAAGCCTTGAGAGGGAACAAAGAAGGGTGATTCAGGAGACACCTTAAACAGGGACATGAAGAACAGGAACAGGGATAGTCTAACAGAACAGGGACAAAAACAAAAAAGGAATTAATAGGGACATGCTATCAGAACAGGGACAAACAAAAAACAGCGTATGGGAGGGTCTCGCTGGCATAGGCAGGACCCACAAACAAGGACTCCAGGAGTTGGAGGGGCAGCCAGAGCCCCCCAGCTGGGCAGCACTCAGTGCCTGCCTCTCCCAGGGATGGGGTTACAAAGTTTGTTAAAGATGGAATTAGTATGCCTGGCAGTTTTTCTCTGTATTTTAGTTTGTGTTAATAGTGCTTTCTTAATTTGTGTTACTCTTGCTTTCTTAATTTCTGTTAATCGCGCCTTCTTAATTGGTGTTAAACCTGCTTTCTTAATTTGTGTTAATCGAGCTCTTTTATGTTAATAAAGAAGGGGGAGTTGTAGGAGTGTGGCCGTGGGGGTCGACAAGTCCCATGGTTGGTGATAACATCAGACTCTTAAAGATGAGGCCATCAGGAAAGTAAAGCCTTGAGAGGGAACAAAGAAGGGTGATTCAGGAGACACCTTAAACAGGGACATGAAGAACAGGAACAGGGATAGTCTAACAGAACAGGGACAAAAACAAAAAAGGAATTAATAGGGACATGCTATCAGAACAGGGACAAACAAAAAACAGCGTATGGGAGGGTCTCGCTGGCATAGGCAGGACCCAGAAACAAGGACTCCAGGAGTTGGAGGGGCAGCCAGAGCCCCCCGGCTGGGCAGCACTCAGTGCCTGCCTCTCCCACGGCTGGTTTTACAAAGGTTGTTAAACATAGACTTAGTATGCCTGGCAGTCTTTCTCTGTGTTTTAGTTTGTGTTGGTCCTGCCTTCTTAATTTGTGTTAATCGCGCTTTCTTATGTTAATAAAGAAGGGGAAGATGTGGGAGTGTGGCCATGGGGGTCGACAGGCCCCATGGTTGGTGATAACATCCGACTCTTAAAGATGAGGCCATCAGGAATTTAAAGATTTGAGAGGGAAAAAAGAAGGGTGATTCAGGTGACACCTTCTTGTCTGGGGTGGCTAGTTCTCCAGCCATTAATGCATGGAAGTGGCTGGGTGTTTGCTGTTGCAGGGCAAAATTGTTTAACCAATGACTAGTTAGTGGAAAGGTACTGCTGTGAGGCGGAAGTTATAGGAAGGGAGCCTTTCCTGAATAAGGGATAGAATGAAGTTGTGCCCTCACTCTGAGAGATGAAGTTATGCCCTCAGTAAGAGAGAGTTCAAGTTATGTCATCAATAATGAGGTAGCAGTTACAGATCCTGAAAGAACCCCGGTGTCCGTGCGGTCTTTACGCCACAAATCGCCCCCCAACAGGGACATGAAAACGAACAGGGACGAGAAGAATACAAACAGGGACATGAAGAAGAGGAACAGGGACAGGCAAACAGCACAGGGACAAAAACAAAAAAGGAATGAATAGGGACAGGCAAACGGAACAGGGACAAAAACAGAAAAGGAATGATCAGATACAGGCTATCAGAACAGGGACAAACAAAAAACAGCGTATGGGAGGGTCTCGCTGGCATAGGCAGGACCCACAAACAAGGACTCCAGGAGTTGGAGGGGCAGCCAGAGCCCCCCAGCTGGGCAGCACTCAGTGCCAGCCTCTCCCAGGGATGGGGTTATAAAGTTTGTTAAAGATGGAATTAGTATGCCTGGCAGTTTTTCTCTGTATTTTAGTTTGTGTTAATAGTGCTTTCTTAATTTGTGTTACTCTTGCTTTCTTAATTTCTGTTAATCGCGCCTTCTTAATTGGTGTTAAACCTGCTTTCTTAATTTGTGTTAATCGAGCTCTTTTATGTTAATAAAGAAGGGGGAGTTGTAGGAGTGTGGCCATGTGGGTCGACAAGTCCCATGGTTGGTGATAACATCCGACTCTTAAAGATGAGGCCATCAGGAAAGTAAAGAGTTGAGAGGGAACAAAGAAGGGTGATTCAGGAGACACCTTAAACAGGGACATGAAGAACAGGGACAGGCTAACAGAGCAGGGAGAAACAAAAAACAGCGTATGGGAGGGTCTCGCTGGCATATGCTAGACCCACAAACAAGGACTCCAGGAGTTGGAGGGGCAGCCAGAGCCCCCCGGCTGGGCAGCACTCAGTGCCTGCATCTCCCAGGGATGGGTTTACAAAGGTTGTTAAAGATAGACTTAGTATGCCTGGCAGTTTTTCTCTGTGTTTTAGTTTGTGCTGATCCTGCCTTCTTAATTTGTGTTAATTGTGCTTTCTTATGTTAATAAAGAAGGGGAAGATGTGGGAGTGTGGCCATGGGTTCGACAAGCCCCATGGTTGGTGATAACATCCGACTCTTAAAGATGAGACCATCAGGAAAGTAAAGCCTTGAGAGGGAACAAAGAAGGGTGATTCAGGAGACACCTTAACCAGGGACATGAAGAACAGGAACAGGGATAGTCTAACAGAACAGGGAGGAAAACAAAAAAGGAATGAATAGGGACAGGCTATCAGAACAGGGACAAACAAAAAACAGCGTATGGGAGGGTCTCGCTGGCATAGGCAGGACCCACAAAGAAGGACTCCAGGAGTTGGAGGGGAAGCCAGAGCCCCCCTGCTGGGCAGCACTCAGTGCCTGCATCTCCCAGGGATGGGGTTACAAAGTCTGTAAAAGATGGAATTAGTATGCCTGGCAGTTTTTCTCTGTGTTTTAGTTTGTGTTGATCCTGCCTTCTTAATTTGTGTTAATCGCGCTTTCTTATGTTAATAAAGAAGGGGGAGATGTGGGAGTGTGGCCATGGGGGTCGACAGGCCCCATGGTTGGTGATAACATCCGACTCTTAAAGATGAGGCCATCAGGAATTTAAAGATTTGAGAGGGAACAAAGAAGGGTGATTCAGGTGACACCTTCTTGTCTGGGGTGTCTAGTTCTCCAGCCATTAATGCATGGAAGTGGCTGGGTGTTTGCTGTTGCAGGGCAAAATCGTTTAACCAATGACTAATTAGTGGAAAGGTACTGCTGTGAGGTGGAAGTTATAGGAAGGGAGCCTTTCCTGAATAAGGGATAGAATGAAGTTGTGCCCTCACTCTGAGAGATGAAGTTATGCCCTCAGTAAGAGAGAGTTCAAGTTATGTCATCAATAATGAGGTAGCAGTTACAGATCCTGAAAGAACCCCGGTGTCCGAGCGGTCTTTACGCCACAAATCGCCCCCCAACAGGGACATGAAAACGAACAGGGACGAGAAGAATACAAACAGGGACATGAAGAAGAGGAACAGGGACAGGCAAACAGAACAGGGACAAAAACAAAAAAGGAATGAATAGGGACAGGAAAACGGAACAGGGACAAAAACAGAAAAGGAATGATCAGGTACAGGCTAACAGAACAGGGATGACCAAAAAGAGCATATGGGAGGGCCACGATGGTTTACGCAGGACCCCCAAACAAGGACTCCAGGAGTTGGAGGGGCAGCCAGAGCCCCCCGGCTGGGCAGCACTCAGTGCCTGCCTCTCCCAGGGATGGGGTTATAAAGTTTGTTAAAGATATACTTAGTATGCCTGGCAGTTTTTCTCTGTATTTTAGTTTGTGTTAATAGTGCTTTCTTAATTTGTGTTTCTCTTGCTTTCTTAATATCTGTTAATCGCGCCTTCTTAATTTGTGTTAAACCTGCTTTCTTAATTTGTGTTAATCGAGCTCTTTTATGTTAATAAAGGAGGGGGAGATGTGGGAGCCTGGCCATGGGGTTAGACAAGCCCCATGGTTGGTGATAAGATCTGACTAATAAAGTAGAGACCATCAGGAATTTAAAGAGTTGAGAGGGAACAAAGAAGGGTGATTCAGGAGACACCTTAAACAGGGACATGAAGAACAGGAACAGGGATAGTCTAACAGAACAGGGACGAAAATAAAAAAGTAATGAATAGGGACAGGCTATCAGAACAGGGACAAACAAAAAACAGCGTATGGGAGGGTCTCGCTGGCATAGGCAGGACCCCCAAACAAGGACTCCAGGAGTTGGAGGGGCAGCCAGAGCCCCCCGGCTGGGCAGCACTCAGTGCCTGCCTCTCCCAGGGTTGTGGTTACAAAGTTTGTTAAAGATGGAATTAGTATGCCTGGCATTTTTTCTCTGTATTTTAATTTGTGTTAATAGTGCTTTCTTAATTTGTGTTTCTCTAGCTTTCTTAATTTCTGTTAATCGTGCCTTCTTAATTTGTGTTAAACCTGCTTTCTTAATTTGCGTTAATCGAGCTCTTTTATGTTAATAAAGAAGGGGGAGATGTGGGAGCCTGGCCATGGGGGTCGACAAGTCCCATGGTTGGTGATAACATCCGACTCTTAAAGATGAGGCCATGAGGAAAGTAAAGCCTTGAGAGGGAACAAAGAAGGGTGATTCAGGAGACACCTTAAACAGGGACATGAAGAACAGGAACAGGGATAGTCTAACAGAACAGGGACGAAAACAAAAAGGGAATGAATAGGGACAGGCTATCAGAACAGGGACAAACAAAAAACAGCCTATGGGAGGGTCTCGCTGGCATAGGCAGGACCCACAAACAAGGACTCCAGGAGTTGGAGGGGCAGCCAGAGCCCCCCGGCTGGGCAGCACTCAGTGCCTGCCTCTCCCAGGGATTGTTTTACAAAGATTGTTAAAGATAGACTTAGTATGCCTGGCAGTTTTTCTCTGTGTTTTAGTTTGTGTTGATCCTGCCTTCTTAATTTGTGTTAATTGCGCTTTCTTATGTTAATAAAGAAGGGGAAGATGTGGGAGTGTGGCCATGGGGGTCGACAAGCCCCATGGTTGGTGATCACATCCGACTCTTAAAGATGAGACCATGAGGAAAGTAAAGCCTTGAGAGGGAACAAAGAAGGGTGATTCAGGAGACACCTTAAACAGGGACATGAAGAACAGGAACAGGGACAGGCTAACAGAGCAGGGAGAAACAAAAAACAGCATATGGGAGGGTCTCGCTGGCATAGGCAGGACCCACAAACAAGGACTCCAGGAGTTGGAGGGGCAGCCAGAGCCCCCCAGCTGGGCAGCACTCAGTGCCTGCCTCTCCCAGGGATGGGGTTACAAAGTTTGTTAAAGATGGAATTAGTATGCCTGGCAGTTTTTCTCTGTATTTTAGTTTGTGTTAATAGTGCTTTCTTAATTTGTGTTACTCTTGCTTTCTTAATTTCTGTTAATCGCGCCTTCTTAATTTGTGTTAAACCTGCTTTCTTAATTTGTGTTAATCGAGCTCTTTTAGGTTAATAAAGAAGGGGGAGATGTGGGAGCCTGGCCATGGGGGTCGACAAGCCCCATGGTTGGTGATAACATCCAACTCTTAAGGATGAGACCATCAGGATTTTAAAGAGTTGAGAGGGAACAAAGAAGGGTTATTCAGGTGACACCTTCTTGTCTGGGGTGGCTAGTTCTCCAGCCATTAATGCATGGAAGTGGCTGGGTGTTTGCTGTTGCCGGGCAAAGTTGTTGACCAATGACTAGTTAGTGGAAAGGTACTGCTGTGAGGCGGAAGTTATAGGAAGGGAGCCTTTCCTGAATAAGGGATAGAATGAAGTTGTGCCCTCACTCTGAGAGATGAAGTTATGCCCTCAGTAAGAGAGAGTTCAAGTTATGTCATCAATAAAGAGGTAGCAGTTACAGATCCTGAAAGAACCCCGGTGTCCGAGCGGTCTTTACGCCACAAATCGCCCCCCAACAGGGACATGAAAACGAACAGGGACGAGAAGAATACAAACAGGGACATGAAGAAGAGGAACAGGGACAGGCAAACAGAACAGGGACAAAAACAAAAAAGGAATGAATAGGGACAGGAAAACGGAACAGGGACAAAAACAGAAAAGGAATGATCAGGTACAGGCTAACAGAACAGGGATGACCAAAAAGAGCATATGGGAGGGCCACGATGGTTTACGCAGGACCCCCAAACAAGGACTCCAGGAGTTGGAGGGGCAGCCAGAGCCCCCCGGCTGGGCAGCACTCAGTGCCTGCCTCTCCCAGGGATGGGGTTATAAAGTTTGTTAAAGATATACTTAGTATGCCTGGCAGTTTTTCTCTGTATTTTAGTTTGTGTTAATAGTGCTTTCTTAATTTGTGTTTCTCTTGCTTTCTTAATATCTGTTAATCGCGCCTTCTTAATTTGTGTTAAACCTGCTTTCTTAATTTGTGTTAATCGAGCTCTTTTATGTTAATAAAGGAGGGGGAGATGTGGGAGCCTGGCCATGGGGTTAGACAAGCCCCATGGTTGGTGATAAGATCTGACTAATAAAGTAGAGACCATCAGGAAAGTAAAGCCTTGAGAGGGAACAAAGAAGGGTGATTCAGGAGACACCTTAAACAGGGACATGAAGAACAGGAACAGGGATAGTCTAACAGAACAGGGACGAAAATAAAAAAGTAATGAATAGGGACAGGCTATCAGAACAGGGACAAACAAAAAACAGCGTATGGGAGGGTCTCGCTGGCATAGGCAGGACCCCCAAACAAGGACTCCAGGAGTTGGAGGGGCAGCCAGAGCCCCCCGGCTGGGCAGCACTCAGTGCCTGCCTCTCCCAGGGTTGTGGTTACAAAGTTTGTTAAAGATGGAATTAGTATGCCTGGCATTTTTTCTCTGTATTTTAATTTGTGTTAATAGTGCTTTCTTAATTTGTGTTTCTCTAGCTTTCTTAATTTCTGTTAATCGTGCCTTCTTAATTTGTGTTAAACCTGCTTTCTTAATTTGCGTTAATCGAGCTCTTTTATGTTAATAAAGAAGGGGGAGATGTGGGAGCCTGGCCATGGGGGTCGACAAGTCCCATGGTTGGTGATAACATCCGACTCTTAAAGATGAGGCCATGAGGAAAGTAAAGCCTTGAGAGGGAACAAAGAAGGGTGATTCAGGAGACACCTTAAACAGGGACATGAAGAACAGGAACAGGGATAGTCTAACAGAACAGGGACGAAAACAAAAAGGGAATGAATAGGGACAGGCTATCAGAACAGGGACAAACAAAAAACAGCCTATGGGAGGGTCTCGCTGGCATAGGCAGGACCCACAAACAAGGACTCCAGGAGTTGGAGGGGCAGCCAGAGCCCCCCGGCTGGGCAGCACTCAGTGCCTGCCTCTCCCAGGGATGGGGTTACAAAGATTGTTAAAGATAGACTTAGTATGCCTGGCAGTTTTTCTATGTGTTTTAATTTGTGTTGATCCTGCCTTCTTAATTTGTGTTAATTGCGCTTTCTTATGTTAATAAAGAAGGGGAAGATGTGGGAGTGTGGCCATGGGGGTCGACAAGCCCCATGGTTGGTGATCACATCCGACTCTTAAAGATGAGACCATGAGGAAAGTAAAGCCTTGAGAGGGAACAAAGAAGGGTGATTCAGGAGACACCTTAAACAGGGACATGAAGAACAGGAACAGGGATAGTCTAACAGAACAGGGACGAAAATAAAAAAGTAATGAATAGGGACAGGCTATCAGAACAGGGACAAACAAAAAACAGCGTATGGGAGGGTCTCGCTGGCATAGGCAGGACCCCCAAACAAGGACTCCAGGAGTTGGAGGGGCAGCCAGAGCCCCCCGGCTGGGCAGCACTCAGTGCCTGCCTCTCCCAGGGTTGTGGTTACAAAGTTTGTTAAAGATGGAATTAGTATGCCTGGCATTTTTTCTCTGTATTTTAATTTGTGTTAATAGTGCTTTCTTAATTTGTGTTTCTCTAGCTTTCTTAATTTCTGTTAATCGTGCCTTCTTAATTTGTGTTAAACCTGCTTTCTTAATTTGCGTTAATCGAGCTATTTTATGTTAATAAAGAAGGGGGAGATGTGGGAGCGTGGCCATGGGGGTCGACAAGCCCCATGGTTGGTGATCACATCCGACTCTTAAAGATGAGGCCATCAGGAAACTAAAGAGTTGAGAGGGAACAAAGAAGGGTGATTCAGGAGACACCTTAAACAGGGACATGAAGAACAGGAACAGGGATAGTCTAACAGAACAGGGACAAAAACAAAAAAGGAATGAATAGGGACAGGCTATCAGAACAGGGACAAACAAAAAACAGCATATGGGAGGGTCCCACTGGCGTATGCTGGACCCACAAACAAGGACTCCAGGAGTTGGAGGGGCAGCCAGAGCCCCCCGGCTGGGCAGCACTCAGTGCCTGCCTCTCCCAGGGATGGTTTTACAAAGATTGTTAAAGATAGACTTAGTATGCCTGGCAGTTTTTCTCTGTTTTAGTTTGTGTTGATCCTGCCTTCTTAATTTGTGTTAATCGCGCTTTCTTAAGTTAATAAAGAAGGGGAAGATGTGGGAGTGTGGCCATGGGGGTCGACAAGCCCCATGGTTGGTGATAACATCGGACTCTTAAAGATGAAACCATCAGGAAAGTAAAGCCTTGAGAGGGAACAAAGAAGGGTGATTCAGGAGACACCTTAAACAGGGACATGAAGAACAGGAACAGGGATAGTCTAACAGAACAGGGACAAAAACAAAAAAGGAATGAATAGGGACAGGCTATCAGAACAGGGACAAACAAAAAACAGCGTATGGGAGGGTCTCGCTGGCATAGGCAGGACCCACAAACAAGGACTCCAGGAGTTGGAGGGGCAGCCAGAGCCCCCCGGCTGGGCAGCACTCAGTGCCTGCCTCTCCCAGGGATGGGGTTGCAAAGTTTGTTAAAGATAGTCTTAGTATGCCTGGCAGTTTTTCTCTGTGTTTTAGTTTGTGTTGATCCTGCCTTCTTAATTTGTGTTAATTGCGCTTTCTTATGTTAATAAAGAAGGAGGAGATGTGGGAGTGTGGCCATGGGGGTCGACAAGCCCCATGGTTGGTGATCACATCCGACTCTTAAAGATGAGGCCATGAGGAAAGTAAAGGCTTGAGAGGGAACAAAGAAGGGTGATTCAGGAGACACCTTAAGCAGGGACATGAAGAACAGGAACAGGGACAGGCTAACAGAGCAGGGAGAAACAAAAAACAGCATATGGGAGGGTCCCACTGGCATAGGCAGGACCCACAAACAAGGACTCCAGGAGTTGGAGGGGCAGCCAGAGCCCCCCAGCTGGGAAGCACTCAGTGCCTGCCACTCCCAGGGATGGGGTTGCAAAGTTTGTTAAAGATAGTCTTAGTATGCCTGGCAGTTTTTCTCTGTGTTTTAGTTTGTGTTTATCCTGCCTTCTTAATTTGTGTTAATTGTGCTTTCTTATGTTAATAAAGAAGGGGAAGATGTGGGAGTGTGGCCATGGGGGTCGACAAGCCCCATGGTTGGTGATAACATCGGACTCTTAAGGATGAGACCATCAGGAAAGGAAAGCCTTGAGAGGGAACAAAGAAGGGTGATTCAGGAGACACCTTAAACAGGGACATGAAGAACAGGAACAGGGATAGTCTAACAGAACAGGGACAAACACAAAAAAGGAAAGAATAGGGACATGCTATCAGAACAGGGACAAACAAAAAACAGCGTATGGGAGGGTCTCGCTGGCATAGGCAGGACCCACAAACAAGGACTCCAGGAGTTGGAGGGGCAGCCAGAGCCCCACAGCTGGGCAGCACTCAGTGCCTGCCACTCCCCGCGATGGGGTTGCAAAGTTTGTTAAAGATGGAATTAGTATGCCTGGCAGTTTTTCTCTGTATTTTAGTTTGTGTTAATAGTGCTTTCTTAATTTGTGTTACTCTTGCTTTCTTAATTTCTGTTAATCGTGCCTTCTTAATTTGTTTTAAACCTGCTTTCTTAATTTGTGTTAATCGAGCTCTTTTATGTTAATAAAGAAGGGGGAGATGTGGGAGCATGGCCATGGGGGTCGACAAGTCCCATGGCTGGTGATAACATCCAACTCTTAAAGATGAGACCATCAGGAAAGTAAAGCCTTGAGAGGGAATAAAGAAGGGTGATTCAGGAGACACCTTAAGCAGGGACATGAAGAACAGGAACAGGGATAGTCTAACAGAACAGGGACGAAAACAAAAAGGTAATGAATAGGGACATGCTATCAGAACAGGGACAAACAAAAAACAGCCTATGGGAGGGTCTCGCTGGCATAGGCAGGACCCACAAACAAGGACTCCAGGAGTTGGAGGGGCAGCCAGAGCCCCCCGGCTGGGCAGCACTCAGTGCCTGCCACTCCCAGGGATGTGGTTGCAAAGTTTGTTAAAGATGGAATTAGTATGCCTGGCAGTTTTTCTCTGTATTTTAGTTTGTGTTAATAGTGCTTTCTTAATTTGTGTTACTCTTGCTTTCTTAATTTCTGTTAATCGCGCCTTCTTAATTTGTGTTAAACCTGCTTTCTTAATTTGTGTTAATCGAGCTCTTTTATGTTAATAAAGAAGGGGGAGATGTGGGAGCATGGCCATGGGGGTCGACAAGTCCCATGGTTGGTGATAACATCCGATTCTTAAAGATGAGGCCATGAGGAAAGTAAAGCCTTGAGAGGGAACAAAGAAGGGTGATTCAGGAGACACCTTAAACAGGGACATGAAGAACAGGAACAGGGATAGTCTAACAGAACAGGGACGAAAACAAAAAGGGAATGAATAGGGACAGGCTATCAGAACAGGGACAAACAAAAAACAGCCTATGGGAGGGTCTCGCTGGCATAGGCAGGACCCACAAACAAGGACTCCAGGAGTTGGAGGGGCAGCCAGAGCCCCCCGGCTGGGCAGCACTCAGTGCCTGCCTCTCCCAGGGATGGTTTTACAAAGATTGTTAAAGATAGACTTAGTATGCCTGGCAGTTTTTCTCTGTGTTTTAGTTTGTGTTGATCCTGCCTTCTTAATTTGTGTTAATTGCGCTTTCTTATGTTAATAAAGAAGGGGAAGATGTGGGAGTGTGGCCATGGGGGTCGACAAGCCCCATGGTTGGTGATCACATCCGACTCTTAAAGATGAGACCATGAGGAAAGTAAAGCCTTGAGAGGGAACAAAGAAGGGTGATTCAGGAGACACCTTAAACAGGGACATGAAGAACAGGAACAGGGACAGGCTAACAGAGCAGGGAGAAACAAAAAACAGCATATGGGAGGGTCTCGCTGGCATAGGCAGGACCCACAAACAAGGACTCCAGGAGTTGGAGGGGCAGCCAGAGCCCCCCAGCTGGGCAGCACTCAGTGCCTGCCTCTCCCAGGGATGGGGTTACAAAGTTTGTTAAAGATGGAATTAGTATGCCTGGCAGTTTTTCTCTGTATTTTAGTTTGTGTTAATAGTGCTTTCTTAATTTGTGTTACTCTTGCTTTCTTAATTTCTGTTAATCGCGCCTTCTTAATTTGTGTTAAACCTGCTTTCTTAATTTGTGTTAATCGAGCTCTTTTAGGTTAATAAAGAAGGGGGAGATGTGGGAGCCTGGCCATGGGGGTCGACAAGTCCCATGGTTGGTGATAACATCCGACTCTTAAAGATGAGGCCATGAGGAAAGTAAAGCCTTGAGAGGGAACAAAGAAGGGTGATTCAGGAGACACCTTAAACAGGGACATGAAGAACAGGAACAGGGACAGGCTAACAGAGCAGGGAGAAACAAAAAACAGCATATGGGAGGGTCCCACTGGCATAGGCAGGACCCACAAACAAGGACTCCAGGAGTTGGAGGGGCAGCCAGAGCCCCCCAGCTGGGCAGCACTCAGTGCCTGCCTCTCCCAGGGATGGGGTTACAAAGATTGTTAAAGATAGACTTAGTATGCCTGGCAGTTTTTCTCTGTGTTTTAGTTTGTGTTGATCCTGCCTTCTTAATTTGTGTTAATTGCGCTTTCTTATGTTAATAAAGAAGGGGAAGATGTGGGAGTGTGGCCATGGGGGTCGACAAGCCCCATGGTTGGTGATAACATCCAACTCTTAAGGATGAGACCATCAGGAATTTAAAGAGTTGAGAGGGAACAAAGAAGGGTGATTCAGGTGACACCTTCTTGTCTGGGGTGGCTAGTTCTCCAGCCATTAATGCATGGAAGTGGCTGGGTGTTTGCTGTTGCCGGGCAAAGTTGTTGACCAATGACTAGTTAGTGGAAAGGTACTGCTGTGAGGCGGAAGTTATAGGAAGGGAGCCTTTCCTGAATAAGGGATAGAATGAAGTTGTGCCCTCACTCTGAGAGATGAAGTTATGCCCTCAGTAAGAGAGAGTTCAAGTTATGTCATCAATAAAGAGGTAGCAGTTACAGATCCTGAAAGAACCCCGGTGTCCGAGCGGTCTTTACGCCACAAATCGCCCCCCAACAGGGACATGAAAACGAACAGGGACGAGAAGAATACAAACAGGGACATGAAGAAGAGGAACAGGGACAGGCAAACAGAACAGGGACAAAAACAAAAAAGGAATGAATAGGGACAGGAAAACGGAACAGGGACAAAAACAGAAAAGGAATGATCAGGTACAGGCTAACAGAACAGGGATGACCAAAAAGAGCATATGGGAGGGCCACGATGGTTTACGCAGGACCCCCAAACAAGGACTCCAGGAGTTGGAGGGGCAGCCAGAGCCCCCCGGCTGGGCAGCACTCAGTGCCTGCCTCTCCCGGGGATGGGGTTATAAAGTTTGTTAAAGATAGACTTAGTATGCCTGGCAGTTTTTCTCTGTATTTTAGTTTGTGTTAATAGTGCTTTCTTAATTTGTGTTTCTCTTGCTTTCTTAATTTCTGTTAATCGCGCCTTCTTAATTTGTGTTAAACCTGCTTTCTTAATTTGTGTTAATCGAGCTCTTTTATGTTAATAAAGGAGGGGGAGATGTGGGAGCCTGGCCATGGGGTTAGACAAGCCCCATGGTTGGTGATAAGATCTGACTAATAAAGTAGAGACCATCAGGAAAGTAAAGCCTTGAGAGGGAACAAAGAAGGGTGATTCAGGAGACACCTTAAACAGGGACATGAAGAACAGGAACAGGGATAGTCTAACAGAACAGGGACGAAAATAAAAAAGTAATGAATAGGGACAGGCTATCAGAACAGGGACAAACAAAAAACAGCGTATGGGAGGGTCTCGCTGGCATAGGCAGGACCCCCAAACAAGGACTCCAGGAGTTGGAGGGGCAGCCAGAGCCCCCCGGCTGGGCAGCACTCAGTGCCTGCCTCTCCCAGGGTTGTGGTTACAAAGTTTGTTAAAGATGGAATTAGTATGCCTGGCATTTTTTCTCTGTATTTTAATTTGTGTTAATAGTGCTTTCTTAATTTGTGTTTCTCTAGCTTTCTTAATTTCTGTTAATCGTGCCTTCTTAATTTGTGTTAAACCTGCTTTCTTAATTTGTGTTAATCGAGCTCTTTTAGGTTAATAAAGAAGGGGGAGATGTGGGAGCCTGGCCATGGGGGTCGACAAGTCCCATGGTTGGTGATAACATCCGACTCTTAAAGATGAGGCCATGAGGAAAGTAAAGCCTTGAGAGGGAACAAAGAAGGGTGATTCAGGAGACACCTTAAACAGGGACATGAAGAACAGGAACAGGGACAGGCTAACAGAGCAGGGAGAAACAAAAAACAGCATATGGGAGGGTCCCACTGGCATAGGCAGGACCCCCAAACAAGGACTCCAGGAGTTGGAGGGGCAGCCAGAGCCCCCCAGCTGGGCAGCACTCAGTGCCTGCCTCTCCCAGGGATGGTTTTACAAAGATTGTTAAAGATAGACTTAGTATGCCTGGCAGTTTTTCTCTGTGTTTTAGTTTGTGTTGATCCTGCCTTCTTAATTTGTGTTAATTGCGCTTTCTTATGTTAATAAAGAAGGGGAAGATGTGGGAGTGTGGCCATGGGGGTCGACAAGCCCCATGGTTGGTGATAACATCCAACTCTTAAGGATGAGACCATCAGGAATTTAAAGAGTTGAGAGGGAACAAAGAAGGGTGATTCAGGTGACACCTTCTTGTCTGGGGTGGCTAGTTCTCCAGCCATTAATGCATGGAAGTGGCTGGGTGTTTGCTGTTGCCGGGCAAAGTTGTTGACCAATGACTAGTTAGTGGAAAGGTACTGCTGTGAGGCGGAAGTTATAGGAAGGGAGCCTTTCCTGAATAAGGGATAGAATGAAGTTGTGCCCTCACTCTGAGAGATGAAGTTATGCCCTCAGTAAGAGAGAGTTCAAGTTATGTCATCAATAATGAGGTAGCAGTTACAGATCCTGAAAGAACCCCGGTGTCCGTGCGGTCTTTACGCCACAAATCGCCCCCCAACAGGGACATGAAAACGAACAGGGACGAGAAGAATACAAACAGGGACATGAAGAAGAGGAACAGGGACAGGCAAACAGAACAGGGACAAAAACAAAAAAGGAATGAATAGGGACAGGAAAACGGAACAGGGACAAAAACAGAAAAGGAATGATCAGGTACAGGCTAACAGAACAGGGATGACCAAAAAGAGCATATGGGAGGGCCACGATGGTTTACGCAGGACCCCCAAACAAGGACTCCAGGAGTTGGAGGGGCAGCCAGAGCCCCCCGGCTGGGCAGCACTCAGTGCCTGCCTCTCCCAGGGATGGGGTTATAAAGTTTGTTAAAGATAGACTTAGTATGCCTGGCAGTTTTTCTCTGTATTTTAGTTTGTGTTAATAGTGCTTTCTTAATTTGTGTTTCTCTTGCTTTCTTAATTTCTGTTAATCGCGCCTTCTTAATTTGTGTTAAACCTGCTTTCTTAATTTGTGTTAATCGAGCTCTTTTATGTTAATAAAGGAGGGGGAGATGTGGGAGCCTGGCCATGGGGTTAGACAAGCCCCATGGTTGGTGATAAGATCTGACTAATAAAGTAGAGACCATCAGGAAAGTAAAGCCTTGAGAGGGAACAAAGAAGGGTGATTCAGGAGACACCTTAAACAGGGACATGAAGAACAGGAACAGGGATAGTCTAACAGAACAGGGACGAAAATAAAAAAGTAATGAATAGGGACAGGCTATCAGAACAGGGACAAACAAAAAACAGCGTATGGGAGGGTCTCGCTGGCATAGGCAGGACCCCCAAACAAGGACTCCAGGAGTTGGAGGGGCAGCCAGAGCCCCCCGGCTGGGCAGCACTCAGTGCCTGCCTCTCCCAGGGTTGTGGTTACAAAGTTTGTTAAAGATGGAATTAGTATGCCTGGCATTTTTTCTCTGTATTTTAATTTGTGTTAATAGTGCTTTCTTAATTTGTGTTTCTCTAGCTTTCTTAATTTCTGTTAATCGTGCCTTCTTAATTTGTGTTAAACCTGCTTTCTTAATTTGTGTTAATCGAGCTCTTTTATGTTAATATAGAAGGGGGAGATGTGGGAGCCTGGCCATGGGGGTCGACAAGCCCCATGGTTGGTGATCACATCCGACTCTTAAAGATGAGACCATGAGGAAAGTAAAGCCTTGAGAGGGAACAAAGAAGGGTGATTCAGGAGACACCTTAAACAGGGACATGAAGAACAGGAACAGGGATAGTCTAACAGAACAGGGACAAAAACAAAAAAGGAATTAATAGGGACAGGCTATCAGAACAGCGACAAACAAAAAACAGCGTATGGGAGGGTCTCGCTGGCATAGGCAGGACCCCCAAACAAGGACTCCAGGAGTTGGAGGGGCAGCCAGAGCCCCCCGGCTGGGCAGCACTCAGTGCCTGCCTCTCCCAGGGATGGGGTTACAAAGTTTGTTAAAGATGGAATTAGTATGCCTGGCAGTTTTTCTCTGTATTTTAGTTTGTGTTAATAGTGCTTTCTTAATTTGTGTTACTCTTGCTTTCTTAATTTCTGTTAATCGCGCCTTCTTAATTTGTGTTAAACCTGCTTTCTTAATTTGTGTTAATCGAGCTCTTTTAGGTTAATAAAGAAGGGGGAGATGTGGGAGCCTGGCCATGGGGGTCGACAAGTCCCATGGTTGGTGATAACATCCGACTCTTAAAGATGAGGCCATGAGGAAAGTAAAGCCTTGAGAGGGAACAAAGAAGGGTGATTCAGGAGACACCTTAAACAGGGACATGAAGAACAGGAACAGGGACAGGCTAACAGAGCAGGGAGAAACAAAAACCAGCATATGGGAGGGTCCCACTGGCATAGGCAGGACCCACAAACAAGGACTCCAGGAGTTGGAGGGGCAGCCAGAGCCCCCCAGCTGGGCAGCACTCAGTGCCTGCCTCTCCCAGGGATGGGGTTACAAAGATTGTTAAAGATAGACTTAGTATGCCTGGCAGTTTTTCTCTGTGTTTTAGTTTGTGTTGATCCTGCCTTCTTAATTTGTGTTAATTGCGCTTTCTTATGTTAATAAAGAAGGGGAAGATGTGGGAGTGTGGCCATGGGGGTCGACAAGCCCCATGGTTGGTGATAACATCCAACTCTTAAGGATGAGACCATCAGGAATTTAAAGAGTTGAGAGGGAACAAAGAAGGGTGATTCAGGTGACACCTTCTTGTCTGGGGTGGCTAGTTCTCCAGCCATTAATGCATGGAAGTGGCTGGGTGTTTGCTGTTGCCGGGCAAAGTTGTTGACCAATGACTAGTTAGTGGAAAGGTACTGCTGTGAGGCGGAAGTTATAGGAAGGGAGCCTTTCCTGAATAAGGGATAGAATGAAGTTGTGCCCTCACTCTGAGAGATGAAGTTATGCCCTCAGTAAGAGAGAGTTCAAGTTATGTCATCAATAATGAGGTAGCAGTTACAGATCCTGAAAGAACCCCGGTGTCCGTGCGGTCTTTACGCCACAAATCGCCCCCCAACAGGGACATGAAAACGAACAGGGACGAGAAGAATACAAACAGGGACATGAAGAAGAGGAACAGGGACAGGCAAACAGAACAGGGACAAAAACAAAAAAGGAATGAATAGGGACAGGAAAACGGAACAGGGACAAAAACAGAAAAGGAATGATCAGGTACAGGCTAACAGAACAGGGATGACCAAAAAGAGCATATGGGAGGGCCACGATGGTTTACGCAGGACCCCCAAACAAGGACTCCAGGAGTTGGAGGGGCAGCCAGAGCCCCCCGGCTGGGCAGCACTCAATGCCTGCCTCTCCCAGGGATGGGGTTATAAAGTTTGTTAAAGATAGACTTAGTATGCCTGGCAGTTTTTCTCTGTATTTTAGTTTGTGTTAATAGTGCTTTCTTAATTTGTGTTTCTCTTGCTTTCTTAATTTCTGTTAATCGCGCCTTCTTAATTTGTGTTAAACCTGCTTTCTTAATTTGTGTTAATCGAGCTCTTTTATGTTAATAAAGGAGGGGGAGATGTGGGAGCCTGGCCATGGGGTTAGACAAGCCCCATGGTTGGTGATAAGATCTGACTAATAAAGTAGAGACCATCAGGAAAGTAAAGCCTTGAGAGGGAACAAAGAAGGGTGATTCAGGAGACACCTTAAACAGGGACATGAAGAACAGGAACAGGGATAGTCTAACAGAACAGGGACGAAAATAAAAAAGTAATGAATAGGGACAGGCTATCAGAACAGGGACAAACAAAAAACAGCGTATGGGAGGGTCTCGCTGGCATAGGCAGGACCCCCAAACAAGGACTCCAGGAGTTGGAGGGGCAGCCAGAGCCCCCCGGCTGGGCAGCACTCAGTGCCTGCCTCTCCCAGGGTTGTGGTTACAAAGTTTGTTAAAGATGGAATTAGTATGCCTGGCATTTTTTCTCTGTATTTTAATTTGTGTTAATAGTGCTTTCTTAATTTGTGTTTCTCTTGCTTTCTTAATTTCTGTTAATCGTGCCTTCTTAATTTGTGTTAAACCTGCTTTCTTAATTTGTGTTAATCGAGCTCTTTTATGTTAATAAAGAAGGGGGAGATGTGGGAGCCTGGCCATGGGGGTCGACAAGTCCCATGGTTGGTGATAACATCCGACTCTTAAAGATGAGGCCATCAGGAAACTAAAGAGTTGAGAGGGAACAAAGAAGGGTGATTCAGGAGACACCTTAAACAGGGACATGAAGAACAGGAACAGGGATAGTCTAACAGAACAGGGACAAAAACAAAAAAGGAATGAATAGGGACAGGCTATCAGAACAGGGACAAACAAAAAACAGCATATGGGAGGGTCCCGCTGGCGTATGCTGGACCCACAAACAAGGACTCCAGGAGTTGGAGGGGCAGCCAGAGCCCCCCGGCTGGGCAGCACTCAGTGCCTGCCTCTCCCAGGGATGGTTTTACAAAGATTGTTAAAGATAGACTTAGTATGCCTGGCAGTTTTTCTCTGTTTTAGTTTGTGTTGATCCTGCCTTCTTAATTTGTGTTAATCGCGCTTTCTTAAGTTAATAAAGAAGGGGAAGATGTGGGAGTGTGGCCATGGGGGTCGACAAGCCCCATGGTTGGTGATAACATCGGACTCTTAAAGATGAAACCATCAGGAAAGTAAAGCCTTGAGAGGGAACAAAGAAGGGTGATTCAGGAGACACCTTAAACAGGGACATGAAGAACAGGAACAGGGATAGTCTAACAGAACAGGGACAAAAACAAAAAAGGAATGAATAGGGACAGGCTATCAGAACAGGGACAAACAAAAAACAGCGTATGGGAGGGTCTCGCTGGCATAGGCAGGACCCCCAAACAAGGACTCCAGGAGTTGGAGGGGCAGCCAGAGCCCCCCGGCTGGGCAGCACTCAGTGCCTGCCTCTCCCAGGGATGGGGTTGCAAAGTTTGTTAAAGATAGTCTTAGTATGCCTGGCAGTTTTTCTCTGTGTTTTAGTTTGTGTTGATCCTGCTTTCTTAATTTGTGTTAATTGTGCTTTCTTATGTTAATAAAGAAGGGGAAGATGTGGGAGTGTGGCCATGGGGGTCGACAAGCCCCATGGTTGGTGATAACATCGGACTCTTAAGGATGAGACCATCAGGAAAGGAAAGCCTTGAGAGGGAACAAAGAAGGGTGATTCAGGAGACACCTTAAACAGGGACATGAAGAACAGGAACAGGGATAGTCTAACAGAACAGGGACAAACACAAAAAAGGAAAGAATAGGGACATGCTATCAGAACAGGGACAAACAAAAAACAGCGTATGGGAGGGTCTCGCTGGCATAGGCAGGACCCACAAACAAGGACTCCAGGAGTTGGAGGGGCAGCCAGAGCCCCACAGCTGGGCAGCACTCAGTGCCTGCCTCTCCCAGGGATGGGGTTACAAAGTTTGTTAAAGATGGAATTAGTATGCCTGGCAGTTTTTCTCTGTATTTTAGTTTGTGTTAATAGTGCTTTCTTAATTTGTGTTACTCTTGCTTTCTTAATTTCTGTTAATCGCGCCTTCTTAATTTGTGTTAAACCTGCTTTCTTAATTTGTGTTAATCGAGCTCTTTTATGTTAATAAAGAAGGGGGAGATGTGGGAGCATGGCCATGGGGGTCGACAAGCCCCATGGTTGGTGATAACATCCAACTCTTAAAGATGAGACCATCAGGAAAGTAAAGCCTTGAGAGGGAATAAAGAAGGGTGATTCAGGAGACACCTTAAGCAGGGACATGAAGAACAGGAACAGGGATAGTCTAACAGAACAGGGACGAAAACAAAAAGGTAATGAATAGGGACAGGCTATCAGAACAGGGACAAACAAAAAACAGCCTATGGGAGGGTCTCGCTGGCATAGGCAGGACCCACAAACAAGGACTCCAGGAGTTGGAGGGGCAGCCAGAGCCCCCCGGCTGGGCAGCACTCAGTGCCTGCCTCTCCCAGGGATGGTTTTACAAAGATTGTTAAAGATAGACTTAGTATGCCTGGCAGTTTTTCTCTGTGTTTTAGTTTGTGTTGATCCTGCCTTCTTAATTTGTGTTAATTGCGCTTTCTTATGTTAATAAAGAAGGGGAAGATGTGGGAGTGTGGCCATGGGGGTCGACAAGCCCCATGGTTGGTGATCACATCCGACTCTTAAAGATGAGACCATGAGGAAAGTAAAGCCTTGAGAGGGAACAAAGAAGGGTGATTCAGGAGACACCTTAAACAGGGACATGAAGAACAGGAACAGGGATAGTCTAACAGAACAGGGACAAAAACAAAAAAGGAATTAATAGGGACAGGCTATCAGAACAGGGACAAACAAAAAACAGCGTATGGGAGGGTCTCGCTGGCATAGGCAGGACCCACAAACAAGGACTCCAGGAGTTGGAGGGGCAGCCAGAGCCCCCCAGCTGGGCAGCACTCAGTGCCTGCCTCTCCCAGGGATGGGGTTACAAAGTTTGTTAAAGATGGAATTAGTATGCCTGGCAGTTTTTCTCTGTATTTTAGTTTGTGTTAATAGTGCTTTCTTAATTTGTGTTACTCTTGCTTTCTTAATTTCTGTTAATCGCGCCTTCTTAATTTGTGTTAAACCTGCTTTCTTAATTTGTGTTAATCGAGCTCTTTTATGTTAATAAAGAAGGGGGAGATGTGGGAGCCTGGCCATGGGGGTCGACAAGTCCCATGGTTGGTGATAACATCCGACTCTTAAAGATGAGGCCATGAGGAAAGTAAAGCCTTGAGAGGGAACAAAGAAGGGTGATTCAGGAGACACCTTAAACAGGGACATGAAGAACAGGAACAGGGACAGGCTAACAGAGCAGGGAGAAACAAAAAACAGCATATGGGAGGGTCCCACTGGCATAGGCAGGACCCACAAACAAGGACTCCAGGAGTTGGAGGGGCAGCCAGAGCCCCCCAGCTGGGCAGCACTCAGTGCCTGCCTCTCCCAGGGATGGTTTTACAAAGATTGTTAAAGATAGACTTAGTATGCCTGGCAGTTTTTCTCTGTGTTTTAGTTTGTGTTGATCCTGCCTTCTAAATTTGTGTTAATTGTGCTTTCTTATGTTAATAAAGAAGGGGAAGATGTGGGAGTGTGGCCATGGGGGTCGACAAGCCCCATGGTTGGTGATAACATCCAACTCTTAAGGATGAGACCATCAGGATTTTAAAGAGTTGAGAGGGAACAAAGAAGGGTGATTCAGGTGACACCTTCTTGTCTGGGGTGGCTAGTTCTCCAGCCATTAATGCATGGAAGTGGCTGGGTGTTTGCTGTTGCCGGGCAAAGTTGTTGACCAATGACTAGTTAGTGGAAAGGTACTGCTGTGAGGCGGAAGTTATAGGAAGGGAGCCTTTCCTGAATAAGGGATAGAATGAAGTTGTGCCCTCACTCTGAGAGATGAAGTTATGCCCTCAGTAAGAGAGAGTTCAAGTTATGTCATCAATAATGAGGTAGCAGTTACAGATCCTGAAAGAACCCCGGTGTCCGAGCGGTCTTTACGCCACAAATCGCCCCCCAACAGGGACAAGAAAACGAACAGGGACGAGAAGAATACAAACAGGGACATGAAGAAGAGGAACAGGGACAGGCAAACAGAACAGGGACAAAAACAAAAAAGGAATGAATAGGGACAGGAAAACGGAACAGGGACAAAAACAGAAAAGGAATGATCAGGTACAGGCTAACAGAACAGGGATGACCAAAAAGAGCATATGGGAGGGCCACGATGGTTTACGCAGGACCCCCAAACAAGGACTCCAGGAGTTGGAGGGGCAGCCAGAGCCCCCCGGCTGGGCAGCACTCAGTGCCTGCCTCTCCCAGGGATGGGGTTATAAAGTTTGTTAAAGATAGACTTAGTATGCCTGGCAGTTTTTCTCTGTATTTTAGTTTGTGTTAATAGTGCTTTCTTAATTTGTGTTTCTCTTGCTTTCTTAATTTCTGTTAATCGCGCCTTCTTAATTTGTGTTAAACCTGCTTTCTTAATTTGTGTTAATCGAGCTCTTTTATGTTAATAAAGGAGGGGGAGATGTGGGAGCCTGGCCATGGGGTTAGACAAGCCCCATGGTTGGTGATAAGATCTGACTAATAAAGTAGAGACCATCAGGAAAGTAAAGCCTTGAGAGGGAACAAAGAAGGGTGATTCAGGAGACACCTTAAACAGGGACATGAAGAACAGGAACAGGGATAGTCTAACAGAACAGGGACGAAAACAAAAAGGTAATGAATAGGGACAGGCTATCAGAACAGGGACAAACAAAAAACAGCGTATGGGAGGGTCTCGCTGGCATAGGCAGGACCCACAAACAAGGACTCCAGGAGTTGGAGGGGCAGCCAGAGCCCCCCGGCTGGGCAGCACTCAGTGCCTGCCTCTCCCAGGGATGGTTTTACAAAGATTGTTAAAGATAGACTTAGTATGCCTGGCAGTTTTTCTCTGTGTTTTAGTTTGTGTTGATCCTGCCTTCTTAATTTGTGTTAATTGCGCTTTCTTATGTTAATAAAGAAGGGGAAGATGTGGGAGTGTGGCCATGGGGGTCGACAAGCCCCATGGTTGGTGATCACATCCGACTCTTAAAGATGAGACCATGAGGAAAGTAAAGCCTTGAGAGGGAACAAAGAAGGGTGATTCAGGAGACACCTTAAACAGGGACATGAAGAACAGGAACAGGGACAGGCTAACAGAACAGGGACAAACAAAAAACAGCGTATGGGAGGGTCTCGCTGGCATAGGCAGGACCCAGAAACAAGGACTCCAGGAGTTGGAGGGGCAGCCAGAGCCCCCCGGCTGGGCAGCACTCAGTGCCTGCCTCTCCCAGGGATGGGGTTACAAAGTTTGTTAAAGATGGAATTAGTATGCCTGGCAGTTTTTCTCTGTATTTTAGTTTGTGTTAATAGTGCTTTCTTAATTTGTGTTACTCTTGCTTTCTTAATTTCTGTTAATCGCGCCTTCATAATTTGTGTTAAACCTGCTTTCTTAATTTGTGTTAATCGAGCTCTTTTATGTTAATAAAGAAGGAGGAGATGTGGGAGCGTGGCCATGGGGGTCGACAAGTCCCATGGTTGGTGATAACATCCAACTCTTAAGGATGAGACCATCAGGAATTTAAAGAGTTGAGAGGGAACAAAGAAGGGTGATTCAGGTGACACCTTCTTGTCTGGGGTGGCTAGTTCTCCAGCCATTAATGCATGGAAGTGGCTGGGTGTTTGCTGTTGCCGGGCAAAGTTGTTGACCAATGACTAGTTAGTGGAAAGGTACTGCTGTGAGGCGGAAGTTATAGGAAGGGAGCCTTTCCTGAATAAGGGATAGAATGAAGTTGTGCCCTCACTCTGAGAGATGAAGTTATGCCCTCAGTAAGAGAGAGTTCAAGTTATGTCATCAATAAAGAGGTAGCAGTTACAGATCCTGAAAGAACCCCGTTGTCCGTGCGGTCTTTAAGCCACAAATCGCCCCCCAACAGGGACAAGAAAACGAACAGGGACGAGAAGAAAACAAACAGGGACATGAAGAACAGGAACAGGGACAGGCTAACAGAACAGGGACAAAAACAAAAAAGGAATGAATAGGGACAGGCAAACGGAACAGATAAAAGAAAAAAAAAGGAATGAATAGGTACAGGCTAACAGAACAGGGACGAACAAAAAGAGCTTATGGGAGGGTCACGCTGGCTTACGCAGGACCCACAAAAAAGGACTCCAGGAGTTGGAGGGGCAGCCAGAGCCCCCCGGTTGGGCAGCACTCAGTGCCTGCCTCTCCCAGGGATGGGGTTGCAAAGTTTGTTAAAGATGGAATTAGTATGCCTGGCACTTTTTCTCTGTATTTTAATTTGTGTTGAGTGCTTTCTTAATTTGTGTTTCTCTTGCTTTCTTAATTTCTGTTAATCGCGCCTTCTTAATTTGTGTTAAACCTGCTTTCTTAATTTGTGTTAATCGAGCTCTTTTATGTTAATAAAGAAGGGGGAGATGTGGGAGCATGGCCATGGGGGTCCACAAGCCCTATGGTTGGTGATCACATCCGACTCTTAAAGATGAGGCCATCAGGAAAGTAAAGAGTTGAGAGGGAACAAAGTAGGGTGATTCAGGAGACACCTTAAACAGGGACATGAAGAACAGGAACAGGGACAGGCTAACAGAGCAGGGAGAAACAAAAAACAGCATATGGGAGGGTCCCACTGGCATAGGCAGGACCCACAAAGAAGGACTCCAGGAGTTGGAGGGGCAGCCAGAGCCCCCCAGCTGGGCAGCACTCATTGCCTGCCTCTCCCAGGGATGGTTTTACAAAGATTGTTAAAGATAGACTTAGTATGCCTGGCAGTTTCTCTCTGTGTTTTAGTTTGTGCTGATCCTGCCTTCTTAATTTGTGTTAATCGCGCTTTCTTAAGTTAATAAAGAAGGGGAAGATGTGGGAGTGTGGCCATGGGGGTCGACAAGCCCCATGGTTGGTGATCACATCCGACTCTTAAAGATGAGTCCATCAGGAAAGTAAAGCCTTGAGAGGGAACAAAGAAGGGTGATTCAGGAGACACCTTAAGCAGGGACATGAAGAACAGGAACAGGGACAGGCTAACAGAACAGGGACAAACACAAAAAAGGAATGAATAGGGACATGCTATCAGAACAGGGACAAACAAAAAACAGCGTATGGGAGGGTCTCGCTGGCATAGGCAGGACCTCCAAACAAGGACTCCAGGAGTTGGAGGGGCAGCCAGAGCCCCCCGGCTGGGCAGCACTCAGTGCCTGCCTCTCCCAGGGTTGTGGTTACAAAGTTTGTTAAAGATGGAATTAGTATGCCTGGCATTTTTTCTCTGTATTTTAATTTGTGTTAATAGTGCTTTCTTAATTTGTGTTTCTCTAGCTTTCTTAATTTCTGTTAATCGCGCCTTCTTAATTTGGGTTAAACCTGCTTTCTTAATTTGTGTTAATCGAGCTCTTTTATGTTAATAAAGAAGGGGGAGATGTGGGAGCCTGGCCATGGGGGTCGACAAGTCCCATGGTTGGTGATAACATCCGACTCTTAAAGATGAGGCCATGAGGAAAGTAAAGCCTTGAGAGGGAACAAAGAAGGGTGATTCAGGAGACACCTTAAACAGGGACATGAAGAACAGGAACAGGGACAGGCTAACAGAGCAGGGAGAAACAAAAAACAGCATATGGGAGGGTCCCACTGGCATAGGCAGGACCCACAAACAAGGACTCCAGGAGTTGGAGGGGCAGCCAGAGCCCCCCAGCTGGGCAGCACTCAGTGCCTGCCTCTCCCAGGGATGGTTTTACAAAGATTGTTAAAGATAGACTTAGTATGCCTGGCAGTTTTTCTCTGTGTTTTAGTTTGTGTTGATCCTGCCTTCTTAATTTGTGTTAATTGCGCTTTCTTATGTTAATAAAGAAGGGGAAGATGTGGGAGTGTGGCCATGGGGGTCGACAAGCCCCATGGTTGGTGATAACATCCAACTCTTAAGGATGAGACCATCAGGAATTTAAAGAGTTGAGAGGGAACAAAGAAGGGTGATTCAGGTGACACCTTCTTGTCTGGGGTGGCTAGTTCTCCAGCCATTAATGCATGGAAGTGGCTGGGTGTTTGCTGTTGCCGGGCAAAGTTGTTGACCAATGACTAGTTAGTGGAAAGGTACTGCTGTGAGGCGGAAGTTATAGGAAGGGAGCCTTTCCTGAATAAGGGATAGAATGAAGTTGTGCCCTCACTCTGAGAGATGAAGTTATGCCCTCAGTAAGAGAGAGTTCAAGTTATGTCATCAATAATGAGGTAGCAGTTACAGATCCTGAAAGAACCCCGGTGTCCGAGCGGTCTTTACGCCACAAATCGCCCCCCAACAGGGACATGAAAACGAACAGGGACGAGAAGAATACAAACAGGGACATGAAGAAGAGGAACAGGGACAGGCAAACAGAACAGGGACAAAAACAAAAAAGGAATGAATAGGGACAGGAAAACGGAACAGGGAAAAAAACAGAAAAGGAATGATCAGGTACAGGCTAACAGAACAGGGATGACCAAAAAGAGCATATGGGAGGGCCACGATGGTTTACGCAGGACCCCCAAACAAGGACTCCAGGAGTTGGAGGGGCAGCCAGAGCCCCCCGGCTGGGCAGCACTCAGTGCCTGCCTCTCCCAGGGATGGGGTTATAAAGTTTGTTAAAGATAGACTTAGTATGCCTGGCAGTTTTTCTCTGTATTTTAGTTTGTGTTAATAGTGCTTTCTTAATTTGTGTTTCTCTTGCTTTCTTAATTTCTGTTAATCGCGCCTTCTTAATTTGTGTTAAACCTGCTTTCTTAATTTGTGTTAATCGAGCTCTTTTATGTTAATAAAGGAGGGGGAGATGTGGGAGCCTGGCCATGGGGTTAGACAAGCCCCATGGTTGGTGATAAGATCTGACTAATAAAGTAGAGACCATCAGGAAAGTAAAGCCTTGAGAGGGAACAAAGAAGGGTGATTCAGGAGACACCTTAAACAGGGACATGAAGAACAGGAACAGGGATAGTCTAACAGAACAGGGACGAAAATAAAAAAGTAATGAATAGGGACAGGCTATCAGAACAGGGACAAACAAAAAACAGCGTATGGGAGGGTCTCGCTGGCATAGGCAGGACCCCCAAACAAGGACTCCAGGAGTTGGAGGGGCAGCCAGAGCCCCCCGGCTGGGCAGCACTCAGTGCCTGCCTCTCCCAGGGATGGGGTTGCAAAGTTTGTTAAAGATAGTCTTAGTATGCCTGGCAGTTTTTCTCTGTGTTTTAGTTTGTGTTGATCCTGCCTTCTTAATTTGTGTTAATTGCGCTTTCTTATGTTAATAAAGAAGGAGGAGATGTGGGAGTGTGGCCATGGGGGTCGACAAGCCCCATGGTTGGTGATCACATCCGACTCTTAAAGATGAGGCCATGAGGAAAGTAAAGCCTTGAGAGGGAACAAAGAAGGGTGATTCAGGAGACACCTTAAGCAGGGACATGAAGAACAGGAACAGGGACAGGCTAACAGAGCAGGGAGAAACAAAAAACAGCATATGGGAGGGTCCCACTGGCATAGGCAGGACCCACAAACAAGGACTCCAGGAGTTGGAGGGGCAGCCAGAGCCCCCCAGCTGGGAAGCACTCAGTGCCTGCCACTCCCAGGGATGGGGTTGCAAAGTTTGTTAAAGATGGAATTAGTATGCCTGGCAGTTTTTCTCTGTATTTTAGTTTGTGTTAATAGTGCTTTCTTAATTTGTGTTACTCTTGCTTTCTTAATTTCTGTTAATCGCGCCTTCTTAATTTGTGTTAAACCTGCTTTCTTAATTTGTGTTAATCGAGCTCTTTTATGTTAATAAAGAAGGGGGAGATGTGGGAGCATGGCCATGGGGGTCGACAAGTCCCATGGTTGGTGATAACATCCAACTCTTAAAGATGAGACCATCAGGAAAGTAAAGCCTTGAGAGGGAATAAAGAAGGGTTATTCAGGAGACACCTTAAGCAGGGACATGAAGAACAGGAACAGGGATAGTCTAACAGAACAGGGACGAAAACAAAAAGGTAATGAATAGGGACAGGCTATCAGAACAGGGACAAACAAAAAACAGCCTATGGGAGGGTCTCGCTGGCATAGGCAGGACCCACAAACAAGGACTCCAGGAGTTGGAGGGGCAGCCAGAGCCCCCCGGCTGGGCAGCACTCAGTGCCTGCCTCTCCCAGGGATGGTTTTACAAAGATTGTTAAAGATAGACTTAGTATGCCTGGCAGTTTTACTCTGTGTTTTAGTTTGTGTTGATCCTGCCTTCTTAATTTGTGTTATTCGCGCTTTCTTATGTTAATAAAGAAGGGGAAGATGTGGGAGTGTGGCCATGGGGGTCGACAAGCCCCATGGTTGGTGATCACATCCGACTCTTAAAGATGAGACCATGAAGAAAGTAAAGCCTTGAGAGGGAACAAAGAAGGGTGATTCAGGAGACACCTTAAACAGGGACAAGAAGAACCGGAACAGGGATAGTCTAACAGAACAGGGACAAAAACAAAAAAGGAATTAATAGGGACAGGCTATCAGAACAGGGACAAACAAAAAACAGCGTATGGGAGAATCTCGCTGGCATAGGCAGGACCCACAAACAAGGACTCCAGGAGTTGGAGGGGCAGCCAGAGCCCCCCAGCTGGGCAGCACTCAGTGCCTGCCTCTCCCAGGGATGGGGTTACAAAGTTTGTTAAAGATGGAATTAGTATGCCTGGCAGTTTTTCTCTGTATTTTAGTTTGTGTTAATAGTGCTTTCTTAATTTGTGTTACTCTTGCTTTCTTAATTTCTGTTAATCGCGCCTTCTTAATTTGTGTTAAACCTGCTTTCTTAATTTGTGTTAATCGAGCTCTTTTAGGTTAATAAAGAAGGGGGAGATGTGGGAGCCTGGCCATGGGGGTCGACAAGTCCCATGGTTGGTGATAACATCCGACTCTTAAAGATGAGGCCATGAGGAAAGTAAAGCCTTGAGAGGGAACAAAGAAGGGTGATTCAGGAGACACCTTAAACAGGGACATGAAGAACAGGAACAGGGACAGGCTAACAGAACAGGGACAAACAAAAAACAGCGTATGGGAGGGTCTCGCTGGCATAGGCAGGACCCAGAAACAAGGACTCCAGGAGTTGGAGGGGCAGCCAGAGCCCCCCGGCTGGGCAGCACTCAGTGCCTGCCTCTCCCAGGGATGGGGTTACAAAGTTTGTTAAAGATGGAATTAGTATGCCTGGCAGTTTTTCTCTGTATTTTAGTTTGTGTTAATAGTGCTTTCTTAATTTGTGTTACTCTTGCTTTCTTAATTTCTGTTAATCGCGCCTTCATAATTTGTGTTAAACCTGCTTTCTTAATTTGTGTTAATCGAGCTCTTTTAGGTTAATAAAGAAGGAGGAGATGTGGGAGCGTGGCCATGGGGGTCGACAAGTCCCATGGTTGGTGATAACATCCAACTCTTAAGGATGAGACTATCAGGAATTTAAAGAGTTGAGAGGGAACAAAGAAGGGTGATTCAGGTGACACCTTCTTTTCTGGGGTGGCTAGTTCTCCAGCCATTAATGCATGGAAGTGGCTGGGTGTTTGCTGTTGCCGGGCAAAGTTGTTGACCAATGACTAGTTAGTGGAAAGGTACTGCTGTGAGGCGGAAGTTATAGGAAGGGAGCCTTTCCTGAATAAGGGCTAGAATGAAGTTGTGCCCTCACTCTGAGAGATGAAGTTATGCCCTCAGTAAGAGAGAGTTCAAGTTATGTCATCAATAAAGAGGTAGCAGTTACAGATCCTGAAAGAACCCCGTTGTCCGTGCGGTCTTTACGCCACAAATCGCCACCCAACAGGGACAAGAAAACGAACAGGGACGAGAAGAAAACAAACAGGGACATGAAGAACAGGAACAGGGACAGGCTAACAGAACAGGGACAAAAACAAAAAAGGAATGAATAGGGACAGGCAAACGGAACAGATAAAAGAAAAAAAAAAGGAATGAATAGGTACAGGCTAACAGAACAGGGATGAACAAAAAGAGCTTATGGGAGGGTCACGCTGGCTTACGCAGGACCCACAAAAAAGGACTCCAGGAGTTGGAGGGGCAGCCAGAGCCCCCCGGTTGGGCAGCACTCAGTGCCTGCCTATCCCAGGGATGGGGTTGCAAAGTTTGTTAAAGATAGTCTTAGTATGCCTGGCAGTTTTTCTCTGTGTTTTAGTTTGTGTTGATCCTGCCTTCTTAATTTGTGTTAATTGCGCTTTCTTATGTTAATAAAGAAGGAGGAGATGTGGGAGTGTGGCCATGGGGGTCGACAAGCCCCATGGTTGGTGATCACATCCGACTCTTAAAGATGAGACCATGAGGAAAGTAAAGCCTTGAGAGGGAACAAGGAAGGGTGATTCAGGAGACACGTTAAACAGGGACATGAAGAACAGGAACAGGGACAGGCTAACAGAGCAGGGAGAATCAAAAAACAGCATATGGGAGGGTCCCACTGGCATATGCTGGACCCACAAACAAGGACTCCAGGAGTTGGAGGGGCAGCCAGAGCCCCCCAGCTGGGAAGCACTCAGTGCCTGCCTCTCCCAGGGATGGGGTTACAAAGATTGTTAAAGATAGACTTAGTATGCCTGGCAGTTTTTCTCTGTGTTTTAGTTTGTGCTGATCCTGCCTTCTTAATTTGTGTTAATCGCGCTTTCTTAAGTTAATAAAGAAGGGGAAGATGTGGGAGTGTGGCCATGGGGGTCGACAAGCCCCATGGTTGGTGATCACATCCGACTCTTAAAGATGAGTCCATCAGGAAAGTAAAGCCTTGAGAGGGAACAAAGAAGGGTGATTCAGGAGACACCTTAAGCAGGGACATGAAGAACAGGAACAGGGATAGTCTAACAGAACAGGGACAAAAACAAAAAAGGAATGAATAGGGACATGCTATCAGAACAGGGACAAACAAAAAACAGCGTATGGGAGGGTCTCGCTGGCATAGGCAGGACCTCCAAACAAGGACTCCAGGAGTTGGAGGGGCAGCCAGAGCCCCCCGGCTGGGCAGCACTCAGTGCCTGCCTCTCCCAGGGTTGTGGTTACAAAGTTTGTTAAAGATGGAATTAGTATGCCTGGCATTTTTTCTCTGTATTTTAATTTGTGTTATTAGTGCTTTCTTAATTTGTGTTTCTCTAGCTTTCTTAATTTCTGTTAATCGCGCCTTCTTAATTTGGGTTAAACCTGCTTTCTTAATTTGTGTTAATCGAGCTCTTTTATGTTAATAAAGAAGGGGGAGATGTGGGAGCCTGGCCATGGGGGTCGACAAGTCCCATGGTTGGTGATAACATCCGACTCTTAAAGATGAGGCCATCAGGAAAGTAAAGCCTTGAGAGGGAACAAAGAAGGGTGATTCAGGAGACACCTTAAACAGGGACATGAAGAACAGGAACAGGGACAGGCTAACAGAGCAGGGAGAAACAAAAAACAGCATATGGGAGGGTCCCACTGGCATAGGCAGGACCCACAAACAAGGACTCCAGGAGTTGGAGGGGCAGCCAGAGCCCCCCGGCTGGGCAGCACTCAGTGCCTGCCTCTCCCAGGGATGGTTTTACAAAGGTTGTTAAAGATGGAATTAGTATGCCTGGCAGTTTTCCTCTGTGTTTTAGTTTGTGTTGATCCTGCCTTCTTAATTTGTGTTAATCGCGCTTTCTTAAGTTAATAAAGAAGGGGAAGATGTGGGAGTGTGGCCATGGGGGTCGACAGGCCCCATGGTTGGTGATAACATCGGACTCTTAAAGATGAGGCCATCAGGAATTTAAAGAGTTGAGAGGGAGCAAAGAAGGGTGATTCAGGTGACACCTTCTTGTCTGGGGTGGCTAGTTCTCCAGCCATTAATGCATGGAAGTGGCTGGGTGTTTGCTGTTGCCGGGCAAAGTTGTTGACCAATGACTAGTTAGTGGAAAGGTACTGCTGTGAGCCGGAAGTTATAGGAAGGGAGCCTTTCCTGAATAAGGGATAGAATGAAGTTGTGCCCTCACTCTGAGAGATGAAGTTATGCCCTCAGTAAGAGAGAGTTCAAGTTATGTCATCAATAAAGAGGTAGCAGTTACAGATCCTGAAAGAACCCCGGTGTCCGAGCGGTCTTTACGCCACAAATCGCCCCCCAACAGGGACATGAAAACGAACAGGGACGAGAAGAATACAAACAGGGACATGAAGAAGAGGAACAGGGACAGGCAAACAGAACAGGGACAAAAACAAAAAAGGAATGAATAGGGACAGGAAAACGGAACAGGGACAAAAACAGAAAAGGAATGATCAGGTACAGGCTAACAGAACAGGGATGACCAAAAAGAGCATATGGGAGGGCCACGATGGTTTACGCAGGACCCCCAAACAAGGACTCCAGGAGTTGGAGGGGCAGCCAGAGCCCCCCGGCTGGGCAGCACTCAGTGTCTGCCTCTCCTAGGGATGGGGTTATAAAGTTTGTTAAAGATAGACTTAGTATGCCTGGCAGTTTTTCTCTGTATTTTAGTTTGTGTTAATAGTGCTTTCTTAATTTGTGTTTCTCTTGCTTTCTTAATTTCTGTTAATCGCGCCTTCTTAATTTGTGTTAAACCTGCTTTCTTAATTTGTGTTAATCGAGCTCTTTTATGTTAATAAAGGAGGGGGAGATGTGGGAGCCTGGCCATGGGGTTAGACAAGCCCCATGGTTGGTGATAAGATCTGACTAATAAAGTAGAGACCATCAGGAAAGTAAAGCCTTGAGAGGGAACAAAGAAGGGTGATTCAGGAGACACCTTAAACAGGGACATGAAGAACAGGAACAGGGATAGTCTAACAGAACAGGGACGAAAATAAAAAAGTAATGAATAGGGACAGGCTATCAGAACAGGGACAAACAAAAAACAGCGTATGGGAGGGTCTCGCTGGCATAGGCAGGACCCCCAAACAAGGACTCCAGGAGTTGGAGGGGCAGCCAGAGCCCCCCGGCTGGGCAGCACTCAGTGCCTGCCTCTCCCAGGGTTGTGGTTACAAAGTTTGTTAAAGATGGAATTAGTATGCCTGGCATTTTTTCTCTGTATTTTAATTTGTGTTAATAGTGCTTTCTTAATTTGTGTTTCTCTTGCTTTCTTAATTTCTGTTAATCGTGCCTTCTTAATTTGTGTTAAACCTGCTTTCTTAATTTGTGTTAATCGAGCTCTTTTATGTTAATAAAGAAGGGGGAGATGTGGGAGCCTGGCCATGGGGGTCGACAAGTCCCATGGTTGGTGATAACATCCGACTCTTAAAGATGAGGCCATCAGGAAAGTAAAGAGTTGAGAGGGAACAAAGAAGGGTGATTCAGGAGACACCTTAAACAGGGACATGAAGAACAGGAACAGGGATAGTCTAACAGAACAGGGACAAAAACAAAAAAGGAATGAATACGGACATGCTATCAGAACAGGGACAAACAAAAAACAGCGTATGGGAGGGTCCCACTGGCGTATGCTGGACCCACAAACAAGGACTCCAGGAGTTGGAGGGGCAGCCAGAGCCCCCCGGCTGGGCAGCACTCAGTGCCTGCCTCTCCCAGGGATGGTTTTACAAAGGTTGTTAAAGATGGAATTAGTATGCCTGGCAGTTTTTCTCTGTGTTTTAGTTTGTGTTGATCCTGCCTTCTTAATTTGTGTTAATCGCGCTTTCTTATGTTAATAAAGAAGGGGAAGATGTGGGAGTGTGGCCATGGGGGTCGACAAGCCCCATGGTTGGTGATAACATCGGACTCTTAAAGATGAGACCATCAGGAAAGTAAGACCTTGAGAGGGAACAATGAAGGGTGATTCAGGAGACACCTTAAACAGGGACATGAAGAACAGGAACAGGGATAGTCTAACAGAACAGGGAGGAAAACAAAAAAGGAATGAATAGGGACAGGCTATCAGAACAGGGACAAACAAAAAACAGCGTATGGGAGGGTCTCGCTGGCATAGGCAGGACCCCCAAACAAGGACTCCAGGAGTTGGAGGGGCAGCCAGAGCCCCCCGGCTGGGCAGCACTCAGTGCCTGCCTCTCCCAGGGATGGGGTTGCAAGGTTTGTTAAAGATAGTCTTAGTATGCCTGGCAGTTTTTCTCTGTGTTTTAGTTTGTGTTGATCCTGCCTTCTTAATTTGTGTTAATCGCGCTTTCTTATGTTAATAAAGAAGGAGGAGATGTGGGAGTGTGGCCATGGGGGTCGACAAGCCCCATGGTTGGTGATCACATCCGACTCTTAAAGATGAGGCCATGAGGAAAGTAAAGCCTTGAGAGGGAACAAAGAAGGGTGATTCAGGAGACACCTTAAGCAGGGACATGAAGAACAGGAACAGGGACAGGCTAACAGAGCAGGGAGAAACAAAAAACAGCATATGGGAGGGTCCCACTGGCATAGGCAGGACCCACAAACAAGGACTCCAGGAGTTGGAGGGGCAGCCAGAGCCCCCCAGCTGGGAAGCACTCAGTGCCTGCCACTCCCAGGGATGGGGTTGCAAAGTTTGTTAAAGATAGTCTTAGTATGCCTGGCAGTTTTTCTCTGTGTTTTAGTTTGTGTTGATCCTGCTTTCTTAATTTGTGTTAATTGTACTTTCTTATGTTAATAAAGAAGGAGGAGATGTGGGAGTGTGGCCATGGGGGTCGACAAGCCCCATGGTTGGTGATAACATCGGACTCTTAAGGATGAGACCATCAGGAAAGGAAAGCCTTGAGAGGGAACAAAGAAGGGTGATTCAGGAGACACCTTAAGCAGGGACATGAAGAACAGGAACAGGGATAGTCTAACAGAACAGGGACAAACACAAAAAAGGAAAGAATAGGGACATGCTATCAGAACAGGGACAAACAAAAAACAGCGTATGGGAGGGTCTCGCTGGCATAGGCAGGACCCACAAACAAGGACTCCAGGAGTTGGAGGGGCAGCCAGAGCCCCCCAGCTGGGCAGCACTCAGTGCCTGCCACTCCCCGCGATGGGGTTGCAAAGTTTGTTAAAGATGGAATTAGTATGCCTGGCAGTTTTTCTCTGTATTTTAGTTTGTGTTAATAGTGCTTTCTTAATTTGTGTTACTCTTGCTTTCTTAATTTCTGTTAATCGCGCCTTCTTAATTTGTGTTAAACCTGCTTTCTTAATTTGTGTTAATCGAGCTCTTTTATGTTAATAAAGAAGGGGGAGATGTGGGAGCATGGCCATGGGGGTCGACAAGTCCCATGGTTGGTGATAACATCCAACTCTTAAGGATGAGACCATCAGGAAAGTAAAGCCTTGAGAGGGAACAAAGAAGGGTGATTCAGGAGACACCTTAAACAGGGACATGAAGAACAGGAACAGGGACAGGCTAACAGAGCAGGGAGAAACAAAAAACAGCATATGGGAGGGTCCCACTGGCATAGGCAGGACCCACAAACAAGGACTCCAGGAGTTGGAGGGGCAGCCAGAGCCCCCCAGCTGGGCAGCACTCAGTGCCTGCCTCTCCCAGGGATGGGGTTACAAAGACTGTTAAAGATAGACTTAGTATGCCTGGCAGTTTTTCTCTGTGTTTTAGTTTGTGTTGATCCTGCCTTCTTAATTTGTGTTAATTGCGCTTTCTTATGTTAATAAAGAAGGGGAAGATGTGGGAGTGTGGCCATGGGGGTCGACAAGCCCCATGGTTGGTGATAACATCCAACTCTTAAGGATGAGACCATCAGGAATTTAAAGAGTTGAGAGGGAACAAAGAAGGGTGATTCAGGTGACACCTTCTTGTCTGGGGTGGCTAGTTCTCCAGCCATTAATGCATGGAAGTGGCTGGGTGTTTGCTGTTGCCGGGCAAAGTTGTTGACCAATGACTAGTTAGTGGAAAGGTACTGCTGTGAGGCGGAAGTTATAGGAAGGGAGCCTTTCCTGAATAAGGGATAGAATGAAGTTGTGCCCTCACTCTGAGAGATGAAGTTATGCCCTCAGTAAGAGAGAGTTCAAGTTATGTCATCAATAATGAGGTAGCAGTTACAGATCCTGAAAGAACCCCGGTGTCCGAGCGGTCTTTACGCCACAAATCGCCCCCCAACAGGGACATGAAAACGAACAGGGACGAGAAGAATACAAACAGGGACATGAAGAAGAGGAACAGGGACAGGCAAACAGAACAGGAAAAAGAAAAAAAAAAGGAATGAATAGGTACAGGCTAACAGAACAGGGACGAACAAAAAGAGCTTATGGGAGGGTCACGCTGGCTTACGCAGGACCCACAAACAAGGACTCCAGGAGTTGGAGGGGCAGCCAGAGCCCCCCGGCTGGGCAGCACTCAGTGCCTGCCTCTCCCAGGGATGGGGTTGCAAAGTTTGTTAAAGATAGTCTTAGTATGCCTGGCAGTTTTTCTCTGTGTTTTAGTTTGTGTTGATCCTGCCTTCTTAATTTGTGTTAATTGCGCTTTCTTATGTTAATAAAGAAGGAGGAGATGTGGGAGTGTGGCCATGGGGGTCGACAAGCCCCATGGTTGGTGATAACATCCGACTCTTAAAGATGAGGCCATGAGGAAAGTAAAGCCTTGAGAGGGAACAAAGAAGGGTGATTCAGGAGACACCTTAAGCAGGGACATGAAGAACAGGAATAGGGACAGGCTAACAGAGCAGGGAGAAACAAAAAACAGCATATGGGAGGGTCCCACTGGCATAGGCAGGACCCACAAACAAGGACTCCAGGAGTTGGAGGGGCAGCCAGAGCCCCCAAGCTGGGAAGCACTCAGTGCCTGCCTCTCCCAGGGATGGGGTTACAAAGTTTGTTAAAGATGGAATTAGTATGCCTGGCACTTTTTCTCTGTATTTTAATTTGTGTTAAGAGTGCTTTCTTAATTTGTGTTTCTCTTGCTTTCTTAATTTCTGTTAATCGCGCCTTCTTAATTTGTGTTAAACCTGCTTTCTTAATTTGTGTTAATCGAGCTCTTCTATGTTAATAAAGAAGGGGGAGATGTGGGAGCCTGGCCATGGGGGTCGACAAGTCCCATGGTTGGTGATAACATCCGACTCTTAAAGATGAGGCCATCAGGAAAGTAAAGAGTTGAGAGGGAACAAAGAAGGGTGATTCAGGAGACACCTTAAACAGGGACATGAAGAACAGGAACAGGGACAGGCTAACAGAGCAGGGAGAAACAAAAAAGAGCATATGGGAGGGTCCCACTGGCATATGCTGGACGCACAAACAAGGACTCCAGGAGTTGGAGGGGCAACCAGAGCCCCCCGGCTGGGCAGCACTCAGTGCCTGCCTCTCCCAGGGATGGTTTTACAAAGATTGTTAAAGATAGACTTAGTATGCCTGGCAGTTTTTCTCTGTGTTTTAGTTTGTGTTGATCCTGCCTTCTTAATTTGTGTTAATTGCGCTTTCTTATGTTAATAAAGAAGGGGAAGATGTGGGAGTGTGGCCATGGGGGTCGACAAGCCCCATGGTTGGTGATCACATCCGACTCTTAAAGATGAGACCATGAGGAAAGTAAAGCCTTGAGAGGGAACAAAGAAGGGTGATTCAGGAGACACCTTAAACAGGGACATGAAGAACAGGAACAGGGATAGTCTAACAGAACAGGGACAAAAACAAAAAAGGAATTAATAGGGACAGGCTATCAGAACAGGGACAAACAAAAAACAGCGTATGGGAGGGTCTCGCTGGCATAGGCAGGACCCACAAACAAGGACTCCAGGAGTTGGAGGGGCAGGCAGAGCCCCCCAGCTGGGCAGCACTCAGTGCCTGCCTCTCCCAGGGATGGGGTTACAAAGTTTGTTAAAGATGGAATTAGTATGCCTGGCAGTTTTTCTCTGTATTTGAGTTTGTTTTAATAGTGCTTTCTTAATTTGTGTTACTCTTGCTTTCTTAATTTCTGTTAATCGCGCCTTCTTAATTTGTGTTAAACCTGCTTTCTTAATTTGTGTTAATCGAGCTCTTTTAGGTTAATAAAGAAGGGGGAGATGTTGGAGCCTGGCCATGGGGGTCGACAAGTCCCATGGTTGGTGATAACATCCGACTCTTAAAGATGAGGCCATGAGGAAAGTAAAGCCTTGAGAGGGAACAAAGAAGGGTGATTCAGGAGACACCTTAAACAGGGACATGAAGAACAGGAACAGGGACAGGCTAACAGAGCAGGGAGAAACAAAAAACAGCATATGGGAGGGTCCCACTGGCATAGGCAGGACCCACAAACAAGGACTCCCAGAGTTGGAGGGGCAGCCAGAGCCCCCCAGCTGGGCAGCACTCAGTGCCTGCCACTCCCCGCGATGGGGTTGCAAAGTTTGTTAAAGATGGAATTAGTATGCCTGGCAGTTTTTCTCTGTATTTTAGTTTGTGTTAATAGTGCTTTCTTAATTTGTGTTACTCTTGCTTTCTTAATTTCTGTTAATCGCGCCTTCTTAATTTGTGTTAAACCTGCTTTCTTAATTTGTGTTAATCGAGCTCTTTTATGTTAATAAAGAAGGGGGAGATGTGGGAGCATGGCCATGGGGGTCGACAAGTCCCATGGTTGGTGATAACATCCAACTCTTAAAGATGAGACCATCAGGAAAGTAAAGCCTTGAGAGGGAACAAAGAAGGGTGATTCAGGAGACACCTTAAGCAGGGACATGAAGAACAGGAATAGGGATAGTCTAACAGAACAGGGACGAAAACAAAAAGGGAATGAATAGGGACAGGCTATCAGAACAGGGACAAACAAAAAACAGCCTATGGGAGGGTCTCGCTGGCATAGGCAGGACCCACAAACAAGGACTCCAGGAGTTGGAGGGGCAGCCAGAGCCCCCCGGCTGGGCAGCACTCAGTGCCTGCCTCTCCCAGGGATGGTTTTACAAAGATTGTTAAAGATAGACTTAGTATGCCTGGCAGTTTTTCTCTGTGTTTTAGTTTGTGTTGATCCTGCCTTCTTAATTTGTGTTAATTGCGCTTTCTTATGTTAATAAAGAAGGGGAAGATGTGGGAGTGTGGCCATGGGGGTCGACAAGCCCCATGGTTGGTGATCACATCCGACTCTTAAAGATGAGGCCATGAGGAAAGTAAAGCCTTGAGAGGGAACAAAGAAGGGTGATTCAGGAGACACCTTAACCAGGGACATGAAGAACAGGAACAGGGATAGTCTAACAGAACAGGGACAAATACAAAAAAGGAATGAATAGAGACAGGCTATCAGAACAGGGACAAACAAAAAACAGCATATGGGAGGGTCTCTCTGGCATAGGCAGGACCCACAAACAAGGACTCCAGGAGTTGGAGGGGCAGCCAGAGCCCCCCGGCTGGGCAGCACTCAGTGCCTGCCTCTCCCAGGGATGGTTTTACAAAGATTGTTAAAGATAGACTTAGTATGCCTGGCAGTTTTTCTCTGTGTTTTAGTTTGTGTTGATCCTGCCTTCTTAATTTGTGTTAATTGCGCTTTCTTATGTTAATAAAGAAGGGGAAGATGTGGGAGTGTGGCCATGGGGGTCGACAAGCCCCATGGTTGGTGATCACATCCGACTCTTAAAGATGAGGCCATGAGGAAAGTAAAGCCTTGAGAGGGAACAAAGAAGGGTGATTCAGGAGACACCTTAACCAGGGACATGAAGAACAGGAACAGGGATAGTCTAACAGAACAGGGACAAATACAAAAAAGGAATGAATAGAGACAGGCTATCAGAACAGGGACAAACAAAAAACAGCATATGGGAGGGTCTCGCTGGCATAGGCAGGACCCACAAACAAGGACTCCAGGAGTTGGAGGGGCAGCCAGAGCCCCCCGGCTGGGCAGCACTCAGTGCCTGCCTCTCCCAGGGATGGGGTTACAAAGTTTGTTAAAGATGGAATTAGTATGCCTGGCAGTTTTTCTCTGTATTTTAGTTTGTGTTAATAGTGCTTTCTTAATTTGTGTTACTCTTGCTTTCTTAATTTCTGTTAATCGCGCCTTCTTAATTTGTGTTAAACCTGCTTTCTTAATTTGTGTTAATCGAGCTCTTTTAGGTTAATAAAGAAGGGGGAGATGTGGGAGCCTGGCCATGGGGGTCGACAAGTCCCATGGTTGGTGATAACATCCGACTCTTAAAGACGAGGCCATCAGGAAAGTAAAGCCTTGAGAGGGAACAAAGAAGGGTGATTCAGGAGACACCTTAAACAGGGACATGAAGAACAGGAACAGGGGCAGGCTAACAGAGCAGGGAGAAACAAAAAACAGCATATGGGAGGGTCCCACTGGCGTATGCTGGACCCACAAACAAGGACTCCAGGAGTTGGAGGGGCAGCCAGAGCCCCCCGGCTGGGCAGCACTCAGTGCCTGCCTCTCCCAGGGATGGTTTTACAAAGATTGTTAAAGATAGAATTAGTATGCCTGGCAGTTTTTCTCTGTGTTTTAGTTTGTGTTGATCCTGCCTTCTTAATTTGTGTTAAACGCGCTTTCTTATGTTAATAAAGAAGGGGAAGATGTGGGAGTGTGGCCATGGGGGTCGACAAGTCCCATGGTTGGTGATAACATCCAACTCTTAAGGATGAGACCATCAGGAATTTAAAGAGTTGAGAGGGAACAAAGAAGGGTGATTCAGGTGACACCTTCTTGTCTGGGGTGGCTTGTTCTCCAGCCATTAAAGCATGGAAGTTGCTGGGTGTTTGCTGTTGCCGGGCAACGTTGTTGACCAATGACTAGTTAGTGGAAAGGTACTGCTGTGAGGCGGAAGTTATAGGAAGGGAGCCTTTCCTGAATAAGGGCTAGAATGAAGTTGTGCCCTCACTCTGAGAGATGAAGTTATGCCCTCAGTAAGAGAGAGTTCAAGTTATGTCATCAATAAAGAGGTAGCAGTTACAGATCCTGAAAGAACCCCGTTGTCCGTGCGGTCTTTACGCCACAAATCGCCCCCCAACAGGGACAAGAAAACGAACAGGGACGAGAAGAAAACAAACAGGGACATGAAGAGCAGGAACAGGGACAGGCTAACAGAACAGGGACAAAAACAAAAAAGGAATGAATAGGGACAGGCAAAAGGAACAGATAAAAGAAAAAAAAAGGAATGAATAGGTACAGGCTAACAGAACAGGGACGAACAAAAAGAGCTTATGGGAGGGTCACGCTGGCTTACGCAGGACCCACAAAAAAGGACTCCAGGAGTTGGAGGGGCAGCCAGAGCCCCCCGGTTGGGCAGCACTCAGTGCCTGCCTATCCCAGGGATGGGGTTGCAAAGTTTGTTAAAGATAGTCTTAGTATGCCTGGCAGTTTTTCTCTGTGTTTTAGTTTGTGTTGATCCTGCCTTCTTAATTTGTGTTAATTGCGCTTTCTTATGTTAATAAAGAAGGAGGAGATGTGGGAGTGTGGCCATGGGGGTCGACAAGCCCCATGGTTGGTGATCACATCCGACTCTTAAAGATGAGACCATGAGGAAAGTAAAGCCTTGAGAGGGAACAAGGAAGGGTGATTCAGGAGACACCTTAAACAGGGACATGAAGAACAGGAACAGGGACAGGCTAACAGAGCAGGGAGAAACAAAAAACAGCATATGGGAGGGTCCCACTGGCATATGCTGGACCCACAAACAAGGACTCCAGGAGTTGGAGGGGCAGCCAGAGCCCCCCAGCTGGGAAGCACTCAGTGCCTGCCTCTCCCAGGGATGGGGTTACAAAGTTTGTTAAAGATGGAATTAGTATGCCTGGCACTTTTTCTCTGTATTTTAATTTGTGTTGAGTGCTTTCTTAATTTGTGTTTCTCTTGCTTTCTTAATTTCTGTTAATCGCGCCTTCTTAATTTGTGTTAAACCTGCTTTCTTAATTTGTGTTAATCGAGCTCTTTTATGTTAATAAAGAAGGGGGAGATGTGGGAGCGTGGCCATGGGGGTCGACAAGTCCCATGGTTGGTGATAACATCCGACTCTTAAAGATGAGGCCATCAGGAAAGTAAAGAGTTGAGAGGGAACAAAGAAGGGTGATTCAGGAGACACCTTAAACAGGGACATGAAGAACAGGAACTGGGATAGTCTAAAAGAACAGGGACGAAAACAAAAAAAGGAATGAATAGGGACAGGCTAACAGAACAGGGACAAACAAAAAACAGCGTATGGGAGGGTCTCGCTGGCATAGGCAGGACCCCCAAACAAGGACTCCAGGAGTTGGAGGGGCAGCCAGAGCCCCCCGGCTGGGCAGCACTCAGTGCCTGCCTCTCCCAGGGATGGTTTTACAAAGATTGTTAAAGATAGACTTAGTATGCCTGGCAGTTTTTCTCTGTGTTTTAGTTTGTGTTGATCCTGCCTTCTTAATATGTGTTAATCGAGCTTTCTTATGTTAATAAAGAAGGGGGAGATGTGGGAGTGTGGCCATGGGGGTCGACAAGCCCCATGGTTGGTGATAACATGGGACTCTTAAGGATGAGACCATCAGGAATTTAAAGAGTTGAGAGGGAACAAAGAAGGGTTGTTCAGGTGACACCTTGTTGTCTGGGGTGACTTGTTCTCCAGCCATTAAAGCATGGAAGTTGCTGGGTGTTTGCTGTTGCCGGGCAACGTTGTTGACCAATGACTAGTTAGTGGAAAGGTACTGCTGTGAGGCGGAAGTTATAGGAAGGGAGCCTTTCCTGAATAAGGGATAGAATGAAGTTGTGCCCTCACTCTGAGAGATGAAGTTATGCCTTCAGTAAGAGAGAGTTCAAGTTATGCCATCAATAAAGAGGTAGCAGTTACAGATCCTGAAAGAACCCCGTTGTCCGTGCGGTCTTTACACCACAAATCGCCCCCAAAAAGGGACATGAAAACGAACAGGGACAAGAAGAAAACAAACAGGGACATGAAGAACAGGAACAGGGACAGGCTAACAGCACAGGGACAAAAACAAAAAAGGAATGAATAGGGACAGGCTAACAGAACAGGGACGAACAAAAAGAGCTTATGGGAGGGTCACGCTGGCTTACGCAGGACCCACAAACAAGGACTCCAGGAGTTGGAGGGGCAGCCAGAGCCCCCCGGCTGGGCAGCACTCAGTGCCTGCCACTCCCAGGGATGGGGTTGCAAAGTTTGTTAAAGATAGTCTTAGTATGCCTGGCAGTTTTTCTCTGTGTTTTAGTTTGTGTTGATCCTGCCTTCTTAATTTGTGTTAATTGCGCTTTCTTATGTTAATAAAGAAGGAGGAGATGTGGGAGTGTGGCCATGGGGGTCGACAAGCCCCATGGTTGGTGATCACATCCGACTCTTAAAGATGAGGCCATGAGGAAAGTAAAGCCTTGAGAGGGAACAAAGAAGGGTGATTCAGGAGACACCTTAAACAGGGACATGAAGAACAGGAACAGGGACAGGCTAACAGAGCAGGGAGAAACAAAAAACAGCATATGGGAGGGTCCCACTGCCATATGCTGGACCCACAAACAAGGACTCCAGGAGTTGGAGGGGCAGCCAGAGCCCCCCAGCTGGGAAGCACTCAGTGCCTGCCTCTCCCAGGGATGGGGTTACAAAGTTTGTTAAAGATGGAATTAGTATGCCTGGCACTTTTTCTCTGTATTTTAATTTGTGTTGAGTGCTTTCTTAATTTGTGTTACTCTTGCTTTCTTAATTTCTGTTAATCGCGCCTTCTTAATTTGTGTTAAACCTGCTTTCTTAATTTGTGTTAATCGAGCTCTCTTATGTTAATAAAGAAGGGGGAGATGTGGGAGCATGGCCATGGGGGTCGACAAGTCCCATGGTTGGTGATAACATGCGACTCTTAAAGATGAGGCCATCAGGAAAGTAAAGAGTTGAGAGGGAACAAAGAAGGGTGATTCAGGAGACACCTTAAACAGGGACATGAAGAACAGGAACAGGGATAGTCTAACAGAACACGGACGAAAACAAAAAAGGAATGAATAGGGACAGGAAAACGGAACAGGGACAAACAAAAAACAGCATATGGGAGGGTCTCGCTGGCATAGGCAGGACCCCCAAACAAGGACTCCAGGAGTTGGAGGGTCAGCCAGAGCCCCCGGCTGGGCAGCACTCAGTGCCTGCCTCTCCCACGGCTGGTTTTACAAAGATTGTTAAAGATAGACTTAGTATGCCTGGCAGTTTTTATCTGTGTTTTAGTTTGTGCTGATTCTGCCTTCTTAATTTGTGTTAATCGCGCTTTCTTAAGTTAATAAAGAAGGGGAAGATGTGGGAGTGTGGCCATGGGGGTCGACAAGCCCCATGGTTGGTGATAACATCAGACTCTTAAAGATGAGACCATCAGGAAAGTAAAGCCCTGAGAGGGAACAAAGGGTGATTCAGGAGACACCTTAAACAGGGACATGAAGAACAGGAACAGGGACAGGCTAACAGAACAGGGACAAACAAAAAACAGCGTATGGGAGGGTCTCGCTGGCATAGGCAGGACCCAGAAACAAGGACTCCAGGAGTTGGAGGGGCAGCCAGAGCCCCCCGGCTGGGCAGCACTCAGTGCCTGCCTCTCCCAGGGATGGGGTTACAAAGTTTGTTAAAGATGGAATTAGTATGCCTGGCAGTTTTTCTCTGTATTTTAGTTTGTGTTAATAGTGCTTTCTTAATTTGTGTTACTCTTGCTTTCTTAATTTCTGTTAATCGCGCCTTCATAATTTGTGTTAAACCTGCTTTCTTAATTTGTGTTAATCGAGCTCTTTTATGTTAATAAAGAAGGGGGAGATGTGGGAGCGTGGCCATGGGGGTCGACAAGTCCCATGGTTGGTGATAACATCCAACTCTTAAGGATGAGACCATCAGGAATTTAAAGAGTTGAGAGGGAACAAAGAAGGGTGATTCAGGTGACACCTTCTTGTCTGGGGTGGCTAGTTCTCCAGCCATTAATGCATGGAAGTGGCTGGGTGTTTGCTGTTGCCGGGCAAAGTTGTTGACCAATGACTACTTAGTGGAAAGGTACTGCTGTGAGGCGGAAGTTATAGGAAGGGAGCCTTTCCTGAATAAGGGATAGAATGAAGTTGTGCCCTCACTCTGAGAGATGAAGTTATGCCCTCAGTAAGAGAGAGTTCAAGTTATGTCATCAATAATGAGGTAGCAGTTACAGATCCTGAAAGAACCCCGGTGTCCGAGCGGTCTTTACGCCACAAATCGCCCCCCAACAGGGACATGAAAACGAACAGGGACGAGAAGAATACAAACAGGGACATGAAGAAGAGGAACAGGGACAGGCAAACAGAACAGGGACAAAAACAAAAAAGGAATGAATAGGGACAGGAAAACGGAACAGGGACAAAAACAGAAAAGGAATGATCAGGTACAGGCTAACAGAACAGGGATGACCAAAAAGAGCATATGGGAGGGCCACGATGGTTTACGCAGGACCCCCAAACAAGGACTCCAGGAGTTGGAGGGGCAGCCAGAGCCCCCCGGCTGGGCAGCACTCAGTGCCTGCCTCTCCCAGGGATGGGGTTATAAAGTTTGTTAAAGATAGACTTAGTATGCCTGGCAGTTTTTCTCTGTATTTTAGTTTGTGTTAATAGTGCTTTCTTAATTTGTGTTTCTCTTGCTTTCTTAATTTCTGTTAATCGCGCCTTCTTAATTTGTGTTAAACCTGCTTTCTTAATTTGTGTTAATCGAGCTCTTTTATGTTAATAAAGGAGGGGGAGATGTGGGAGCCTGGCCATGGGGTTAGACAAGCCCCATGGTTGGTGATAAGATCTGACTAATAAAGTAGAGACCATCAGGAAAGTAAAGCCTTGAGAGGGAACAAAGAAGGGTGATTCAGGAGACACCTTAAACAGGGACATGAAGAACAGGAACAGGGATAGTCTAACAGAACAGGGACGAAAATAAAAAAGTAATGAATAGGGACAGGCTATCAGAACAGGGACAAACAAAAAACAGCGTATGGGAGGGTCTCGCTGGCATAGGCAGGACCCACAAACAAGGACTCCAGGAGTTGGAGGGGCAGCCAGAGCCCCCCGGCTGGGCAGCACTCAGTGCCTGCCTCTCCCAGGGTTGTGGTTACAAAGTTTGTTAAAGATGGAATTAGTATGCCTGGCATTTTTTCTCTGTATTTTAATTTGTGTTAATAGTGCTTTCTTAATTTGTGTTTCTCTAGCTTTCTTAATTTCTGTTAATCGTGCCTTCTTAATTTGTGTTAAACCTGCTTTCTTAATTTGCGTTAATCGAGCTCTTTTATGTTAATAAAGAAGGGGGAGATGTGGGAGCCTGGCCATGGGGGTCGACAAGTCCCATGGTTGGTGATAACATCCGACTCTTAAAGATGAGGCCATCAGGAAACTAAAGAGTTGAGAGGGAACAAAGAAGGGTGATTCAGGAGACACCTTAAACAGGGACATGAAGAACAGGAACAGGGATAGTCTAACAGAACAGGGACAAAAACAAAAAAGGAATGAATAGGGACAGGCTATCAGAACAGGGACAAACAAAAAACAGCATATGGGAGGGTCCCACTGGCGTATGCAGGACCCACAAACAAGGACTCCAGGAGTTGGAGGGGCAGCCAGAGCCCCCCGGCTGGGCAGCACTCAGTGCCTGCCTCTCCCAGGGATGGTTTTACAAAGATTGTTAAAGATAGACTTAGTATGCCTGGCAGTTTTTCTCTGTTTTAGTTTGTGTTGATCCTGCCTTCTTAATTTGTGTTAATCGCGCTTTCTTAAGTTAATAAAGAAGGGGAAGATGTGGGAGTGTGGCCATGGGGGTCGACAAGCCCCATGGTTGGTGATAACATCGGACTCTTAAAGATGAAACCATCAGGAAAGTAAAGCCTTGAGAGGGAACAAAGAAGGGTGATTCAGGAGACACCTTAAACAGGGACATGAAGAACAGGAACAGGGATAGTCTAACAGAACAGGGACAAAAACAAAAAAGGAATGAATAGGGACAGGCTATCAGAACAGGGACAAACAAAAAACAGCGTATGGGAGGGTCTCGCTGGCATAGGCAGGACCCCCAAACAAGGACTCCAGGAGTTGGAGGGGCAGCCAGAGCCTCCCGGCTGGGCAGCACTCAGTGCCTGCCTCTCCCAGGGATGGGGTTGCAAAGTTTGTTAAAGATAGTCTTAGTATGCCTGGCAGTTTTTCTCTGTGTTTTAGTTTGTGTTGATCCTGCCTTCTTAATTTGTGTTAATTGCGCTTTCTTATGTTAATAAAGAAGGAGGAGATGTGGGAGTGTGGCCATGGGGGTCGACAAGCCCCATGGTTGGTGATCACATCCGACTCTTAAAGATGAGGCCATGAGGAAAGTAAAGCCTTGAGAGGGAACAAAGAAGGGTGAATCAGGAGACACCTTAAGCAGGGACATGAAGAACAGGAACAGGGACAGGCTAACAGAGCAGGGAGAAACAAAAAACAGCATATGGGAGGGTCCCACTGGCATAGGCAGGACCCACAAACAAGGACTCCAGGAGTTGGAGGGGCAGCCAGAGCCCCCCAGCTGGGAAGCACTCAGTGCCTGCCACTCCCAGGGATGGGGTTGCAAAGTTTGTTAAAGATAGTCTTAGTATGCCTGGCAGTTTTTCTCTGTGTTTTAGTTTGTGTTGATCCTGCCTTCTTAATTTGTGTTAATTGCGCTTTCTTATGTTAATAAAGAAGGAGGAGATGTGGGAGTGTGGCCATGGGGGTCGACAAGCCCCATGGTTGGTGATCACATCCGACTCTTAAAGATGAGACCATGAGGAAAGTAAAGCCTTGAGAGGGAACAAGGAAGGGTGATTCAGGAGACACCTTAAACAGGGACATGAAGAACAGGAACAGGGACAGGCTAACAGAGCAGGGAGAAACAAAAAACAGCATATGGGAGGGTCCCACTGGCATATGCTGGACCCACAAACAAGGACTCCAGGAGTTGGAGGGGCAGCCAGAGCCCCCCAGCTGGGAAGCACTCAGTGCCTGCCTCTCCCAGGGATGGGGTTACAAAGTTTGTTAAAGATGGAATTAGTATGCCTGGCACTTTTTCTCTGTATTTTAATTTGTGTTGAGTGCTTTCTTAATTTGTGTTTCTCTTGCTTTCTTAATTTCTGTTAATCGCGCCTTCTTAATTTGTGTTAAACCTGCTTTCTTAATTTGTGTTAATCGAGCTCTTTTATGTTAATAAAGAAGGGGGAGATGTGGGAGCGTGGCCATGGGGGTCGACAAGTCCCATGGTTGGTGATAACATCCGACTCTTAAAGATGAGGCCATCAGGAAAGTAAAGAGTTGAGAGGGAACAAAGAAGGGTGATTCAGGAGACACCTTAAACAGGGACATGAAGAACAGGAACTGGGATAGTCTAAAAGAACAGGGACGAAAACAAAAAAAGGAATGAATAGGGACAGGCTAACAGAACAGGGACAAACAAAAAACAGCGTATGGGAGGGTCTCGCTGGCATAGGCAGGACCCCCAAACAAGGACTCCAGGAGTTGGAGGGGCAGCCAGAGCCCCCCGGCTGGGCAGCACTCAGTGCCTGCCTCTCCCAGGGATGGTTTTACAAAGATTGTTAAAGATAGACTTAGTATGCCTGGCAGTTTTTCTCTGTGTTTTAGTTTGTGTTGATCCTGCCTTCTTAATATGTGTTAATCGAGCTTTCTTATGTTAATAAAGAAGGGGGAGATGTGGGAGTGTGGCCATGGGGGTCGACAAGCCCCATGGTTGGTGATAACATGGGACTCTTAAGGATGAGACCATCAGGAATTTAAAGAGTTGAGAGGGAACAAAGAAGGGTTGTTCAGGTGACACCTTGTTGTCTGGGGTGACTTGTTCTCCAGCCATTAAAGCATGGAAGTTGCTGGGTGTTTGCTGTTGCCGGGCAACGTTGTTGACCAATGACTAGTTAGTGGAAAGGTACTGCTGTGAGGCGGAAGTTATAGGAAGGGAGCCTTTCCTGAATAAGGGATAGAATGAAGTTGTGCCCTCACTCTGAGAGATGAAGTTATGCCTTCAGTAAGAGAGAGTTCAAGTTATGCCATCAATAAAGAGGTAGCAGTTACAGATCCTGAAAGAACCCCGTTGTCCGTGCGGTCTTTACACCACAAATCGCCCCCAAAAAGGGACATGAAAACGAACAGGGACAAGAAGAAAACAAACAGGGACATGAAGAACAGGAACAGGGACAGGCTAACAGCACAGGGACAAAAACAAAAAAGGAATGAATAGGGACAGGCTAACAGAACAGGGACGAACAAAAAGAGCTTATGGGAGGGTCACGCTGGCTTACGCAGGACCCACAAACAAGGACTCCAGGAGTTGGAGGGGCAGCCAGAGCCCCCCGGCTGGGCAGCACTCAGTGCCTGCCACTCCCAGGGATGGGGTTGCAAAGTTTGTTAAAGATAGTCTTAGTATGCCTGGCAGTTTTTCTCTGTGTTTTAGTTTGTGTTGATCCTGCCTTCTTAATTTGTGTTAATTGCGCTTTCTTATGTTAATAAAGAAGGAGGAGATGTGGGAGTGTGGCCATGGGGGTCGACAAGCCCCATGGTTGGTGATCACATCCGACTCTTAAAGATGAGGCCATGAGGAAAGTAAAGCCTTGAGAGGGAACAAAGAAGGGTGATTCAGGAGACACCTTAAACAGGGACATGAAGAACAGGAACAGGGACAGGCTAACAGAGCAGGGAGAAACAAAAAACAGCATATGGGAGGGTCCCACTGCCATATGCTGGACCCACAAACAAGGACTCCAGGAGTTGGAGGGGCAGCCAGAGCCCCCCAGCTGGGAAGCACTCAGTGCCTGCCTCTCCCAGGGATGGGGTTACAAAGTTTGTTAAAGATGGAATTAGTATGCCTGGCACTTTTTCTCTGTATTTTAATTTGTGTTGAGTGCTTTCTTAATTTGTGTTACTCTTGCTTTCTTAATTTCTGTTAATCGCGCCTTCTTAATTTGTGTTAAACCTGCTTTCTTAATTTGTGTTAATCGAGCTCTCTTATGTTAATAAAGAAGGGGGAGATGTGGGAGCATGGCCATGGGGGTCGACAAGTCCCATGGTTGGTGATAACATGCGACTCTTAAAGATGAGGCCATCAGGAAAGTAAAGAGTTGAGAGGGAACAAAGAAGGGTGATTCAGGAGACACCTTAAACAGGGACATGAAGAACAGGAACAGGGATAGTCTAACAGAACACGGACGAAAACAAAAAAGGAATGAATAGGGACAGGAAAACGGAACAGGGACAAACAAAAAACAGCATATGGGAGGGTCTCGCTGGCATAGGCAGGACCCCCAAACAAGGACTCCAGGAGTTGGAGGGTCAGCCAGAGCCCCCGGCTGGGCAGCACTCAGTGCCTGCCTCTCCCACGGCTGGTTTTACAAAGATTGTTAAAGATAGACTTAGTATGCCTGGCAGTTTTTATCTGTGTTTTAGTTTGTGCTGATTCTGCCTTCTTAATTTGTGTTAATCGCGCTTTCTTAAGTTAATAAAGAAGGGGAAGATGTGGGAGTGTGGCCATGGGGGTCGACAAGCCCCATGGTTGGTGATAACATCAGACTCTTAAAGATGAGACCATCAGGAAAGTAAAGCCCTGAGAGGGAACAAAGGGTGATTCAGGAGACACCTTAAACAGGGACATGAAGAACAGGAACAGGGACAGGCTAACAGAACAGGGACAAACAAAAAACAGCGTATGGGAGGGTCTCGCTGGCATAGGCAGGACCCAGAAACAAGGACTCCAGGAGTTGGAGGGGCAGCCAGAGCCCCCCGGCTGGGCAGCACTCAGTGCCTGCCTCTCCCAGGGATGGGGTTACAAAGTTTGTTAAAGATGGAATTAGTATGCCTGGCAGTTTTTCTCTGTATTTTAGTTTGTGTTAATAGTGCTTTCTTAATTTGTGTTACTCTTGCTTTCTTAATTTCTGTTAATCGCGCCTTCATAATTTGTGTTAAACCTGCTTTCTTAATTTGTGTTAATCGAGCTCTTTTATGTTAATAAAGAAGGGGGAGATGTGGGAGCGTGGCCATGGGGGTCGACAAGTCCCATGGTTGGTGATAACATCCAACTCTTAAGGATGAGACCATCAGGAATTTAAAGAGTTGAGAGGGAACAAAGAAGGGTGATTCAGGTGACACCTTCTTGTCTGGGGTGGCTAGTTCTCCAGCCATTAATGCATGGAAGTGGCTGGGTGTTTGCTGTTGCCGGGCAAAGTTGTTGACCAATGACTACTTAGTGGAAAGGTACTGCTGTGAGGCGGAAGTTATAGGAAGGGAGCCTTTCCTGAATAAGGGATAGAATGAAGTTGTGCCCTCACTCTGAGAGATGAAGTTATGCCCTCAGTAAGAGAGAGTTCAAGTTATGTCATCAATAATGAGGTAGCAGTTACAGATCCTGAAAGAACCCCGGTGTCCGAGCGGTCTTTACGCCACAAATCGCCCCCCAACAGGGACATGAAAACGAACAGGGACGAGAAGAATACAAACAGGGACATGAAGAAGAGGAACAGGGACAGGCAAACAGAACAGGGACAAAAACAAAAAAGGAATGAATAGGGACAGGAAAACGGAACAGGGACAAAAACAGAAAAGGAATGATCAGGTACAGGCTAACAGAACAGGGATGACCAAAAAGAGCATATGGGAGGGCCACGATGGTTTACGCAGGACCCCCAAACAAGGACTCCAGGAGTTGGAGGGGCAGCCAGAGCCCCCCGGCTGGGCAGCACTCAGTGCCTGCCTCTCCCAGGGATGGGGTTATAAAGTTTGTTAAAGATAGACTTAGTATGCCTGGCAGTTTTTCTCTGTATTTTAGTTTGTGTTAATAGTGCTTTCTTAATTTGTGTTTCTCTTGCTTTCTTAATTTCTGTTAATCGCGCCTTCTTAATTTGTGTTAAACCTGCTTTCTTAATTTGTGTTAATCGAGCTCTTTTATGTTAATAAAGGAGGGGGAGATGTGGGAGCCTGGCCATGGGGTTAGACAAGCCCCATGGTTGGTGATAAGATCTGACTAATAAAGTAGAGACCATCAGGAAAGTAAAGCCTTGAGAGGGAACAAAGAAGGGTGATTCAGGAGACACCTTAAACAGGGACATGAAGAACAGGAACAGGGATAGTCTAACAGAACAGGGACGAAAATAAAAAAGTAATGAATAGGGACAGGCTATCAGAACAGGGACAAACAAAAAACAGCGTATGGGAGGGTCTCGCTGGCATAGGCAGGACCCACAAACAAGGACTCCAGGAGTTGGAGGGGCAGCCAGAGCCCCCCGGCTGGGCAGCACTCAGTGCCTGCCTCTCCCAGGGTTGTGGTTACAAAGTTTGTTAAAGATGGAATTAGTATGCCTGGCATTTTTTCTCTGTATTTTAATTTGTGTTAATAGTGCTTTCTTAATTTGTGTTTCTCTAGCTTTCTTAATTTCTGTTAATCGTGCCTTCTTAATTTGTGTTAAACCTGCTTTCTTAATTTGCGTTAATCGAGCTCTTTTATGTTAATAAAGAAGGGGGAGATGTGGGAGCCTGGCCATGGGGGTCGACAAGTCCCATGGTTGGTGATAACATCCGACTCTTAAAGATGAGGCCATCAGGAAACTAAAGAGTTGAGAGGGAACAAAGAAGGGTGATTCAGGAGACACCTTAAACAGGGACATGAAGAACAGGAACAGGGATAGTCTAACAGAACAGGGACAAAAACAAAAAAGGAATGAATAGGGACAGGCTATCAGAACAGGGACAAACAAAAAACAGCATATGGGAGGGTCCCACTGGCGTATGCAGGACCCACAAACAAGGACTCCAGGAGTTGGAGGGGCAGCCAGAGCCCCCCGGCTGGGCAGCACTCAGTGCCTGCCTCTCCCAGGGATGGTTTTACAAAGATTGTTAAAGATAGACTTAGTATGCCTGGCAGTTTTTCTCTGTTTTAGTTTGTGTTGATCCTGCCTTCTTAATTTGTGTTAATCGCGCTTTCTTAAGTTAATAAAGAAGGGGAAGATGTGGGAGTGTGGCCATGGGGGTCGACAAGCCCCATGGTTGGTGATAACATCGGACTCTTAAAGATGAAACCATCAGGAAAGTAAAGCCTTGAGAGGGAACAAAGAAGGGTGATTCAGGAGACACCTTAAACAGGGACATGAAGAACAGGAACAGGGATAGTCTAACAGAACAGGGACAAAAACAAAAAAGGAATGAATAGGGACAGGCTATCAGAACAGGGACAAACAAAAAACAGCGTATGGGAGGGTCTCGCTGGCATAGGCAGGACCCCCAAACAAGGACTCCAGGAGTTGGAGGGGCAGCCAGAGCCTCCCGGCTGGGCAGCACTCAGTGCCTGCCTCTCCCAGGGATGGGGTTGCAAAGTTTGTTAAAGATAGTCTTAGTATGCCTGGCAGTTTTTCTCTGTGTTTTAGTTTGTGTTGATCCTGCCTTCTTAATTTGTGTTAATTGCGCTTTCTTATGTTAATAAAGAAGGAGGAGATGTGGGAGTGTGGCCATGGGGGTCGACAAGCCCCATGGTTGGTGATCACATCCGACTCTTAAAGATGAGGCCATGAGGAAAGTAAAGCCTTGAGAGGGAACAAAGAAGGGTGAATCAGGAGACACCTTAAGCAGGGACATGAAGAACAGGAACAGGGACAGGCTAACAGAGCAGGGAGAAACAAAAAACAGCATATGGGAGGGTCCCACTGGCATAGGCAGGACCCACAAACAAGGACTCCAGGAGTTGGAGGGGCAGCCAGAGCCCCCCAGCTGGGAAGCACTCAGTGCCTGCCACTCCCAGGGATGGGGTTGCAAAGTTTGTTAAAGATAGTCTTAGTATGCCTGGCAGTTTTTCTCTGTGTTTTAGTTTGTGTTGATCCTGCTTTCTTAATTTGTGTTAATTGCGCTTTCTTATGTTAATAAAGAAGGGGAAGATGTGGGAGTGTGGCCATGGGGGTCGACAAGCCCCATGGTTGGTGATAACATCGGACTCTTAAAGATGAGGCCATCAGGAAAGTAAAGCCTTGAGAGGGAACAAGGAAGGGTGATTCAGGAGACACCTTAAACAGGGACATGAAGAACAGGAACAGGGACAGGCTAACAGAGCAGGGAGAAACAAAAAACAGCATATGGGAGGGTCCCACTGGCATATGCTGGACCCACAAACAAGGACTCCAGGAGTTGGAGGGGCAGCCAGAGACCCCCAGCTGGGCAGCACTCAGTGCCTCCCTCTCCCAGGGATGGTTTTACAAAGATTGTTAAAGATAGACTTAGTATGCCTGGCAGTTTTTCTCTGTGTTTTAATTTGTGTTGATCCTGCCTTCTTAATTTGTGTTAATTGCGCTTTCTTATGTTAATAAAGAAGGGGAAGATGTGGGAGTGTGGCCATGGGGGTCGACAAGCCCCATGGATGGTGATAACATCCAACTCTTAAGGATGAGACCATCAGGAATTTAAAGAGTTGAGAGGGAACAAAGAAGGGTGATTCAGGTGACACCTTCTTGTCTGGGGTGGCTAGTTCTCCAGCCATTAATGCATGGAAGTGGCTGGGTGTTTGCTGTTGCCGGGCAAAGTTGTTGACCAATGACTAGTTAGTGGAAAGGTACTGCTGTGAGGCGGAAGTTATAGGAAGGGAGCCTTTCCTGAATAAGGGATAGAATGAAGTTGTGCCCTCACTCTGAGAGATGAAGTTATGCCCTCAGTAAGAGAGAGTTCAAGTTATGTCATCAATAATGAGGTAGCAGTTACAGATCCTGAAAGAACCCCGGTGTCCGAGCGGTCTTTACGCCACAAATCGCCCCCCAACAGGGACATGAAAACGAACAGGGACGAGAAGAATACAAACAGGGACATGAAGAAGAGGAACAGGGACAGGCAAACAGAACAGGGACAAAAACAAAAAAGGAATGAATAGGGACAGGAAAACGGAACAGGGACAAAAACAGAAAAGGAATGATCAGGTACAGGCTAACAGAACAGGGATGACCAAAAAGAGCATATGGGAGGGCCACGATGGTTTACTCAGGACCCCCAAACAAGGACTCCAGGAGTTGGAGGGGCAGCCAGAGCCCCCCGGCTGGGCAGCACTCAGTGCCTGCCTCTCCCAGGGATAGGGTTATAAAGTTTGTTAAAGATAGAGTTAGTATGCCTGGCAGTTTTTCTCTGTATTTTAGTTTGTGTTAATAGTGCTTTCTTAATTTGTGTTTCTCTTGCTTTCTTAATTTCTGTTAATCGCGCCTTCTTAATTTGTGTTAAACCTGCTTTCTTAATTTGTGTTAATCGAGCTCTTTTATGTTAATAAAGGAGGGGGAGATGTGGGAGCCTGGCCATGGGGTTAGACAAGCCCCATGGTTGGTGATAAGATCTGACTAATAAAGTAGAGACCATCAGGAAAGTAAAGCCTTGAGAGGGAACAAAGAAGGGTGATTCAGGAGACACCTTAAACAGGGACATGAAGAACAGGAACAGGGATAGTCTAACAGAACAGGGACGAAAATAAAAAAGTAATGAATAGGGACAGGCTATCAGAACAGGGACAAACAAAAAACAGCGTATGGGAGGGTCTCGCTGGCATAGGCAGGACCCCCAAACAAGGACTCCAGGAGTTGGAGGGGCAGCCAGAGCCCCCCGGCTGGGCAGCACTCAGTGCCTGCCTCTCCCAGGAATGGTTTTACAAAGATTGTTAAAGATAGACTTAGTATGCCTGGCAGTTTTTCTCTGTTTTAGTTTGTGTTGATCCTGCCTTCTTAATTTGTGTTAATCGCGCTTTCTTAAGTTAATAAAGAAGGGGAAGATGTGGGAGTGTGGCCATGGGGGTCGACAAGCCCCATGGTTGGTGATAACATCGGACTCTTAAAGATGAAACCATCAGGAAAGTAAAGCCTTGAGAGGGAACAAAGAAGGGTGATTCAGGAGACACCTTAAACAGGGACATGAAGAACAGGAACAGGGATAGTCTAACAGAACAGGGACAAAAACAAAAAAGGAATGAATAGGGACAGGCTATCAGAACAGGGACAAACAAAAAACAGCATATGGGAGGGTCTCGCTGGCATAGGCAGGACCCCCAAACAAGGACTCCAGGAGTTGGAGGGGCAGCCAGAGCCCCCCGGCTGGGTAGCACTCAGTGCCTGCCTCTCCCAGGGATGGGGTTGCAAAGTTTGTTAAAGATAGTCTTAGTATGCCTGGCAGTTTTTCTCTGTGTTTTAGTTTGTGTTGATCCTGCCTTCTTAATTTGTGTTAATTGCGCTTTCTTATGTTAATAAAGAAGGAGGAGATGTGGGAGTGTGGCCATGGGGGTCGACAAGCCCCATGGTTGGTGATCACATCCGACTCTTAAAGATGAGACCATGAGGAAAGTAAAGCCTTGAGAGGGAACAAAGAAGGGTGATTCAGGAGACACCTTAAGCAGGGACATGAAGAACAGGAACAGGGACAGGCTAACAGAGCAGGGAGAAACAAAAAACAGCATATGGGAGGGTCCCACTGGCATAGGCAGGACCCACAAACAAGGACTCCAGGAGTTGGAGGGGCAGCCAGAGCCCCCCAGCTGGGAAGCACTCAGTGCCTGCCACTCCCAGGGATGGGGTTGCAAAGTTTGTTAAAGATAGTCTTAGTATGCCTGGCAGTTTTTCTCTGTGTTTTAGTTTGTGTTGATCCTGCCTTCTTAATTTGTGTTAATCGCGCTTTCTTAAGTTAATAAAGAAGGGGAAGATGTGGGAGTGTGGCCATGGGGGTCGACAAGCCCCATGGTTGGTGATCACATCCGACTCTTAAAGATGAGACCATGAGGAAAGTAAAGCCTTGAGAGGGAACAAAGAAGGGTGATTCAGGAGACACCTTAAGCAGGGACATGAAGAACAGGAACAGGGATAGTCTAACAGAACAGGGACGAAAACAAAAAGGGAATGAATAGGGACAGGCTATCAGAACAGGGACAAACAAAAAACAGCGTATGGGAGGGTCTCGCTGGCATAGGCAGGACCCACAAACAAGGACTCCAGGAGTTGGAGGGGCAGCCAGAGCCCCCCAGCTGGGCAGCACTCAGTGCCTGCCTCTCCCAGGGATGGGGTTACAAAGTTTGTTAAAGATGGAATTAGTATGCCTGGCAGTTTTTCTCTGTATTTTAGTTTGTGTTAATAGTGCTTTCTTAATTTGTGTTACTCTTGCTTTCTTAATTTCTGTTAATCGCGCCTTCTTAATTTGTGTTAAACCTGCTTTCTTAATTTGTGTTAATCGAGCTCTTTTAGGTTAATAAAGAAGGGGGAGATGTGGGAGCGTGGCCATGGGGGTCGACAAGTCCCATGGTTGGTGATAACATCCGACTCTTAAAGATGAGGCCATGAGGAAAGTAAAGCCTTGAGAGGGAACAAAGAAGGGTGATTCAGGAGACACCTTAAACAGGGACATGAAGAACAGGAACAGGGACAGGCTAACAGAACAGGGACAAACAAAAAACAGCGTATGGGAGGGTCTCGCTGGCATAGGCAGGACCCAGAAACAAGGACTCCAGGAGTTGGAGGGGCAGCCAGAGCCCCCCGGCTGGGCAGCACTCAGTGCCTGCCTCTCCCAGGGATGGGGTTACAAAGTTTGTTAAAGATGGAATTAGTATGCCTGGCAGTTTTTCTCTGTATTTTAGTTTGTGTTAATAGTGCTTTCTTAATTTGTGTTACTCTTGCTTTCTTAATTTCTGTTAATCGCGCCTTCTTAATTTGTGTTAAACCTGCTTTCTTAATTTGTGTTAATCGAGCTCTTTTAGGTTAATAAAGAAGGAGGAGATGTGGGAGCGTGGCCATGGGGGTCGACAAGTCCCATGGTTGGTGATAACATCCAACTCTTAAGGATGAGACCATCAGGAATTTAAAGAGTTGAGAGGGAACAAAGAAGGGTGATTCAGGTGACACCTTCTTGTCTGGGGTGGCTAGTTCTCCAGCCATTAATGCATGGAAGTGGCTGGGTGTTTGCTGTTGCCGGGCAAAGTTGTTGACCAATGACTAGTTAGTGAAAAGGTACTGCTGTGAGGCGGAAGTTATAGGAAGGGAGCCTTTCCTGAATAAGGGCTAGAATGAAGTTGTGCCCTCACTCTGAGAGATGAAGTTATGCCCTCAGTAAGAGAGAGTTCAAGTTATGTCATCAATAAAGAGGTAGCAGTTACAGATCCTGAAAGAACCCCGTTGTCCGTGCGGTCTTTACGCCACAAATCGCCCCCCAACAGGGACAAGAAAACGAACAGGGACGAGAAGAAAACAAACAGGGACATGAAGAACAGGAACAGGGACAGGCTAACAGAACAGGGACAAAAACAAAAAAGGAATGAATAGGGACAGGCAAACGGAACAGATAAAAGAAAAAAAAAGGAATGAATAGGTACAGGCTAACAGAACAGGGACGAACAAAAAGAGCTTATGGGAGGGTCACGCTGGCTTACGAAGGACCCACAAACAAGGACTCCAGGAGTTGGAGGGGCAGCCAGAGCCCCCCGGTTGGGCAGCACTCAGTGCCTGCCTATCCCAGGGATGGGGTTGCAAAGTTTGTTAAAGATAGTCTTAGTATGCCTGGCAGTTTTTCTCTGTGTTCTAGTTTGTGTTGATCCTGCCTTCTTAATTTGTGTTAATTGCGCTTTCTTATGTTAATAAAGAAGGAGGAGATGTGGGAGTGTGGCCATGGGGGTCGACAAGCCCCATGGTTGGTGATCACATCCGACTCTTAAAGATGAGACCATGAGGAAAGTAAAGCCTTGAGAGGGAACAAGGAAGGGTGATTCAGGAGACACCTTAAACAGGGACATGAAGAACAGGAACAGGGACAGGCTAACAGAGCAGGGAGAAACAAAAAACAGCATATGGGAGGGTCCCACTGGCATATGCTGGACCCACAAACAAGGACTCCAGGAGTTGGAGGGGCAGCCAGAGCCCCCCAGCTGGGAAGCACTCAGTGCCTGCCTCTCCCAGGGATGGGGTTACAAAGTTTGTTAAAGATGGAATTAGTATGCCTGGCACTTTTTCTCTGTATTTTAATTTGTGTTGAGTGCTTTCTTAATTTGTGTTTCTCTTGCTTTCTTAATTTCTGTTAATCGCGCCTTCTTAATTTGTGTTAAACCTGCTTTCTTAATTTGTGTTAATTGAGCTCTTTTATGTTAATAAAGAAGGGGGAGATGTGGGAGCATGGCCATGGGGGTCGACAAGTCCCATGGTTGGTGATAACATCCAACTCTTAAAGATGAGACCATGAGGAAAGTAAAGCCTTGAGAGGGAATAAAGAAGGGTGATTCAGGAGACACCTTAAGCAGGGACATGAAGAACAGGAACAGGGATAGTCTAACAGAACAGGGACGAAAACAAAAAGGTAATGAATAGGGACAGGCTATCAGAACAGGGACAAACAAAAAACAGCCTATGGGAGGGTCTCGCTGGCATAGGCAGGACCCACAAACAAGGACTCCAGGAGTTGGAGGGGCAGCCAGAGCCCCCCGGCTGGGCAGCACTCAGTGCCTGCCTCTCCCAGGGATGGTTTTACAAAGATTGTTAAAGATAGACTTAGTATGCCTGGCAGTTTTTCTCTGTGTTTTAGTTTGTGTTGATCCTGCCTTCTTAATTTGTGTTAATTGCGCTTTCTTATGTTAATAAAGAAGGGGAAGATGTGGGAGTGTGGCCATGGGGGTCGACAAGCCCCATGGTTGGTGATCACATCCGACTCTTAAAGATGAGACCATGAGGAAAGTAAAGCCTTGAGAGGGAACAAAGAAGGGTGATTCAGGAGACACCTTAAACAGGGACATGAAGAACAGGAACAGGGATAGTCTAACAGAACAGGGACAAAAACAAAAAAGGAATTAATAGGGACAGGCTATCAGAACAGGGACAAACAAAAAACAGCGTATGGGAGGGTCTCGCTGGCATAGGCAGGACCCACAAACAAGGACTCCAGGAGTTGGAGGGGCAGCCAGAGCCCCCCAGCTGGGCAGCACTCAGTGCCTGCCTCTCCCAGGGATGGGGTTACAAAGTTTGTAAAAGATGGAATTAGTATGCCTGGCAGTTTTTCTCTGTATTTTAGTTTGTGTTAATAGTGCTTTCTTAATTTGTGTTACTCTTGCTTTCTTAATTTCTGTTAATCGCGCCTTCTTAATTTGTGTTAAACCTGCTTTCTTAATTTGTGTTAATCGAGCTCTTTTAGGTTAATAAAGAAGGGGGAGATGTGGGAGCCTGGCCATGGGGGTCGACAAGTCCCATGGTTGGTGATAACATCCGACTCTTAAAGATGAGGCCATGAGGAAAGTAAAGCCTTGAGAGGGAACAAAGAAGGGTGATTCAGGAGACACCTTAAACAGGGACATGAAGAACAGGAACAGGGACAGGCTAACAGAGCAGGGAGAAACAAAAAACAGCATATGGGAGGGTCCCACTGGCATAGGCAGGACCCACAAACAAGGACTCCAGGAGTTGGAGGGGCAGCCAGAGCCCCCCGGCTGGGCAGCACTCAGTGCCTGCCTCTCCCAGGGATGGTTTTACAAAGGTTGTTAAAGATAGACTTAGTATGCCTGGCAGTTTTTCTCTGTGTTTTAGTTTGTGTTGATCCTGCCTTCTTAATTTGTGTTAATCGCGCTTTCTTATGTTAATAAAGAAGGAGGAGATGTGGGAGTGTGGCCATGGGGGTCGACAAGCCCCATGGTTGGTGATAACATAGGACTCTTAAGGGTGAGACCATCAGGAATTTAAAGAGTTGAGAGGGAACAAAGAAGGGTGATTCAGGTGACACCTTCTTGTCTGGGGTGGCTAGTTCTCCAGCCATTAATGCATGGAAGTGGCTGGGTGTTTGCTGTTGCCGGGCAAAGTTGTTGACCAATGACTAGTTAGTGGAAAGGTACTGCTGTGAGGCGGAAGTTATAGGAAGGGAGCCTTTCCTGAATAAGGGATAGAATGAAGTTGTGCCCTCACTCTGAGAGATGAAGTTATGCCCTCAGTAAGAGAGAGTTCAAGTTATGTCATCAATAAAGAGGTAGCAGTTACAGATCCTGAAAGAACCCCGTTGTCCGTGCGGTCTTTACGCCACAAATCGCCCCCCAACAGGGACAAGAAAATGAACAGGGACGAGAAGAAAACAAACAGGGACATGAAGAACAGGAACAGGGACAGGCTAACAGAACAGGGACAAAAACAAAAAAGGAATGAATAGGGACAGGCAAACGGAACAGGAAAAAGAAAAAAAAAGGAATGAATAGGTACAGGCTAACAGAACAGGGACGGACAAAAAGAGCTTATGGGAGGGTCACGCTGGCTTACGCAGGACCCACAAACAAGGACTCCAGGAGGTGGAGGGGCAGCCAGAGCCCCCCGGCTGGGCAGCACTCAGTGCCTGCCTCTTCCAGGGATGGGGTTGCAAAGTTTGTTAAAGATAGTCTTAGTATGCCTGGCAGTTTTTCTCTGTGTTCTAGTTTGTGTTGATCCTGCCTTCTTAATTTGTGTTAATTGCGCTTTCTTATGTTAATAAAGAAGGAGGAGATGTGGGAGTGTGGCCATGAGGGTCGACAAGCCCCATGGTTGGTGATCACATCCGACTCTTAAAGATGAGGCCATCAGGAAAGTAAAGCCTTGAGAGGGAACAAAGAAGGGTGATTCAGGAGACACCTTAAACAGGGACATGAAGAACAGGAACAGGGACAGGCTAAGGGAGCAGGGAGAAACAAAAAACAGCATATGGGAGGGTCCCACTGGCATAGGCAGGACCCACAAACAAGGACTCCAGGAGTTGGAGGGGCAGCCAGAGCCCCCCAGCTGGGAAGCACTCAGTGCCTGCCTCTCCCAGGGATGGGGTTACAAAGTTTGTTAAAGATGGAATTAGTATGCCTGGCACTTTTTCCTCTGTATTTTAGTTTGTGTTAAGAGTGCTTTCTTAATTTGTGTTTCTCTTGCTTTCTTAATTTCTGTTAATCGCGCCTTCTTAATTTGTGTTAAACCTGCTTTCTTAATTTGTGTTAATCGAGCTCTTCTATGTTAATAAAGAAGGGGGAGATGTGGGAGCCTGGCCATGGGGGTCGACAAGTCCCATGGTTGGTGATAACATCCGACTCTTAAAGATGAGGCCATCAGGAAAGTAAAGCCTTGAGAGGGAAAAAAGAAGGGTGATTCAGGAGACACCTTAAACAGGGACATGAAGAACAGGAACAGGGACAGGCTAACAGAGCAGGGAGAAACAAAAAAGAGCATCTGGGAGGGTCCCACGGGCATATGCTGGACCCACAAACAAGGACTCCAGGAGTTGGAGGGGCAGCCAGAGCCCCCCGGCTGGGCAGTACTCAGTGCCTGCCTCTCCCAGGGATGGTTTTACAAAGGTTGTTAAAGATAGAATTAGTATGCCTGGCAGTTTTTCTCTGTGTTTTTGTTTGTGTTGATCCTGCCTTCTAAATTTGTGTTAATTGCGCTTTCTTATGTTAATAAAGAAGGGGAAGATGTGGGAGTGTGGCCATGGGGGTCGACAAGCCCCATGGTTGGTGATCACATCCGACTCTTAAGGATGAGACCATCAGGAAAGGAAAGCCTTGAGAGGGAACAAAGAAGGGTGATTCAGGAGACACCTTAACCAGGGACATGAAGAACAGGAACAGGGATAGTCTAACAGAACAGGGAGGAAAACAAAAAAGGAATGAATAGGGACAGGCTATCAGAACAGGGACAAACAAAAAACAGCGTATGGGAGGGTCTCGCTGGCATAGGCAGGACCCACAAACAAGGACTCCAGGAGTTGGAGGGGCAGCCAGAGCCCCCCAGCTGGGCAGCACTCAGTGCCTGCCTCTCCCAGGGATGGGGTTACAAAGTTTGTTAAAGATGGAATTAGTATGCCTGGCAGTTTTTCTCTGTTTTTTAGTTTGTGTTGATCCTGCCTTCTTAATTTGTGTTAATCGCGCTTTCTTATGTTAATAAAGAAGGGGAAGATGTGGGAGTGTGGCCATGGGGGTCGACAAGCCCCATGGTTGGTGATCACATCCGACTCTTAAGGATGAGAGCATCAGGAAAGGAAAGCCTTGAGAGGGAACAAAGAAGGGTGATTCAGGAGACACCTTAACCAGGGACATGAAGAACAGGAACAGGGATAGTCTAACAGAACAGGGAGGAAAACAAAAAAGGAATGAATAGGGACAGGCTATCAGAACAGGGACAAACAAAAAACAGCGTATGGGAGGGTCTCGCTGGCATAGGCAGGACCCACAAACAAGGACTCCAGGAGTTGGAGGGGCAGCCAGAGCCCCCCAGCTGGGCAGCACTCAGTGCCTGCCTCTCCCAGGGATGGGGTTACAAAGTTTGTTAAAGATGGAATTAGTATGCCTGGCAGTTTTTCTCTGTATTTTAGTTTGTGTTAATAGTGCTTTCTTAATTTGTGTTACTCTTGCTTCCTTAATTTCTGTTAATCGCGCCTTCATAATTTGTGTTAAACCTGCTTTCTTAATTTGTGTTAATCGAGCTCTTTTATGTTAATGAAGAAGGGGGAGATGTGGGAGCATGGCCATGGGGGTCCACAAGTCCCATGGTTGGTGATAACATCCAACTCTTGAAGATGAGGCCATCAGGAAAGTAAAGAGTTGAGAGGGAACAAAGAAGGGTGATTCAGGAGACTCCTTAAACAGGGACATGAAGAACAGGAACAGGGACAGGCTAACAGAACAGGGACAAAAACAAAGAAGGAATGAATAGGGACAGGCTAACAGAACAGGGACAAACAAAAAGAACTTATGGGAGGGTCACGCTGGCTTACGCAGGACCCCCAAACAAGGACTCCAGGAGTTGGAGGGGCAGCCAGAGCCCCCCGGCTGGGCAGCACTCAGTGCCTGCCTCTCCCAGGGATGGTTTTACAAAGATTGTTAAAGACAGACTTAGTATGCCTGGCAGTTTTTCTCTGTGTTTTAGTTTGTGTTGATCCTGCCTTCTTAATTTGTGTTAATTGCGCTTTCTTATGTTAATAAAGAAGGGGAAGATGTGGGAGTGTGGCTATGGGGGTCGACAAGCCCCATGGTTGGTGATCACATCCGACTCTTAAAGATGAGGCCATGAGGAAAGTAAAGCCTTGAGAGGGAACAAAGAAGGGTGATTCAGGAGACACCTTAAACAGGGACATGAAGAACAGGAACAGGGACAGGCTAACGGAGCAGGGAGAAACAAAAAACAGCATATGGGAGGGTCCCACTGGCATAGGCAGGACCCACAAACAAGGACTCCAGGAGTTGGAGGGGCAGCCAGAGCCCCCCAGCTGGGCAGCACTCAGTGCCTGCCTCTCCCAGGGATGGGGTTACAAAGTTTGTTAAAGATGGAATTAGTATGCCTGGCGGTTTTTCTCTGTATTTTAGTTTGTGTTAATAGTGCTTTCTTAATTTGTGTTACTCTTGCTTTCTTAATTTCTGTTAATCGCGCCTTCTTAATTTGTGATAAACCTGCTTTCTTAATTTGTGTTAATCGAGCTCTTTTAGGTTAATAAAGAAGGGGGAGATGTGGGAGCCTGGCCATGGGGGTCGACAAGTCCCATGGTTGGTGATAACATCGGACTCTTAAAGATGAGGCCATCAGGAAAGTAAAGCCTTGAGAGGGAACAAAGAAGGGTGATTCAGGAGACACCTTAAACAGGGACATTAAGAACAGGAACAGGGGCAGGCTAACAGAGCAGGGAGAAACAAAAAACAGCATATGGGAGGGTCCCGCTGGCATATGCTGGACCCACAAACAAGGACTCCAGGAGTTGGAGGGGCAGCCAGAACCCCCCGGCTGGGCAGCACTCAGTGCCTGCCTCTCCCAGGGATGGTTTTACAAAGGTTGTTAAACATAGACTTAGTATGCCTGGCAGTTTTTCTCTGTGTTTTAGTTTGTGTTGATCCTGCCTTCTTAATTTGTGTTAATTGCGCTTTCTTATGTTAATAAAGAAGGGGAAGATGTGGGAGTGTGGCAATGGGGGTCGACAAGCCCCATGGTTGGTGATAACATCGGACTCTTAAGGATGAGACCATCAGGAATTTAAAGAGTTGAGAGGGAACAAAGAAGGGTGATTCAGGTGACACCTTCTTGTCTGGGGTGGCTAGTTCTCCAGCCATTAATGCATGGAAGTGGCTGGGTGTTTGCTGTTGCTGGGCAAAGTTGTTGACCAATGACTAGTTAGTGGAAAGGTACTGCTGTGAGGCGGAAGGTACAGGAAGGGAGCCTTTCCTGAATAAGGGATAGAATGAAGTTGTGCCCTCACTCTGAGAGATGAAGTTATGCCCTCAGTAAGAGAGAGTTCAAGTTATGTCATCAATAAAGAGGTAGCAGTTACAGATCCTGAAAGAACCCCGTTGTCCACGCGGTCTTTACGCCACAAATCGCCCCCCAACAGGGACAAGAAAACGAACAGGGACGAGAAGAAAACAAACAGGGACATGAAGAACAGGAACAGGGACAGGCTAACAGAACAGGGACAAAAACAAAAAAGGAATGAATAGGGACAGGCAAACGGAACAGGAAAAAGAAAAAAAAAGGAATGAATAGGTACAGGCTAACAGAACAGGGACGAACAAAAAGAGCTTATGGGAGGGTCACGCTGGCTTACGCAGGACCCACAAACAAGGACTCCAGGAGGTGGAGGGGCAGCCAGAGCCCCCCGGCTTGGCAGCACTCAGTGCCTGCCTCTCCCAGGGATGGGGTTGCAAAGTTTCTTAAAGATAGTCTTAGTATGCCTGGCAGTTTTTCTCTGTGTTTTAGTTTGTGTTGATCCTGCCTTCTTAATTTGTGTTAATTACGCTTTCTTATGTTAATAAAGAAGGAGGAAAATTGGGAGTGTGGCCATGGGGGTCGACAAGCCCCATGGTTGGTGATAACATCCGACTCTTAAAGATGAGGCCATCAGGAAAGGAAAGCCTTGAGAGGGAACAAAGAAGGGTGATTCAGGAGACACCTTAAGCAGGGACATGAAGAACAGGAACAGGGACAGGCTAACAGAGCAGGGAGAAACAAAAAACAGCATATGGGAGGGTCCCACTGGCATATGCTGGACCCACAAACAAGGACTCCAGGAGTTGGAGGGGCAGCCAGAGCCCCCCGGCTGGGCAGCACTCAGTGCCTGCCTCTCCCAGGGATGGTTTTACAAAGATTGTTAAAGATAGACTTAGTATGCCTGGCAGTTTTTCTCTGTGTTTTAGTTTGTGTTGATCCTGCCTTCTTAATTTGTGGTAATTGCGATTTCTTATGTTAATAAAGAAGGGGAAGATGTGGGAGTGTGGCAATGGGGGTCGACAAGCCCCATGATTGGTGATAACATCCAACTCTTAAGGATGAGACCATCAGGAATTTAAAGAGTTGAGAGGGAACAAAGAAGGGTGATTCAGGTGACACCTTCTTGTCTGGGGTGGCTAGTTCTCCAGCCATTAATGCATGGAAGTGGCTGGGTGTTTGCTGTTGCCGGGCAACGTTGTTGACCAATGACTAGTTAGTGGAAAGGTACTGCTGTGAGGCGGAAGTTATAGGAAGGGAGCCTTCCTGAATAAGGGATAGAATGAAGTTGTGCCCTCACTCTGAGAGATGAAGTTATGCCCTCAGTAAGAGAGCGTTCAAGTTATGTCATCAATAAAGAGGTAGCAGTTACAGATCCTGAAAGAACCCCGTTGTCCGTGCGGTCTTTACGCCACAAATCGCCCCCCAACAGGGACAAGAAAACGAACAGGGACGAGAAGAAAACAAACAGGGACATGAAGAACAGGAACAGGGACAGGCTAACAGAACAGGGACAAAAACAAAAAAGGAATGAATAGGGACAGGCAAACGGAACAGGAAAAAGAAAAAAAAAGGAATGAATAGGTACAGGCTAACAGAACAGGGACGAACAAAAAGAGCTTATGGGAGGGTCACGCTGGCTTACGCAGGACCCACAAACAAGGACTCCAGGAGTTGGAGGGGCAGCCAGAGCCCCCCGGCTGGGCAGCACTCAGTGCCTGCCTCTCCCAGGGATGGGGTTACAAAGTCTGTAAAAGATAGACTTAGTATGCCTGGCAGTTTTTCTCTGTGTTTTAGTTTGTGTTGATCCTGCCTTCTTAATTTGTGTTAATTGCGCTTTCTTATGTTAATAAAGAAGGGGAAGATGTGGGAGTGTGGCCATGGGGGTCGACAAGCCCCATGGTTGGTGATAACATCGGACTCTTAAGGATGAGACCATCAGGAAAGGAAAGCCTTGAGAGGGAACAAAGAAGGGTGATTCAGGAGACACCTTAACCAGGGACATGAAGAACAGGAACAGGGATAGTCTAAAAGAACAGGGAGGAAAACAAAAAAGGAATGAATAGGGACAGGCTATCAGAACAGGGACAAACAAAAAACAGCGTATGGGAGGGTCTCGCTGGCATAGGCAGGACCCACAAACAAGGACTCCAGGAGTTGGAGGGGCAGCCAGAGCCCCCCGGCTGGGAAGCACTCAGTGCCTGCCTCTCCCAGGGATGGGGTTACAAAGTTTGTTAAAGATGGAATTAGTATGCCTGGCACTTTTTCTCTGTATTTTAATTTGTGTTAAGAGTGCTTTCTTAATTTGTGTTTCTCTTGCTTTCTTAATTTCTGTTAATCGCGCCTTCTTAATTTGTGTTAAACCTGCTTTCTTAATTTGTGTTAATCGAGCTCTTCTATGTTAATAAAGAAGGGGGAGATGTGGGAGCCTGGCCATGGGGGTAGACAAGTCCCATGGTTGGTGATAACATCCGACTCTTAAAGATGAGGCCATCAGGAAAGTAAAGCCTTGAGAGGGAACAAAGAAGGGTGATTCAGGAGACACCTTAAACAGGGACATGAAGAACAGGAACAGGGACAGGCTAACAGAGCAGGGAGAAACAAAAAACAGCATATGGGAGGGTCCCACTGGCATATGCTGGACCCACAAACAAGGACTCCAGGAGTTGGAGGGGCAGCCAGAGCCCCCCGGCTGGGCAGCACTCAGTGCCTGCCTCTCCCAGGGATGGTTTTACAAAGATTGTTAAAGATAGACTTAGTATGCCTGGCAGTTTTTCTCTGTGTTTTAGTTTGTGTTGATCCTGCCTTCTTAATTTGTGTTAATCGCGTTTTCTTATGTTAATAAAGAAGGGGAAGATGTGGGAGTGTGGCTATGGGGGTCCACAAGCCCCATGGTTGGTGATAACATCCGACTACTAAAGTAGAGACCATCAGGAAAGTAAAGCCTTGAGAGGGAACAAAGAAGGGTGATTCAGGAGACACCTTAAGCAGGGACATGAAGAACAGGAACAGGGACATGCTATCAGAACAGGGACAAACAAAAAACAGCGTATGGGAGGGTCTCGCTGGCGTAGGCAGGACCCACAAACAAGGACTCCAGGAGTTGGAGGGGCAGCCAGAGCCCCCCAGCTGGGCAGCACTCAGTGCCTGCCTCTCCCAGGGATGGGGTTACAAAGTTTGTTAAAGATGGAATTAGTATGCCTGGCAGTTTTTCTCTGTATTTTAGTTTGTGTTAATAGTGCTTTCTTAATTTGTGTTACTCTTGCTTTCTTAATTTCTGTTAATCGCGCCTTCTTAATTTGTGTTAAACCTGCTTTCTTAATTTGTGTTAATCGAGCTCTCTTATGTTAATAAAGAAGGGGGAGATGTGGGAGCATGGCCATGGGGGTCGACAAGTCCCATGGTTGGTGATAACATGCGACTCTTAAAGATGAGGCCATCAGGAAAGTAAAGAGTTGAGAGGGAACAAAGAAGGGTGATTCAGGAGACACCTTAAACAGGGACATGAAGAACAGGAACAGGGATAGTCTAACAGAACACGGACGAAAACAAAAAAGGAATGAATAGGGACAGGAAAACGGAACAGGGACAAACAAAAAACAGCATATGGGAGGGTCTCGCTGGCATAGGCAGGACCCCCAAACAAGGACTCCAGGAGTTGGAGGGTCAGCCAGAGCCCCCGGCTGGGCAGCACTCAGTGCCTGCCTCTCCCACGGCTGGTTTTACAAAGATTGTTAAAGATAGACTTAGTATGCCTGGCAGTTTTTATCTGTGTTTTAGTTTGTGCTGATTCTGCCTTCTTAATTTGTGTTAATCGCGCTTTCTTAAGTTAATAAAGAAGGGGAAGATGTGGGAGCGTGGCCATGGGGGTCGACAAGTCCCATGGTTGGTGATAACATCCAACTCTTAAGGATGAGACCATCAGGAATTTAAAGAGTTGAGAGGGAACAAAGAAGGGTGATTCAGGTGACACCTTGTTGTCTGGGGTGACTTGTTCTCCAGCCATTAAAGCATGGAAGTTGCTGGGTGTTTGCTGTTGCCGGGCAACGTTGTTGACCAATGACTAGTTAGTGGAAATGTACTGCTGTGAGGCGGAAGTTATAGGAAGGGAGCCTTTCCTGAATAAGGGATAGAATGAAGTTGTGCCCTCACTCTGAGAGATGAAGTTATGCCTTCAGTAAGAGAGAGTTCAATTTATGCCATCAATAAAGAGGTAGCAGTTACAGATCCTGAAAGAACCCCGTTGTCCGTGCGGTCTTTACGCCACAAATCGCCCCCCAAAAGGGACATGAAAATGAACAGGGACAAGAAGAAAACAAACAGGGACATGAAGAACAGGAACAGGGACAGGCTAACAGAACAGGGACAAAAACAAAAAAGGAATGAATAGGGACAGGCTAACAGAACAGGGACGAACAAAAAGAGCTTATGGGAGGGTCACGCTGGCTTACGCAGGACCCACAAACAAGGACTCCAGGAGTTGGAGGGGCAGCCAGAGCCCCCCGGCTGGGCAGCACTCAGTGCCTGCCTCTCCCAGGGATGGGGTTGCAAAGTTTGTTAAAGATAGTCTTAGTATGCCTGGCAGCTTTTCTCTGTGTTTTAGTTTGTGTTGATCCTGCCTTCTTAATTTGTGTTAATCGAGCTCTTTTATGTTAATAAAGAAGGAGGAGATGTGGGAGCATGGCCATGGGGGTCCACAAGTCCCATGGTTGGTGATAACATCCAACTCTTGAAGATGAGGCCATCAGGAAAGTAAAGAGTTGAGAGGGAACAAAGAAGGGTGATTCAGGAGACACCTTAAACAGGGACATGAAGAACAGGAACAGGGATAGTCTAACAGAACAGGGACAAAAACAAAAAAGTAATGAATAGGGACAGGCTATCAGAACAGGGACAAACAAAAAACAGAGTATGGGAGGGTCTCGCTGGCATAGGCAGGACCCACAAACAAGGACTCCAGGAGTTGGAGGGGCAGCCAGAGCCCCCCAGCTGGGCAGCACTCAGTGCCTGCCTCTCCCAGGGATGGGGTTACAAAGTTTGTTAAAGATGGAATTAGTATGCCTGGCAGTTTTTCTCTGTATTTTAGTTTGTGTTGATCCTGCCTTCTTAATTTGTGTTACTCTTCCTTTCTTAATTTCTGTTAATCGTGCCTTCTTAATTTGTGTTAAACCTGCTTTCTTAATTTGTGTTAATAAAGCTCTTTTATGTTAATAAAGAAGGGGGAGATGTGGGAGCATGACCATGGGGGTGGACAAGTCCCATGGTTGGTGATCACATCCGACTCTTAAAGATGAGGCCATTAGGAAAGTAAAGAGTTGAGAGGGAACAAAGAAGGGTGATTCAGGAGACACCTTAAACAGGGACATGAAGAACAGGAACAGGGACAGGCTAACAGAGCAGGGAGAAACAAAAAACAGCATATGGGAGGGTCCCACTGGCATATGCTGGACCCACAAACAAGGACTCCAGGAGTTGGAGGGGCAGCCAGAGCCCCCCGGCTGGGCAGCACTCAGTGCCTGCCTCTCCCAGGGATGGTTTTACAAAGGTTGTTAAAGATAGACTTAGTATGCCTGGCAGTTTTTCTCTGTGTTTTAGTTTGTGTTGATCCTGCCTTCTTAATTTGTGTTAATCGCGCATTCTTATGTTAAAAAAGAAGGAGCAGATGTGGGAGTGTGGCCATGGGGGTCGACAAGCCCCATGGTTGGTGATCACATCCGACTCTTAAAGATGAGACCATCAGGAAAGTAAAGCCTTGAGAGGGAACAAAGAAGGGTGATTCAGGAGACACCTTAACCAGGGACATGAAGAACAGGAACAGGGATAGTCTAACAGAACAGGGACGAAAACAAAAAAAGGAATGAATAGGGACAGGCTATCAGAACAGGGACAAACAAAAAACAGCGTATGGGAGGGTCTCGCTGGCATAGGCAGGACCCACAAACAAGGACTCCAGGAGTTGGAGGGGCAGCCAGAGCCCCCCGGCTGGGCAGCACTCAGTGCCTGCCTCTCCCACGGCTGGTTTTACAAAGGTTGTTAAACATAGACTTAGTATGCCTGGCAGCTTTTCTCTGTGTTTTAGTTTGTGTTGGTCCTGCCTTCTTAATTTGTGTTAATCGCGCTTTCTTAAGTTAATAAAGAAGGGGGAGATGTGGGAGTGTGGCCATGGGGGTCGACAGGCCCCATGGTTGGTGATAACATCCGACTCTTAAAGATGAGGCCATCAGGAATTTAAAGATTTGAGAGGGAACAAAGAAGGGTGATTCAGGTGACACCTTCTTGTCTGGGGTGGCTAGTTCTCCAGCCATTAATGCATGGAAGTGGCTGGGTGTTTGCTGTTGCAGGGCAAACTTGTTTAACCAATGACTAGTTAGTGGAAAGGTACTGCTGTGAGGTGGAAGTTATAGGAAGGGAGCCTTTCCTGAATAAGGGATAGAATGAAGTTGTGCCCTCACTCTGAGAGATGAAGTTATGCCCTCAGTAAGAGAGAGTTCAAGTTATGTCATCAATAATGAGGTAGCAGTTACAGATCCTGAAAGAAACCCCGGTGTCCGTGCGGTCTTTACGCCACAAATCGCCCCCCAACAGGGACATGAAAACGAACAGGGACGAGAAGAATACAAACAGGGACATGAAGAAGAGGAACAGGGACAGGCAAACAGCACAGGGACAAAAACAAAAAAGGAATGAATAGGGACAGGCAAACGGAACAGGGACAAAAACAGAAAAGGAATGATCAGGTACAGGCTAACAGAACAGGGATGACCAAAAAGAGCATATGGGAGGGTCACGATGGTTTACGCAGGACCCCCAAACAAGGACTCCAGGAGTTGGAGGGGCAGCCAGAGCCCCCCGGCTGGGCAGCACTCAGTGCCAGCCTCTCCCAGGGATGGGGTTACAAAGTTTGTTAAAGATGGAATTAGTATGCCTGGCAGTTTTTCTCTGTATTTTAGTTTGTGTTAATAGTGCTTTCTTAATTTGTGTTACTCTTGCTTTCTTAATTTCTGTTAATCGCGCCTTCATAATTTGTGTTAAACCTGCTTTCTTAATTTGTGTTAATCGAGCTCTTTTATGTTAATAAAGAAGGGGGAGTTGTGGGAGCATGGCCATGGGGGTCGACAAGTCCCATGGTTGGTGATAACATCTGACTCTTAAAGATGAGGCCATCAGGAAAGTAAAGCCTTGAGAGGGAACAAAGAAGGGTGATTCAGGAGACACCTTAAACAGGGACATGAAGAACAGGAACAGGGACAGGCTAACAGAGCAGGGAGAAACAAAAAACAGCATATGGGAGGGTCCCACTGGCGTATGCCGGACCCACAAACAAGGACTCCAGGAGTTGGAGGGGCAGCCAGAGCCCCCCGGCTGGGCAGCACTCAGTTCCTGCCTCTCCCAGGGACGGTTTTACAAAGATTGTTAAAGATAGACTTAGTATGCCTGGCAGTTTTTCTCTGTGTTTTAGTTTGTGTTGATCCTGCCTTCTTAATTTGTGTTAATCGCGCTTTCTTATGTTAATAAAGAAGGGGAAGATGTGGGAGTGTGGCCATGGGGGTCGACAAGTCCCATGGTTGGTGATAACATCCGACTCTTAAAGATGAGGCCATCAGGAAAGTAAAGAGTTGAGAGGGAACAAAGAAGGGTGATTCAGGAGACACCTTAACCAGGGACATGAAGAACAGGAACAGGGATAGTCTAACAGAACAGGGACGAAAACAAAAAAAGGAATGAATAGGGACAGGCTATCAGAACAGGGACAAACAAAAAACAGCGTATGGGAGGGTCTCGCTGGCATAGGCAGGACCCCCAAACAAGGACTCCAGGAGTTGGAGGGGCAGCCAGAGCCCCCCGGCTGGGCAGCACACAGTGCCTGCCTCTCCCACGGCTGGTTTTACAAAGGTTGTTAAACATAGACTTAGTATGCCTGGCAGTTTTTCTCTGTGTTTTAGTTTGTGTTGGTCCTGCCTTCTTAATTTGTGTTAATCGCGCTTTCTTATGTTAATAAAGAAGGGGGAGATGTGGGAGTGTGGCCATGGGGGTCGACAGGCCCCATGGTTGGTGATAACATCCGACTCTTAAAGATGAGGCCATCAGGAATTTAAAGATTTGAGAGGGAACAAAGAAGGGTGATTCAGGTGACACCTTCTTGTCTGGGGTGGCTAGTTCTCCAGCCATTAATGCATGGAAGTGGCTGGGTGTTTGCTGTTGCCGGGCAAAGTTGTTTAACCAATGACTAGTTAGTGGAAAGGTACTGCTGTGAGGTGGAAGTTATAGGAAGGGAGCCTTTCCTGAATAAGGGATAGAATGAAGTTGTGCCCTCACTCTGAGAGATGAAGTTATGCCCTCAGTAAGAGAGAGTTCAAGTTATGTCATCAATAATGAGGTAGCAGTTACAGATCCTGAAAGAACCCCGGTGTCCGTGCGGTCTTTACGCCACAAATCGCCCCCCAACAGGGACATGAAAACGAACAGGGACGAGAAGAATACAAACAGGGACATGAAGAAGAGGAACAGGGACAGGCAAACAGCACAGGGACAAAAACAAAAAAAGAATGAATAGGGACAGGCAAACGGAACAGGGACAAAAACAGAAAAGGAATGATCAGGTACAGGCTAACAGAACAGGGATGACCAAAAAGAGCATATGGGAGGGTCACGATGGTTTACGCAGGACCCCCAAACAAGGACTCCAGGAGTTGGAGGGGCAGCCAGAGCCCCCCGGCTGGGCAGCACTCAGTGCCAGCCTCTCGCAGGGATGGGGTTATAAAGTTTGTTAAAGATGGAATTAGTATGCCTGGCAGTTTTTCTCTGTATTTTAGTTTGTGTTAATAGTGCTTTCTTAATTTGTGTTACTCTTGCTTTCTTAATTTCTGTTAATCGCGCCTTCTTAATTGGTGTTAAACCTGCTTTCTTAATTTGTGTTAATCGAGCTCTTTTATGTTAATAAAGAAGGGGGAGTTGTAGGAGTGTGGCCATGGGGGTGGACAAGTCCCATGGTTGGTGATAACATCCGACTCTTAAAGATGAGGCCATCAGGAAAGTAAAGAGTTGAGAGGGAACAAAGAAGGGTGATTCAGGAGACACCTTAAACAGGGACATGAAGAACAGGGACAGGCTAACAGAGCAGGGAGAAACAAAAAACAGCGTATGGGAGGGTCTCGCTGGCATATGCTAGACCCACAAACAAGGACTCCAGGAGTTGGAGGGGCAGCCAGAGCCCCCCGGCTGGGCAGCACTCAGTGCCTGCATCTCCCAGGGATGGGTTTACAAAGGTTGTTAAAGATAGACTTAGTATGCCTGGCAGTTTTTCTCTGTGTTTTAGTTTGTGCTGATCCTGCCTTCTTAATTTGTGTTAATTGTGCTTTCTTATGTTAATAAAGAAGGGGAAGATGTGGGAGTGTGGCCATGGGGGTCGACAAGCCCCATGGTTGGTGATAACATCGGACTCTTAAAGATGAGACCATCAGGAAAGTAAAGCCTTGAGAGGGAACAAAGAAGGGTGATTCAGGAGACACCTTAACCAGGGACATGAAGAACAGGAACAGGGATAGTCTAACAGAACAGGGAGGAAAACAAAAAAGGAATGAATAGGGACAGGCTATCAGAACAGGGACAAACAAAAAACAGCGTATGGGAGGGTCTCGCTGGCATAGGCAGGACCCACAAAGAAGGACTCCAGGAGTTGGAGGGGCAGCCAGAGCCCCCCTGCTGGGCAGCACTCAGTGCCTGCCACTCCCAGGGATGGGGTTACAAAGTTTGTAAAAGATGGAATTAGTATGCCTGGCCGTTTTTCTCTGTGTTTTAGTTTGTGTTGATCCTGCCTTCTTAATTTGTGTTAATCACGCTTTCTTAAGTTAATGAAGAAGGGGAAGATGTGGGAGTGTGGCCATGGGGGTCGACAAGCCCCATGGTTGGTGATAACATCCGACTCTTAAAGTAGAGACCATCAGGAAAGTAAAGCCTTGAGAGGGAACAAAGAAGGGTGATTCAGGAGACACCTTAAGCAGGGACATGAAGAACAGGAACAGGGACAGGCTAACAGAACAGGGACAAAACAAAAAAGGAATGAATAGGGACAGGCTATCAGAACAGCGACAAACAAAAAACAGCGTATGGGAGGGTCTCGCTGGCATAGGCAGGACCCACAAACAAGGACTCCAGGAGTTGGAGGGGCAGCCAGAGCCCCCCAGCTGGGAAGCACTCAGTGCCTGCCTCTCCCAGGGATGGGGTTACAAAGTTTGTTAAAGATGGAATTAGTATGCCTGGCAGTTTTTCTCTGTATTTTAGTTTGTGTTAATAGTGCTTTCTTAATTTGTGTTACTCTTGCTTTCTTAATTTCTGTTAATAGCGCCTTCATAATTTGTGTTAAACCTGCTTTCTTAATTTGTGTTAATCGAGCTCTTTTATGTTAATAAAGAAGGGGGAGTTGTGGGAGCATGGCCGTGGGGGTCGACAAGTCCCATGGTTGGTGATAACATCTGACTCTTAAAGATGAGGCCATCAGGAAAGTAAAGCCTTGAGAGGGAACAAAGAAGGGTGATTCAGGAGACACCTTAAACAGGGACATGAAGAACAGGAACAGGGACAGGCTAACAGAGCAGGGAGAAACAAAAAACAGCATATGGGAGGGTCCCACTGGCGTATGCCGGACCCACAAACAAGGACTCCAGGAGTTGGAGGGGCAGCCAGAGCCCCCCGGCTGGGCAGCACTCAGTTCCTGCCTCTCCCAGGGACGGTTTTAAAAGATTGTTAAAGATAGACTTAGTATGCCTGGCAGTTTTTCTCTGTGTTTTAGTTTGTGTTGATCCTGCCTTCTTAATTTGTGTTAATCGCGCTTTCTTATGTTAATAAAGAAGGGGGAGATGTGGGAGTGTGGCCATGGGGGTCGACAGGCCCCATGGTTGGTGATAACATCCGACTCTTAAAGATGAGGCCATCAGGAATTTAAAGATTTGAGAGGGAACAAAGAAGGGTGATTCAGGTGACACCTTCTTGTCTGGGGTGGCTAGTTCTCCAGCCATTAATGCATGGAAGTGGCTGGGTGTTTGCTGTTGCCGGGCAAAGTTGTTTAACCAATGACTAGTTAGTGGAAAGGTACTGCTGTGAGGTGGAAGTTATAGGAAGGGAGCCTTTCCTGAATAAGGGATAGAATGAAGTTGTGCCCTCACTCTGAGAGATGAAGTTATGCCCTCAGTAAGAGAGAGTTCAAGTTATGTCATCAATAATGAGGTAGCAGTTACAGATCCTGAAAGAACCCCGGTGTCCGTGCGGTCTTTACGCCACAAATCGCCCCCAACAGGGACATGAAAACGAACAGGGACGAGAAGAATACAAACAGGGACATGAAGAAGAGGAACAGGGACAGGCAAACAGCACAGGGACAAAAACAAAAAAGGAATGAATAGGGACAGGCAAACGGAACAGGGACAAAAACAGAAAAGGAATGATCAGGTACAGGCTAACAGAACAGGGATGACCAAAAAGAGCATATGGGAGGGTCACGATGGTTTACGCAGGACCCCCAAACAAGGACTCCAGGAGTTGGAGGGGCAGCCAGAGCCCCCCAGCTGGGAAGCACTAAGTGCCTGCCTCTCCCAGGGATGGGGTTACAAAGTTTGTTAAAGATGGAATTAGTATGCCTGGCAGTTTTTCTCTGTATTTTAGTTTGTGTTAGTAGTGCTTTCTTAATTTGTGTTACTCTTGCTTTCTTAATTTCTGTTAATCGCGCCTTCATAATTTGTGTTAAACCTGCTTTCTTAATTTGTGTTAATCGAGCTCTTTTATGTTAATAAAGAAGGGGGAGTTGTGGGAGCATGGCCGTGGGGGTCGACAAGTCCCATGGTTGGTGATAACATCTGACTCTTAAAGATGAGGCCATCAGGAAAGTAAAGCCTTGAGAGGGAACAAAGAAGGGTGATTCAGGAGACACCTTAAACAGGGACATGAAGAACAGGAACAGGGACAGGCTAACAGAGCAGGGAGAAACAAAAAACAGGATATGGGAGGGTCCCACTGGCGTATGCCGGACCCACAAACAAGGACTCCAGGAGTTGGAGGGGCAGCCAGAGCCCCCCGGCTGGGCAGCACTCAGTTCCTGCCTCTCCCAGGGACGGTTTTACAAAGATTGTTAAAGATAGACTTAGTATGCCTGGCAGTTTTTCTCTGTGTTTTAGTTTGTGTTGATCCTGCCTTCTTAATTTGTGTTAATCGCGCTTGCTTATGTTAATAAAGAAGGGGAAGATGTGGGAGTGTGGCCATGGGGGTCGACAAGTCCCATGGTTGGTGATAACATCCGACTCTTAAAGATGAGGCCATCAGGAAAGTAAAGAGTTGAGAGGGAACAAAGAAGGGTGATTCAGGAGACACCTTAACCAGGGACATGAAGAACAGGAACAGGGATAGTCTAACAGAACAGGGACGAAAACAAAAAAAGGAATGAATAGGGACAGGCTATCAGAACAGGGACAAACAAAAAACAGCGTATGGGAGGGTCTCGCTGGCATAGGCAGGACCCACAAACAAGGACTCCAGGAGTTGGAGGGGCAGCCAGAGCCCCCCGGCTGGGCAGCACTCAGTGCCTGCCTCTCCCACGGCTGGTTTTACAAAGGTTGTTAAACATAGACTTAGTATGCCTGGCAGTTTTTCTCTGTGTTTTAGTTTGTGTTGGTCCTGCCTTCTTAATTTGTGTTAATCGCGCTTTCTTATGTTAATAAAGAAGGGGGAGATGTGGGAGTGTGGCCATGGGGGTCGACAGGCCCCATGGTTGGTGATAACATCCGACTCTTAAAGATGAGGCCATCAGGAATTTAAAGATTTGAGAGGGAACAAAGAAGGGTGATTCAGGTGACACCTTCTTGTCTGGGGTGGCTAGTTCTCCAGCCATTAATGCATGGAAGTGGCTGGGTGTTTGCTGTTGCAGGGCAAAGTTGTTTAACCAATGACTAGTTAGTGGAAAGGTACTGCTGTGAGGTGGAAGTTATAGGAAGGGAGCCTTTCCTGAATAAGGGATAGAATGAAGTTGTGCCCTCACTCTGAGAGATGAAGTTATGCCCTCAGTAAGAGAGAGTTCAAGTTATGTCATCAATAATGAGGTAGCAGTTACAGATCCTGAAAGAACCCCGGTGTCCGTGCGGTCTTTACGCCACAAATCGCCCCCAACAGGGACATGAAAACGAACAGGGACGAGAAGAATACAAACAGGGACATGAAGAAGAGGAACAGGGACAGGCAAACAGCACAGGGACAAAAACAAAAAAGGAATGAATAGGGACAGGCAAACGGAACAGGGACAAAAACAGAAAAGGAATGATCAGGTACAGGCTAACAGAACAGGGATGACCAAAAAGAGCATATGGGAGGGTCACGATGGTTTACGCAGGACCCCCAAACAAGGACTCCAGGAGTTGGAGGGGCAGCCAGAGCCCCCCGGCTGGGCAGCACTCAGTGCCAGCCTCTCCCAGGGATGGGGTTATAAAGTTTGTTAAAGATGGAATTAGTATGCCTGGCAGTTTTTCTCTGTATTTTAGTTTGTGTTAATAGTGCTTTCTTAATTTGTGTTACTCTTGCTTTCTTAATTTCTGTTAATCGCGCCTTCTTAATTGGTGTTAAACCTGCTTTCTTAATTTGTGTTAATCGAGCTCTTTTATGTTAATAAAGAAGGGGGAGTTGTAGGAGTGTGGCCATGGGGGTGGACAAGTCCCATGGTTGGTGATAACATCCGACTCTTAAAGATGAGGCCATCAGGAAAGTAAAGAGTTGAGAGGGAACAAAGAAGGGTGATTCAGGAGACACCTTAAACAGGGACATGAAGAACAGGGACAGGCTAACAGAGCAGGGAGAAACAAAAAACAGCGTATGGGAGGGTCTCGCTGGCATATGCTAGACCCACAAACAAGGACTCCAGGAGTTGGAGGGGCAGCCAGAGCCCCCCGGCTGGGCAGCACTCAGTGCCTGCATCTCCCAGGGATGGGTTTACAAAGGTTGTTAAAGATAGACTTAGTATGCCTGGCAGTTTTTCTCTGTGTTTTAGTTTGTGCTGATCCTGCCTTCTTAATTTGTGTTAATTGTGCTTTCTTATGTTAATAAAGAAGGGGAAGATGTGGGAGTGTGGCCATGGGGGTCGACAAGCCCCATGGTTGGTGATAACATCGGACTCTTAAAGATGAGACCATCAGGAAAGTAAAGCCTTGAGAGGGAACAAAGAAGGGTGATTCAGGAGACACCTTAACCAGGGACATGAAGAACAGGAACAGGGATAGTCTAACAGAACAGGGAGGAAAACAAAAAAGGAATGAATAGGGACAGGCTATCAGAACAGGGACAAACAAAAAACAGCGTATGGGAGGGTCTCGCTGGCATAGGCAGGACCCACAAAGAAGGACTCCAGGAGTTGGAGGGGCAGCCAGAGCCCCCCTGCTGGGCAGCACTCAGTGCCTGCATCTCCCAGGGATGGGGTTACAAAGTCTGTAAAAGATGGAATTAGTATGCCTGGCAGTTTTTCTCTGTGTTTTAGTTTGTGTTGATCCTGCCTTCTTAATTTGTGTTAATCGCGCTTTCTTAAGTTAATGAAGAAGGGGAAGATGTGGGAGTGTGGCCATGGGGGTCGAGAAGCCCCATGGTTGGTGATAACATCGGACTCTTAAAGTAGAGACCATCAGGAAAGTAAAGCCTTGAGAGGGAACAAAGAAGGGTGATTCAGGAGACACCTTAAGCAGGGACATGAAGAACAGGAACAGGGACAGGCTAACAGAACAGGGACGAAAATAAAAAAGTAATGAATAGGGACAGGCTATCAGAACAGGGACAAACAAAAAACAGCGTATGGGAGGGTCTCGCTGGCATAGGCAGGACCCCCAAACAAGGACTCCAGGAGTTGGAGGGGCAGCCAGAGCCCCCCGGCTGGGCAGCACTCAGTGCCTGCCTCTCCCAGGGTTGTGGTTACAAAGTTTGTTAAAGATGGAATTAGTATGCCTGGCATTTTTTCTCTGTATTTTAATTTGTGTTAATAGTGCTTTCTTAATTTGTGTTTCTCTAGCTTTCTTAATTTCTGTTAATCGTGCCTTCTTAATTTGTGTTAAACCTGCTTTCTTAATTTGTGTTAATCGAGCTCTTTTATGTTAATAAAGAAGGGGAAGATATGGGAGTGTGGCCATGGGGGTCGACAAGCCCCATGGTTGGTGATAGCATCGGACTCTTAAAGATGAAACCATCAGGAAAGTAAAGCCTTGAGAGGGAACAAAGAAGGGTGATTCAGGAGACACCTTAAACAGGGACATGAAGAACAGGAACAGGGATAGTCTAACAGAACAGGGACAAAAACAAAAAAGGAATGAATAGGGACAGGCTATCAGAACAGGGACAAACAAAAAACAGCGTATGGGAGGGTCTCGCTGGCATAGGCAGGACCCCCAAACAAGGACTCCAGGAGTTGGAGGGGCAGCCAGAGCCCCCCGGCTGGGCAGCACTCAGTGCCTGCCTCTCCCAGGGATGGGGTTGCAAAGTTTGTTAAAGATAGTCTTAGTATGCCTGGCAGTTTTTCTCTGTGTTTTAGTTTGTGTTGATCCTGCCTTCTTAATTTGTGTTAATTGCGCTTTCTTATGTTAATAAAGAAGGAGGAGATGTGGGAGTGTGGCCATGGGGGTCGACAAGTCCCATGGTTGGTGATCACATCCGACTCTTAAAGATGAGGCCATGAGGAAAGTAAAGCCTTGAGAGGGAACAAAGAAGGGTGATTCAGGAGACACCTTAAGCAGGGACATGAAGAACAGGAACAGGGACAGGCTAACAGAGCAGGGAGAAACAAAAAACAGCATATGGGAGGGTCCCACTGGCATAGGCAGGACCCACAAACAAGGACTCCAGGAGTTGGAGGGGCAGCCAGAGCCCCCCAGCTGGGAAGCACTCAGTGCCTGCCACTCCCAGGGATGGGGTTGCAAAGTTTGTTAAAGATAGTCTTAGTATGCCTGGCAGTTTTTCTCTGTGTTTTAGTTTGTGTTTATCCTGCCTTCTTAATTTGTGTTAATTGTGCTTTCTTATGTTAATAAGGAAGGGGAAGATGTGGGAGTGTGGCCATGGGGGTCGACAAGCCCCATGGTTGGTGATAACATCGGACTCTTAAGGATGAGACCATCAGGAAAGGAAAGCCTTGAGAGGGAACAAAGAAGGGTGATTCAGGAGACACCTTAAACAGGGACATGAAGAACAGGAACAGGGATAGTCTAACAGAACAGGGACAAACACAAAAAAGGAAAGAATAGGGACATGCTATCAGAACAGGGACAAACAAAAAACAGCGTATGGGAGGGTCTCGCTGGCATAGGCAGGACCCACAAACAAGGACTCCAGGAGTTGGAGGGGCAGCCAGAGCCCCCCAGCTGGGCAGCACTCAGTGCCTGCCACTCCCCGCGATGGGGTTGCAAAGTTTGTTAAAGATGGAATTAGTATGCCTGGCAGTTTTTCTCTGTATTTTAGTTTGTGTTAATAGTGCTTTCTTAATTTGTGTTACTCTTGCTTTCTTAATTTCTGTTAATCGCGCCTTCTTAATTTGTGTTAAACCTGCTTTCTTAATTTGTGTTAATCGAGCTCTTTTATGTTAATAAAGAAGGGGGAGTTGTGGGAGCATGGCCATGGGGGTCGACAAGTCCCATGGTTGGTGATAACATCCAACTCTTAAATATGAGACCATCAGGAAAGGAAAGCCTTGAGAGGGAACAAAGAAGGGTGATTCAGGAGACACCTTAAACAGGGACATGAAGAACAGGAACAGGGATAGTCTAACAGAACACGGACGAAAACAAAAAAGGAATGAATAGGGACAGGAAAACGGAACAGGGACAAACAAAAAACAGCATATGGGAGGGTCTCGCTGGCATAGGCAGGACCCCCAAACAAGGACTCCAGGAGTTGGAGGGTCAGCCAGAGCCCCCGGCTGGGCAGCACTCAGTGCCTGCCTCTCCCACGGCTGGTTTTACAAAGATTGTTAAAGATAGACTTAGTATGCCTGGCAGTTTTTATCTGTGTTTTAGTTTGTGCTGATTCTGCCTTCTTAATTTGTGTTAATCGCGCTTTCTTAAGTTAATAAAGAAGGGGAAGATGTGGGAGCGTGGCCATGGGGGTCGACAAGTCCCATGGTTGGTGATAACATCCAACTCTTAAGGATGAGACCATCAGGAATTTAAAGAGTTGAGAGGGAACAAAGAAGGGTGATTCAGGTGACACCTTGTTGTCTGGGGTGACTTGTTCTCCAGCCATTAAAGCATGGAAGTTGCTGGGTGTTTGCTGTTGCCGGGCAACGTTGTTGACCAATGACTAGTTAGTGGAAATGTACTGCTGTGAGGCGGAAGTTATAGGAAGGGAGCCTTTCCTGAATAAGGGATAGAATGAAGTTGTGCCCTCACTCTGAGAGATGAAGTTATGCCTTCAGTAAGAGAGAGTTCAATTTATGCCATCAATAAAGAGGTAGCAGTTACAGATCCTGAAAGAACCCCGTTGTCCGTGCGGTCTTTACGCCACAAATCGCCCCCCAAAAGGGACATGAAAATGAACAGGGACAAGAAGAAAACAAACAGGGACATGAAGAACAGGAACAGGGACAGGCTAACAGAACAGGGACAAAAACAAAAAAGGAATGAATAGGGACAGGCTAACAGAACAGGGACGAACAAAAAGAGCTTATGGGAGGGTCACGCTGGCTTACGCAGGACCCACAAACAAGGACTCCAGGAGTTGGAGGGGCAGCCAGAGCCCCCCGGCTGGGCAGCACTCAGTGCCTGCCTCTCCCAGGGATGGGGTTGCAAAGTTTGTTAAAGATAGTCTTAGTATGCCTGGCAGCTTTTCTCTGTGTTTTAGTTTGTGTTGATCCTGCCTTCTTAATTTGTGTTAATCGAGCTCTTTTATGTTAATAAAGAAGGAGGAGATGTGGGAGCATGGCCATGGGGGTCCACAAGTCCCATGGTTGGTGATAACATCCAACTCTTGAAGATGAGGCCATCAGGAAAGTAAAGAGTTGAGAGGGAACAAAGAAGGGTGATTCAGGAGACACCTTAAACAGGGACATGAAGAACAGGAACAGGGATAGTCTAACAGAACAGGGACAAAAACAAAAAAGTAATGAATAGGGACAGGCTATCAGAACAGGGACAAACAAAAAACAGAGTATGGGAGGGTCTCGCTGGCATAGGCAGGACCCACAAACAAGGACTCCAGGAGTTGGAGGGGCAGCCAGAGCCCCCCAGCTGGGCAGCACTCAGTGCCTGCCTCTCCCAGGGATGGGGTTACAAAGTTTGTTAAAGATGGAATTAGTATGCCTGGCAGTTTTTCTCTGTATTTTAGTTTGTGTTGATCCTGCCTTCTTAATTTGTGTTACTCTTCCTTTCTTAATTTCTGTTAATCGTGCCTTCTTAATTTGTGTTAAACCTGCTTTCTTAATTTGTGTTAATAAAGCTCTTTTATGTTAATAAAGAAGGGGGAGATGTGGGAGCATGACCATGGGGGTGGACAAGTCCCATGGTTGGTGATCACATCCGACTCTTAAAGATGAGGCCATTAGGAAAGTAAAGAGTTGAGAGGGAACAAAGAAGGGTGATTCAGGAGACACCTTAAACAGGGACATGAAGAACAGGAACAGGGACAGGCTAACAGAGCAGGGAGAAACAAAAAACAGCATATGGGAGGGTCCCACTGGCATATGCTGGACCCACAAACAAGGACTCCAGGAGTTGGAGGGGCAGCCAGAGCCCCCCGGCTGGGCAGCACTCAGTGCCTGCCTCTCCCAGGGATGGTTTTACAAAGGTTGTTAAAGATAGACTTAGTATGCCTGGCAGTTTTTCTCTGTGTTTTAGTTTGTGTTGATCCTGCCTTCTTAATTTGTGTTAATCGCGCATTCTTATGTTAAAAAAGAAGGAGCAGATGTGGGAGTGTGGCCATGGGGGTCGACAAGCCCCATGGTTGGTGATCACATCCGACTCTTAAAGATGAGACCATCAGGAAAGTAAAGCCTTGAGAGGGAACAAAGAAGGGTGATTCAGGAGACACCTTAACCAGGGACATGAAGAACAGGAACAGGGATAGTCTAACAGAACAGGGACGAAAACAAAAAAAGGAATGAATAGGGACAGGCTATCAGAACAGGGACAAACAAAAAACAGCGTATGGGAGGGTCTCGCTGGCATAGGCAGGACCCACAAACAAGGACTCCAGGAGTTGGAGGGGCAGCCAGAGCCCCCCGGCTGGGCAGCACTCAGTGCCTGCCTCTCCCACGGCTGGTTTTACAAAGGTTGTTAAACATAGACTTAGTATGCCTGGCAGCTTTTCTCTGTGTTTTAGTTTGTGTTGGTCCTGCCTTCTTAATTTGTGTTAATCGCGCTTTCTTAAGTTAATAAAGAAGGGGGAGATGTGGGAGTGTGGCCATGGGGGTCGACAGGCCCCATGGTTGGTGATAACATCCGACTCTTAAAGATGAGGCCATCAGGAATTTAAAGATTTGAGAGGGAACAAAGAAGGGTGATTCAGGTGACACCTTCTTGTCTGGGGTGGCTAGTTCTCCAGCCATTAATGCATGGAAGTGGCTGGGTGTTTGCTGTTGCAGGGCAAAGTTGTTTAACCAATGACTAGTTAGTGGAAAGGTACTGCTGTGAGGTGGAAGTTATAGGAAGGGAGCCTTTCCTGAATAAGGGATAGAATGAAGTTGTGCCCTCACTCTGAGAGATGAAGTTATGCCCTCAGTAAGAGAGAGTTCAAGTTATGTCATCAATAATGAGGTAGCAGTTACAGATCCTGAAAGAAACCCCGGTGTCCGTGCGGTCTTTACGCCACAAATCGCCCCCCAACAGGGACATGAAAACGAACAGGGACGAGAAGAATACAAACAGGGACATGAAGAAGAGGAACAGGGACAGGCAAACAGCACAGGGACAAAAACAAAAAAGGAATGAATAGGGACAGGCAAACGGAACAGGGACAAAAACAGAAAAGGAATGATCAGGTACAGGCTAACAGAACAGGGATGACCAAAAAGAGCATATGGGAGGGTCACGATGGTTTACGCAGGACCCCCAAACAAGGACTCCAGGAGTTGGAGGGGCAGCCAGAGCCCCCCGGCTGGGCAGCACTCAGTGCCAGCCTCTCCCAGGGATGGGGTTACAAAGTTTGTTAAAGATGGAATTAGTATGCCTGGCAGTTTTTCTCTGTATTTTAGTTTGTGTTAATAGTGCTTTCTTAATTTGTGTTACTCTTGCTTTCTTAATTTCTGTTAATCGCGCCTTCATAATTTGTGTTAAACCTGCTTTCTTAATTTGTGTTAATCGAGCTCTTTTATGTTAATAAAGAAGGGGGAGTTGTGGGAGCATGGCCATGGGGGTCGACAAGTCCCATGGTTGGTGATAACATCTGACTCTTAAAGATGAGGCCATCAGGAAAGTAAAGCCTTGAGAGGGAACAAAGAAGGGTGATTCAGGAGACACCTTAAACAGGGACATGAAGAACAGGAACAGGGACAGGCTAACAGAGCAGGGAGAAACAAAAAACAGCATATGGGAGGGTCCCACTGGCGTATGCCGGACCCACAAACAAGGACTCCAGGAGTTGGAGGGGCAGCCAGAGCCCCCCGGCTGGGCAGCACTCAGTTCCTGCCTCTCCCAGGGACGGTTTTACAAAGATTGTTAAAGATAGACTTAGTATGCCTGGCAGTTTTTCTCTGTGTTTTAGTTTGTGTTGATCCTGCCTTCTTAATTTGTGTTAATCGCGCTTTCTTATGTTAATAAAGAAGGGGAAGATGTGGGAGTGTGGCCATGGGGGTCGACAAGTCCCATGGTTGGTGATAACATCCGACTCTTAAAGATGAGGCCATCAGGAAAGTAAAGAGTTGAGAGGGAACAAAGAAGGGTGATTCAGGAGACACCTTAACCAGGGACATGAAGAACAGGAACAGGGATAGTCTAACAGAACAGGGACGAAAACAAAAAAAGGAATGAATAGGGACAGGCTATCAGAACAGGGACAAACAAAAAACAGCGTATGGGAGGGTCTCGCTGGCATAGGCAGGACCCCCAAACAAGGACTCCAGGAGTTGGAGGGGCAGCCAGAGCCCCCCGGCTGGGCAGCACACAGTGCCTGCCTCTCCCACGGCTGGTTTTACAAAGGTTGTTAAACATAGACTTAGTATGCCTGGCAGTTTTTCTCTGTGTTTTAGTTTGTGTTGGTCCTGCCTTCTTAATTTGTGTTAATCGCGCTTTCTTATGTTAATAAAGAAGGGGGAGATGTGGGAGTGTGGCCATGGGGGTCGACAGGCCCCATGGTTGGTGATAACATCCGACTCTTAAAGATGAGGCCATCAGGAATTTAAAGATTTGAGAGGGAACAAAGAAGGGTGATTCAGGTGACACCTTCTTGTCTGGGGTGGCTAGTTCTCCAGCCATTAATGCATGGAAGTGGCTGGGTGTTTGCTGTTGCCGGGCAAAGTTGTTTAACCAATGACTAGTTAGTGGAAAGGTACTGCTGTGAGGTGGAAGTTATAGGAAGGGAGCCTTTCCTGAATAAGGGATAGAATGAAGTTGTGCCCTCACTCTGAGAGATGAAGTTATGCCCTCAGTAAGAGAGAGTTCAAGTTATGTCATCAATAATGAGGTAGCAGTTACAGATCCTGAAAGAACCCCGGTGTCCGTGCGGTCTTTACGCCACAAATCGCCCCCCAACAGGGACATGAAAACGAACAGGGACGAGAAGAATACAAACAGGGACATGAAGAAGAGGAACAGGGACAGGCAAACAGCACAGGGACAAAAACAAAAAAAGAATGAATAGGGACAGGCAAACGGAACAGGGACAAAAACAGAAAAGGAATGATCAGGTACAGGCTAACAGAACAGGGATGACCAAAAAGAGCATATGGGAGGGTCACGATGGTTTACGCAGGACCCCCAAACAAGGACTCCAGGAGTTGGAGGGGCAGCCAGAGCCCCCCGGCTGGGCAGCACTCAGTGCCAGCCTCTCGCAGGGATGGGGTTATAAAGTTTGTTAAAGATGGAATTAGTATGCCTGGCAGTTTTTCTCTGTATTTTAGTTTGTGTTAATAGTGCTTTCTTAATTTGTGTTACTCTTGCTTTCTTAATTTCTGTTAATCGCGCCTTCTTAATTGGTGTTAAACCTGCTTTCTTAATTTGTGTTAATCGAGCTCTTTTATGTTAATAAAGAAGGGGGAGTTGTAGGAGTGTGGCCATGGGGGTGGACAAGTCCCATGGTTGGTGATAACATCCGACTCTTAAAGATGAGGCCATCAGGAAAGTAAAGAGTTGAGAGGGAACAAAGAAGGGTGATTCAGGAGACACCTTAAACAGGGACATGAAGAACAGGGACAGGCTAACAGAGCAGGGAGAAACAAAAAACAGCGTATGGGAGGGTCTCGCTGGCATATGCTAGACCCACAAACAAGGACTCCAGGAGTTGGAGGGGCAGCCAGAGCCCCCCGGCTGGGCAGCACTCAGTGCCTGCATCTCCCAGGGATGGGTTTACAAAGGTTGTTAAAGATAGACTTAGTATGCCTGGCAGTTTTTCTCTGTGTTTTAGTTTGTGCTGATCCTGCCTTCTTAATTTGTGTTAATTGTGCTTTCTTATGTTAATAAAGAAGGGGAAGATGTGGGAGTGTGGCCATGGGGGTCGACAAGCCCCATGGTTGGTGATAACATCGGACTCTTAAAGATGAGACCATCAGGAAAGTAAAGCCTTGAGAGGGAACAAAGAAGGGTGATTCAGGAGACACCTTAACCAGGGACATGAAGAACAGGAACAGGGATAGTCTAACAGAACAGGGAGGAAAACAAAAAAGGAATGAATAGGGACAGGCTATCAGAACAGGGACAAACAAAAAACAGCGTATGGGAGGGTCTCGCTGGCATAGGCAGGACCCACAAAGAAGGACTCCAGGAGTTGGAGGGGCAGCCAGAGCCCCCCTGCTGGGCAGCACTCAGTGCCTGCCACTCCCAGGGATGGGGTTACAAAGTTTGTAAAAGATGGAATTAGTATGCCTGGCCGTTTTTCTCTGTGTTTTAGTTTGTGTTGATCCTGCCTTCTTAATTTGTGTTAATCACGCTTTCTTAAGTTAATGAAGAAGGGGAAGATGTGGGAGTGTGGCCATGGGGGTCGACAAGCCCCATGGTTGGTGATAACATCCGACTCTTAAAGTAGAGACCATCAGGAAAGTAAAGCCTTGAGAGGGAACAAAGAAGGGTGATTCAGGAGACACCTTAAGCAGGGACATGAAGAACAGGAACAGGGACAGGCTAACAGAACAGGGACAAAACAAAAAAGGAATGAATAGGGACAGGCTATCAGAACAGCGACAAACAAAAAACAGCGTATGGGAGGGTCTCGCTGGCATAGGCAGGACCCACAAACAAGGACTCCAGGAGTTGGAGGGGCAGCCAGAGCCCCCCAGCTGGGAAGCACTCAGTGCCTGCCTCTCCCAGGGATGGGGTTACAAAGTTTGTTAAAGATGGAATTAGTATGCCTGGCAGTTTTTCTCTGTATTTTAGTTTGTGTTAATAGTGCTTTCTTAATTTGTGTTACTCTTGCTTTCTTAATTTCTGTTAATAGCGCCTTCATAATTTGTGTTAAACCTGCTTTCTTAATTTGTGTTAATCGAGCTCTTTTATGTTAATAAAGAAGGGGGAGTTGTGGGAGCATGGCCGTGGGGGTCGACAAGTCCCATGGTTGGTGATAACATCTGACTCTTAAAGATGAGGCCATCAGGAAAGTAAAGCCTTGAGAGGGAACAAAGAAGGGTGATTCAGGAGACACCTTAAACAGGGACATGAAGAACAGGAACAGGGACAGGCTAACAGAGCAGGGAGAAACAAAAAACAGCATATGGGAGGGTCCCACTGGCGTATGCCGGACCCACAAACAAGGACTCCAGGAGTTGGAGGGGCAGCCAGAGCCCCCCGGCTGGGCAGCACTCAGTTCCTGCCTCTCCCAGGGACGGTTTTAAAAGATTGTTAAAGATAGACTTAGTATGCCTGGCAGTTTTTCTCTGTGTTTTAGTTTGTGTTGATCCTGCCTTCTTAATTTGTGTTAATCGCGCTTTCTTATGTTAATAAAGAAGGGGGAGATGTGGGAGTGTGGCCATGGGGGTCGACAGGCCCCATGGTTGGTGATAACATCCGACTCTTAAAGATGAGGCCATCAGGAATTTAAAGATTTGAGAGGGAACAAAGAAGGGTGATTCAGGTGACACCTTCTTGTCTGGGGTGGCTAGTTCTCCAGCCATTAATGCATGGAAGTGGCTGGGTGTTTGCTGTTGCCGGGCAAAGTTGTTTAACCAATGACTAGTTAGTGGAAAGGTACTGCTGTGAGGTGGAAGTTATAGGAAGGGAGCCTTTCCTGAATAAGGGATAGAATGAAGTTGTGCCCTCACTCTGAGAGATGAAGTTATGCCCTCAGTAAGAGAGAGTTCAAGTTATGTCATCAATAATGAGGTAGCAGTTACAGATCCTGAAAGAACCCCGGTGTCCGTGCGGTCTTTACGCCACAAATCGCCCCCAACAGGGACATGAAAACGAACAGGGACGAGAAGAATACAAACAGGGACATGAAGAAGAGGAACAGGGACAGGCAAACAGCACAGGGACAAAAACAAAAAAGGAATGAATAGGGACAGGCAAACGGAACAGGGACAAAAACAGAAAAGGAATGATCAGGTACAGGCTAACAGAACAGGGATGACCAAAAAGAGCATATGGGAGGGTCACGATGGTTTACGCAGGACCCCCAAACAAGGACTCCAGGAGTTGGAGGGGCAGCCAGAGCCCCCCAGCTGGGAAGCACTAAGTGCCTGCCTCTCCCAGGGATGGGGTTACAAAGTTTGTTAAAGATGGAATTAGTATGCCTGGCAGTTTTTCTCTGTATTTTAGTTTGTGTTAGTAGTGCTTTCTTAATTTGTGTTACTCTTGCTTTCTTAATTTCTGTTAATCGCGCCTTCATAATTTGTGTTAAACCTGCTTTCTTAATTTGTGTTAATCGAGCTCTTTTATGTTAATAAAGAAGGGGGAGTTGTGGGAGCATGGCCGTGGGGGTCGACAAGTCCCATGGTTGGTGATAACATCTGACTCTTAAAGATGAGGCCATCAGGAAAGTAAAGCCTTGAGAGGGAACAAAGAAGGGTGATTCAGGAGACACCTTAAACAGGGACATGAAGAACAGGAACAGGGACAGGCTAACAGAGCAGGGAGAAACAAAAAACAGGATATGGGAGGGTCCCACTGGCGTATGCCGGACCCACAAACAAGGACTCCAGGAGTTGGAGGGGCAGCCAGAGCCCCCCGGCTGGGCAGCACTCAGTTCCTGCCTCTCCCAGGGACGGTTTTACAAAGATTGTTAAAGATAGACTTAGTATGCCTGGCAGTTTTTCTCTGTGTTTTAGTTTGTGTTGATCCTGCCTTCTTAATTTGTGTTAATCGCGCTTGCTTATGTTAATAAAGAAGGGGAAGATGTGGGAGTGTGGCCATGGGGGTCGACAAGTCCCATGGTTGGTGATAACATCCGACTCTTAAAGATGAGGCCATCAGGAAAGTAAAGAGTTGAGAGGGAACAAAGAAGGGTGATTCAGGAGACACCTTAACCAGGGACATGAAGAACAGGAACAGGGATAGTCTAACAGAACAGGGACGAAAACAAAAAAAGGAATGAATAGGGACAGGCTATCAGAACAGGGACAAACAAAAAACAGCGTATGGGAGGGTCTCGCTGGCATAGGCAGGACCCACAAACAAGGACTCCAGGAGTTGGAGGGGCAGCCAGAGCCCCCCGGCTGGGCAGCACTCAGTGCCTGCCTCTCCCACGGCTGGTTTTACAAAGGTTGTTAAACATAGACTTAGTATGCCTGGCAGTTTTTCTCTGTGTTTTAGTTTGTGTTGGTCCTGCCTTCTTAATTTGTGTTAATCGCGCTTTCTTATGTTAATAAAGAAGGGGGAGATGTGGGAGTGTGGCCATGGGGGTCGACAGGCCCCATGGTTGGTGATAACATCCGACTCTTAAAGATGAGGCCATCAGGAATTTAAAGATTTGAGAGGGAACAAAGAAGGGTGATTCAGGTGACACCTTCTTGTCTGGGGTGGCTAGTTCTCCAGCCATTAATGCATGGAAGTGGCTGGGTGTTTGCTGTTGCAGGGCAAAGTTGTTTAACCAATGACTAGTTAGTGGAAAGGTACTGCTGTGAGGTGGAAGTTATAGGAAGGGAGCCTTTCCTGAATAAGGGATAGAATGAAGTTGTGCCCTCACTCTGAGAGATGAAGTTATGCCCTCAGTAAGAGAGAGTTCAAGTTATGTCATCAATAATGAGGTAGCAGTTACAGATCCTGAAAGAACCCCGGTGTCCGTGCGGTCTTTACGCCACAAATCGCCCCCAACAGGGACATGAAAACGAACAGGGACGAGAAGAATACAAACAGGGACATGAAGAAGAGGAACAGGGACAGGCAAACAGCACAGGGACAAAAACAAAAAAGGAATGAATAGGGACAGGCAAACGGAACAGGGACAAAAACAGAAAAGGAATGATCAGGTACAGGCTAACAGAACAGGGATGACCAAAAAGAGCATATGGGAGGGTCACGATGGTTTACGCAGGACCCCCAAACAAGGACTCCAGGAGTTGGAGGGGCAGCCAGAGCCCCCCGGCTGGGCAGCACTCAGTGCCAGCCTCTCCCAGGGATGGGGTTATAAAGTTTGTTAAAGATGGAATTAGTATGCCTGGCAGTTTTTCTCTGTATTTTAGTTTGTGTTAATAGTGCTTTCTTAATTTGTGTTACTCTTGCTTTCTTAATTTCTGTTAATCGCGCCTTCTTAATTGGTGTTAAACCTGCTTTCTTAATTTGTGTTAATCGAGCTCTTTTATGTTAATAAAGAAGGGGGAGTTGTAGGAGTGTGGCCATGGGGGTGGACAAGTCCCATGGTTGGTGATAACATCCGACTCTTAAAGATGAGGCCATCAGGAAAGTAAAGAGTTGAGAGGGAACAAAGAAGGGTGATTCAGGAGACACCTTAAACAGGGACATGAAGAACAGGGACAGGCTAACAGAGCAGGGAGAAACAAAAAACAGCGTATGGGAGGGTCTCGCTGGCATATGCTAGACCCACAAACAAGGACTCCAGGAGTTGGAGGGGCAGCCAGAGCCCCCCGGCTGGGCAGCACTCAGTGCCTGCATCTCCCAGGGATGGGTTTACAAAGGTTGTTAAAGATAGACTTAGTATGCCTGGCAGTTTTTCTCTGTGTTTTAGTTTGTGCTGATCCTGCCTTCTTAATTTGTGTTAATTGTGCTTTCTTATGTTAATAAAGAAGGGGAAGATGTGGGAGTGTGGCCATGGGGGTCGACAAGCCCCATGGTTGGTGATAACATCGGACTCTTAAAGATGAGACCATCAGGAAAGTAAAGCCTTGAGAGGGAACAAAGAAGGGTGATTCAGGAGACACCTTAACCAGGGACATGAAGAACAGGAACAGGGATAGTCTAACAGAACAGGGAGGAAAACAAAAAAGGAATGAATAGGGACAGGCTATCAGAACAGGGACAAACAAAAAACAGCGTATGGGAGGGTCTCGCTGGCATAGGCAGGACCCACAAAGAAGGACTCCAGGAGTTGGAGGGGCAGCCAGAGCCCCCCTGCTGGGCAGCACTCAGTGCCTGCATCTCCCAGGGATGGGGTTACAAAGTCTGTAAAAGATGGAATTAGTATGCCTGGCAGTTTTTCTCTGTGTTTTAGTTTGTGTTGATCCTGCCTTCTTAATTTGTGTTAATCGCGCTTTCTTAAGTTAATGAAGAAGGGGAAGATGTGGGAGTGTGGCCATGGGGGTCGAGAAGCCCCATGGTTGGTGATAACATCGGACTCTTAAAGTAGAGACCATCAGGAAAGTAAAGCCTTGAGAGGGAACAAAGAAGGGTGATTCAGGAGACACCTTAAGCAGGGACATGAAGAACAGGAACAGGGACAGGCTAACAGAACAGGGACGAAAATAAAAAAGTAATGAATAGGGACAGGCTATCAGAACAGGGACAAACAAAAAACAGCGTATGGGAGGGTCTCGCTGGCATAGGCAGGACCCCCAAACAAGGACTCCAGGAGTTGGAGGGGCAGCCAGAGCCCCCCGGCTGGGCAGCACTCAGTGCCTGCCTCTCCCAGGGTTGTGGTTACAAAGTTTGTTAAAGATGGAATTAGTATGCCTGGCATTTTTTCTCTGTATTTTAATTTGTGTTAATAGTGCTTTCTTAATTTGTGTTTCTCTAGCTTTCTTAATTTCTGTTAATCGTGCCTTCTTAATTTGTGTTAAACCTGCTTTCTTAATTTGTGTTAATCGAGCTCTTTTATGTTAATAAAGAAGGGGAAGATATGGGAGTGTGGCCATGGGGGTCGACAAGCCCCATGGTTGGTGATAGCATCGGACTCTTAAAGATGAAACCATCAGGAAAGTAAAGCCTTGAGAGGGAACAAAGAAGGGTGATTCAGGAGACACCTTAAACAGGGACATGAAGAACAGGAACAGGGATAGTCTAACAGAACAGGGACAAAAACAAAAAAGGAATGAATAGGGACAGGCTATCAGAACAGGGACAAACAAAAAACAGCGTATGGGAGGGTCTCGCTGGCATAGGCAGGACCCCCAAACAAGGACTCCAGGAGTTGGAGGGGCAGCCAGAGCCCCCCGGCTGGGCAGCACTCAGTGCCTGCCTCTCCCAGGGATGGGGTTGCAAAGTTTGTTAAAGATAGTCTTAGTATGCCTGGCAGTTTTTCTCTGTGTTTTAGTTTGTGTTGATCCTGCCTTCTTAATTTGTGTTAATTGCGCTTTCTTATGTTAATAAAGAAGGAGGAGATGTGGGAGTGTGGCCATGGGGGTCGACAAGTCCCATGGTTGGTGATCACATCCGACTCTTAAAGATGAGGCCATGAGGAAAGTAAAGCCTTGAGAGGGAACAAAGAAGGGTGATTCAGGAGACACCTTAAGCAGGGACATGAAGAACAGGAACAGGGACAGGCTAACAGAGCAGGGAGAAACAAAAAACAGCATATGGGAGGGTCCCACTGGCATAGGCAGGACCCACAAACAAGGACTCCAGGAGTTGGAGGGGCAGCCAGAGCCCCCCAGCTGGGAAGCACTCAGTGCCTGCCACTCCCAGGGATGGGGTTGCAAAGTTTGTTAAAGATAGTCTTAGTATGCCTGGCAGTTTTTCTCTGTGTTTTAGTTTGTGTTTATCCTGCCTTCTTAATTTGTGTTAATTGTGCTTTCTTATGTTAATAAGGAAGGGGAAGATGTGGGAGTGTGGCCATGGGGGTCGACAAGCCCCATGGTTGGTGATAACATCGGACTCTTAAGGATGAGACCATCAGGAAAGGAAAGCCTTGAGAGGGAACAAAGAAGGGTGATTCAGGAGACACCTTAAACAGGGACATGAAGAACAGGAACAGGGATAGTCTAACAGAACAGGGACAAACACAAAAAAGGAAAGAATAGGGACATGCTATCAGAACAGGGACAAACAAAAAACAGCGTATGGGAGGGTCTCGCTGGCATAGGCAGGACCCACAAACAAGGACTCCAGGAGTTGGAGGGGCAGCCAGAGCCCCCCAGCTGGGCAGCACTCAGTGCCTGCCACTCCCCGCGATGGGGTTGCAAAGTTTGTTAAAGATGGAATTAGTATGCCTGGCAGTTTTTCTCTGTATTTTAGTTTGTGTTAATAGTGCTTTCTTAATTTGTGTTACTCTTGCTTTCTTAATTTCTGTTAATCGCGCCTTCTTAATTTGTGTTAAACCTGCTTTCTTAATTTGTGTTAATCGAGCTCTTTTATGTTAATAAAGAAGGGGGAGTTGTGGGAGCATGGCCATGGGGGTCGACAAGTCCCATGGTTGGTGATAACATCCAACTCTTAAATATGAGACCATCAGGAAAGGAAAGCCTTGAGAGGGAACAAAGAAGGGTGATTCAGGAGACACCTTAAGCAGGGACATGAAGAACAGGAACAGGGATAGTCTAACAGAACAGGGACGAAAACAAAAAGGTAATGAATAGGGACAGGCTATCAGAACAGGGACAAACAAAAAACAGCCTATGGGAGGGTCTCGCTGGCATAGGCAGGACCCACAAACAAGGACTCCAGGAGTTGGAGGGGCAGCCAGAGCCCCCCGGCTGGGCAGCACTGAGTGCCTGCCTCTCCCAGGGATGGTTTTACAAAGATTGTTAAAGATAGACTTAGTATGCCTGGCAGTTTTTCTCTGTGTTTTAGTTTGTGTTTATCCTGCCTTCTTAATTTGTGTTAATTGTGCTTTCTTATGTTAATAAGGAAGGGGAAGATGTGGGAGTGTGGCCATGGGGGTCGACAAGCCCCATGGTTGGTGATAACATCGGACTCTTAAGGATGAGACCATCAGGAAAGGAAAGCCTTGAGAGGGAACAAAGAAGGGTGATTCAGGAGACACCTTAAACAGGGACATGAAGAACAGGAACAGGGATAGTCTAACAGAACAGGGACAAACACAAAAAAGGAAAGAATAGGGACATGCTATCAGAACAGGGACAAACAAAAAACAGCATATGGGAGGGTCTCGCTGGCATAGGCAGGACCCACAAACAAGGACTCCAGGAGTTGGAGGGGCAGCCAGAGCCCCCCAGCTGGGAAGCACTCAGTGCCTGCCTCTCCCAGGGATGGTTTTACAAAGATTGTTAAAGATAGACTTAGTATGCCTGGCAGTTTTTCTCTGTGTTTTAGTTTGTGTTGATCCTGCCTTCTTAATTTGTGTTAATTGCGCTTTCTTATGTTAATAAAGAAGGGGAAGATGTGGGAGTGTGGCCATGGGGGTCGACAAGCCCCATGGTTGGTGATCACATCCGACTCTTAAAGATGAGGCCATGAGGAAAGTAAAGCCTTGAGAGGGAACAAAGAAGGGTGATTCAGGAGACACCTTAAGCAGGGACATGAAGAACAGGAACAGGGGCAGGCTAACAGAGCAGGGAGAAACAAAAAACAGCATATGGGAGGGTCCCACTGGCATAGGCAGGACCCACAAACAAGGACTCCAGGAGTTGGAGGGGCAGCCAGAGCCCCCCAGCTGGGAAGCACTCAGTGCCTGCCACTCCCAGGGATGGGGTTGCAAAGTTTGTTAAAGATAGTCTTAGTATGCCTGGCAGTTTTTCTCTGTGTTCTAGTTTGTGTTTATCCTGCCTTCTTAATTTGTGTTAATTGTGCTTTCTTATGTTAATAAAGAAGGGGAAGATGTGGGAGTGTGGCCATGGGGGTCGACAAGCCCCATGGTTGGTGATAACATCCGACTCTTAAAGATGAGGCCATCAGGAAACTAAAGCCTTGAGAGGGAACAAAGAAGGGTGATTCAGGAGACACCTTAAACAGGGACATGAAGAACAGGAACAGGGATAGTCTAACAGAACAGGGACAAAAACAAAAAAGGAATGAATAGGGACAGGCTATCAGAACAGGGACAAACAAAAAACAGCATATGGGAGGGTCCCACTGGCGTATGCTGGACCCACAAACAAGGACTCCAGGAGTTGGAGGGGCAGCCAGAGCCCCCCGGCTGGGCAGCACTCAGTGCCTGCCTCTCCCAGGGATGGTTTTACAAAGATTGTTAAAGATAGACTTAGTATGCCTGGCAGTTTTTCTCTGTGTTTTAGTTTGTGTTGATCCTGCCTTCTTAATTTGTGTTAATCGCGCTTTCTTAAGTTAATAAAGAAGGGGAAGATGTGGGAGTGTGGCCATGGGGGTCGACAAGCCCCATGGTTGGTGATCACATCCGACTCTTAAAGATGAGACCATGAGGAAAGTAAAGCCTTGAGAGGGAACAAAGAAGGGTGATTCAGGAGACACCTTAAACAGGGACATGAAGAACAGGAACAGGGATAGTCTAACAGAACAGGGACAAAAACAAAAAAGGAATGAATAGGGACAGGCTATCAGAACAGGGACAAACAAAAAACAGCGTATGGGAGGGTCTCGCTGGCATAGGCAGGACCCACAAACAAGGACTCCAGGAGTTGGAGGGGCAGCCAGAGCCCCCCAGCTGGGCAGCACTCAGTGCCTGCCTCTCCCAGGGATGGGGTTACAAAGTTTGTTAAAGATGGAATTAGTATGCCTGGCAGTTTTTCTCTGTATTTTAGTTTGTGTTAATAGTGCTTTCTTAATTTGTGTTACTCTTGCTTTCTTAATTTCTGTTAATCACGCCTTCTTAATTTGTGTTAAACCTGCTTTCTTAATTTGTGTTAATCGAGCTCTTTTAGGTTAATAAAGAAGGAGGAGATGTGGGAGCGTGGCCATGGGGGTCGACAAGTCCCATGGTTGGTGATAACATCCAACTCTTAAGGATGAGACCATCAGGAATTTAAAGAGTTGAGAGGGAACAAAGAAGGGTGATTCAGGTGACACCTTCTTGTCTGGGGTGGCTAGTTCTCCAGCCATTAATGCATGGAAGTGGCTGGGTGTTTGCTGTTGCCGGGCAAAGTTGTTGACCAATGACTAGTTAGTGGAAAGGTACTGCTGTGAGGCGGAAGTTATAGGAAGGGAGCCTTTCCTGAATAAGGGCTAGAATGAAGTTGTGCCCTCACTCTGAGAGATGAAGTTATGCCCTCAGTAAGAGAGAGTTCAAGTTATGTCATCAATAAAGAGGTAGCAGTTACAGATCCTGAAAGAACCCCGTTGTCCGTGCGGTCTTTACGCCACAAATCGCCCCCCAACAGGGACAAGAAAACGAACAGGGACGAGAAGAAAACAAACAGGGACATGAAGAACAGGAACAGGGACAGGCTAACAGAACAGGGACAAAAACAAAAAAGGAATGAATAGGGACAGGCAAACGGAACAGATAAAAGAAAAAAAAAGGAATGAATAGGTACAGGCTAACAGAACAGGGACGAACAAAAAGAGCTTATGGGAGGGTCACGCTGGCTTACGCAGGACCCACAAAAAAGGACTCCAGGAGTTGGAGGGGCAGCCAGAGCCCCCCGGTTGGGCAGCACTCAGTGCCTGCCTATCCCAGGGATGGGGTTGCAAAGTTTGTTAAAGATAGTCTTAGTATGCCTGGCAGTTTTTCTCTGTGTTTTAGTTTGTGTTGATCCTGCCTTCTTAATTTGTGTTAATTGCGCTTTCTTATGTTAATAAAGAAGGAGGAGATGTGGGAGTGTGGCCATGGGGGTCGACAAGCCCCATGGTTGGTGATCACATCCGACTCTTAAAGATGAGACCATGAGGAAAGTAAAGCCTTGAGAGGGAACAAGGAAGGGTGATTCAGGAGACACCTTAAACAGGGACATGAAGAACAGGAACAGGGACAGGCTAACAGAGCAGGGAGAAACAAAAAACAGCATATGGGAGGGTCCCACTGGCATATGCTGGACCCACAAACAAGGACTCCAGGAGTTGGAGGGGCAGCCAGAGCCCCCCAGCTGGGAAGCACTCAGTGCCTGCCTCTCCCAGGGATGGGGTTACAAAGTTTGTTAAAGATGGAATTAGTATGCCTGGCACTTTTTCTCTGTATTTTAATTTGTGTTGAGTGCTTTCTTAATTTGTGTTTCTCTTGCTTTCTTAATTTCTGTTAATCGCGCCTTCTTAATTTGTGTTAAACCTGCTTTCTTAATTTGTGTTAATCGAGCTCTTTTATGTTAATAAAGAAGGGGGAGATGTGGGAGCATGGCCATGGGGGTCCACAAGCCCTATGGTTGGTGATAACATCCAACTCTTAAAGATGAGGCCATCAGGAAGATAAAGAGTTGAGAGGGAACAAAGTAGGGTGATTCAGGAGACACCTTAAACAGGGACATGAAGAACAGGAACAGGGACAGGCTAACAGAGCAGGGAGAAACAAAAAACAGCATATGGGAGGGTCCCACTGGCATAGGCAGGACCCACAAAGAAGGACTCCAGGAGTTGGAGGGGCAGCCAGAGCCCCCCAGCTGGGCAGCACTCAGTGCCTGCCTCTCCCAGGGATGGTTTTACAAAGATTGTTAAAGATAGACTTAGTATGCCTGGCAGTTTTTCTCTGTGTTTTAGTTTGTGCTGATCCTGCCTTCTTAATTTGTGTTAATCGCGCTTTCTTAAGTTAATAAAGAAGGGGAAGATGTGGGAGTGTGGCCATGGGGGTCGACAAGCCCCATGGTTGGTGATCACATCCGACTCTTAAAGATGAGTCCATCAGGAAAGTAAAGCCTTGACAGGGAACAAAGAAGGGTGATTCAGGAGACACCTTAAGCAGGGACATGAAGAACAGGAACAGGGATAGTCTAACAGAACAGGGACAAAAACAAAAAAGGAATGAATAGGGACATGCTATCAGAACAGGGACAAACAAAAAAGCGTATGGGAGGGTCTCGCTGGCATAGGCAGGACCTCCAAACAAGGACTCCAGGAGTTGGAGGGGCAGCCAGAGCCCCCCGGCTGGGCAGCACTCAGTGCCTGCCTCTCCCAGGGTTGTGGTTACAAAGTTTGTTAAAGATGGAATTAGTATGCCTGGCAGTTTTTCTCTGTATTTTAATTTGTGTTATTAGTGCTTTCTTAATTTGTGTTTCTCTAGCTTTCTTAATTTCTGTTAATCGCGCCTTCTTAATTTGGGTTAAACCTGCTTTCTTAATTTGTGTTAATCGAGCTCTTTTATGTTAATAAAGAAGGGGGAGATGTGGGAGCATGGCCATGGGGGTCGACAAGTCCCATGGTTGGTGATAACATCCGACTCTTAAAGATGAGACCATGAGGAAAGTAAAGCCTTGAGAGGGAACAAAGAAGGGTGATTCAGGAGACACCTTAAACAGGGACATGAAGAACAGGAACAGGGACAGGCTAACAGAGCAGGGAGAAACAAAAAACAGCATATGGGAGGGTCCCACTGGCATATGCTGGACCCACAAACAAGGACTCCAGGAGTTGGAGGGGCAGCCAGAGCCCCCCAGCTGGGAAGCACTCAGTGCCTGCCTCTCCCAGGGATGGGGTTACAAAGTTTGTTAAAGATGGAATTAGTATGCCTGGCACTTTTTCTCTGTATTTTAATTTGTGTTGAGTGCTTTCTTAATTTGTGTTTCTCTTGCTTTCTTAATTTCTGTTAATCGCGCCTTCTTAATTTGTGTTAAACCTGCTTTCTTAATTTGTGTTAATCGAGCTCTTTTATGTTAATAAAGAAGGGGGAGATGTGGGAGCATGGCCATGGGGGTCCACAAGCCCTATGGTTGGTGGTAACATCCAACTCTTAAAGATGAGGCCATCAGGAAAGTAAAGAGTTGAGAGGGAACAAAGTAGGGTGATTCAGGAGACACCTTAAACAGGGACATGAAGAACAGGAACAGGGACAGGCTAACAGAGCAGGGAGAAACAAAAAACAGCATATGGGAGGGTCCCACTGGCATAGGCAGGACCCACAAAGAAGGACTCCAGGAGTTGGAGGGGCAGCCAGAGCCCCCCAGCTGTGCAGCACTCAGTGCGTGCCTCTCCCAGGGATGGTTTTACAAAGATTGTTAAAGATAGACTTTGTATGCTTGGCAGTTTTTCTCTGTGTTTTAGTTTGTGCTGATCCAGCCTTCTTAATTTGTGTTAATCGCGCTTTCTTAAGTTAATAAAGAAGGGGAAGATGTGGGAGTGTGGCCATGGGGGTCGACAAGCCCCATGGTTGGTGATCACATCGGACTCTTAAGGATGAGACCATCAGGAAAGGAAAGCCTTGAGAGGGAACAAAGAAGGGTGATTCAGGAGACACCTTAACCAGGGACATGAAGAACAGGAACAGGGATAGTCTAACAGAACAGGGACAAACACAAAAAAGGAAAGAATAGGGACATGCTATCAGAACAGGGACAAACAAAAAACAGCGTATGGGAGGGTCTCGCTGGCATAGGCAGGACCCCCAAACAAGGACTCCAGGAGTTGGAGGGGCAGCCAGAGCCCCCCAGCTGGGCAGCACTCAGTGCCTGCCACTCCCCGCGATGGGGTTGCAAAGTTTGTTAAAGATGGAATTAGTATGCCTGGCAGTTTTTCTCTGTATTTTAGTTTGTGTTAATAGTGCTTTCTTAATTTGTGTTACTCTTGCTTTCTTAATTTCTGTTAATCGCGCCTTCTTAATTTGGGTTAAACCTGCTTTCTTAATTTGTGTTAATCGAGCTCTTTTATGTTAATAAAGAAGGGGGAGATGTGGGAGCATGGCCATGGGGGTCGACAAGTCCCATGGTTGGTGATAACATCCAACTCTTAAAGATGAGACCATCAGGAAAGTAAAGCCTTGAGAGGGAACAAAGAAGGGTGATTCAGGAGACACCTTAAGCAGGGACATGAAGAACAGGAACAGGGATAGTCTAACAGAACAGGGACGAAAACAAAAAGGGAATGAATAGGGACAGGCTATCAGAACAGGGACAAACAAAAAACAGCCTATGGGAGGGTCTCGCTGGCATAGGCAGGACCCACAAACAAGGACTCCAGGAGTTGGAGGGGCAGCCAGAGCCCCCCGGCTGGGCAGCACTCAGTGCCTGCCTCTCCCAGGGATGGGGTTACAAAGTTTGTTAAAGATGGAATTAGTATGCCTGGCAGTTTTTCTCTGTATTTTAGTTTGTGTTAATAGTGCTTTCTTAATTTGTGTTACTCTTGCTTTCTTAATTTCTGTTAATCGCGCCTTCATAATTTGTGTTAAACCTGCTTTCTTAATTTGTGTTAATCGAGCTCTTTTATGTTAATAAAGAAGGGGGAGTTGTGGGAGCATGGCCGTGGGGGTCGACAAGTCCCATGGTTGGTGATAACATCCGACTCTTAAAGATGAGGCCATCAGGAAAGTAAAGAGTTGAGAGGGAACAAAGAAGGGTGATTCAGGAGACACCTTAACCAGGGACATGAAGAACAGGAACAGGGATAGTCTAACAGAACAGGGACGAAAACAAAAAAAGGAATGAATAGGGACAGGCTATCAGAACAGGGACAAACAAAAAACAGCGTATGGGAGGGTCTCGCTGGCATAGGCAGGACCCACAAACAAGGACTCCAGGAGTTGGAGGGGCAGCCAGAGCCCCCCGGCTGGGCAGCACACAGTGCCTGCCTCTCCCACGGCTGGTTTTACAAAGGTTGTTAAACATAGACTTAGTATGCCTGGCAGTTTTTCTCTGTGTTTTAGTTTGTGTTGGTCCTGCCTTCTTAATTTGTGTTAATCGCGCTTTCTTATGTTAATAAAGAAGGGGGAGATGTGGGAGTGTGGCCATGGGGGTCGACAGGCCCCATGGTTGGTGATAACATCCGACTCTTAAAGATGAGGCCATCAGGAATTTAAAGATTTGAGAGGGAACAAAGAAGGGTGATTCAGGTGACACCTTCTTGTCTGGGGTGGCTAGTTCTCCAGCCATTAATGCATGGAAGTGGCTGGGTGTTTGCTGTTGCAGGGCAAAGTTGTTTAACCAATGACTAGTTAGTGGAAAGGTACTGCTGTGAGGTGGAAGTTATAGGAAGGGAGCCTTTCCTGAATAAGGGATAGAATGAAGTTGTGCCCTCACTCTGAGAGATGAAGTTATGCCCTCAGTAAGAGAGAGTTCAAGTTATGTCATCAATAATGAGGTAGCAGTTACAGATCCTGAAAGAACCCCGTTGTCCGTGCGGTCTTTACGCCACAAATCGCCCCCCAACAGGGACATGAAAACGAACAGGGATGAGAAGAATACAAACAGGGACATGAAGAAGAGGAACAGGGACAGGCAAACAGCACAGGGACAAAAACAAAAAAGGAATGAATAGGGACAGGCAAACGGAACAGGGACAAAAACAGAAAAGGAATGATCAGGTACAGGCTAACAGAACAGGGATGACCAAAAAGAGCATATGGGAGGGTCACGATGGTTTACGCAGGACCCCCAAACAAGGACTCCAGGAGTTGGAGGGGCAGCCAGAGCCCCCCGGCTGGGCAGCACTCAGTGCCAGCCTCTCCCAGGGATGGGGTTATAAAGTTTGTTAAAGATGGAATTAGTATGCCTGGCAGTTTTTCTCTGTATTTTAGTTTGTGTTAATAGTGCTTTCTTAATTTGTGTTACTCTTGCTTTCTTAATTTCTGTTAATCGCGCCTTCTTAATTGGTGTTAAACCTGCTTTCTTAATTTGTGTTAATCGAGCTCTTTTATGTTAATAAAGAAGGGGGAGTTGTAGGAGTGTGGCCATGGGGGTCGACAAGTCCCATGGTTGGTGATAACATCCAACTCTTAAAGATGAGGCCATCAGGAAAGTAAAGAGTTGAGAGGGAACAAAGAAGGGTGATTCAGGAGACACCTTAAACAGGGACATGAAGAACAGGGACAGGCTAACAGAGCAGGGAGAAACAAAAAACAGCGTATGGGAGGGTCTCGCTGGCATATGCTAGACCCACAAACAAGGACTCCAGGAGTTGGAGGGGCAGCCAGAGCCCCCCGGCTGGGCAGCACTCAGTGCCTGCATCTCCCAGGGATGGGTTTACAAAGGTTGTTAAAGATAGACTTAGTATGCCTGGCAGTTTTTCTCTGTGTTTTAGTTTGTGCTGATCCTGCCTTCTTAATTTGTGTTAATTGTGCTTTCTTATGTTAATAAAGAAGGGGAAGATGTGGGAGTGTGGCCATGGGGGTCGACAAGCCCCATGGTTGGTGATAACATCGGACTCTTAAAGATGAGACCATCAGGAAAGTAAAGCCTTGAGAGGGAACAAAGAAGGGTGATTCAGGAGACACCTTAACCAGGGACATGAAGAACAGGAACAGGGACAGGCTAACAGAACAGGGACAAAACAAAAAAGGAATGAATAGGGACAGGCTATCAGAACAGGGACAAACAAAAAACAGCGTATGGGAGGGTCTCGCTGGCATAGGCAGGACCCACAAACAAGGACTCCAGGAGTTGGAGGGGCAGCCAGAGCCCCCCAGCTGGGAAGCACTCAGTGCCTGCCTCTCCCAGGGATGGGGTTACAAAGTTTGTTAAAGATGGAATTAGTATGCCTGGCAGTTTTTCTCTGTATTTTAGTTTGTGTTAATAGTGCTTTCTTAATTTGTGTTACTCTTGCTTTCTTAATTTCTGTTAATAGCGCCTTCATAATTTGTGTTAAACCTGCTTTCTTAATTTGTGTTAATCGAGCTCTTTTATGTTAATAAAGAAGGGGGAGTTGTGGGAGCATGGCCGTGGGGGTCGACAAGTCCCATGGTTGGTGATAACATCTGACTCTTAAAGATGAGGCCATCAGGAAAGTAAAGCCTTGAGAGGGAACAAAGAAGGGTGATTCAGGAGACACCTTAAACAGGGACATGAAGAACAGGAACAGGGACAGGCTAACAGAGCAGGGAGAAACAAAAAACAGCATATGGGAGGGTCCCACTGGCGTATGCCGGACCCACAAACAAGGACTCCAGGAGTTGGAGGGGCAGCCAGAGCCCCCCGGCTGGGCAGCACTCAGTTCCTGCCTCTCCCAGGAACGGTTTTAAAAGATTGTTAAAGATAGACTTAGTATGCCTGGCAGTTTTTCTCTGTGTTTTAGTTTGTGTTGATCCTGCCTTCTTAATTTGTGTTAATCGCGCTTTCTTATGTTAATAAAGAAGGGGAAGATGTGGGAGTGTGGCCATGGGGGTCGACAAGTCCCATGGTTGGTGATAACATCCGACTCTTAAAGATGAGGCCATCAGGAAAGTAAAGAGTTGAGAGGGAACAAAGAAGGGTGATTCAGGAGACACCTTAACCAGGGACATGAAGAACAGGAACAGGGATAGTCTAACAGAACAGGGACGAAAACAAAAAAAGGAATGAATAGGGACAGGCTATCAGAACAGGGACAAACAAAAAACAGCGTATGGGAGGGTCTCGCTGGCATAGGCAGGACCCACAAACAAGGACTCCAGGAGTTGGAGGGGCAGCCAGAGCCCCCCGGCTGGGCAGCACTCAGTGCCTGCCTCTCCCACGGCTGGTTTTACAAAGGTTGTTAAACATAGACTTAGTATGCCTGGCAGTTTTTCTCTGTGTTTTAGTTTGTGTTGGTCCTGCCTTCTTAATTTGTGTTAATCGCGCTTTCTTATGTTAATAAAGAAGGGGGAGATGTGGGAGTGTGGCCATGGGGGTCGACAGGCCCCATGGTTGGTGATAACATCCGACTCTTAAAGATGAGGCCATCAGGAATTTAAAGATTTGAGAGGGAACAAAGAAGGGTGATTCAGGTGACACCTTCTTGTCTGGGGTGGCTAGTTCTCCAGCCATTAATGCATGGAAGTGGCTGGGTGTTTGCTGTTGCAGGGCAAAGTTGTTTAACCAATGATTAGTTAGTGGAAAGGTACTGCTGTGAGGTGGAAGTTATAGGAAGGGAGCCTTTCCTGAATAAGGGATAGAATGAAGTTGTGCCCTCACTCTGAGAGATGAAGTTATGCCCTCAGTAAGAGAGAGTTCAAGTTATGTCATCAATAATGAGGTAGCAGTTACAGATCCTGAAAGAACCCCGGTGTCCGTGCGGTCTTTACGCCACAAATCGCCCCCAACAGGGACATGAAAACGAACAGGGACGAGAAGAATACAAACAGGGACATGAAGAAGAGGAACAGGGACAGGCAAACAGCACAGGGACAAAAACAAAAAAGGAATGAATAGGGACAGGCAAACGGAACAGGGACAAAAACAGAAAAGGAATGATCAGGTACAGGCTAACAGAACAGGGATGACCAAAAAGAGCATATGGGAGGGTCACGATGGTTTACGCAGGACCCCCAAACAAGGACTCCAGGAGTTGGAGGGGCAGCCAGAGCCCCCAGCTGGGAAGCACTAAGTGCCTGCCTCTCCCAGGGATGGGGTTACAAAGTTTGTTAAAGATGGAATTAGTATGCCTGGCACTTTTTCTCTGTATTTTAATTTGTGTTGAGTGCTTTCTTAATTTGTGTTTCTCTTGCTTTCTTAATTTCTGTTAATCGCGCCTTCTTAATTTGTGTTAAACCTGCTTTCTTAATTTGTGTTAATCGAGCTCTTTTATGTTAATAAAGAAGGGGGAGATGTGGGAGCATGGCCATGGGGGTCCACAAGCCCTATGGTTGGTGATAACATCCAACTCTTAAAGATGAGGCCATCAGGAAGATAAAGAGTTGAGAGGGAACAAAGTAGGGTGATTCAGGAGACACCTTAAACAGGGACATGAAGAACAGGAACAGGGACAGGCTAACAGAGCAGGGAGAAACAAAAAACAGCATATGGGAGGGTCCCACTGGCATAGGCAGGACCCACAAAGAAGGACTCCAGGAGTTGGAGGGGCAGCCAGAGCCCCCCAGCTGGGCAGCACTCAGTGCCTGCCTCTCCCAGGGATGGTTTTACAAAGATTGTTAAAGATAGACTTAGTATGCCTGGCAGTTTTTCTCTGTGTTTTAGTTTGTGCTGATCCTGCCTTCTTAATTTGTGTTAATCGCGCTTTCTTAAGTTAATAAAGAAGGGGAAGATGTGGGAGTGTGGCCATGGGGGTCGACAAGCCCCATGGTTGGTGATCACATCCGACTCTTAAAGATGAGTCCATCAGGAAAGTAAAGCCTTGACAGGGAACAAAGAAGGGTGATTCAGGAGACACCTTAAGCAGGGACATGAAGAACAGGAACAGGGATAGTCTAACAGAACAGGGACAAAAACAAAAAAGGAATGAATAGGGACATGCTATCAGAACAGGGACAAACAAAAAACAGCGTATGGGAGGGTCTCGCTGGCATAGGCAGGACCTCCAAACAAGGACTCCAGGAGTTGGAGGGGCAGCCAGAGCCCCCCGGCTGGGCAGCACTCAGTGCCTGCCTCTCCCAGGGTTGTGGTTACAAAGTTTGTTAAAGATGGAATTAGTATGCCTGGCAGTTTTTCTCTGTATTTTAATTTGTGTTATTAGTGCTTTCTTAATTTGTGTTTCTCTAGCTTTCTTAATTTCTGTTAATCGCGCCTTCTTAATTTGGGTTAAACCTGCTTTCTTAATTTGTGTTAATCGAGCTCTTTTATGTTAATAAAGAAGGGGGAGATGTGGGAGCATGGCCATGGGGGTCGACAAGTCCCATGGTTGGTGATAACATCCGACTCTTAAAGATGAGACCATGAGGAAAGTAAAGCCTTGAGAGGGAACAAAGAAGGGTGATTCAGGAGACACCTTAAACAGGGACATGAAGAACAGGAACAGGGACAGGCTAACAGAGCAGGGAGAAACAAAAAAGAGCATATGGGAGGGTCCCACTGGCATAGGCAGGACCCACAAAGAAGGACTCCAGGAGTTGGAGGGGCAGCCAGAGCCCCCCAGCTGTGCAGCACTCAGTGCGTGCCTCTCCCAGGGATGGTTTTACAAAGATTGTTAAAGATAGACTTTGTATGCTTGGCAGTTTTTCTCTGTGTTTTAGTTTGTGCTGATCCAGCCTTCTTAATTTGTGTTAATCGCGCTTTCTTAAGTTAATAAAGAAGGGGAAGATGTGGGAGTGTGGCCATGGGGGTCGACAAGCCCCATGGTTGGTGATCACATCGGACTCTTAAGGATGAGACCATCAGGAAAGGAAAGCCTTGAGAGGGAACAAAGAAGGGTGATTCAGGAGACACCTTAACCAGGGACATGAAGAACAGGAACAGGGATAGTCTAACAGAACAGGGACGAAAACAAAAAGGGAATGAATAGGGACAGGCTATCAGAACAGGGACAAACAAAAAACAGCCTATGGGAGGGTCTCGCTGGCATAGGCAGGACCCACAAACAAGGACTCCAGGAGTTGGAGGGGCAGCCAGAGCCCCCCGGCTGGGCAGCACTCAGTGCCTGCCTCTCCCAGGGATGGGGTTACAAAGTTTGTTAAAGATGGAATTAGTATGCCTGGCAGTTTTTCTCTGTATTTTAGTTTGTGTTAATAGTGCTTTCTTAATTTGTGTTACTCTTGCTTTCTTAATTTCTGTTAATCGCGCCTTCATAATTTGTGTTAAACCTGCTTTCTTAATTTGTGTTAATCGAGCTCTTTTATGTTAATAAAGAAGGGGGAGTTGTGGGAGCATGGCCGTGGGGGTCGACAAGTCCCATGGTTGGTGATAACATCTGACTCTTAAAGATGAGGCCATCAGGAAAGTAAAGCCTTGAGAGGGAACAAAGAAGGGTGATTCAGGAGACACCTTAAACAGGGACATGAAGAACAGGAACAGGGACAGGCTAACAGAGCAGGGAGAAACAAAAAACAGCATATGGGAGGGTCCCACTGGCGTATGCTGGACCCACAAACAAGGACTCCAGGAGTTGGAGGGGCAGCCAGAGCCCCCCGGCTGGGCAGCACTCAGTTCCTGCCTCTCCCAGGGACGGTTTTACAAAGATTGTTAAAGATAGACTTAGTATGCCTGGCAGTTTTTCTCTGTGTTTTAGTTTGTGTTGATCCTGCCTTCTTAATTTGTGTTAATCGCGCTTTCTTATGTTAATAAAGAAGGGGAAGATGTGGGAGTGTGGCCATGGGGGTCGACAGGCCCCATGGTTGGTGATAACATCCGACTCTTAAAGATGAGGCCATCAGGAATTTAAAGATTTGAGAGGGAACAAAGAAGGGTGATTCAGGTGACACCTTCTTGTCTGGGGTGGCTAGTTCTCCAGCCATTAATGCATGGAAGTGGCTGGGTGTTTGCTGTTGCAGGGCAAAATTGTTTAACCAATGACTAGTTAGTGGAAAGGTACTGCTGTGAGGTGGAAGTTATAGGAAGGGAGCCTTTCCTGAATAAGGGATAGAATGAAGTTGTGCCATCACTCTGAGAGATGAAGTTATGCCCTCAGTAAGAGAGAGTTCAAGTTATGTCATCAATAAAGAGGTAGCAGTTACAGATCCTGAAAGAACCCCGTTGTCCGTGCGGTCTTTACGCCACAAATCGCCCCCCAACAGGGACAAGAAAACGAACAGGGACGAGAAGAAAACAAACAGGGACATGAAGAACAGGAACAGGGACAGGCTAACAGAACAGGGACAAAAACAAAAAAGGAATGAATAGGGACAGGCAAACGGAACAGATAAAAGAAAAAAAAAGGAATGAATAGGTACAGGCTAACAGAACAGGGACGAACAAAAAGAGCTTATGGGAGGGTCACGCTGGCTTACGCAGGACCCACAAACAAGGACTCCAGGAGTTGGAGGGGCAGCCAGAGCCCCCCGGCTGGGCAGCACTCAGTGCCTGCCTCTCCCAGGGATGGGGTTACAAAGTCTGTAAAAGATAGACTTAGTATGCCTGGCAGTTTTTCTCTGTGTTTTAGTTTGTGTTGATCCTGCCTTCTTAATTTGTGTTAATTGCGCTTTCTTATGTTAATAAAGAAGGGGAAGATGTGGGAGTGTGGCCATGGGGGTCGACAAGCCCCATGGTTGGTGATAACATCGGACTCTTAAGGATGAGACCATCAGGAAAGGAAAGCCTTGAGAGGGAACAAAGAAGGGTGATTCAGGAGACACCTTAACCAGGGACATGAAGAACAGGAACAGGGATAGTCTAAAAGAACAGGGAGGAAAACAAAAAAGGAATGAATAGGGACAGGCTATCAGAACAGGGACAAACAAAAAACAGCGTATGGGAGGGTCTCGCTGGCATAGGCAGGACCCACAAACAAGGACTCCAGGAGTTGGAGGGGCAGCCAGAGCCCCCCGGCTGGGAAGCACTCAGTGCCTGCCTCTCCCAGGGATGGGGTTACAAAGTTTGTTAAAGATGGAATTAGTATGCCTGGCACTTTTTCTCTGTATTTTAATTTGTGTTGAGTGCTTTCTTAATTTGTGTTTCTCTTGCTTTCTTAATTTCTGTTAATCGCGCCTTCTTAATTTGTGTTAAACCTGCTTTCTTAATTTGTGTTAATCGAGCTCTTCTATGTTAATAAAGAAGGGGGAGATGTGGGAGCCTGGCCATGGGGGTAGACAAGTCCCATGGTTGGTGATAACATCCGACTCTTAAAGATGAGGCCATCAGGAAAGTAAAGCCTTGAGAGGGAACAAAGAAGGGTGATTCAGGAGACACCTTAAACAGGGACATGAAGAACAGGAACAGGGACAGGCTAACAGAGCAGGGAGAAACAAAAAACAGCATATGGGAGGGTCCCACTGGCATATGCTGGACCCACAAACAAGGACTCCAGGAGTTGGAGGGGCAGCCAGAGCCCCCCGGCTGGGCAGCACTCAGTGCCTGCCTCTCCCAGGGATGGTTTTACAAAGATTGTTAAAGATAGACTTAGTATGCCTGGCAGTTTTTCTCTGTGTTTTAGTTTGTGTTGATCCTGCCTTCTTAATTTGTGTTAATCGCGTTTTCTTATGTTAATAAAGAAGGGGAAGATGTGGGAGTGTGGCTATGGGGGTCCACAAGCCCCATGGTTGGTGATAACATCCGACTACTAAAGTAGAGACCATCAGGAAAGTAAAGCCTTGAGAGGGAACAAAGAAGGGTGATTCAGGAGACACCTTAAGCAGGGACATGAAGAACAGGAACAGGGATAGTCTAACAGAACAGGGACAAAAACAAAAAAGGAATGAATAGGGACAGGCTATCAGAACAGCGACAAACAAAAAACAGCGTATGGGAGGGTCTTGCTGGCATAGGCAGGACCCCCAAACAAGGACTCCAGGAGTTGGAGGGGCAGCCAGAGCCCCCCGGCTGGGCAGCACTCAGTGCCTGCCACTCCCAGGGATGGGGTTGCAAAGTTTGTTAAAGATGGAATTAGTATGCCTGGCAGTTTTTCTCTGTGTTTTAGTTTGTGTTAATAGTGCTTTCTTAATTTGTGTTACTCTTGCTTTCTTAATTTCTGTTAATCGCACCTTCTTAATTTGTGTTAAACCTGCTTTCTTAATTTGTGTTAATCGAGCTCTTTTATGTTAATAAAGAAGGGGGAGATGTGGGAGCATGGCCATGGGGGTCGACAAGTCCCATGGTTGGTGATAACATGCGACTCTTAAAGATGAGGCCATCAGGAAAGTAAAGAGTTGAGAGGGAACAAAGAAGGGTGATTCAGGAGACACCTTAAACAGGGACATGAAGAACAGGAACAGGGATAGTCTAACAGAACACGGACGAAAACAAAAAAGGAATGAATAGGGACAGGAAAACGGAACAGGGACAAACAAAAAACAGCATATGGAAGGGTCTCGCTGGCATAGGCAGGACCCCCAAACAAGGACTCCAGGAGTTGGAGGGTCAGCCAGAGCCCCCGGCTGGGCAGCACTCAGTGCCTGCCTCTCCCACGGCTGGTTTTACAAAGATTGTTAAAGATAGACTTAGTATGCCTGGCAGTTTTTATCTGTGTTTTAGTTTGTGCTGATTCTGCCTTCTTAATTTGTGTTAATCGCGCTTTCTTAAGTTAATAAAGAAGGGGAAGATGTGGGAGCGTGGCCATGGGGGTCGACAAGTCCCATGGTTGGTGATAACATCCAACTCTTAAGGATGAGACCATCAGGAATTTAAAGAGTTGAGAGGGAACAAAGAAGGGTGATTCAGGTGACACCTTGTTGTCTGGGGTGACTTGTTCTCCAGCCATTAAAGCATGGAATTTGCTGGGTGTTTGCTGTTGCCGGGCAACGTTGTTGACCAATGACTAGTTAGTGGAAATGTACTGCTGTGAGGCGGAAGTTATAGGAAGGGAGCCTTTCCTGAATAAGGGATAGAATGAAGTTGTGCCCTCACTCTGAGAGATGAAGTTATGCCTTCAGTAAGAGAGAGTTCAATTTATGCCATCAATAAAGAGGTAGCAGTTACAGATCCTGAAAGAACCCCGTTGTCCGTGCGGTCTTTACGCCACAAATCGCCCCCCAAAAGGGACATGAAAATGAACAGGGACAAGAAGAAAACAAACAGGGACATGAAGAACAGGAACAGGGACAGGCTAACAGAACAGGGACAAAAACAAAAAAGGAATGAATAGGGACAGGCTAACAGAACAGGGACGAACAAAAAGAGCTTATGGGAGGGTCACGCTGGCTTACGCAGGACCCACAAACAAGGACTCCAGGAGTTGGAGGGGCAGCCAGAGCCCCCCGGTTGGGCAGCACTCAGTGCCTGCCTCTCCCAGGGATGGGGTTGCAAAGTTTGTTAAAGATAGTCTTAGTATGCCTGGCAGCTTTTCTCTGTGTTTTAGTTTGTGTTGATCCTGCCTTCTTAATTTGTGTTAATCGAGCTCTTTTATGTTAATAAAGAAGGAGGAGATGTGGGAGCATGGCCATGGGGGTCGGCAAGTCCCATGGTTGGTGATAACATCCAACTCTTAAAGATGACGCCATCAGGAAAGTAAAGAGTTGAGAGGGAACAAAGAAGGGTGATTCAGGAGACACCTTAAACAGGGACATGAAGAACAGGAACAGGGATAGTCTAACAGAACAGGGACAAAAACAAAAAAGTAATGAATAGGGACAGGCTATCAGAACAGGGACAAACAAAAAACAGCGTATGGGAGGGTCTCGCTGGCATAGGCAGGACCCACAAACAAGGACTCCAGGAGTTGGAGGGGCAGCCAGAGCCCCCCAGCTGGGCAGCACTCAGTGCCTGCCTCTCCCAGGGATGGGGTTACAAAGTTTGTTAAAGATGGAATTAGTATGCCTGGCAGTTTTTCTCTGTATTTTAGTTTGTGTTGATCCTGCCTTCTTAATTTGTGTTACTCTTCCTTTCTTAATTTCTGTTAATCGTGCCTTCTTAATTTGTGTTAAACCTGCTTTCTTAATTTGTGTTAATAAAGCTCTTTTATGTTAATAAAGAAGGGGGAGATGTGGGAGCATGACCATGGGGGTGGACAAGTCCCATGGTTGGTGATCACATCCGACTCTTAAAGATGAGGCCATTAGGAAAGTAAAGAGTTGAGAGGGAACAAAGAAGGGTGATTCAGGAGACACCTTAAACAGGGACATGAAGAACAGGAACAGGGACAGGCTAACAGAGCAGGGAGAAACAAAAAACAGCATATGGGAGGGTCCCACTGGCATATGCTGGACCCACAAACAAGGACTCCAGGAGTTGGAGGGGCAGCCAGAGCCCCCCGGCTGGGCAGCACTCAGTGCCTGCCTCTCCCAGGGATGGTTTTACAAAGGTTGTTAAAGATAGACTTAGTATGCCTGGCAGTTTTTCTCTGTGTTTTAGTTTGTGTTGATCCTGCCTTCTTAATTTGTGTTAATCGCGCATTCTTATGTTAAAAAAGAAGGAGCAGATGTGGGAGTGTGGCCATGGGGGTCGACAAGCCCCATGGTTGGTGATCACATCCGACTCTTAAAGATGAGACCATCAGGAAAGTAAAGCCTTGAGAGGGAACAAAGAAGGGTGATTCAGGAGACACCTTAAACAGGGACATGAAGAACAGGAACAGGGATAGTCTAACAGAACAGGGACGAAAACAAAAAAAGGAATGAATAGGGACAGGCTATCAGAACAGGGACAAACAAAAAACAGCGTATGGGAGGGTCTCGCTGGCATAGGCAGGACCCACAAACAAGGACTCCAGGAGTTGGAGGGGCAGCCAGAGCCCCCCGGCTGGGCAGCACTCAGTGCCTGCCTCTCCCACGGCTGGTTTTACAAAGGTTGTTAAACATAGACTTAGTATGCCTGGCAGTTTTTCTCTGTGTTTTAGTTTGTGTTGGTCCTGCCTTCTTAATTTGTGTTAATCGCGCTTTCTTAAGTTAATAAAGAAGGGGGAGATGTGGGAGTGTGGCCATGGGGGTCGACAGGCCCCATGGTTGGTGATAACATCCGACTCTTAAAGATGAGGCCATCAGGAATTTAAAGATTTGAGAGGGAACAAAGAAGGGTGATTCAGGTGACACCTTCTTGTCTGGGGTGGCTAGTTCTCCAGCCATTAATGCATGGAAGTGGCTGGGTGTTTGCTGTTGCAGGGCAAAGTTGTTTAACCAATGACTAGTTAGTGGAAAGGTACTGCTGTGAGGTGGAAGTTATAGGAAGGGAGCCTTTCCTGAATAAGGGATAGAATGAAGTTGTGCCCTCACTCTGAGAGATGAAGTTATGCCCTCAGTAAGAGAGAGTTCAAGTTATGTCATCAATAATGAGGTAGCAGTTACAGATCCTGAAAGAAACCCCGGTGTCCGTGCGGTCTTTACGCCACAAATCGCCCCCCAACAGGGACATGAAAACGAACAGGGACGAGAAGAATACAAACAGGGACATGAAGAAGAGGAACAGGGACAGGCAAACAGCACAGGGACAAAAACAAAAAAGGAATGAATAGGGACAGGCAAACGGAACAGGGACAAAAACAGAAAAGGAATGATCAGGTACAGGCTAACAGAACAGGGATGACCAAAAAGAGCATATGGGAGGGTCACGATGGTTTACGCAGGACCCCCAAACAAGGACTCCAGGAGTTGGAGGGGCAGCCAGAGCCCCCCGGCTGGGCAGCACTCAGTGCCAGCCTCTCCCAGGGATGGGGTTACAAAGTTTGTTAAAGATGGAATTAGTATGCCTGGCAGTTTTTCTCTGTATTTTAGTTTGTGTTAATAGTGCTTTCTTAATTTGTGTTACTCTTGCTTTCTTAATTTCTGTTAATCGCGCCTTCATAATTTGTGTTAAACCTGCTTTCTTAATTTGTGTTAATCGAGCTCTTTTATGTTAATAAAGAAGGGGGAGTTGTGGGAGCATGGCCGTGGGGGTCGACAAGTCCCATGGTTGGTGATAACATCTGACTCTTAAAGATGAGGCCATCAGGAAAGTAAAGCCTTGAGAGGGAACAAAGAAGGGTGATTCAGGAGACACCTTAAACAGGGACATGAAGAACAGGAACAGGGACAGGCTAACAGAGCAGGGAGAAACAAAAAACAGCATATGGGAGGGTCCCACTGGCGTATGCCGGACCCACAAACAAGGACTCCAGGAGTTGGAGGGGCAGCCAGAGCCCCCCGGCTGGGCAGCACTCAGTTCCTGCCTCTCCCAGGGACGGTTTTACAAAGATTGTTAAAGATAGACTTAGTATGCCTGGCAGTTTTTCTCTGTGTTTTAGTTTGTGTTGATCCTGCCTTCTTAATTTGTGTTAATCGCGCTTTCTTATGTTAATAAAGAAGGGGAAGATGTGGGAGTGTGGCCATGGGGGTCGACAAGTCCCATGGTTGGTGATAACATCCGACTCTTAAAGATGAGGCCATCAGGAAAGTAAAGAGTTGAGAGGGAACAAAGAAGGGTGATTCAGGAGACACCTTAACCAGGGACATGAAGAACAGGAACAGGGATAGTCTAACAGAACAGGGACGAAAACAAAAAAAGGAATGAATAGGGACAGGCTATCAGAACAGGGACAAACAAAAAACAGCGTATGGGAGGGTCTCGCTGGCATAGGCAGGACCCACAAACAAGGACTCCAGGAGTTGGAGGGGCAGCCAGAGCCCCCCGGCTGGGCAGCACACAGTGCCTGCCTCTCCCACGGCTGGTTTTACAAAGGTTGTTAAACATAGACTTAGTATGCCTGGCAGTTTTTCTCTGTGTTTTAGTTTGTGTTGGTCCTGCCTTCTTAATTTGTGTTAATCGCGCTTTCTTATGTTAATAAAGAAGGGGGAGATGTGGGAGTGTGGCCATGGGGGTCGACAGGCCCCATGGTTGGTGATAACATCCGACTCTTAAAGATGAGGCCATCAGGAATTTAAAGATTTGAGAGGGAACAAAGAAGGGTGATTCAGGTGACACCTTCTTGTCTGGGGTGGCTAGTTCTCCAGCCATTAATGCATGGAAGTGGCTGGGTGTTTGCTGTTGCCGGGCAAAGTTGTTTAACCAATGACTAGTTAGTGGAAAGGTACTGCTGTGAGGTGGAAGTTATAGGAAGGGAGCCTTTCCTGAATAAGGGATAGAATGAAGTTGTGCCCTCACTCTGAGAGATGAAGTTATGCCCTCAGTAAGAGAGAGTTCAAGTTATGTCATCAATAATGAGGTAGCAGTTACAGATCCTGAAAGAACCCCGGTGTCCGTGCGGTCTTTACGCCACAAATCGCCCCCCAACAGGGACATGAAAACGAACAGGGACGAGAAGAATACAAACAGGGACATGAAGAAGAGGAACAGGGACAGGCAAACAGCACAGGGACAAAAACAAAAAAAGAATGAATAGGGACAGGCAAACGGAACAGGGACAAAAACAGAAAAGGAATGATCAGGTACAGGCTAACAGAACAGGGATGACCAAAAAGAGCATATGGGAGGGTCACGATGGTTTACGCAGGACCCCCAAACAAGGACTCCAGGAGTTGGAGGGGCAGCCAGAGCCCCCCGGCTGGGCAGCACTCAGTGCCAGCCTCTCGCAGGGATGGGGTTATAAAGTTTGTTAAAGATGGAATTAGTATGCCTGGCAGTTTTTCTCTGTATTTTAGTTTGTGTTAATAGTGCTTTCTTAATTTGTGTTACTCTTGCTTTCTTAATTTCTGTTAATCGCGCCTTCTTAATTGGTGTTAAACCTGCTTTCTTAATTTGTGTTAATCGAGCTCTTTTATGTTAATAAAGAAGGGGGAGTTGTAGGAGTGTGGCCATGGGGGTCGACAAGTCCCATGGTTGGTGATAACATCCGACTCTTAAAGATGAGGCCATCAGGAAAGTAAAGAGTTGAGAGGGAACAAAGAAGGGTGATTCAGGAGACACCTTAAACAGGGACATGAAGAACAGGGACAGGCTAACAGAGCAGGGAGAAACAAAAAACAGCGTATGGGAGGGTCTCGCTGGCATATGCTAGACCCACAAACAAGGACTCCAGGAGTTGGAGGGGCAGCCAGAGCCCCCCGGCTGGGCAGCACTCAGTGCCTGCATCTCCCAGGGATGGGTTTACAAAGGTTGTTAAAGATAGACTTAGTATGCCTGGCAGTTTTTCTCTGTGTTTTAGTTTGTGCTGATCCTGCCTTCTTAATTTGTGTTAATTGTGCTTTCTTATGTTAATAAAGAAGGGGAAGATGTGGGAGTGTGGCCATGGGGGTCGACAAGCCCCATGGTTGGTGATAACATCGGACTCTTAAAGATGAGACCATCAGGAAAGTAAAGCCTTGAGAGGGAACAAAGAAGGGTGATTCAGGAGACACCTTAACCAGGGACATGAAGAACAGGAACAGGGATAGTCTAACAGAACAGGGAGGAAAACAAAAAAGGAATGAATAGGGACAGGCTATCAGAACAGGGACAAACAAAAAACAGCGTATGGGAGGGTCTCGCTGGCATAGGCAGGACCCACAAAGAAGGACTCCAGGAGTTGGAGGGGCAGCCAGAGCCCCCCTGCTGGGCAGCACTCAGTGCCTGCCACTCCCAGGGATGGGGTTACAAAGTTTGTAAAAGATGGAATTAGTATGCCTGGCCGTTTTTCTCTGTGTTTTAGTTTGTGTTGATCCTGCCTTCTTAATTTGTGTTAATCACGCTTTCTTAAGTTAATGAAGAAGGGGAAGATGTGGGAGTGTGGCCATGGGGGTCGACAAGCCCCATGGTTGGTGATAACATCCGACTCTTAAAGTAGAGACCATCAGGAAAGTAAAGCCTTGAGAGGGAACAAAGAAGTGTGATTCAGGAGACACCTTAAGCAGGGACATGAAGAATAGGAACAGGGACAGGCTAACAGAACAGGGACAAAACAAAAAAGGAATGAATAGGGACAGGCTATCAGAACAGCGACAAACAAAAAACAGCGTATGGGAGGGTCTCGCTGGCATAGGCAGGACCCACAAACAAGGACTCCAGGAGTTGGAGGGGCAGCCAGAGCCCCCCAGCTGGGAAGCACTCAGTGCCTGCCTCTCCCAGGGATGGGGTTACAAAGTTTGTTAAAGATGGAATTAGTATGCCTGGCAGTTTTTCTCTGTATTTTAGTTTGTGTTAATAGTGCTTTCTTAATTTGTGTTACTCTTGCTTTCTTAATTTCTGTTAATAGCGCCTTCATAATTTGTGTTAAACCTGCTTTCTTAATTTGTGTTAATCGAGCTCTTTTATGTTAATAAAGAAGGGGGAGTTGTGGGAGCATGGCCGTGGGGGTCGACAAGTCCCATGGTTGGTGATAACATCCGACTCTTAAAGATGAGGCCATCAGGAAAGTAAAGCCTTGAGAGGGAACAAAGAAGGGTGATTCAGGAGACACCTTAAACAGGGACATGAAGAACAGGAACAGGGACAGGCTAACAGAGCAGGGAGAAACAAAAAACAGCATATGGGAGGGTCCCACTGGCGTATGCCGGACCCACAAACAAGGACTCCAGGAGTTGGAGGGGCAGCCAGAGCCCCCCGGCTGGGCAGCACTCAGTTCCTGCCTCTCCCAGGGACGGTTTTAAAAGATTGTTAAAGATAGACTTAGTATGCCTGGCAGTTTTTCTCTGTGTTTTAGTTTGTGTTGATCCTGCCTTCTTAATTTGTGTTAATTGCGCTTTCTTATGTTAATAAAGAAGGGGAAGATGTGGGAGTGTGGCCATGGGGGTCGACAAGCCCCATGGTTGGTGATAACATAGGACTCTTAAGGATGAGACCATCAGGAATTTAAAGAGTTGAGAGGGAACAAAGAAGGGTGGTTCAGGTGACACCTTCTTGTCTGGGGTGGCTAGTTCTCCAGCCATTAATGCATGGAAGTGGCTGGTTGTTTGCTGTTGCCGGGCAAAGTTGTTGACAAATGACTAGTTAGTGGAAAGGTACTGCTGTGAGGAGGAAGTTATAGGAAAGGGAGCCTTTCCTGAATAAGGGATAGAATGAAGTTGTGCCCTCACTCTGAGAGATGAAGTTATGCCTTCAGTAAGAGAGAGTTCAAGTTATGTCATCAATAAAGAGGTAGCAGTTACAGATCCTGAAAGAACCCCGTTGTCCTTGCGGTCTTTATGCCACAAATCGCCCCCCAAAAGGGACATGAAAACGAACAGGGACGAGAAGAAAACAAACAGGGAAATGAACAGGAACAGGGACAGGCTAACAGCACAGGGACAAAAACAAAAAAGGAATGAATAGGGACAGGCAAACAGAACAGGGACGAACAAAAAGAGCTTATGGGAGGGTCACGCTGGCTTACGCAGGACCCACAAACAAGGACTCCAGGAGTTGGAGGGGCAGCCAGAGCCCCCCGGCTGGGCAGCACTCAGTGCCTGCCTCTCCCAGGGACGGTTTTACAAAGATTGTTAAAGATAGACTTAGTATGCCTGGCAGTTTTTCTCTGTGTTTTAGTTTGTGTTGATCCTGCCTTCTTAATTTGTGTTAATCGTGCTTTCTTATTTTAATAAAGAAGGGGGAGATGTGGGAGTGTGGCCATGGGGGTCGACAAGCCCCATGGTTGGTGATAACATCCGACTATTAAAGTAGAGACCATCAGGAAAGTAAAGCCTTGTTAGGGAACAAAGAAGGGTGATTCAGGAGACACCTTAAGCAGGGACATGAAGAACAGGAACAGGGATAGTCTAACAGAACAGGGACGAAAACAAAAAGGGAATGAATAGGGACAGGCTATCAGAACAGGGACAAACAAAAAACAGCGTATGGGAGGGTCTCGCTGGCTTACGCAGGACCCACAAACAAGGACTCCAGGAGTTGGAGGGGCAGCCAGAGCCCCCCGGCTGGGCAGCACTCAGTGCCTGCCTCTCCCAGGGATGGGGTTACAAAGGTTGTTAAAGATGGAATTAGTATGCCTGGCAGTTTTTCTCTGTATTTTAGTTTGTGTTAATAGTGCTTTCTTAATTTGTGTTACTCTTGCTTTCTTAATTTCTGTTAATCGCGCCTTCTTAATTTGTGTTAAACCTGCTTTCTTAATTTGTGTTAATCGAGCTCTTTTATGTTAATAAAGAAGGGGGAGTTGTGGGAGCCTGGCCATGGGGGTCGACAAGTCCCATGGTTGGTGATAACATCTGACTCTTAAAGATGAGGCCATCAGGAAAGTAAAGCCTTGAGAGGGAACAAAGAAGGGTGATTCAGGAGACACCTTAAACAGGGACATGAAGAACAGGGACAGGCTAACAGAGCAGGGAGAAACAAAAAACAGCATATGGGAGGGTCCCACTGGCATATGCTAGACCCACAAACAAGGACTCCAGGAGTTGGAGGGGCAGCCAGAGCCCCCCGGCTGGGCAGCACTCAGTGCCTGCCTCTCCCAGGGATGGTTTTACAAAGATTGTTAAAGATAGACTTAGTATGCCTGGCAGTTTTTCTCTGTGTTTTAGTTTGTGTTGATCCTGCCTTCTTAATTTGTGTTAATTGCGCTTTCTTATGTTAATAAAGAAGGGGAAGATGTGGGAGTGTGGCAATGGGGGTCGACAAGCCCCATGGTTGGTGATAACATCGGACTCTTAAGGATGAGACCATCAGGAATTTAAAGAGTTGAGAGGGAACAAAGAAGGGTGATTCAGGTGACACCTTCTTGTCTGGGGTGGCTAGTTCTCCAGCCATTAATGCATGGAAGTGGCTGGGTGTTTGCTGTTGCCGGGTAAAGTTGTTGACCAATGACTAGTTAGTGGAAAGGTACTGCTGTGAGGCGGAAGTTATAGGAAGGGAGCCTTTCCTGAATAAGGGATAGAATGAAGTTGTGCGCTCACTCTGAGAGATGAAGTTATGCCCTCAGTAAGAGAGAGTTCAAGTTATGTCATCAATAAAGAGGTAGCAGTTACAGATCCTGAAAGAACCCCGTTGTCCGTGCGGTCTTTACGCCACAAATCGCCCCCCAACAGGGACAAGAAAACGAACAGGGACGAAAAGAAAACAAACAGGGACATGAAGAACAGGAACAGGGACAGGCTAACAGAACAAGGACAAAAACAAAAAAGGAATGGATAGGGACAGGCAAACGGAACAGAAAAAAAAAAAAAAGGAATGAATAGGTACAGGCTAACAGAACAGGGACGAACAAAAAGAGCTTATGGGAGGGTCACGCTGGCTTACGCAGGACCCCCAAACAAGGACTCCAGGAGTTGGAGGGGCAGCCAGAGCCCCCCGTCTGGGCAGCACTCAGTGCCTTCCTCTCCCAGGGATGGGGTTGCAAAGTTTGTTAAAGATAGTCTTAGTATGCCTGGCATTTTTTCTCTGTGTTTTAGTTTGTGTTGATCCTGCCTTCTTAATTTGTGTTAATTGTGCTTTCTTATGTTAATAAAGAAGGGGAAGATGTGGGAGTGTGGCCATGGGGGTCGACAAGCCCCATGGTTGGTGATCACATCCGACTCTTAAAGATGAGACCATCAGGAAAGTAAAGCCTTGAGAGGGAACAAAGAAGGGTGATTCAGGAGACACCTTAAACAGGGACATGAAGAACAGGAACAGGGACAGGCTAACAGAGCAGGGAGAAACAAAGAAGAGCATATGGGAGGGTCCCACTGGCATATGCTGGACCCACAAACAAGGACTCCAGGAGTTGGAGGGGCAGCCAGAGCCCCCCGGCTGGGCAGTACTCAGTGCCTGCCTCTCCCAGGGATGGTTTTACAAAGGTTGTTAAAGATAGACTTAGTATGCCTGGCAGTTTTTCTCTGTGTTTTAGTTTGTGTTGATCCTGCCTTCTTAATTTGTGTTAATCGCGCTTTCTTATGTTAATAAAGAAGGGGAAGATGTGGGAGTTTGGCCATGGGGGTCGACAAGCCCCATGGTTGGTGATAACATTGGACTCTTAAGGATGAGACCATCAGGAATTTAAAGAGTTGAGAGGGAACAAAGAAGGGTGATTCAGGTGACACCTTCTTGTCTGGGGTGGCTAGTTCTCCAGCCATTAATGCATGGAAGTGGCTGGGTGTTTGCTGTTGCCGGGCAAATTTGTTGACCAATGACTAGTTAGTGGAAAGGTACTGCTGTGAGGCGGAAGTTATAGGAAGGGAGCCTTTCCTGAATAAGGGATAGAATGAAGTTGTGCCCTCACTCTGAGAGATGAAGTTATGCCCTCAGTAAGAGAGAGTTCAAGTTATGTCATCAATAAAGAGGTAGCAGTTACAGATCCTGAAAGAACCCCGTTGTCCGTGCGGTCTTTACGCCACAAATCGCCCCCCAACAGGGACAAGAAAACGAACAGGGACGAGAAGAAAACAAACAGGGACATGAATAACAGGAACAGGGACAGGCTAACAGAACAGGGATAAAAAAAAAAAAGGAATGAATAGGGACAGGCAAACGGAACAGGAAAAAAAAAAAAAGGAATGAATAGGTACAGGCTAACAGAACAGGGACGAACAAAAAGAGCTTATGGGAGGGTCACGCTGGCTTACGCAGGACCCCCAAACAAGGACTCCAGGAGTTGGAGGGGCAGCCAGAGCCCCCCGGCTGGGCAGCACTCAGTGCCTGCCTCTCCCAGGGATGGGGTTGCAAAGTTTGTTAAAGATAGTCTTAGTATGCCTGGCAGTTTTTCTCTGTGTTTTAGTTTGTGTTGATCCTGCCTTCTTAATTTGTGTTAATTGCGCTTTCATATGTTAATAAAGAAGGAGGAGATGTGGGAGTGTGGCCATGGGGGTCGACAAGCCCCATGGTTGGTGATCACATCCGACTCTTAAAGATGAGACCATCAGGAAAGTAAAGCCTTGAGAGGGAACAAAGAAGGGTGATTCAGGAGACACCTTAACCAGGGACATGAAGAACAGGAACAGGGACAGGCTAACAGAGCAGGGAGAAACAAAAAACAGCATATGGGAGGGTCCCACTGGCATATGCTGGACCCCCAAACAAGGACTCCAGGAGTTGGAGGGGCAGCCAGAGCCCCCCGGCTGGGCAGCACTCAGTGCCTGCCTCTCCCAGGGATGGGGTTGCAAAGTTTGTTAAAGATAGTCTTAGTATGCCTGGCAGTTTTTCTCTGTGTTTTAGTTTGTGTTGATCCTGCCTTCTAAATTTGTGTTAATTGTGCTTTCTTATGTTAATAAAGAAGGGGAATATGTGGGAGTGTGGCCATGGGGGTCGACAAGCCCCATGGTTGGTGATAACATCAGACTCTTAATGATGAGACCATCAGGAAAGTAAAGAGTTGAGAGGAACAAAGAAGGGTGATTCAGGAGACACCATAAACAGGGACATGAAGAACAGGAACAGGGATAGTCTAACAGAACAGGGACAAAAACAAAAAAGGAATGAATAGGGACAGGCTATCAGAACAGGGACAAACAAAAAACAGCGTATGGGAGGGTCTCGCTGGCATAGGCAGGACCCCCAAACAAGGACTCCAGGAGTTGGAGGGGCAGCCAGAGCTCCCCGGCTGGGCAGCACTCAGTGCCTGCCTCTCCCAGGGATGGGGTTACAAAGTTTGTTAAAGATGGAATTAGTATGCCTGGCAGTTTTTCTCTGTGTTTTAGTTTGTGTTAATAGTGCTTTCTTAATTTGTGTTACTCTTGCTTTCTTAATTTCTGTTAATCGCGCCTTCATAATTTGTGTTAAACCTGCTTTCTTAATTTGTGTTAATCGAGCTCTTTTATGTTAATAAAGAAGGGGGAGTTGTAGGAGTGTGGCCATGGGGGTCGACAAGTCCCATGGTTGGTGATAACATCCGACTCTTAAAGATGAGGCCATCAGGAAAGTAAAGAGTTGAGAGGGAACAAAGAAGGGTGATTCAGGAGACACCTTAAACAGGGACATGAAGAACAGGGACAGGCTAACAGAGCAGGGAGAAACAAAAAACAGCATATGGGAGGGTCCCACTGGCATATGCTAGACCCACAAACAAGGACTCCAGGAGTTGGAGGGGCAGCCAGAGCCCCCCGGCTGGGCAGCACTCAGTGCCTGCCTCTCCCAGGGATGGGGTTACAAAGTTTTTAAAAGATGGAATTAGTATGCCTGGCAGTTTTTCTCTGTGTTTTAGTTTGTGTTGATCCTGCCTTCTTAATTTGTGTTAATCGCGCTTTCTTAAGTTAATGAAGAAGGGGAAGATGTGGGAGTGTGGCCATGGGGGTCGACAAGCCCCATGGTTGGTGATAACATCCAACTATTAAAGTAGAGACCATCAGGAAAGTACACCCTTGAGAGGGAACAAAGAAGGGTTATTCAAAAGACACCTTAACCAGGGACATGAAGAACAGGAACAGGGATAGTCTAACAGAACAGGGACAAAAACAAAAAAGGAATGAATAGGGAAAGGCTATCAGAACAGGGACAAACAAAAAACAGCGTATGGGAGGGTCTCGCTGGCATAGGCAGGACCCACAAACAAGGACTCCAGGAGTTGGAGGGGCAGCCAGAGCCCCCCGGCTGGGCAGCACTCAGTGCCTGCCTCTCCCAGGGTTGGGGTTACAAAGTTTGTAAAAGATGGAATTAGTATGCCTGGCAGTTTTTCTCTGTGTTTTAGTTTGTGTTGATCCTGCCTTCTTAATTTGTGTTACTCGCGCTTTCTTAAGTTAATGAAGAAGGGGAAGATGTGGGAGTGTGGCCATGGGGGTCGGCAAGCCCCATGGATGGTGATAACATCGGACTCTTAAGGATGAGACCATCAGGAATTTAAAGAGCTGAGAGGGAACAAAGAAGGGTGATTCAGGAGACACCTTAAAAAGGGACATGAAGAACAGGAACAGGGACAGGCTAACAGAGCAGGGAGAAACAAAAAACAGCATATGGGAGGGTCCCACTGGCATATGCTGGACCCAAAAACAAGGACTCCAGGAGTTGGAGGGGCAGCCAGAGCCCCCCGGCTGGGCAGCACTCAGTGCCTGCCTCTCCCAGGGATGGGGTTACAAAGTTTGTTAAAGATGGAATTAGTATGCCTGGCAGTTTTTCTCTGTATTTTAGTTTGTGTTAATAGTGCTTTCTTAATTTGTGTTACTCTTCCTTTCTTAATTTCTGTTAATCGCGCCTTCTTAATTTGTGTTAAACCTGCTTTCTTATTTTGTGTTAATCGAGCTCTTTTATGTTAATAAAGAAGGGGGAGATATGGGAGCATGGCCATGGGGGTCGACAGGCCCCATGGTTGGTGATAACATCCGACTCTTAAAGATGAGGCCATCAGGAATTTAAAGAGTTGAGAGGGAACAAAGAAGGGTGATTCAGGTGACACCTTCTTGTCTGGGGTGGCTAGTTCTCCAACCATTAATGCATGGAAGTGGCTGGGTGTTTGCTGTTGCCGGGCAAAGTTGTTGGGCAATGACTAGTTAGTGGAAAGGTACTGCTGTGAGGCGGAAATTATAGGAAGGGAGCCTTTCCTGAATAAGGGATAGAATGAAGTTGTGCCCTCACTCTGAGAGATGAACTTATGCCCTCAGTAAGAGAGAGTTCAAGTTATGTCATCAATAAAGAGGTAGCAGTTACAGATCCTGAAAGAACCCCGTTGTCCGTGCGGTCTTTACGCCACAAATCGCCCCCCAACAGGGACATGAAAACGAACAGGGACGAGAAGAAAACAAACAGGGACATGAAGAAGAGGAACAGGGACAGGCAAACAGAACAGGCACAAAACCAAAAAAGGAATGAATAGGGACAGGCAAACGGAACAGGGACAAAAACAGAAAAGGAATGATCAAGTACAGGCTAACAGAACAGGGATGACCAAAAAGAGCATATGGGAGGGTCACGATGGTTTACGCAGGACCCCCAAACAAGGACTCCAGGAGTTGGAGGGGCAGCCAGAGCCCCCCGGCTGGGCAGCACTCAGTGCCTGCCTCTCCCAGGGATGGTTTTACAAAGGTTGTTAAACATAGACTTAGTATGCCTGGCAGTTTTTCTCTGTGTTTTAGTTTGTGTTGATCCTGCCTTCTTAATTTGTGTTAATTGCGCTTTCTTATGTTAATAAAGAAGGGGAAGATGTGGGAGTGTGGCCATGGGGGTCGACAAGCCCCATGGTTGGTGATAACATAGGACTCTTAAGGATGAGACCATCAGGAATTTAAAGAGTTGAGAGGGAACAAAGAAGGGTGGTTCAGGTGACACCTTCTTGTCTGGGGTGGCTAGTTCTCCAGCCATTAATGCATGGAAGTGGCTGGTTGTTTGCTGTTGCCGGGCAAAGTTGTTGACAAATGACTAGTTAGTGGAAAGGTACTGCTGTGAGGAGGAAGTTATAGGAAAGGGAGCCTTTCCTGAATAAGGGATAGAATGAAGTTGTGCCCTCACTCTGAGAGATGAAGTTATGCCTTCAGTAAGAGAGAGTTCAAGTTATGTCATCAATAAAGAGGTAGCAGTTACAGATCCTGAAAGAACCCCGTTGTCCTTGCGGTCTTTACGCCACAAATCGCCCCCCAAAAGGGACATGAAAACGAACAGGGACGAGAAGAAAACAAACAGGGAAATGAACAGGAACAGGGACAGGCTAACAGCACAGGGACAAAAACAAAAAAGGAATGAATAGGGACAGGCAAACAGAACAGGGACGAACAAAAAGAGCTTATGGGAGGGTCACGCTGGCTTACGCAGGACCCACAAACAAGGACTCCAGGAGTTGGAGGGGCAGCCAGAGCCCCCCGGCTGGGCAGCACTCAGTGCCTGCCACTCCCAGGGATGGGGTTGCAAAGTTTGTTAAAGATGGAATTAGTATGCCTGGCAGCTTTTCTCTGTGTTTTAGTTTGTGTTGATCCTGCCTTCTTAATACCTGTTAATCGAGCTCTTTTATGTTAATAAAGAAGGGGGAGATGTGGGAGCATGGCCATGGGGGTCGGCAAGTCCCATGGTTGGTGATAACATCCGACTCTTAATGATGAGACCATCAGGAAAGTAAAGCCTTGAGAGGGAACAAAGAAGGGTGATTCAGGAGACACCTTAAACAGGGACATGAAGAACAGGAACAGGGATAGTCTAACAGAACAGGGACAAAAACAAAAAAGGAATGAATAGGGACAGGCTATCAGAACAGGGACAAACAAAAAACAGGGTATGGGAGGGTCTCGCTGGCATAGGCAGGATCCACAAACAAGGACTCCAGGAGTTGGAGGGGCAGCCAGAGCCCCCCGGCTGGGCAGCACTCAGTGCCTGCCTCTCCCAGGGATGGGGTTACAAAGTTTGTTAAAGATGGAATTAGTATGCCTGGCAGTTTTTCTCTGTATTTTAGTTTGTGTTAATAGTGCTTTCTTAATTTGTGTTACTCCTCCTTTCTTAATTTCTGTTAATCGCGCCTTCTTAATTTGTGTTAAACCTGCTTTCTTAATTTGTGTTAATCAATCTCTTTTATGTTAGTAAAGAAGGGGGAGATGTGGGAGCATGACCATGGGGGTGGACAAGTCCCATGGTTGGTGATAACATCCGACTATTAAAGTAGAGACATTCAGGAAAGTAAAGAGTTGAAAGGGAACAAAGAAGGGTGATTCAGGAGACACCTTAAGCAGGGACATGAAGAACAGGAACAGGGATAGTCTAACAGAACAGGGACGAAAACAAAAAAAGGAATGAATAGGGACAGGCTATCAGAACAGGGACAAACAAAAAACAGCGTATGGGAGGGTCTCGCTGGCATAGGCAGGACCCCCAAACAAGGACTCCAGGAGTTGGAGGGGCAGCCAGAGCCCCCCAGCTGGGCAGCACTCAGTGCCTGCCTCTCCCAGGGATGGGGTTACAAAGTTTGTAAAAGATGGAATTAGTATGCCTGGCAGTTTTTCTCTGTGTTTTAGTTTGTGTTAATAGTGCTTTCTTAATTTGTGTTACTCTTGCTTTCTTAATTTCTGTTAATCGCGCCTTCTTAATTTGTGTTAAACCTGCTTTCTTAATTTGTGTTAATCGCGCTTTCTTAAGTTAATAAAGAAGGGGGAGATGTGGGAGTGTGGCCATGGGGGTCGACAAGCCCCATGGTTGGTGATAACATCAGACTCTTAAGGATGAGACCATCAGGAAAGGAAAGCCTTGAGAGGGAACAAAGAAGGGTGATTCAGGAGACACCTTAAACAGGGACATGAAGAACAGGAACAGGGATAGTCTAACAGAACAGGGACAAAAACAAAAAAGTAATGAATAGGGAAAGGCTATCAGAACAGGGACAAACAAAAAACAGCGTATGGGAGGGTCTCGCTGGCATAGGCAGGACCCCCAAACAAGGACTCCAGGAGTTGGAGGGGCAGCCAGAGCCCCCCAGCTGGGCAGCACTCAGTGCCTGCCTCTCCCAGGGACGGGGTTACAAAGTTTGTTAAAGATGGAATTAGTATGCCTGGCAGTTTCTCTCTGTGTTTTAGTTTGTGTTGATCCTGCCTTCTTAATTTGTGTTAATCGCGCTTTCTTATGTTAATAAAGAAGGGGAAGATGTGGGAGTGTGGCCATGGGGGTCGACAAGTCCCATGGTTGGTGGTAACATCAGACTCTTAATGATGAGACCATCAGGAAAGTAAAGAGTTGAGAGAGAACAAAGAAGGGTGATTCAGGAGACACCTTAAAAAGGGACATGAAGAACAGGAACAGGGACAGGCTAACAGAGCAGGGAGAAACACAAAACAGCATATGGGAGGGTCCCACTGGCATATGCTGGACCCAAAAACAAGGACTCCAGGAGTTGGAGGGGCAGCCATAGCCCCCCGGCTGGGCAGCACTCAGTGCCTGCCTCTCCCAGGGATGGGGTTACAAAGTTTGTTAAAGATGGAATTAGTATGCCTGGCAGTTTTTCTCTGTATTTTAGTTTGTGTTAATAGTGCTTTCTTAATTTGTGTTACTCTTGCTTTCTTAATTTCTGTTAATCGCGCCTTCATAATTTGTGTTAAACCTGCTTTCTTAATTTGTGTTAATCGAGCTCTTTTATGTTAATAAAGAAGGGGGAGTTGTGGGAGCATTGCCATGGGGGTCGACAAGTCCCATGGTTGGTGATAACATCCGACTCTTAAAGATGAGGCCATCAGGAAAGTAAAGAGTTGAGAGGGAACAAAGAAGGGTGATTCAGGAGACACCTTAAACAGGGACATGAAGAACAGGAACAGGGACAGGCTAACAGAGCAGGGAGAAACAAAAAAGAGCATATGGGAGGGTCCCACTGGCATATGCTGGACCCACAAAGAAGGACTCCAGGAGTTGGAGGGGCAGCCAGAGCCCCCCGGCTGGGCAGCACTCAGTGCCTGCCTCTCCCAGGGACGGTTTTACAAAGATTGTTAAAGATAGACTTAGTATGCCTGGCAGTTTTTCTCTGTGTTTTAGTTTGTGTTGATCCTGCCTTCTTAATACGTGTTAATCGCGCTTTCTTAAGTTAATGAAGAAGGGGAAGATGTGGGAGTGTGGCCATGGGGGTCGAAAAGCCCCATGGTTGGTAATAATATCCGACTCTTAAGGATGAGACCATCAGGAATTTAAAGAGTTGAGAGGGAACAAAGAAGGGTGATTCAGGAGACACCTTAAACAGGGACATGAAGAACAGGAACAGGGACAGGCTAACAGAGCAGGGAGAAACAAAAAACAGCATATGGGAGGGTCCCACTGGCATATGCTGGACCCAAAAACAAGGACTCCAGGAGTTGGAGGGGCAGCCAGAGCCCCCCGGCTGGGCAGCACTCAGTGCCTGCCTCTCCCAGGGATGGTTTTACAAAGATTGTTAAAGATAGACTTAGTATGCCTGGCAGTTTTTCTCTGTGTTTTAGGTTGTTTTGATCCTGCCTTCTTAATTTGTGTTAATTGCGCTTTCTTATTTTAATAAAGAAGGGGAAGATGTGGGAGTGTGGCCATGGGGGTAGACAAGCCCCATGGTTGGTGATAACATCGGACTCTTAAGGATGAGACCATCAGGAATTTAAAGAGTTGAGAGGGAACAAAGAAGGGTGATTCAGGTGACACCTTCTTGTCTGGGGTGGCTAGTTCTCCAGCCATTAATGCATGGAAGTGGCTGGGTGTTTGCTGTTGCCGGGCAAAGTTGTTGACCAATGACTAGTTAGTGGAAAGGTACTGCTGTGAGGCGGAAGTTATAGGAAGGGAGCCTTTCCTGAATAAGGGATAGAATGAAGTTGTGCCCTCACTCTGAGAGATGAAGTTATGCCCTCAGTAAGAGAGAGTTCAAGTTATGTCATCAATAAAGAGGTAGCAGTTACAGATCCTGAAAGAACCCCGTTGTCCGTGCGGTCTTTACGCCACAAATCGCCCCCCAACAGGGACAAGAAAACGAACAGGGACGAGAAGAAAACAAACAGGGACATGAAGAACAGGAACAGGGACAGGCTAACAGAACAGGGACAAAAACAAAAAAGGAATGAATAGGGACAGGCAAACGGAACAGGAAAAAGAAAAAAAAAGGAATGAATAGGTACAGGCTAACAGAACAGGGACGAACAAAAAGAGCTTATGGGAGGGTCACGCTGGCTTACGCAGGACCCACAAACAAGGACTCCAGGAGTTGGAGGGGCAGCCAGAGCCCCCCGGCTGGGCAGCACTCAGTGCCTGCCTCTCCCAGGGATGGGGTTACAAAGTTTGTTAAAGATAGTCTTAGTATGCCTGGCAGTTTTTCTCTGTGTTTTAGTTTGTGTTGATCCTGCCTTCTTAATTTGTGTTAATTGCGCTTTCTTATGTTAATAAAGAAGGAGGACATGTGGGAGTGTGGCCATGGGGGTCGACAAGCCCCATGGTTGGTGATCACATCCGACTCTTAAAGATGAGGCCATGAGGAAAGTAAAGCCTTGAGAGGGAACAAAGAAGGGTGATTCAGGAGACACCTTAAATAGGGACATGAAGAACAGGAACAGGGATAGTCTAACAGAACAGGGACAAAACCAAAAAAGGAATGAATAGGGACAGGCTATCAGAACAGGGACAAACAAAAAACAGCGTATGGGAGGGTCTCGCTGGCATAGGCAGGACCCCCAAACAAGGACTCCAGGAGTTGGAGGGGCAGCCAGAGCCCCCCGGCTGGGAAGCACTCAGTGCCTGCCTCTCCCAGGGATGGGGTTACAAAGTTTGTAAAAGATGGAATTAGTATGCCTGGCAGTTTTTCTCTGTGTTTTAGTTTGTGTTGATCCTGCCTTCTTAATTTGTGTTAATCGTGCTTTCTTAATTTCTGTTAATCGCGCCTTCATAATTTGTGTTAAACCTGCTTTCTTAATTTGTGTTAATCGAGCTCTTTTATGTTAATAAAGAAGGGGGACTTGTGGGAGCATGGCCATGGGGGTCGACAACTCCCATGGTTGGTGATAACATCTGACTCTTAAAGATGAGGGCATCAGGAAAGTAAAGCCTTGAGAGGGAACAAAGAAGGGTGATTCAGGAGACACCTTAAACAGGGACATGAAGAACAGGAACAGGGACAGGCTAACAGAGCAGGGAGAAACAAAAAACAGCATATGGGAGGGTCCCACTGGCGTATGCTGGACCCACAAACAAGGACTCCAGGAGTTGGAGGGGCAGCCAGAGCCCCCCGGCTGGGCAGCACTCAGTGCCTGCCTCTCCCAGGGATGGTTTTACAAAGATTGTTAAAGATAGACTTAGTATGCCTGGCAGTTTTTTTCTGTGTTTTAGTTTGTGTTGATCCTGCCTTCTTAATTTGTGTTAATCGCGCTTTCTTATGTTAATAAAGAAGGGGAAGATGTGGGAGTGTGGCCATGGGGGTCGACAAGCCCCATGGTTGGTGATAACATCCGACTATTAAAGTAGAGACCATCAGGAAAGTAAAGAGTTGAGAGGGAACAAAGAAGGGTGATTCAGGAGACACCATAAACAGGGACATGAAGAACAGGAACAGGGATAGTCTAACAGAACAGGGAGGAAAACAAAAAAGGAATGAATAGGGACAGGCTATCAGAACAGGGACAAACAAAAAAAAGCGTATGGGAGGGTCTCGCTGGCATAGGCAGGACCCACAAACAAGGACTCCAGGAGTTGGAGGGGCAGCCAGAGCTCCCCGGCTGGGCAGCACTCAGTGCCTGCCTCTCCCAGGGATGGGGTTACAAAGTTTGTTAAAGATGGAATTAGTATGCCTGGCAGTTTTTCTCTGTATTTTAGTTTGTGTTAATAGTGCTATCTTAATTTGTGTTACTCTTGCTTTCTTAATTTCTGTTAATCGCGCCTTCATAATTTGTGTTAAACATGCTTTCTTAATTTGTGTTAATCGAGCTCTTTTATGTTAATAAAGAAGGGGGAGTTGTAGGAGTGTGGCCATGGGGGTCGACAAGTCCCATGGTTGGTGATAACATCGGACTCTTAAAGTAGAGACCATCAGGAAAGTAAAGCCTTGCGAGGGAACAAAGAAGGGTGATTCAGGAGACACCTTAAGCAGGGACATGAAGAACAGGAACAGGGACAGCCTAACAGAACAGGGACAAAACAAAAAAAGGAATGAATAGGGACAGGCTATCAGAACAGCGACAAACAAAAAATAGCGTATGGGAGGGTCTCGCTGACATAGGCAGGACCCACAAACAAGGACTCCAGGAGTTGGAGGGGCAGCCAGAGCCCCCCGGCTGGGCAGCACTCAGTGCCTGCCTCTCCCAGGGACAGTTTTACAAAGATTGTTAAAGATAGACTTAGTATGCCTGGCAGTTTTTCTCTGTTTTTTAGTTTGTGTTGATCCTGCCTTCTTAATTTGTGTTAATCGCGCTTTCTTATGTTAATAAAAAAGGAGGAGATGTGGGAGTGTGGCCATGGGGGTCGTCAAGCCCCATGGTTGGTAATAACATAGGACTCTTAAGGATGAGACCATCAGGAATTTAAAGAGCTGGGAGGGAACAAAGAAGGGTGATTCAGGTGACACCTTGTTGTCTGGGGTGGCTTGTTCTCCAGCCATTAAAGCATGGAAGTTGCTGGGTGTTTGGTGTTGTCGGGCAAAGTTGCTGACCAATGACTAGTTAGTGGAAAGTTACTGCTGTGAGGCGGAAGTTATAGGAAGGGAGCCTTTCCTGAATAAGCGATAGAATGAAGTTGTGCCCTCACTCTGAGAGATGAAGTTATGCCTTCAGTAAGAGAGAGTTCAAGATATGTCATCAATAAAGAGGTAGCAGTTACAGATCCTGAAAGAACCCCGTTGTCTGTGCAGTCTTTACGCCACAAATCGCCCCCCAACAGGGACATGAAAACGAACAGGGACGAGAAGAAAACAAACAGGGGAATGAAGAACAGGAACAGAGACAGGCAAACAGAACAAGGACAAAAACAAAAAAGGAATGAATAGGGACAGGCAAACGGAACAGGGACAAAAACAGAAAAGGAATGAATAGGTACAGGCTAACAGAACAGGGACGAACAAAAAGAGGGTAAGGGAGGGTCACGCTGGCTTACGCAGGACCACCAAACAAGGACTCCAGGAGTTGGAGGGGCAGCCAGAGCCCCCCAGCTGGGCAGCACTCAGTGCCTGCCTCTCCCAGGGATGGGGTTACAAAGTTTGTAAAAGATGGAATTAGTATGCCTGGCAGTTTTTCTCTGTGTTTTAGTTTGTGTTGATCCTGCCTTCTTAATATGTGTTAATCGCGCTTTCTTAAGTTAATAAAGAAGGGGGAGATGTAGGAGTGTGGCCATGGGGGTCGACAAGCCCCATGGTTGGTGATAACATCAGACTCTTAATGATGAGACCATCAGGAAAGTAAAGCCTTGAGAGGGAACAAAGAAGGGTGATTCAGGAGACACCTTAAACAGGGACATGAAGAACAGGAACAGGGATACTCTAACAGAACAGGGAGAAAAACAAAAAAGGAATGAATAGGGACAGGCTATCAGAACAGGGACAAACAAAAAATAGCCTACGGGAGGGTCTCGCTGGCATAGGCAGGACCCCCAAACAAGGACTCCAGGAGTTGGAGGGGCAGCCAGAGCCCCCCGGCTGGGCAGCACTCAATGCCTGCCTCTCCCACGGTTGGTTTTACAAAGATTGTTAAAGATAGACTTAGTATGCCTGGCAGTTTTTCTCTGTGTTTTAGTTTGTGTTGATCCTGCCTTCTTAATTTGTGTTAATCGCACTTTCTTATGTTAATAAAGAAGGGGAAGATTTGGGAGTCTGGCCATGGGGGTCGACAAGCCCCATGGTTGTTGGTAACATCAGACTCTTAATGATGAGACCATCAGGAAAGTAAAGAGTTGAGAGAGAACAAAGAAGGGTGATTCAGTAGACACCTTAAAAAGGGACATGAAGAACAGGAACAGGGACAGGCTAACAGAGCAGGGAGAAACACAAAACAGCATATGGCAGGGTCCCACTGGCATAGGCAGGACCCACAAAGAAGGACTCCAGGAATTGGAGGGGCAGCCAGAGCCCCCCGGCTGGGCAGCACTCAGTGCCTGCCTCTCCCAGGGATGGGGTTACAAAGTTTGTAAAAGATGGAATTAGTATGCCTGGCAGTTTTTCTCTGTGTTTTAGTTTGTGTTGATCATGCCTTCTTAATTTGTGTTAATCGCACTTTCTTAAGTTAATGAAGAAGGGGAAGATGTGGGAGTGTGGCCATGGGGGTCGGCAAGCCCCATGGTTGGTGATAACATCCGACTCTTAAGGATGAGACCATCAGGAATTTAAAGAGCTGAGAGGGAACAAAGAAGGGTGATTCAGGAGACACCTTCTTGTCTGGGGTGGCTTGTTCTCCAGCCATTAAAGCATGGAAGTTGCTGGGTGTTTGCTGTTGCCGGGCAAAGTTGTTGACCAATGACTAGTTAGTGGAAAGGTACTGCTGTGAGGCGGAAATTATAGGAAGGGAGCCTTTCCTGAATAAGGGATAGAATGAAGTTGTGCCCTCACTCTGAGAGATGAACTTATGCCCTCAGTAAGAGAGAGTTCAAGTTATGTCATCAATAAAGAGGTAGCAGTTACAGATCCTGAAAGAACCCCGTTGTCCGTGCGGTCTTTACGCCACAAATCGCCCCCCAACAGGGACATGAAAACGAACAGGGACGAGAAAAAAACAAACAGGGACATGAAGAACAGGAACAGGGACAGGCTAACAGCACAGGGACAAAAACAAAAAAGGAATGAATAGGGACAGGCAAACAGAACAGGGACGAACAAAAAGAGCTTATGGGAGGGTCACGCTGGCTTACGCAGGACCCACAAAGAAGGACTCCAGGAGTTGGAGGGGCAGCCAGAGCCCCCCGGCTGGGCAGCACTCAGTGCCTGCCACTCCCAGGGATGGGGTTGCAAAGTTTGTTAAAGATGGAATTAGTATGCCTGGCAGCTTTTCTCTGTGTTTTAGTTTGTGTTGATCCTGCCTTCTTAATACCTGTTAATCGAGCTCTTTTATGTTAATAAAGAAGGGGGAGATGTGGGAGCATGGCCATGGGGGTCGGCAAGTCCCATGGTTGGTGATAACATCCGACTCTTAATGATGAGACCATCAGGAAAGTAAAGCCTTGAGAGGGAACAAAGAAGGGTGATTCAGGAGACACCTTAAACAGGGACATGAAGAACAGGAACAGGGATAGTCTAACAGAACAGGGACAAAAACAAAAAAGGAATGAATAGGGACAGGCTATCAGAACAGGGACAAACAAAAAACAGCGTATGGGAGGGTCTCGCTGGCATAGGCAGGATCCACAAACAAGGACTCCAGGAGTTGGAGGGGCAGCCAGAGCCCCCCGGCTGGGCAGCACTCAGTGCCTGCCTCTCCCAGGGATGGGGTTACAAAGTTTGTTAAAGATGGAATTAGTATGCCTGGCAGTTTTTCTCTGTATTTTAGTTTGTGTTAATAGTGCTTTCTTAATTTGTGTTACTCCTCCTTTCTTAATTTCTGTTAATCGCGCCTTCTTAATTTGTGTTAAACCTGCTTTCTTAATTTGTGTTAATCAATCTCTTTTATGTTAATAAAGAAGGGGGAGATGTGGGAGCATGACCATGGGGGTGGACAAGTCCCATGGTTGGTGATAACATCCGACTATTAAAGTAGAGACATTCAGGAAAGTAAAGAGTTGAAAGGGAACAAAGAAGGGTGATTCAGGAGACACCTTAAGCAGGGACATGAAGAACAGGAACAGGGATAGTCTAACAGAACAGGGACGAAAACAAAAAAAGGAATGAATAGGGACAGGCTATCAGAACAGGGACAAACAAAAAACAGCGTATGGGAGGGTCTCGCTGGCATAGGCAGGACCCCCAAACAAGGACTCCAGGAGTTGGAGGGGCAGCCAGAGCCCCCCGGCTGGGCAGCACTCAGTGCCTGCCTCTCCCAGGGATGGTTTTACAAAGATTGTTAAAGATAGACTTAGTATGCCTGGCAGTTTTTCTCTGTGTTTTAGTTTGTGTTGATCCTGCCTTCTTAATATGTGTTAATCGCGCTTTCTTATGTTAATAAAGAAGGGGGAGATGTGGGAGTGTGGCAATGGGGGTCCACAAGCCCCATGGTTGGTGATAACATCCGACTCTTAAGGATGAGACCATCAGGAATTTAAAGAGTTGAGAGGGAACAAAGAAGGGTGATTCAGGTGACACCTTGTTGTCTGGGGTGGCTTGTTCTCCAGCCATTAAAGCATGGAAGTTGCTGGGTGTTTGCTGTTGCCGGGCAACGTTGTTGACCAATGACTAGTTAGTGGAAAGGTACTGCTGTGAGGCGGAAGTTATAGAAAGGGAGCCTTTCCTGAATAAGGGACAGAATGAAGTTGTGCCCTCACTCTGAGAGATGAAGTTATGACTTCAGTAAGAGAGAGTTCAAGTTATGCCATCAATAAAGAGGTAGCAGTTACAGATCCTGAAAGAACCCCGTTGTCCGTGCGGTCTTTACGCCACAAATCGCCCCCCAAAAGGGACATGAAAACGAACAGGGACAAGAAGAAAACAAACAGGGACATGAAGAACAGGAACAGGGACAGGCTAACAGCACAGGGACAAAAACAAAAAAGGAATGAATAGGGACAGGCTAACAGAACAGGGACGAACAAAAAGAGCTTATGGGAGGGTCACGCTGGCTTACGCAGGACCCACAAACAAGGACTCCAGGAGTTGGAGGGGCAGCCAGAGCCCCCCGGCTGGGCAGCACTCAGTGCCTGCCACTCCCAGGGATGGGGTTGCAAAGTTTGTTAAAGATGGAATTAGTATGCCTGGCAGTTTTTCTCTGTGTTTTAGTTTGTGTTAATAGTGCTTTCTTAATTTGTGTTACTCTTGCTTTCTTAATTTCTGTTAATCGCGCCTTCTTAATTTGTGTTAAACCTGCTTTCTTAATTTGTGTTAATCGCGCTTTCTTAAGTTAATAAAGAAGGGGGAGATGTGGGAGTGTGGCCATGGGGGTCGACAAGCCCCATGGTTGGTGATAACATCAGACTCTTAAGGATGAGACCATCAGGAAAGGAAAGAGTTGAGAGGGAACAAAGAAGGGTGATTCAGGAGACACCTTAAACAGGGACATGAAGAACAGGAACAGGGATAGTCTAACAGAACAGGGACAAAAACAAAAAAGTAATGAATAGGGAAAGGCTATCAGAACAGGGACAAACAAAAAACAGCGTATGGGAGGGTCTCGCTGGCATAGGCAGGACCCCCAAACAAGGACTCCAGGAGTTGGAGGGGCAGCCAGAGCCCCCCAGCTGGGCAGCACTCAGTGCCTGCCTCTCCCAGGGACGGGGTTACAAAGTTTGTTAAAGATGGAATTAGTATGCCTGGCAGTTTCTCTCTGTGTTTTAGTTTGTGTTGATCCTGCCTTCTTAATTTGTGTTAATTGTGCTTTCTTATGTTAATAAAGAAGGGGAAGATGTGGGAGTGTGGCCATGGGGGTCGACAAGTCCCATGGTTGGTGGTAACATCAGACTCTTAATGATGAGACCATCAGGAAAGTAAAGAGTTGAGAGAGAACAAAGAAGGGTGATTCAGGAGACACCTTAAACAGGGACATGAAGAACAGGAACAGGGACAGGCTAACAGAGCAGGGAGAAACAAAAAAGAGCATATGGGAGGGTCCCACTGGCATATGCTGGACCCACAAAGAAGGACTCCAGGAGTTGGAGGGGCAGCCAGAGCCCCCCGGCTGGGCAGCACTCAGTGCCTGCCTCTCCCAGGGATGGTTTTACAAAGATTGTTAAAGATAGACTTAGTATGCCTGGCAGTTTTTCTCTGTGTTTTAGTTTGTGTTGATCCTGCCTTCTTAATACGTGTTAATCGCGCTTTCTTAAGTTAATGAAGAAGGGGAAGATGTGGGAGTGTGGCCATGGGGGTCGACAAGCCCCATGGTTGGTAATAATATCCGACTCTTAAGGATGAGACCATCAGGAATTTAAAGAGTTGAGAGGGAACAAAGAAGGGTGATTCAGGAGACACCTTAAACAGGGACATGAAGAACAGGAACAGGGACAGGCTAACAGAGCAGGGAGAAACAAAAAACAGCATATGGGAGGGTCCCACTGGCATATGCTGGACCCAAAAACAAGGACTCCAGGAGTTGGAGGGGCAGCCAGAGCCCCCCGGCTGGGCAGCACTCAGTGCCTGCCTCTCCCAGGGATGGTTTTACAAAGATTGTTAAAGATAGACTTAGTATGCCTGGCAGTTTTTCTCTGTGTTTTAGTTTGTGTTGATCATGCCTTCTTAATTTGTGTTAATCGCACTTTCTTAAGTTAATGAAGAAGGGGAAGATGTGGGAGTGTGGCCATGGGGGTCGGCAAGCCCCATGGTTGGTGATAACATCCGACTCTTAAGGATGAGACCATCAGGAATTTAAAGAGCTGAGAGGGAACAAAGAAGGGTGATTCAGGAGACACCTTCTTGTCTGGGGTGGCTTGTTCTCCAGCCATTAAAGCATGGAAGTTGCTGGGTGTTTGCTGTTGCCGGGCAAAGTTGTTGACCAATGACTAGTTAGTGGAAAGGTACTGCTGTGAGGCGGAAATTATAGGAAGGGAGCCTTTCCTGAATAAGGGATAGAATGAAGTTGTGCCCTCACTCTGAGAGATGAACTTATGCCCTCAGTAAGAGAGAGTTCAAGTTATGTCATCAATAAAGAGGTAGCAGTTACAGATCCTGAAAGAACCCCGTTGTCCGTGCGGTCTTTACGCCACAAATCGCCCCCCAACAGGGACATGAAAACGAACAGGGACGAGAAAAAAACAAACAGGGACATGAAGAACAGGAACAGGGACAGGCTAACAGCACAGGGACAAAAACAAAAAAGGAATGAATAGGGACAGGCAAACAGAACAGGGACGAACAAAAAGAGCTTATGGGAGGGTCACGCTGGCTTACGCAGGACCCACAAAGAAGGACTCCAGGAGTTGGAGGGGCAGCCAGAGCCCCCCGGCTGGGCAGCACTCAGTGCCTGCCACTCCCAGGGATGGGGTTGCAAAGTTTGTTAAAGATGGAATTAGTATGCCTGGCAGCTTTTCTCTGTGTTTTAGTTTGTGTTGATCCTGCCTTCTTAATACCTGTTAATCGAGCTCTTTTATGTTAATAAAGAAGGGGGAGATGTGGGAGCATGGCCATGGGGGTCGGCAAGTCCCATGGTTGGTGATAACATCCGACTCTTAATGATGAGACCATCAGGAAAGTAAAGCCTTGAGAGGGAACAAAGAAGGGTGATTCAGGAGACACCTTAAACAGGGACATGAAGAACAGGAACAGGGATAGTCTAACAGAACAGGGACAAAAACAAAAAAGGAATGAATAGGGACAGGCTATCAGAACAGGGACAAACAAAAAACAGCGTATGGGAGGGTCTCGCTGGCATAGGCAGGATCCACAAACAAGGACTCCAGGAGTTGGAGGGGCAGCCAGAGCCCCCCGGCTGGGCAGCACTCAGTGCCTGCCTCTCCCAGGGATGGGGTTACAAAGTTTGTTAAAGATGGAATTAGTATGCCTGGCAGTTTTTCTCTGTATTTTAGTTTGTGTTAATAGTGCTTTCTTAATTTGTGTTACTCCTCCTTTCTTAATTTCTGTTAATCGCGCCTTCTTAATTTGTGTTAAACCTGCTTTCTTAATTTGTGTTAATCAATCTCTTTTATGTTAATAAAGAAGGGGGAGATGTGGGAGCATGACCATGGGGGTGGACAAGTCCCATGGTTGGTGATAACATCCGACTATTAAAGTAGAGACATTCAGGAAAGTAAAGAGTTGAAAGGGAACAAAGAAGGGTGATTCAGGAGACACCTTAAGCAGGGACATGAAGAACAGGAACAGGGATAGTCTAACAGAACAGGGACGAAAACAAAAAAAGGAATGAATAGGGACAGGCTATCAGAACAGGGACAAACAAAAAACAGCGTATGGGAGGGTCTCGCTGGCATAGGCAGGACCCCCAAACAAGGACTCCAGGAGTTGGAGGGGCAGCCAGAGCCCCCCGGCTGGGCAGCACTCAGTGCCTGCCTCTCCCAGGGATGGTTTTACAAAGATTGTTAAAGATAGACTTAGTATGCCTGGCAGTTTTTCTCTGTGTTTTAGTTTGTGTTGATCCTGCCTTCTTAATATGTGTTAATCGCGCTTTCTTATGTTAATAAAGAAGGGGGAGATGTGGGAGTGTGGCAATGGGGGTCCACAAGCCCCATGGTTGGTGATAACATCCGACTCTTAAGGATGAGACCATCAGGAATTTAAAGAGTTGAGAGGGAACAAAGAAGGGTGATTCAGGTGACACCTTGTTGTCTGGGGTGGCTTGTTCTCCAGCCATTAAAGCATGGAAGTTGCTGGGTGTTTGCTGTTGCCGGGCAACGTTGTTGACCAATGACTAGTTAGTGGAAAGGTACTGCTGTGAGGCGGAAGTTATAGAAAGGGAGCCTTTCCTGAATAAGGGACAGAATGAAGTTGTGCCCTCACTCTGAGAGATGAAGTTATGACTTCAGTAAGAGAGAGTTCAAGTTATGCCATCAATAAAGAGGTAGCAGTTACAGATCCTGAAAGAACCCCGTTGTCCGTGCGGTCTTTACGCCACAAATCGCCCCCCAAAAGGGACATGAAAACGAACAGGGACAAGAAGAAAACAAACAGGGACATGAAGAACAGGAACAGGGACAGGCTAACAGCACAGGGACAAAAACAAAAAAGGAATGAATAGGGACAGGCTAACAGAACAGGGACGAACAAAAAGAGCTTATGGGAGGGTCACGCTGGCTTACGCAGGACCCACAAACAAGGACTCCAGGAGTTGGAGGGGCAGCCAGAGCCCCCCGGCTGGGCAGCACTCAGTGCCTGCCACTCCCAGGGATGGGGTTGCAAAGTTTGTTAAAGATGGAATTAGTATGCCTGGCAGTTTTTCTCTGTGTTTTAGTTTGTGTTAATAGTGCTTTCTTAATTTGTGTTACTCTTGCTTTCTTAATTTCTGTTAATCGCGCCTTCTTAATTTGTGTTAAACCTGCTTTCTTAATTTGTGTTAATCGCGCTTTCTTAAGTTAATAAAGAAGGGGGAGATGTGGGAGTGTGGCCATGGGGGTCGACAAGCCCCATGGTTGGTGATAACATCAGACTCTTAAGGATGAGACCATCAGGAAAGGAAAGAGTTGAGAGGGAACAAAGAAGGGTGATTCAGGAGACACCTTAAACAGGGACATGAAGAACAGGAACAGGGATAGTCTAACAGAAGAGGGACAAAAACAAAAAAGTAATGAATAGGGAAAGGCTATCAGAACAGGGACAAACAAAAAACAGCGTATGGGAGGGTCTCGCTGGCATAGGCAGGACCCCCAAACAAGGACTCCAGGAGTTGGAGGGGCAGCCAGAGCCCCCCAGCTGGGCAGCACTCAGTGCCTGCCTCTCCCAGGGATGGGGTTACAAAGTTTGTTAAAGATGGAATTAGTATGCCTGGCAGTTTCTCTCTGTGTTTTAGTTTGTGTTGATCCTGCCTTCTTAATTTGTGTTAATTGTGCTTTCTTATGTTAATAAAGAAGGGGAAGATGTGGGAGTGTGGCCATGGGGGTCGACAAGTCCCATGGTTGGTGGTAACATCAGACTCTTAATGATGAGACCATCAGGAAAGTAAAGAGTTGAGAGAGAACAAAGAAGGGTGATTCAGGAGACACCTTAAACAGGGACATGAAGAACAGGAACAGGGACAGGCTAACAGAGCAGGGAGAAACAAAAAAGAGCATATGGGAGGGTCCCACTGGCATATGCTGGACCCACAAAGAAGGACTCCAGGAGTTGGAGGGGCAGCCAGAGCCCCCCGGCTGGGCAGCACTCAGTGCCTGCCTCTCCCAGGGATGGTTTTACAAAGATTGTTAAAGATAGACTTAGTATGCCTGGCAGTTTTTCTCTGTGTTTTAGTTTGTGTTGATCCTGCCTTCTTAATATGTGTTAATCGCGCTTTCTTATGTTAATAAAGAAGGGGGAGATGTGGGAGTGTGGCAATGGGGGTCCACAAGCCCCATGGTTGGTGATAACATCCGACTCTTAAGGATGAGACCATCAGGAATTTAAAGAGTTGAGAGGGAACAAAGAAGGGTGATTCAGGAGACACCTTAAACAGGGACATGAAGAACAGGAACAGGGACAGGCTAACAGAGCAGGGAGAAACAAAAAACAGCATATGGGAGGGTCCCACTGGCATATGCTGGACCCAAAAACAAGGACTCCAGGAGTTGGAGGGGCAGCCAGAGCCCCCCGGCTGGGCAGCACTCAGTGCCTGCCTCTCCCAGGGATGGTTTTACAAAGATTGTTAAAGATAGACTTAGTATGCCTGGCAGTTTTTCTCTGTGTTTTAGTTTGTGTTGATCATGCCTTCTTAATTTGTGTTAATCGCACTTTCTTAAGTTAATGAAGAAGGGGAAGATGTGGGAGTGTGGCCATGGGGGTCGGCAAGCCCCATGGTTGGTGATAACATCCGACTCTTAAGGATGAGACCATCAGGAATTTAAAGAGCTGAGAGGGAACAAAGAAGGGTGATTCAGGAGACACCTTCTTGTCTGGGGTGGCTTGTTCTCCAGCCATTAAAGCATGGAAGTTGCTGGGTGTTTGCTGTTGCCGGGCAAAGTTGTTGACCAATGACTAGTTAGTGGAAAGGTACTGCTGTGAGGCGGAAATTATAGGAAGGGAGTCTTTCCTGAATAAGGGATAGAATGAAGTTGTGCCCTCACTCTGAGAGATGAACTTATGCCCTCAGTAAGAGAGAGTTCAAGTTATGTCATCAATAAAGAGGTAGCAGTTACAGATCCTGAAAGAACCCCGTTGTCCGTGCGGTCTTTACGCCACAAATCGCCCCCCAACAGGGACATGAAAACGAACAGGGACGAGAAAAAAACAAACAGGGACATGAAGAACAGGAACAGGGACAGGCTAACAGCACAGGGACAAAAACAAAAAAGGAATGAATAGGGACAGGCAAACAGAACAGGGACGAACAAAAAGAGCTTATGGGAGGGTCACGCTGGCTTACGCAGGACCCACAAAGAAGGACTCCAGGAGTTGGAGGGGCAGCCAGAGCCCCCCGGCTGGGCAGCACTCAGTGCCTGCCACTCCCAGGGATGGGGTTGCAAAGTTTGTTAAAGATGGAATTAGTATGCCTGGCAGCTTTTCTCTGTGTTTTAGTTTGTGTTGATCCTGCCTTCTTAATACCTGTTAATCGAGCTCTTTTATGTTAATAAAGAAGGGGGAGATGTGGGAGCATGGCCATGGGGGTCGGCAAGTCCCATGGTTGGTGATAACATCCGACTCTTAATGATGAGACCATCAGGAAAGTAAAGCCTTGAGAGGGAACAAAGAAGGGTGATTCAGGAGACACCTTAAACAGGGACATGAAGAACAGGAACAGGGATAGTCTAACAGAACAGGGACAAAAACAAAAAAGGAATGAATAGGGACAGGCTATCAGAACAGGGACAAACAAAAAACAGCGTATGGGAGGGTCTCGCTGGCATAGGCAGGATCCACAAACAAGGACTCCAGGAGTTGGAGGGGCAGCCAGAGCCCCCCGGCTGGGCAGCACTCAGTGCCTGCCTCTCCCAGGGATGGGGTTACAAAGTTTGTTAAAGATGGAATTAGTATGCCTGGCAGTTTTTCTCTGTATTTTAGTTTGTGTTAATAGTGCTTTCTTAATTTGTGTTACTCCTCCTTTCTTAATTTCTGTTAATCGCGCCTTCTTAATTTGTGTTAAACCTGCTTTCTTAATTTGTGTTAATCAATCTCTTTTATGTTAATAAAGAAGGGGGAGATGTGGGAGCATGACCATGGGGGTGGACAAGTCCCATGGTTGGTGATAACATCCGACTATTAAAGTAGAGACATTCAGGAAAGTAAAGAGTTGAAAGGGAACAAAGAAGGGTGATTCAGGAGACACCTTAAGCAGGGACATGAAGAACAGGAACAGGGATAGTCTAACAGAACAGGGACGAAAACAAAAAAAGGAATGAATAGGGACAGGCTATCAGAACAGGGACAAACAAAAAACAGCGTATGGGAGGGTCTCGCTGGCATAGGCAGGACCCCCAAACAAGGACTCCAGGAGTTGGAGGGGCAGCCAGAGCCCCCCGGCTGGGCAGCACTCAGTGCCTGCCTCTCCCAGGGATGGTTTTACAAAGATTGTTAAAGATAGACTTAGTATGCCTGGCAGTTTTTCTCTGTGTTTTAGTTTGTGTTGATCCTGCCTTCTTAATATGTGTTAATCGCGCTTTCTTATGTTAATAAAGAAGGGGGAGATGTGGGAGTGTGGCAATGGGGGTCCACAAGCCCCATGGTTGGTGATAACATCCGACTCTTAAGGATGAGACCATCAGGAATTTAAAGAGTTGAGAGGGAACAAAGAAGGGTGATTCAGGTGACACCTTGTTGTCTGGGGTGGCTTGTTCTCCAGCCATTAAAGCATGGAAGTTGCTGGGTGTTTGCTGTTGCCGGGCAACGTTGTTGACCAATGACTAGTTAGTGGAAAGGTACTGCTGTGAGGCGGAAGTTATAGAAAGGGAGCCTTTCCTGAATAAGGGACAGAATGAAGTTGTGCCCTCACTCTGAGAGATGAAGTTATGACTTCAGTAAGAGAGAGTTCAAGTTATGCCATCAATAAAGAGGTAGCAGTTACAGATCCTGAAAGAACCCCGTTGTCCGTGCGGTCTTTACGCCACAAATCGCCCCCCAAAAGGGACATGAAAACGAACAGGGACAAGAAGAAAACAAACAGGGACATGAAGAACAGGAACAGGGACAGGCTAACAGCACAGGGACAAAAACAAAAAAGGAATGAATAGGGACAGGCTAACAGAACAGGGACGAACAAAAAGAGCTTATGGGAGGGTCACGCTGGCTTACGCAGGACCCACAAACAAGGACTCCAGGAGTTGGAGGGGCAGCCAGAGCCCCCCGGCTGGGCAGCACTCAGTGCCTGCCACTCCCAGGGATGGGGTTGCAAAGTTTGTTAAAGATGGAATTAGTATGCCTGGCAGTTTTTCTCTGTGTTTTAGTTTGTGTTAATAGTGCTTTCTTAATTTGTGTTACTCTTGCTTTCTTAATTTCTGTTAATCGCGCCTTCTTAATTTGTGTTAAACCTGCTTTCTTAATTTGTGTTAATCGCGCTTTCTTAAGTTAATAAAGAAGGGGGAGATGTGGGAGTGTGGCCATGGGGGTCGACAAGCCCCATGGTTGGTGATAACATCAGACTCTTAAGGATGAGACCATCAGGAAAGGAAAGAGTTGAGAGGGAACAAAGAAGGGTGATTCAGGAGACACCTTAAACAGGGACATGAAGAACAGGAACAGGGATAGTCTAACAGAAGAGGGACAAAAACAAAAAAGTAATGAATAGGGAAAGGCTATCAGAACAGGGACAAACAAAAAACAGCGTATGGGAGGGTCTCGCTGGCATAGGCAGGACCCCCAAACAAGGACTCCAGGAGTTGGAGGGGCAGCCAGAGCCCCCCAGCTGGGCAGCACTCAGTGCCTGCCTCTCCCAGGGACGGGGTTACAAAGTTTGTTAAAGATGGAATTAGTATGCCTGGCAGTTTCTCTCTGTGTTTTAGTTTGTGTTGATCCTGCCTTCTTAATTTGTGTTAATTGTGCTTTCTTATGTTAATAAAGAAGGGGAAGATGTGGGAGTGTGGCCATGGGGGTCGACAAGTCCCATGGTTGGTGGTAACATCAGACTCTTAATGATGAGACCATCAGGAAAGTAAAGAGTTGAGAGAGAACAAAGAAGGGTGATTCAGGAGACACCTTAAACAGGGACATGAAGAACAGGAACAGGGACAGGCTAACAGAGCAGGGAGAAACAAAAAAGAGCATATGGGAGGGTCCCACTGGCATATGCTGGACCCACAAAGAAGGACTCCAGGAGTTGGAGGGGCAGCCAGAGCCCCCCGGCTGGGCAGCACTCAGTGCCTGCCTCTCCCAGGGATGGTTTTACAAAGATTGTTAAAGATAGACTTAGTATGCCTGGCAGTTTTTCTCTGTGTTTTAGTTTGTGTTGATCCTGCCTTCTTAATACGTGTTAATCGCGCTTTCTTAAGTTAATGAAGAAGGGGAAGATGTGGGAGTGTGGCCATGGGGGTCGACAAGCCCCATGGTTGGTAATAATATCCGACTCTTAAGGATGAGACCATCAGGAATTTAAAGAGTTGAGAGGGAACAAAGAAGGGTGATTCAGGAGACACCTTAAACAGGGACATGAAGAACAGGAACAGGGACAGGCTAACAGAGCAGGGAGAAACAAAAAACAGCATATGGGAGGGTCCCACTGGCATATGCTGGACCCAAAAACAAGGACTCCAGGAGTTGGAGGGGCAGCCAGAGCCCCCCGGCTGGGCAGCACTCAGTGCCTGCCTCTCCCAGGGATGGTTTTACAAAGATTGTTAAAGATAGACTTAGTATGCCTGGCAGTTTTTCTCTGTGTTTTAGTTTGTTTTGATCCTGCCTTCTTAATTTGTGTTAATTGCGCTTTCTTAAGTTAATAAAGAAGGGGAAGATGTGGGAGTGTGGCCATGGGGGTAGACAAGCCCCATGGTTGGTGATAACATCGGACTCTTAAGGATGAGACCATCAGGAATTTAAAGAGTTGAGAGGGAACAAAGAAGGGTGATTCAGGTGACACCTTCTTGTCTGGGGTGGCTAGTTCTCCAGCCATTAATGCATGGAAGTGGCTGGGTGTTTGCTGTTGCCGGGCAAAGTTGTTGACCAGTGACTAGTTAGTGGAAAGGTACTGCTGTGAGGCGGAAGTTATAGGAAGGGAGCCTTTCCTGAATAAGGGATAGAATGAAGTTGTGCCCTCACTCTGAGAGATGAAGTTATGCCCTCAGTAAGAGAGAGTTCAAGTTATGTCATCAATAAAGAGGTAGCAGTTACAGATCCTGAAAGAACCCCGTTGTCCGTGCGGTCTTTACGCCACAAATCGCCCCCCAACAGGGACAAGAAAACGAACAGGGACGAGAAGAAAACAAACAGGGACATGAAGAACAGGAACAGGGACAGGCTAACAGAACAGGGACAAAAACAAAAAAGGAATGAATAGGGACAGGCAAACGGAACAGGAAAAAGAAAAAAAAAGGAATGAATAGGTATAGGCTAACAGAACAGGGACGAACAAAAAGAGCTTATGGGAGGGTCACGCTGGCTTACGCAGGACCCACAAACAAGGACTCCAGGAGTTGGAGGGGCAGCCAGAGCCCCCCGGCTGGGCAGCACTCAGTGCCTGCCTCTCCCAGGGATGGGGTTGCAAAGTTTGTTAAAGATAGTCTTAGTATGCCTGGCAGTTTTTCTCTGTGTTTTAGTTTGTGTTGATCCTGCCTTCTTAATTTGTGTTAATTGCGCTTTCTTATGTTAATAAAGAAGGAGGACATGTGGGAGTGTGGCCATGGGGGTCGACAAGCCCCATGGTTGGTGATCACATCCGACTCTTAAAGACGAGGCCATGAGGAAAGTAAAGCCTTGAGAGGGAACAAAGAAGGGTGATTCAGGAGACACCTTAAATAGGGACATGAAGAACAGGAACAGGGATAGTCTAACAGAACAGGGACAAAACCAAAAAAGGAATGAATAGGGACAGGCTATCAGAACAGGGACAAACAAAAAACAGCGTATGGGAGGGTCTCGCTGGCATAGGCAGGACCCACAAAAAAGGACTCCAGGAGTTGGAGGGGCAGCCAGAGCCCCCCGGCTGGGAAGCACTCAGTGCCTGCCTCTCCCAGGGATGGGGTTACAAAGTTTGTAAAAGATGGAATTAGTATGCCTGGCAGTTTTTCTCTGTGTTTTAGTTTGTGTTGATCCTGCCTTCTTAATTTGTGTTAATCGTGCTTTCTTAATTTCTGTTAATCGCGCCTTCATAATTTGTGTTAAACCTGCTTTCTTAATTTGTGTTAATCGAGCTCTTTTATGTTAATAAAGAAGGGGGACTTGTGGGAGCATGGCCATGGGGGTCGACAAGTCCCATGGTTGGTGATAACATCTGACTCTTAAAGATGAGGGCATCAGGAAAGTAAAGCCTTGAGAGGGAACAAAGAAGGGTGATTCAGGAGACACCTTAAACAGGGACATGAAGAACAGGAACAGGGACAGGCTAACAGAGCAGGGAGAAACAAAAAACAGCATATGGGAGGGTCCCACTGGCGTATGCTGGACCCACAAACAAGGACTCCAGGAGTTGGAGGGGCAGCCAGAGCCCCCCGGCTGGGCAGCACTCAGTGCCTGCCTCTCCCAGGGATGGTTTTACAAAGATTGTTAAAGATAGACTTAGTATGCCTGGCAGTTTTTCTCTGTGTTTTAGTTTGTGTTGATCCTGCCTTCTTAATTTGTGTTAATCGCGCTTTCTTATGTTAATAAAGAAGGGGAAGATGTGGGAGTGTGGCCATGGGGGTCGACAAGCCCCATGGTTGGTGATAACATCCGACTATTAAAGTAGAGACCATCAGGAAAGTAAAGAGTTGAGAGGGAACAAAGAAGGGTGATTCAGGAGACACCATAAACAGGGACATGAAGAACAGGAACAGGGATAGTCTAACAGAACAGGGAGGAAAACAAAAAAGGAATGAATAGGGACAGGCTATCAGAACAGGGACAAACAAAAAAAAGCGTATGGGAGGGTCTCGCTGGCATAGGCAGGACCCACAAACAAGGACTCCAGGAGTTGGAGGGGCAGCCAGAGCTCCCCGGCTGGGCAGCACTCAGTGCCTGCCTCTCCCAGGGATGGGGTTACAAAGTTTGTTAAAGATGGAATTATTATGCCTGGCAGTTTTTCTCTGTATTTTAGTTTGTGTTTATAGTGCTATCTTAATTTGTGTTACTCTTGCTTTCTTAATTTCTGTTAATCGCGCCTTCATAATTTGTGTTAAACATGCTTTCTTAATTTGTGTTAATCGAGCTCTTTTATGTTAATAAAGAAGGGGGAGTTGTAGGAGTGTGGCCATGGGGTGGACAAGCCCCATGGTTGGTGATAACATCCGACTATTAAAGTAGAGACCATCAGGAAAGTAAAGAGTTGAGAGGGAACAAAGAAGGGTGATTCAGGAGACACCATAAACAGGGACATGAAGAACAGGAACAGGGACAGCCTAACAGAACAGGGGCAAAAGAAAAAAGGAATGAATAGGGACATGCTATCAGAACAGCGACAAACAAAAAATAGCGTATGGGAGGGTCTCGCTGACATAGGCAGGACCCACAAACAAGGACTCCAGGAGTTGGAGGGGCAGCCAGAGCCCCCCGGCTGGGCAGCACTCAGTGCCTGCCTCTCCCAGGGACAGTTTTACAAAGATTGTTAAAGATAGACTTAGTATGCCTGGCAGTTTTTCTCTGTTTTTTAGTTTGTGTTGATCCTGCCTTCTTAATTTGTGTTAATCGCGCTTTCTTATGTTAATAAAAAAGGAGGAGATGTGGGAGTGTGGCCATGGGGGTCGTCAAGCCCCATGGTTGGTAATAACTTAGGACTCTTAAGGATGAGACCATCAGGAATTTAAAGAGCTGGGAGGGAACAAAGAAGGGTGATTCAGGTGACACCTTGTTGTCTGGGGTGGCTTGTTCTCCAGCCATTAAAGCATGGAAGTTGCTGGGTGTTTGGTGTTGTCGGGCAAAGTTGTTGACCAATGACTAGTTAGTGGAAAGTTACTGCTGTGAGGAGGAAGTTATAGGAAGGGAGCCTTTCCTGAATAAGGGATAGAATGAAGTTGTGCCCTCACTCTGAGAGATGAAGTTATGCCTTCAGTAAGAGAGAGTTCAAGATATGTCATCAATAAAGAGGTAGCAGTTACAGATCCTGAAAGAACCCCGTTGTCTGTGCAGTCTTTACGCCACAAATCGCCCCCCAACAGGGACATGAAAACGAACAGGGACGAGAAGAAAACAAACAGGGGAATGAAGAACAGGAACAGAGAGAGGCAAACAGAACAAGGACAAAAACAAAAAAGGAATGAATAGGGACAGGCAAACGGAACAGGGACAAAAACAGAAAAGGAATGAATAGGTACAGGCTAACAGAACAGGGACGAACAAAAAGAGGGTAAGGGAGGGTCACGCTGGCTTACGCAGGACCCCCAAACAAGGACTCCAGGAGTTGGAGGGGCAGCCAGAGCCCCCCAGCTGGGCAGCACTCAGTGCCTGCCTCTCCCAGGGATGGGGTTACAAAGTTTGTAAAAGATGGAATTAGTATGCCTGGCAGTTTTTCTCTGTGTTTTAGTTTGTGTTGATCCTGCCTTCTTAATATGTGTTAATCGCGCTTTCTTATGTTAATAAAGAAGGGGGAGATGTAGGAGTGTGGCCATGGGGGTCGACAAGCCCCATGGTTGGTGATAACATCAGACTCTTAATGATGAGACCATCAGGAAAGTAAAGCCTTGAGAGGGAACAAAGAAGGGTGATTCAGGAGACACCTTAAACAGGGACATGAAGAACAGGAACAGGGATAGTCTAACAGAACAGGGAGAAAAACAAAAAAGGAATGAATAGGGACAGGCTATCAGAACAGGGACAAACAAAAAATAGCCTACGGGAGGGTCTCGCTGGCATAGGCAGGACCCCCAAACAAGGACTCCAGGAGTTGGAGGGGCAGCCAGAGCCCCCCGGCTGGGCAGCACTCAGTGCCTGCCTCTCCCAGGGATGGGGTTACAAAGATTGTTAAAGATGGAATTAGTATGCCTGGCAGTTTTTCTCTGTGTTTTAGTTTGTGTTGATCCTGCCTTCTTAATTTGTGTTAATCGCACTTTCTTAAGTTAATGAAGAAGGGGAAGATGTGGGAGTGTGGCCATGGGGGTCGGCAAGCCCCATGGTTGGTGATAACATCCGACTCTTAAGGATGAGACCATCAGGAATTTAAAGAGTTGAGAGGGAACAAAGAAGGGTGATTCAGGTGACACCTTCTTGTCTGGGGTGGCTTGTTCTCCAGCCATTAAAGCATGGAAGTTGCTGGGTGTTTGCTGTTGCCGGGCAAAGTTGTTGACCAATGACTAGTTAGTGGAAAGGTACTGCTGTGAGGCGGAAATTATAGGAAGGGAGCCTTTCCTGAATAAGGGATAGAATGAAGTTGTGCCCTCACTCTGAGAGATGAAGTTATGCCCTCAGTAAGAGAGAGTTCAAGTTATGTCATCAATAAAGAGGTAGCAGTTACAGATCCTGAAAGAACCCCGTTGTCCGTGCGGTCTTTACGCCACAAATCGCCCCCCAAAAGGGACATGAAAACGAACAGGGACAAGAAGAAAACAAACAGGGACATGAAGAACAGGAACAGGGACAGGCTAACAGCACAGGGACAAAAACAAAAAAGGAATGAATAGGGACAGGCTAACAGAACAGGGACGAACAAAAAGAGCTTATGGGAGGGTCACGCTGGCTTACGCAGGACCCACAAACAAGGACTCCAGGAGTTGGAGGGGCAGCCAGAGCCCCCCGGCTGGGCAGCACTCAGTGCCTGCCACTCCCAGGGATGGGGTTGCAAAGTTTGTTAAAGATGGAATTAGTATGCCTGGCAGCTTTTCTCTGTGTTTTAGTTTGTGTTGATCCTGCCTTCTTAATTTGTGTTAATCGAGCTCTTTTATGTTAATAAAGAAGGGGGAGATGTGGGAGCATGGCCATGGGGGTCGGCAAGTCCCATGGTTGGTGATAACATCCAACTCTTAAAGATGAGGCCATCAGGAAAGTAAAGAGTTGAGAGGGAACAAAGAAGGGTGATTCAGGAGACACCTTAAACAGGGACATGAAGAACAAGAACAGGGATAGTCTAACAGAACAGGGAGGAAAACAAAAAAGGAATTAATAGGGACAGGCTATCAGAACAGGGACAAACAAAAAACAGCGTGTGGGAGGGTCTCGCTGGCATAGGCAGGACCCCCAAACAAGGACTCCAGGAGTTGGAGGGGCAGCCAGAGCCCCCCAGCTGGGCAGCACTCAGTGCCTGCCGCTCCCAGGGATGGGGTTACAAAGTTTGTAAAAGATGGAATTAGTATGCCTGGCAGTTTTTCTCTGTGTTTTAGTTTGTGTTAATAGTGCTTTCTTAATTTGTGTTACTCTTGCTTTCTTAATTTCTGTTAATCGCGCCTTCTTAATTTGTGTTAAACCTGCTTTCTTAATTTGTGTTAATCGCACTTTCTTAAGTTAATAAAGAAGGGGGAGATGTGGGAGTGTGGCCATGGGGGTCGACACGCCCCATGGTTGGTGATAACATCAGACTCTTAAGGATGAGACCATCAGGAAAGGAAAGCCTTGAGAGGGAACAAAGAAGGGTGATTCAGGAGACACCTTAAACAGGGACATGAAGAACAGGAACAGGGATAGTCTAACAGAACAGGGACAAAAACAAAAAAGTAATGAATAGGGACAGGCTATCAGAACAGGGACAAACAAAAAACAGCGTATGGGAGGGTCTCGCTGGCATAGGCAGGACCCCCAAACAAGGACTCCAGGAGTTGGAGGGGCAGCCAGAGCCCCCCAGCTGGGCAGCACTCAGTGCCTGCCTCTCCCAGGGACGGGGTTACAAAGTTTGTTAAAGATGGAATTAGTATGCCTGGCAGTTTCTCTCTGTGTTTTAGTTTGTGTTGATCCTGCCTTCTTAATTTGTGTTAATCGCGCTTTCTTATGTTAATAAAGAAGGGGAAGATGTGGGAGTGTGGCCATGGGGGTCGACAAGTCCCATGGTTGGTGGTAACATCAGACTCTTAATGATGAGACCATCAGGAAAGTAAAGAGTTGAGAGAGAACAAAGAAGGGTGATTCAGGAGACACCTTAAAAAGGGACATGAAGAACAGGAACAGGGACAGGCTAACAGAGCAGGGAGAAACACAAAACAGCATATGGGAGGGTCCCACTGGCATATGCTGGACCCAAAAACAAGGACTCCAGGAGTTGGAGGGGCAGCCATAGCCCCCCGGCTGGGCAGCACTCAGTGCCTGCCTCTCCCAGGGATGGGGTTACAAAGTTTGTTAAAGATGGAATTAGTATGCCTGGCAGTTTTTCTCTGTATTTTAGTTTGTGTTAATAGTGCTTTCTTAATTTGTGTTACTCTTGCTTTCTTAATTTCTGTTAATCGCGCCTTCATAATTTGTGTTAAACCTGCTTTCTTAATTTGTGTTAATCGACCTCTTTTATGTTAATAAAGAAGGGGGAGTTGTGGGAGCATTGCCATGGGGGTCGACAAGTCCCATGGTTGGTGATAACATCCGACTCTTAAAGATGAGGCCATCAGGAAAGTAAAGAGTTGAGAGGGAACAAAGAAGGGTGATTCAGGAGACACCTTAAACAGGGACATGAAGAACGGAACAGGGACAGGCTAACAGAGCAGGGAGAAACAAAAAACAGCATATGGGAGGGTCCCACTGGCATATGCTGGACCCAAAAACAAGGACTCCAGGAGTTGGAGGGGCAGCCAGAGCCCCCCGGCTGGGCAGCACTCAGTGCCTGCCTCTCCCAGGGATGGTTTTACAAAGATTGTTAAAGATAGACTTAGTATGCCTGGCAGTTTTTCTCTGTGTTTTAGTTTGTTTTGATCCTGCCTTCTTAATTTGTGTTAATTGCGCTTTCTTATGTTAATAAAGAAGGGGAAGATGTGGGAGTGTGGCCATGGGGGTAGACAAGCCCCATGGTTGGTGATAACATAGGACTCTTAAGGATGAGACCATCAGGAATTTAAAGAGTTGAGAGGGAACAAAGAAGGGTGATTCAGGTGACACCTTCTTGTCTGGGGTGGCTAGTTCTCCAGCCATTAATGCATGGAAGTGGCTGGGTGTTTGCTGTTGCCGGGCAAAGTTGTTGACCAATGACTAGTTAGTGGAAAGGTACTGCTGTGAGGCGGAAGTTATAGGAAGGGAGCCTTTCCTGAATAAGGGATAGAATGAAGTTGTGCCCTCACTCTGAGAGATGAAGTTATGCCCTCAGTAAGAGAGAGTTCAAGTTATGTCATCAATAAAGAGGTAGCAGTTACAGATCCTGAAAGAACCCCGTTGTCCGTGCGGTCTTTACGCCACAAATCGCCCCCCAACAGGGACAAGAAAACGAACAGGGACGAGAAGAAAACAAACAGGGACATGAAGAACAGGAACAGGGACAGGCTAACAGAACAGGGACAAAAACAAAAAAGGAATGAATAGGGACAGGCAAACGGAACAGGAAAAAGAAAAAAAAAGGAATGAATAGGTACAGGCTAACAGAACAGGGACGAACAAAAAGAGCTTATGGGAGGGTCACGCTGGCTTACGCAGGACCCACAAACAAGGACTCCAGCAGGTGGAGGGGCAGCCAGAGCCCCCCGGCTGGGCAGCACTCAGTGCCTGCCTCTCCCAGGGATGGTTTTACAAAGATTGTTAAAGATAGTCTTAGTATGCCTGGCAGTTTTTCTCTGTGTTTTAGTTTGTGTTGATCCTGCCTTCTTAATTTGTGTTAATTGCGCTTTCTTATGTTAATAAAGAAGGAGGACATGTGGGAGTGTGGCCATGGGGGTCGACAAGCCCCATGGTTGGTGATCACATCCGACTCTTAAAGATGAGGCCATGAGGAAAGTAAAGCCTTGAGAGGGAACAAAGAAGGGTGATTCAGGAGACACCTTAAATAGGGACATGAAGAACAGGAACAGGGATAGTCTAACAGAACAGGGACAAAACCAAAAAAGGAATGAATAGGGACAGGCTATCAGAACAGGGACAAACAAAAAACAGCGTATGGGAGGGTCTCGCTGGCATAGGCAGGACCCACAAAAAAGGACTCCAGGAGTTGGAGGGGCAGCCAGAGCCCCCCGGCTGGGAAGCACTCAGTGCCTGCCTCTCCCAGGGATGGGGTTACAAAGTTTGTAAAAGATGGAATTAGTATGCCTGGCAGTTTTTCTCTGTGTTTTAGTTTGTGTTGATCCTGCCTTCTTAATTTGTGTTAATCGTGCTTTCTTAATTTCTGTTAATCGCGCCTTCATAATTTGTGTTAAACCTGCTTTCTTAATTTGTGTTAATCGAGCTCTTTTATGTTAATAAAGAAGGGGGAGATGTGGGAGCATGGCCATGGGGGTCGGCAAGTCCCATGGTTGGTGATAACATCTGACTCTTAAAGATGAGGGCATCAGGAAAGTAAAGCCTTGAGAGGGAACAAAGAAGGGTGATTCAGGAGACACCTTAAACAGGGACATGAAGAACAGGAACAGGGACAGGCTAACAGAGCAGGGAGAAACAAAAAACAGCATATGGGAGGGTCCCACTGGCGTATGCTGGACCCACAAACAAGGACTCCAGGAGTTGGAGGGGCAGCCAGAGCCCCCCGGCTGGGCAGCACTCAGTGCCTGCCTCTCCCAGGGATGGTTTTACAAAGATTGTTAAAGATAGACTTAGTATGCCTGGCAGTTTTTCTCTGTGTTTTAGTTTGTGTTGATCCTGCCTTCTTAATTTGTGTTAATCGCGCTTTCTTATGTTAATAAAGAAGGGGAAGATGTGGGAGTGTGGCCATGGGGGTCGACAAGCCCCATGGTTGGTGATAACATCCGACTATTAAAGTAGAGACCATCAGGAAAGTAAAGAGTTGAGAGGGAACAAAGAAGGGTGATTCAGGAGACACCATAAACAGGGACATGAAGAACAGGAACAGGGATAGTCTAACAGAACAGGGAGGAAAACAAAAAAGGTATTAATAGGGACAGGCTATCAGAACAGGGACAAACAAAAAACAGCGTATGGGAGGGTCTCGCTGGCATAGGCAGGACCCCCAAACAAGGACTCCAGGAGTTGGAGGGGCAGCCAGAGCCTCCCGGCTGGGCAGCACTCAGTGCCTGCCTGTCCCAGGGATGGGGTTACAAAGTTTGTAAAAGATGGAATTAGTATGCCTGGCAGTTTTTCTCTGTGTTTTAGTTTGTGTTAATAGTGCTTTCTTAATTTGTGTTACTCTTGCTTTCTTAATTTCTGTTAATCGCGCCTTCTTAATTTGTGTTAAACCTGCTTTCTTAATTTGTGTTAATCGCGCTTTCTTAAGTTAATAAAGAAGGGGGAGATGTGGGAGTGTGGCCATGGGGGTCGACAAGCCCCATGGTTGGTGATAACATCCGACTGTTAAAGTAGAGACCACCAGGAAAGTAAAGCCTTGCGAGGGAACAAAGAAGGGTGATTCAGGAGACACCTTAAGCAGGGACATGAAGAACAGGAACAGGGACAGGCTAACAGAACAGGGACAAAACAAAAAAGGAATGAATAGGGACAGGCTATCAGAACAGGGACAAACAAAAAACAGCGTATGGGAGGGTCTCGCTGGCATAGGCAGGACCCCCAAACAAGGACTCCAGGAGTTGGAGGGGCAGCCAGAGCCCCCTGGCTGGGCAGCACTCAGTGCCTGCCTCTCCCACGGCTGGTTTTACAAAGATTGTTAAAGATAGACTTAGTATGCCTGGCAGTTTTTCTCTGTGTTTTAGTTTGTGTTGATCCTGCCTTCTTAATTTGTGTTAATTGCGCTTTCATATGTTAATAAAGAAGGGGAAGATGTGGGAGTGTGGCCATGGGGGTCGACAAGCCCCTTGGTTTTTGATAACATCGGACTCTTAAAGTAGAGACCACCAGGAAAGTAAAGCCTTGACAGGGAACAAAGAAGGGTGATTCAGGAGACACCTTAAGCAGGGACATGAAGAACAGGAACAGGGACAGGCTAACAGAACAGGGACAAAACAAAAAAGGAATGAATAGGGACATGCTATCAGAACAGGGGCAAACAAAAAACAGCGTATGGGAGGGTCTCGCTGGCATAGGCAGGACCCCCAAACAAGGACTCCAGGAGTTGGAGGGGCAGCCAGAGCCCCCCAGCTGGGAAGCACTCAGTGCCTGCCTCTCCCAGGGATGGGGTTACAAAGTTTGTTAAAGATGGAATTAGTATGCCTGGCAGTTTTTCTCTGTATTTTATTTTGTGTTAATAGTGCTTTCTTAATTTGTGTTACTCTTGCTTTCTTAATTTCTGTTAATCGCGCCTTCTTAATTTGTGTTAAACCTGCTGTCTTAATTTGTGTTAATCGAGCTCTTTTATGTTAATAAAGAAGGGGGAGTTGTGGGAGTGTGGCCATGGGGGTCGACAAGCCCCTTGGTTTGTGATAACATCGGACTCTTAAAGTAGAGACCACCAGGAAAGTAAAGCATTGACAGGGAACAAAGAAGGGTGATTCAGGAGACACCTTAAGCAGGGACATGAAGAACAGGAACATGGACAGGCTAACAGAGCAGGGAGAAACAAAAAACAGCATATGGGAGGGTCCCACTGGCATATGCTGGACCCACAAACAAGGACTCCAGGAGTTGGAGGGGCAGCCAGAGCCCCCCGGCTGGGAAGCACTCAGTGCCTGCCTCTCCCAGGGATGGTTTTACAAAGGTTGTTAAAGATAGACTTAGTATGCCTGGCAGTTTTTCTCTGTGTTTTAGTTTGTGTTGATCCTGCCTTCTTAATTTGTGTTAATTGCTCTTTCTTATGTTAATAAAGAAGGGGAAGATGTGGGAGTTTGGCCATGGGGGTCGACAAGCCCCATGGTTGGTGATAACATCGGACTCTTAAGGATGAGACCATCAGGAATTTAAAGAGTTGAGAGGGAACAAAGAAGGGTGATTCAGGTGACACCTTCTTGTCTGGGGTGGCTAGTTCTCCAGCCATTAATGCATGGAAGTGGCTGGGTGTTTGCTGTTGCCGGGCAAAGTTGTTGACCAATGACTAGTTAGTGGAAAGGTACTGCTGTGAGGCGGAAGTTATAGGAAGGGAGCCTTTCCTGAATAAGGGATAGAATGAAGTTGTGCCCTCACTCTGAGAGATGAAGTTATGCCCTCAGTAAGAGAGAGTTCAAGTTATGTCATCAATAAAGAGGTAGCAGTTACAGATCCTGAAAGAACCCCGTTGTCCGTGCGGTCTTTACGCCACAAATCGCCCCCCAAAAGGGACAAGAAAACGAACAGGGACGAGAAGAAAACAAACAGGGACATGAAGAACAGGAACAGGGACAGGCTAACAGAACATGGATAAAAACAAAAAAGGAATGAACAGGGACAGGCAAACGGAACAGGAAAAAAAAAAAAAAAGGAATGAATCGGTACAGGCTAACAGAACAGGGACGAACAAAAAGAGCTTATGGGAGGGTCACGCTGGCTTACGCAGGACCCCCAAACAAGGACTCCAGGAGTTGGAGGGGCAGCCAGAGCCCCCCGGCTGGGCAGCACTCAGTGCCTGCCTCTCCCAGGGATGGGGTTGCAAAGTTTGTTAAAGATAGTCTTAGTATGCCTGGCAGTTTTTCTCTGTGTTTTAGTTTGTGTTGATCCTGCCTTCTTAATTTGTGTTAATTGTGCTTTCTTATGTTAATAAAGAAGGAGGAGATGTGGGAGTGTGGCCATGGGGGTCGACAAGCCCCATGGTTGGTGATCACATCCGACTCTTAAAGATGAGTCCGTGAGGAAAGTAAAGCCTTGCGAGGGAACAAAGAAGGGTGATTCAGGAGACACCTTAAACAGGGACATGAAGAACAGGAACAGGGACAGGCTAACAGAGCAGGGAGAAACAAAAAAGAGCATATGGGAGGGTCCCACTGGCATATGCTGGACCCACAAACAAGGACTCCAGGAGTTGGAGGGTCAGCCAGAGCCCCCCGGCTGGGCAGTACTCAGTGCCTGCCTCTCCTTGGGATGGTTTTACAAAGGTTGTTAAAGATAGACTTAGTATGCCTGGCAGTTTTTCTCTGTGTTTTAGTTTGTGTTGATCCTGCCTTCTTAATTTGTGTTAATTGTGCTTTCTTATGTTAATAAAGAAGGGGAAGATGTGGGAGTGTGGCCATGGGGGTCGACAAGCCCCATGGTTGGTGATAACATCGGACTCTTAATGATGAGACCATCTGGAAAGTAAAGAGTTGAGAGGGAACAAAGAAGGGTGATTCAGGAGACACCATAAACAGGGACATGAAGAACAGGAACAGGGATAGTCTAACAGAACAGGGACAAAAACAAAAAAGGAATGAATAGGGACAGGCTATCAGAACAGGGACAAACAAAAAACAGCGTATGGGAGGGTCTCGCTGGCATAGGCAGGACCCACAAACAAGGACTCCAGGAGTTGGAGGGGCAGCCAGAGCTCCCCGGCTGGGCAGCACTCAGTGCCTGCCTCTCCCAGGGATGGGGTTACAAAGTTTGTTAAAGATGGAATTAGTATGCCTGGCAGTTTTTCTCTGTGTTTTAGTTTGTGTTAATAGTGCTTTCTTAATTTGTGTTACTCTTGCTTTCTTAATTTCTGTTAATCGCGCCTTCATAATTTGTGTTAAACCTGCTTTCTTAATTTGTGTTAATCGAGCTCTTTTATGTTAATAAAGAAGGGGGAGTTGTAGGAGTGTGGCCATGGGGGTCGACAAGTCCCATGGTTGGTGATAACATCTGACTCTTAAAGATGAGGCCATCAGGAAAGTAAAGAGTTGAGAGGGAACAAAGAAGTGTGATTCAGGAGACACCTTAAACAGGGACATGAAGAACAGGAACAGGCTAACAGAGCAGGGAGAAACACAAAACAGCATATGGGAGGGTCCCACTGGCATATGCTGGACCCAAAAACAAGGACTCCAGGAGTTGGAGGGGCAGCCATAGCCCCCCGGCTGGGCAGCACTCAGTGCCTGCCTCTCCCAGGGATGGGGTTACAAAGTTTGTTAAAGATGGAATTAGTATGCCTGGCAGTTTTTCTCTGTATTTTAGTTTGTGTTAATAGTGCTTTCTTAATTTGTGTTACTCTTGCTTTCTTAATTTCTGTTAATCGCGCCTTCATAATTTGTGTTAAACCTGCTTTCTTAATTTGTGTTAATCGAGCTCTTTTATGTTAATAAAGAAGGGGGAGTTGTGGGAGCATGGCCATGGGGGTCGACAAGTCCCATGGTTGGTGATAACATCCGACTCTTAAAGATGAGGCCATCAGGAAAGTAAAGAGTTGAGAGGGAACAAAGAAGGGTGATTCAGGAGACACCTTAAACAGGGACATGAAGAACAGGAACAGGGACAGGCTAACAGAGCAGGGAGAAACAAAAAAGAGCATATGGGAGGGTCCCACTGGCGTATGCTGGACCCACAAAAAAGGACTCCAGGAGTTGGAGGGGCAGCCAGAGCCCCCCGGCTGGGCAGCACTCAGTGCCTGCCTCTCCCAGGGACGGTTTTACAAAGATTGTTAAAGATAGACTTAGTATGCCTGGCAGTTTTTCTCTGTGTTTTAGTTTGTGTTGATCCTGCCTTCTTAATACGTGTTAATCGCGCTTTCTTAAGTTAATGAAGAAGGGGAAGGTGTGGGAGTGTGGCCATGGGGGTCGACAAGCCCCATGGTTGGTGATAACATCAGACTCTTAATGATGAGACCATCAGGAAAGTAAAGAGTTGAGAGGGAACAAAGAAGGGTGATTCAGGAGACACTGTAAACAGGGACATGAAGAACAGGAACAGGGATAGTCTAACAGAACAGGGAGGAAAACAAAAAAGGTATTAATAGGGACAGGCTATCAGAACAGGGACAAACAAAAAACAGCGTATGGGAGGGTCTCGCTGGCATAGGCAGGACCCACAAACAAGGACTCCAGGAGTTGGAGGGGCAGCCAGAGCCCCCCGGCTGGGCAGCACTCAGTGCCTGCCTGTCCCAGGGATGGGGTTACAAAGTTTGTAAAAGATGGAATCAGTATGCCTGGCAGTTTTTCTCTGTGTTTTAGTTTGTGTTAATAGTGCTTTCTTAATTTGTGTTACTCTTGCTTTCTTAATTTCTGTTAATCGTGCCTTCTTAATTTGTGTTAAACCTGCTTTCTTAATTTGTGTTAATCGCGCTTTCTTAAGTTAATAAAGAAGGGGGAGATGTGGGAGTGTGGCCATGGGGGTCGACAAGCCCCATGGTTGGTGATAACATCCGACTGTTAAAGTAGAGACCACCAGGAAAGTAAAGCCTTGCGAGGGAACAAAGAAGGGTGATTCAGGAGACACCTTAAGCAGGGACATGAAGAACAGGAACAGGGACAGGCTAACAGAACAGGGACAAAACAAAAAAGGAATGAATAGGGACAGGCTATCAGAACAGGGACAAACAAAAAACAGCGTATGGGAGGGTCTCGCTGGCATAGGCAGGACCCCCAAACAAGGACTCCAGGAGTTGGAGGGGCAGCCAGAGCCCCCTGGCTGGGCAGCACTCAGTGCCTGCCTCTCCCACGGCTGGTTTTACAAAGATTGTTAAAGATAGACTTAGTATGCCTGGCAGTTTTTCTCTGTGTTTTAGTTTGTGTTGATCCTGCCTTCTTAATTTGTGTTAATTGCGCTTTCATATGTTAATAAAGAAGGGGAAGATGTGGGAGTGTGGCCATGGGGGTCGACAAGCCCCTTGGTTTGTGATAACATCGAACTCTTAAAGTAGAGACCACCAGGAAAGTAAAGCCTTGACAGGGAACAAAGAAGGGTGATTCAGGAGACACCTTAAGCAGGGACATGAAGAACAGGAACAGGGACAGGCTAACAGAACAGGGACAAAACAAAAAAGGAATGAATAGGGACATGCTATCAGAACAGGGGCAAACAAAAAACAGCGTATGGGAGGGTCTCGCTGGCATAGGCAGGACCCCCAAACAAGGACTCCAGGAGTTGGAGGGGCAGCCAGAGCCCCCCAGCTGGGAAGCACTCAGTGCCTGCCTCTCCCAGGGATGGGGTTACAAAGTTTGTTAAAGATGGAATTAGTATGCCTGGCAGTTTTTCTCTGTATTTTATTTTGTGTTAATAGTGCTTTCTTAATTTGTGTTACTCTTGCTTTCTTAATTTCTGTTAATCGCGCCTTCTTAATTTGTGTTAAACCTGCTTTCTAAATTTGTGTTAATCGAGCTCTTTTATGTTAATACAGAAGGGGGAGTTGTGGGAGTGTGGCCATGGGGGTCGACAAGCCCCTTGGTTTGTGATAACATCGGACTCTTAAAGTAGAGACCACCAGGAAAGTAAAGCATTGACAGGGAACAAAGAAGGGTGATTCAGGAGACACCTTAAGCAGGGACATGAAGAACAGGAACAGGGACAGGCTAACAGAGCAGGGAGAAACAAAAAACAGCATATGGGAGGGTCCCACTGGCATATGCTGGACCCACAAACAAGGACTCCAGGAGTTGGAGGGGCAGCCAGAGCCCCCCGGCTGGCCAGCACTCAGTGCCTGCCTCTCCCAGGGATGGTTTTACAAAGATTGTTAAAGATAGACTTAGTATGCCTGGCAGTTTTTCTCTGTGTTTTAGTTTGTGTTGATCCTGCCTTCTTAATTTGTGTTAATTGCTCTTTCTTATGTTAATAAAGAAGGGGAAGATGTGGGAGTTTGGCCATGGGGGTCGACAAGCCCCATGGTTGGTGATAACATCGGACTCTTAAGGATGAGACCATCAGGAATTTAAAGAGTTGAGAGGGAACAAAGAAGGGTGATTCAGGTGACACCTTCTTGTCTGGGGTGGCTAGTTCTCCAGCCATTAATGCATGGAAGTGGCTGGGTGTTTGCTGTTGCCGGGCAAAGTTGTTGACCAATGACTAGTTAGTGGAAAGGTACTGCTGTGAGGCGGAAGTTATAGGAAGGGAGCCTTTCCTGAATAAGGGATAGAATGAAGTTGTGCGCTCACTCTGAGAGATGAAGTTATGCCCTCAGTAAGAGAGAGTTCAAGTTATGTCATCAATAAAGAGGTAGCAGTTACAGATCCTGAAAGAACCCCGTTGTCCGTGCGGTCTTTACGCCACAAATCGCCCCCCAACAGGGACAAGAAAACGAACAGGGACGAGAAGAAAACAAACAGGGACATGAAGAACAGGAACAGGGACAGGCTAACAGAGCAGGGAGAAACAAAAAAGAGCATATGGGAGGGTCCCACTGGCATATGCTTGACCCACAAACAAGGACTCCAGGAGTTGGAGGGGCAGCCAGAGCCCCCCGGCTGGGCAGTACTCAGTGCCTGCCTCTCCCAGGGATGGTTTTACAAAGGTTGTTAAAGATAGACTTAGTATGCCTGGCCGTTTTTCTCTGTGTTTTAGTTTGTGTTGATCCTGCCTTCTTAATTTGTGTTAATTGTGCTTTCTTATGTTAATAAAGAAGGGGAAGATGTGGGAGTGTGGCCATGGGGGTCGACAAGCCCCTTGGTTTGTGATAACATCGGACTCGTAAAGTAGAGACCACCAGGAAAGTAAAGCCTTGCGAGGGAACAAAGAAGGGTGATTCAGGAGACACCTTAAGCAGGGACATGAAGAACAGGAACAGGGACAGGCTAACAGAACAGGGACAAAACAAAAAAGGAATGAATAGGGACATGCTATCAGAACAGGGGCAAACAAAAAACAGCGTATGGGAGGGTCTCGCTGGCATAGGCAGGACCCACAAACAAGGACTCCAGGAGTTGGAGGGGCAGCCAGAGCCCCCCAGCTGGGCAGCACTCAGTGCCTGCCTCTCCCAGGGATGGGGTTACAAAGTTTGTTAAAGATGGAATTAGTATGCCTGGCAGTTTTTCTCTGTATTTTATTTTGTGTTAATAGTGCTTTCTTAATTTGTGTTACTCTTGCTTTCTTAATTTCTGTTAATCGCGCCTTCATAATTTGTGTTAAACCTGCTTTCTTAATTTGTGTTAATCGAGCTCTTTTATGTTAATAAAGAAGGGGGAGTTGTGGGAGCATGGCCATGGGGGTCGACAAGTCCCATGGTTGGTGATAACATCCGACTCTTAAAGATGAGGCCATCAGGAAAGTAAAGAGTTGAGAGGGAGCAAAGAAGGGTGATTCAGGAGACACCTTAAACAGGGACATGAAGAACAGGAACAGGGACAGGCTAACAGAGCAGGGAGAAACAAAAAACAGCATATGGGAGGGTCTCGTTGGCATATGCTGGACCCACAAACAAGGACTCCAGGAGTTGGAGGGGCAGCCAGAGCCCCCCGGCTGGGCAGCACTCAGTGCCTGCCTCTCCCAGGGACGGTTTTACAAAGATTGTTAAAGATAGACTTAGTATTCCTGGGAGTTTTTCTCTGTGTTTTAGTTTGTGTTGATCCTGCCTTCTTAATTTGTGTTACTTGCGCTTTCTTAAGTTAATGAAGAAGGGGAAGATGTGGGAGTGTGGCCATGGGGGTCGGCAAGCCCCATGGTTGGTGATAACATCCGACTCTTAAGGATGAGACCATCAGGAATTTAAAGAGCTGAGAGGGAACAAAGAAGGGTGATTCAGGTGACACCCTCTTGTGTGGGGTGGCTAGTTGTCCAGCCATTAATGCATGGAAGTGGCTGGGTGTTTGCTGTTGCCGGGCAAAGTTGTTGACCAATGACTAGTTAGTGGAAAGGTACTGCTGTGAGGCGGAAGTTATAGGAAGGGAGCCTTTCCTGAATAAGGGATAGAATGAAGTTGTGCCCTCACTCTGAGAGATGAAGTTATGCCCTCAGTATGAGAGAGTTCAAGTTATGTCATCAATAAAGAGGTAGCAGTTACAGATCCTGAAAGAAACCCGTTGTCCGTGCGGTCTTTACGCCACAAATCGCCCCCCAACAGGGACATGAAAACGAACAGGGACGAGAAGAAAACAAACAGGGAAATGAAGAACAGGAACAGAGACAGGCAAACAGAACATGGACAAAAACAAAAAAGGAATGAATAGGGACAGGCAAACGGAACAGGAAAAAAAAAAAAAGGAATGAATAGGTACAGGCTAACAGAACAGGGACGAACAAAAAGAGCTTATGGGAGGGTCACGCTGGCTTACGCAGGACCCACAAACAAGGACTCCAGGAGTTGGAGGGGCAGCCAGAGCCCCCCAGCTGGGCAGCACTCAGTTCCTGCCTCTCCCAGGGATGGTTTTACAAAGGTTGTTAAAGATAGACTTAGTATGCCTGGCAGTTTTTCTCTGTGTTTTAGTTTGTGTTGATCCTGCCTTCTAAATTTGTGTTAATCGTGCTTTCTTATTTTAATAAAGAAGGGGGAGATGTGGGAGTGTGGCCATGGGGGTCGACAAGCCCCATGGTTGGTGATAACATCCGACTCTTAAAGATGAGGCCATCAGGAAAGGAAAGCCTTGAGAGGGAACAAAGAAGGGTGATTCAGGAGACACCTTAAGCAGGGACATGAAGAACAGGAACAGGGATAGTCTAACAGAACAGGGACGAAAACAAAAAGGGAATGAATAGGGACAGGCTATCAGAACAGGGACAAACAAAAAACAGCGTATGGGAGGGTCTCGCTGGCATAGGCAGGACCCACAAACAAGGACTCCAGGAGTTGGAGGGGCAGCCAGAGCACCCCGGCTGGGCAGCACTCAGTGCCTGCCTCTCCCACGGCTGGTTTTACAAAGGTTGTTAAAGATAGACTTAGTATGCCTGGCAGTTTTTCTCTGTGTTTTAGTTTGTGTTGATCCTGCCTTCTTAATTTGTGTTAATTGCGCTTTCATATGTTAATAAAGAAGGGGAAGATGTGGGAGTGTGGCCATGGGGGTCGACAAGCCCCATGGTTGGTGATAACATCCGACTGTTAAAGTAGAGACCATCAGGAAAGTAAAGAGTTGAGAGGGAACAAAGAAGGGTGATTCAGGAGACACCTTAAACAGGGACATGAAGAACAGGGACAGGCTAACAGAGCAGGGAGAAACAAAAAACAGCATATGGGAGGGTCCCACTGGCATATGCTAGACCCACAAACAAGGACTCCAGGAGTTGGAGGGGCAGCCAGAGCCCCCCGGCTGGGCAGCACACAGTGCCTGCCTCTCCCAGGGATGGGTTTACAAAGGTTGTTAAAGATAGACTTAGTATGCCTGGCAGTTTTTCTCTGTGTTTTAGTTTGTGTTGATCCTGCCTTCTTAATTTGTGTTAATCGCGCTTTCTTATGTTAATAAAGAAGGGGAAGATGTGGGAGTGTGGCCATGGGGGTCGACAAGCCCCATGGTTGGTGATAACATCCGACTATTAAAGTAGAGACCATCAGGAAAGTAAACCCTTGAGAGGGAACAAAGAAGGGTGATTTAGGAGACACCTTAAGCAGGGACATGAAGAACAGGAACAGGGACAGGCTAACAGAACAGGGACAAAACAAAAAAGGAATGAATAGGGACAAGCTATCAGAACAGCGACAAACAAAAAACAGCGTATGGGAGGGTGTCGCTGGCATAGGCAGGACCCACAAACAAGGACTCCAGGAGTTGGAGGGGCAGCCAGAGCCCCCCAGCTGGGAAGCACTCAGTGCCTGCCTCTCCCAGGGATGGGGTTACAAAGTTTGTTAAAGATGGAATTAGTATGCCTGGCAGTTTTTCTCTGTATTTTAGTTTGTGTTAATAGTGCTTTCTTAATTTGTGTTACTCTTGCTTTCTTAATTTCTGTTAATCGCGCCTTCATAATTTGTGTTAAACCTGCTTTCTTAATTTGTGTTAATCGAGCTCTTTTACGTTAATAAAGAAGGGGGAGTTGTGGGAGCATGGCCATGGGGGTCGACAAGTCCCATGGTTGGTGATAACATCTGACTCTTAAAGATGAGGGCATCAGGAAAGTAAAGCCTTGAGAGGGAACAAAGAAGGGTGATTCAGGAGACACCTTAAACAGGGACAGGAAGAACAGGAACAGGGGCAGGCAAACAGAGCAGGGAGAAACAAAAAACAGCATATGGGAGGGTCCCACTGGCATATGCTGGACCCACAAACAAGGACTCCAGGAGTTGGAGGGGCAGCCAGAGCCCCCCGGCTGGGCAGCACTCGGTGCCTGCCTCTCCCAGGGATGGTTTTACAAAGATTGTTAAAGATAGACTTAGTATGCCTGGCAGTTTTTCTCTGTGTTTTAGTTTGTGTTGATCCTGCCTTCTTAATTTGTGTTAATCGCGCTTTCTTATGTTAATAAAGAAGGGGAAGATGTGGGAGTGTGGCCATGGGGGTCGACAAGCCCCATGGTTGGTGATAACATCCGACTATTAAAGTAGAGACCATCAGGAAAGTAAACCCTTGAGAGGGAACAAAGAAGGGTTATTCAAAAGACACCTTAACCAGGGACATGAAGAACAGGAACAGGGATAGTCTAACAGAACAGGGAGGAAAACAAAAAAGGAATGAATAGGGACAGGCTATGAGAACAGGGACAAACAAAAAACAGCGTATGGGAGGGTCTCGCTGGAATAGGCAGGACCCACAAAGAAAGACTCCAGGAGTTAGAGGGGCAGCCAGAGCCCCCCTGCTGGGCAGCACTCAGTGCCTGCCTCTCCCAGGGATGGGGTTACAAAGTTTGTAAAAGATGGAATTAGTATGCCTGGCAGTTTTTCTCTGTGTTTTAGTTTGTGTTGATCCTGCCTTCTTAATTTGTGTTAATCGCGCTTTCTTAAGTTAATAAAGAAGGGGGAGATGTGGGAGCATGGCCATGGGGGTCCACAAGTCCCATGGTTGGTGATAACATCCAACTCTTAAAGATGAGACCATCAGGAAAGTAAAGCCTTGAGAGGGAACAAAGAAGGGTGATTCAGGAGACACCTTAAGCAGGGACATGAAGAACAGGAACAGGGACAGGCTAACAGAACAGGGACAAAACAAAAAAGGAATGAATAGGGACATGCTATCAGTACAGGGACAAACAAAAAACAGCGTATGGGAGGGTCTCGCTGGCATAGGCAGGACCCACAAACAAGGACTCCAGGAGTTGGAGGGGCAGCCAGAGCCCCCCAGCTGGGAAGCACTCAGTGCCTGCCTCTCCCAGGGATGGGGTTACAAAGTTTGTTAAAGATGGAATTAGTATGCCTGGCAGTTTTTCTCTGTATTTTAGTTTGTGTTAATAGTGCTTTCTTAATTTGTGTTACTCTTGCTTTCTTAATTTCTGTTAATCGCGCCTTCATAATTTGTGTTAAACCTGCTTTCTTAATTTGTGTTAATCGAGCTCTTTTATGTTAATAAAGAAGTGGGAGTTGTGGGAGCATGGCCATTGGGGTCGACAAGTCCCATGGTTGGTGATAACATCTGACTCTTAAAGATGAGGCCATCAGGAAAGTAAAGCCTTGAGAGGGAACAAAGAAGGGTGATTCAGGAGACACCTTAAACAGGGACATGAAGAACAGGAACAGGGGCAGGCAAACAGAGCAGGGAGAAACAAAAAACAGCATATGGGAGGGTCCCACTGGCATATGCTGGACCCACAAACAAGGACTCCAGGAGTTGGAGGGGCAGCCAGAGCCCCCCGGCTGGGCAGCACTTGGTGCCTGCCTCTCCCAGGGACGGTTTTACAAAGATTGTTAAAGATAGACTTAGTATGCCTGGCAGTTTTTCTCTGTGTTTTAGTTTGTGTTGATCCTGCCTTCTTAATTTGTGTTAATCGCACTTTCTTATGTTAATAAAGAAGGGGAAGATGTGGGAGTGTGGCCATGGGGGTTGACAAGCCCCATGGTTGGTGATAACATCCGACTATTAAAGTAGAGACCATCAGGAAAGTAAAGCCTTGAGAGGGAACAAAGAAGGGTGATTTAGGAGACACCTTAAACAAGGACATGAAGAACAGGAACAGGGGCAGGCTAACAGCACAGGGACAAAAACAAAAAAGGAATGAATAGGGACAGGCTAACAGAACAGGGACGAACAAAAAGAGCTTATGGGAGGGTCACGCTGGCTTACGCAGGACCCACAAACAAGGACTCCAGGAGTTGGAGGGGCAGCCAGAGCCCCCCGGCTGGGCAGCACTCAGTGCCTGCCACTCCCAGGGATGGGGTTGCAAAGTTTGTTAAAGATAGTCTTAGTATGCCTGGCGGCTTTTCTCTGTGTTTTAGTTTGTGTTGATCCTGCCTTCTTAATTTGTGTTAATCGAGCTCTTTTATGTTAATAAAGAAGGGGGAGATTTGGGAGCATGGCCATGGGGGTCGACAAGTCCCATGGTTGGTGATAACATGCAACTCTTAAAGATGAGGCCATCAGGAAAGTAAAGCCTTGAGAGGGAACAAAGAAGGGTGATTCAGGAGACACCTTAAACAGGGACATGAAGAACAGGAACAGGGATAGTCTAACAGAACAGGGAGGAAAACAAAAAAGGAATTAATAGGGACAGGCTATCAGAACAGGGACAAACAAAAAACAGCGTATGGGAGGATCTCGCTGGCATAGGCAGGACCCACAAACAAGGACTCCAGGAGTTGGAGGGTGTTGTGGTTTAACCCGGCTGGCAGCTAAACACCACACAGCCGTTCGCTCACCCTCCCCCCTCCCTCTCTGGGATGGGGGGAGAGAAACGGGAAAGTGAAGCCTGTGAGTTGAGATAAAGACAGTTTATTAAGACAGGAAAATAATAATAACAATAATAATAATAATAGTGATAATGGTAATAGTATTAACAATAATAATGTGTAAGAAAACAAGTGATGCACAATGCAATTGCTCACCACCCGCTGACCGATGCCCAGCCTATTCCCGAGCAGCCGGCCCCCCCACCCCGGCCAGCCACCCCTATATATTGTTTAGCATGACGTCAGATGGTATGGAATACCCCTTTGGCCAGTTTGGGTCAGCTGTCCTGGGTCTGTCCCCTCCCAGCTCCTGCTGCACCCCCAGCCTGCTCGCTGGCAGGACAGAGCGAGAAGCCGAAAAGTCCTTGGCCTGGTGTAAACACTGCTCTGCAACAATTAAAACATCAGCATGTTATCAGCGCTCTTCTCATCCTAATCCAAAACATAGCACCCTACCAGCTACTATGAGGGAACATTAACTCTGTCCTAACTGGAACCAGGACAGATATCCACCCCTTATTCCATACCATTTATGTCATGCTCAGGTTACACTCTGTCCAATACATTCTAATTAATCACCATTTTCATCTATGATATATAGCAATCATGGTAGTGATGACATACATTATTATATAATAATTAACATACTACAATTCAACTCATGGGCTATTCTCACCCAGTATCAAATCCCCTTGAGGTACACACCGGACCTCCCCATTCTTTTGCATTACCCACCAAGTGCATCCAGGTCCCTGAGCAAAAGCAATTCCACGAATGGGTTTGCCTTTTCCTGAGGCAGGAGTAGCCCAGACTGTTTTACCCAGCATGTTTCTTACGTGCACTACAGGAACTTTATCCCCTTCTACAGTGCGTAACAGGTTTGATTGGGCAGGTCCAGCTCGGTTGGCAGATCCCCTGGTATTGACTAACCAGGTGGCCTTTGCCAAATGTGTATCCCAATTTTTGAATGTCCCAGCACCCATTGCTTTCAGTGTAGTCTTCAACAGTCCATTGTATCGTTCAACTTTTCCAGAGGCTGGTGCATGATAGGGGATGTGATACACCCACTCAATACCATGTTCTTTGGCCCAAGTGTCTATAAGGTTGTTTCGGAAATGAGTCCCGTTGTCTGACTCAATTCTCTCTGGGGTGCCATGTCGCCATAAGACTTGCTTTTCAAGGCCCAGGATAGTGTTCCGGGCGGTGGCATGGGGCACAGGATATGTTTCCAGCCATCCGGTGGTTGCTTCCACCATTGTAAGTACGTGGCGCTTGCCGTTGCGGGTTTGAGGGAGTGTGATGTAATCAATCTGCCAGGCCTCTCCATATTTATATTTCAGCCATCGTCCTCCATACCAAAGAGGTTTTGACCGTTTGGCTTGCTTGATTGCAGCACATGTTTCACAGTCATGAATAACCTGTGCTATAGTGTCCATGGTCAGGTCCACCCCTCGATCACGAGCCCATCTGTAGGTTGCATCTCTACCTTGATGGCCTGAGGTGTCATGGGCCCATCGGGCTATAAATAATTCACCTTTATGTTGCCAGTCCAGGTCCACCTGAGCCACTTCAATCTTAGCAGCCTGATCCACCTGCTGGTTGTTTTGGTGTTCTTCAGTAGCCCGATTCTTGGGCACATGAGCATCTACATGGCGTACCTTTACAACCAGGTTCTCTACCCGGGCAGCAATATCTTGCCACAATGCCGCAGCCCAGATGGGCTTGCCCCTGCGCTGCCAGTTGTTCTGCTTCCATTGCTGTAACCACCCCCACAGGGCATTTGCTACCATCCATGAATCAGTATAGAGATAGAGAACTGGCCACTTTTCTCGTTCAGCAATATCTAAAGCCAGCTGAATGGCTTTTACTTCTGCAAACTGACTCGATTCACCTTCTCCCTCAGCAGCTTCTGCAACTCGTCGTGTAGGACTCCATACAGCAGCTTTCCATCTCCGATGCTTTCCCACAATACGACAGGACCCGTCAGTGAACAAGGCATATTTCTTCTCATTTTCCGGTAGCTTGTTGTACAGGGGGGCTTCTTCAGCACGAACCACCTCCTCCTCTGGTGATATCCCAAAGTATTTGCCTTCTGGCCAGTCCATAATCACCTCCAAGATTCCTGGGCGACTGGGGTTTCCTATTCGAGCCCGCTGAGTAATCAGTGCAACCCACTTGCTCCATGTAGCATCAGTTGCATGATGCGTAGAGGGGACCCTTCCTTTGAACATCCAGCCTAGTACCGGCAGTCGGGGTGCCAGGAGGAGCTGCGCTTCAGTACCGACCACTTCCGAAGCAGATCGAACTCCTTCATATGCTGCCAATATCTCCTTTTCAGTTGGAGTATAGCGGGCTTCAGATCCTCTGTATCCCCGACTCCAAAACCCCAGGGGTCGACCTCGAGTTTCCCCAGGTTCTTTCTGCCAGAGGCTCCAGGTGGGACCATTCTCTCCGGCTGCGGTGTAGAGCACATTCTTTACATCTGGTCCTGTTCGGACTGGCCCGAGGGCTACTGCATGAACTATTTCCTGCTTAATTTGTTCAAAGGCTTGTCGTTGCTCAGGGCCCCATTCAAAAGCATTCTTCTTACGGGTTACTTGGTAGAGCGGGTTTACAATCAGACTGTAATTTGGAATATGCATTCTCCAAAACCCCACGACACCTAGGAAAGTTTGTGTTTCTTTTTTGCTAGTTGGTGGAGACATAGCTGTTATTTTGTTGATCACATCCATTGGGATTTGACGGCGTCCATCTTGCCATTTTATTCCTAAAAACTGGATCTCTCGTGCAGGTCCTTTAACTTTATTCTGTTTTATGGCAAAACCGGCCTTCAGAAGGATTTGGACTATTTTCTTCCCTTTCTCGAAAACTTCTTCTGCAGTGTCACCCCACACAATGATGTCATCGATGTACTGCAGGTGTTCAGGAGCTTCCCCCTGCTCCAGCGCAGACTGGATCAGTCCATGGCAAATGGTAGGGCTGTGTTTCCACCCCTGGGGCAGCCGATTCCAAGTATATTGGACTCCCCTCCAAGTGAAAGCAAACTGTGGCCTGCACTGTGCTGCTAGAGGGATGGAGAAAAATGCATTAGCGATATCAATTGTGGCATACCACTTGGCTGCCTTTGATTCCAGTTCATACTGGAGTTCTAGCATGTCCGGCACTGCAGCACTCAGTGGTGGCGTGACTTCGTTCAGGCCACGATAGTCCACTGTTAGTCTCCACTCACCATTAGACTTTCGCACTGGCCATATGGGACTATTAAAAGGTGAATGAGTCTTGCTGATCACTCCTTGGCTCTCCAGTTGACGAATTAGCTTATGGATGGGACTCAGGGAGTCTCGGTTGGTGCGATATTGCCGCCGGTGCACAGTTGTGGTAGCGATCGGCACTTGCTGTTCTTCAACCCTCAGCAACCCCACAACAGAAGGGTCCTCTGAGAGACCAGGCAAGGTAGACAACTGTTTAATGTCCTCTGTCTCCAAAGCAGCTATGCCAAAAGCCCAGCGGAACCCTTTTGGGTCCTTGAAATATCCTCTTCTAAGATAGTCTATGCCAAGGATGCACGGAGCATCTGGGCCAGTCACAATACGGTGCTTTTGCCACTCATTACCGGTTAGACTCACTTCAGCCTCCAATACAGTTAACTGCTGGGATCCCCCCGTCACACCATAAATACAGATGGGCTCTGGCCCTTTATAGCTTGATGGCATTAGAGTACATTGTGCACCGGTGTCTACCAAAGCCTTATACTTCTGTGCGTCTGACGTGCCAGGCCATCGAATCCACACAGTCCAATAAACTCGATTGTCCCTTTCCTCCCCCTGGCTGGAGGCAGGGCCCCTCTAGTCCTGGTCAGAATCTTCATTTCTGTGTTTAAAGGACTGCCTGCTGGAAGTTGGAGCAGCAAACCTTTCAGAGAACTCCTTTTTCCCAATTGTTTTCCTTTGCAATTCACGTACCCGTGCCTCTAGGGTCGCAGTAGATTTTCCATCCCATTTTCTCATGTCCTCTCCATGGTCACGTAGGTAAAACCACAGGGTGGCGCGGTGTGTGTGCCCACCATATTGTCTTCCTTGCATAGATGAACGTTTACCCCTAATAGCTGAGACACTGGTTTGTACAGGTGGGGAGGAAAATAAACTCTCTTTAAGTTGGTGGATCTCTTCAGAAAGTTTCTCCAAGGTATTCTCTTTTAGCTGGTGGACACTAGTTCGTTCAGGTGAAGGGGAAGATAATCTTTCTTCAAGTTGGTGGATCTTTTCAGAAAGTTTCTCCAAAGCATTCTCTTTTAGCTGGTGGACACTGGTTCGTTCAGGTGAAGGGGAAGATAATCTTTCTTCAAGTTGGTGGATCTTTTCAGAAAGTTTCTCCAAAGCATTCTCTTTTAGCTGGTGGACACTGGTTCGTTCAGGTGAAGGGGAAGATAATCTTTCTTCAAGTTGGTGGATCTTTTCAGAAAGTTTCTCTAAAGCATTCTCTTTTAGCTGGTGGACACTGGTTCGTTCAGGTGGAGGGGAAGATAAATTCTCTTTAAGTTGGTGGACCTCTTCAGAGAGTTTCTCCACAGCTGAGACACAGGCCTTTAGGGAAGAGGAGAGATTTCCTTCGTACTGCCGGAGTATTTTAGTCACTTCATTCACTGTGGGATTCTCCTCCGTTTTCCAGGCTAGTATTGCTAATGAGTTGGCATATGATGATGGGGCACTCCGTACAAACTTCCGCCACATGGGTGGTGTACACTGGACTGCATCTGGATCTGCGGATGTTTGTGCGTCATCTAGGTCCTTATAAATTACTTCCCGTACGGCCAATTCCCTCAGGTACTGAATTCCCTTCTCCATGGTGGTCCATTTGCTTGGTAAACATACAAGTTCTTCCTTGAAGAGATACCTTTCCTTCACAGCTGACAGGAGACGCCTCCAGAGGCTGCGAGATTGTGCTCCATCTCCAATTGCTTTGTCAATGCATGCGTCCCTAGCAAGGGATCCCAGCCGCCTGGCTTCCTTGCCCTCCAATTCCACATAATTGGCTCCCGTGTCCCAGCACCGGAGCAGCCAGGTGACAAGCTGCTCGCCTATACAGCGACCAAAATCTTTTCGCACATCTCGTAGCTCACGCTGGTATAGAGTCCGGGTAATTACTGTTGATTTTCCGACATCCTCATCCTCATCTTCAGTCTCCTGCACCTTTGATGGCTGATATGGAGTCCGGGTAGTTACTGTTGATTTTTCGCCATCCTCATCCTCATCTTCAGTCTCCTGCACCTTTGATGGCCCAGCCTCGTCTTCACTTCGCCCAGACTTAGCAGAAGACTGTCTGCGTTTTAAACGACCTGAGCCTCTATACCATTTTTTCACCTTGTCTACAGGGGCAACTTGCACTGCTACAGCTCGTTTCTCTGACCCAGCCACAGGGTCTGCCACAGGGGTTGGAATACCCTCTGCGGGGTTAACTTGCACTGCTACAGCTCGTTTCTCTGACCCAGACACAGGGTCTGCCACAGGGCTTGGAATACACTCTGCGGGGTCAACTTGCACTGCTACAGCTCGTTTCTCTGACCCAGACACAGGGTCTGCCACAGGGGTTGGGATACCCTCTGCGGGGTCAACTTGCACTGCTACAGCTCGTTTCTCTGACCCAGCCACAGGAGTGGGAGCAGCTGCACGAGCTGGGGCAGCTGCAGGAGCTGGGGCAGCTGCAGGAGCTGGAGCGGCTGCAGGGGCTGGAGCTGGAGCGGCTGCAGGAGCCGGAACGGCTGCAGGAGCTGGAGCTGGAGCGGCTGCAGGAGCTGGAGCGGCTGCAGGAGCTGGAGCTGGAGTAGCTGCAGGAGCTGGAGCTGGAGCGGCTGCAGGAGCTGGAGCGGCTGCAGGAACTGGAACTGGAACGGCTGCAGGAGCTGGAGCTGGAGTAGCTGCAGGAGCTGGAACTGGAGCGGCTGCAGGAGCTGGAGCGGCTGCAGGAGCTGGAGCTGGATTAGCTGCAGGAGCTGGAACTGGAGCGGCTGCAGGAGCTGGAGCTAGGTTGCTAATAACATCAATTGCAGCTCGATAGGCACAAGCCAGACCCCAGCACGCTACAGTGATTTGTGTCACTTTGGAACTGCCAGAGTCATGACACCTTTTTCCCAAGCATTCTGCCAGCTTTTTAGGATTTTGCAGTTGTTCAGGGGTGAATGTCCAAAACACCGGAGGTGACCACTGCTCTAGAAACCTGCCCATATCCTCCCACACTCCCTGCCACTCGCAACTACCCCGCCTCAAGACAGATCTCCGGATGAGATTCCTAAGAAGTTGTTTAACCCTCCACAAAATCTGAAGCGCATTCAGGAGACATAACAACAAGAGCAGGCTGGTCTGAGTATCCCAAGGATATTCAACATCTCGGAGAACCACCGTAACTAACTCGGGGGATAAGAGAGTGGTGGTGAAGGAGAAAGGGAGAGTGAACAGGTAGGGAAACATGTCTTCCCCTGTCCCCTTCACAGATTGGCTCCCTAACGAAAACAGGCAATAGGTGTAATTGCTAATAGTTTCCGAGATATGGGTTCCAAAGTATAGAGTCGACGTCAGTGCTGAGTACAAATACCAGGTTAAAGTCGTGACCAGATATTTCATCATTTCATAAGCCATTGTTACACCGCACAGTACCATAACAATCTTAAACCAGGGCCCGGAAAGGATAAACAGTGCAACAGGGAGCACATACAGAAAGTAACGCACCATAAAACTCAATTTGGAATACAGGTACAGCAGACTGGAGATTAAGGCAATCAACATCGTGACTAGCAACTATTAAGCAGGTCCAATACTTATACCAATTTTAGTTTAACACACTCTGGTCAGATTTGTCGATATCTCAACCCTTCGAGCCCCACGTTGGGCGCCAAAAAGACTGTTGTGGTTTAACCCGGCTGGCAGCTAAACACCACACAGCCGTTCGCTCACCCTCCCCCCTCCCTCTCTGGGATGGGGGGAGAGAAACGGGAAAGTGAAGCCTGTGAGTTGAGATAAAGACAGTTTATTAAGACAGGAAAATAATAATAACAATAATAATAATAATAGTGATAATGGTAATAGTATTAACAATAATAATGTGTAAGAAAACAAGTGATGCACAATGCAATTGCTCACCACCCGCTGACCGATGCCCAGCCTATTCCCGAGCAGCCGGCCCCCCCACCCCGGCCAGCCACCCCTATATATTGTTTAGCATGACGTCAGATGGTATGGAATACCCCTTTGGCCAGTTTGGGTCAGCTGTCCTGGGTCTGTCCCCTCCCAGCTCCTGCTGCACCCCCAGCCTGCTCGCTGGCAGGACAGAGCGAGAAGCCGAAAAGTCCTTGGCCTGGTGTAAACACTGCTCTGCAACAATTAAAACATCAGCATGTTATCAGCGCTCTTCTCATCCTAATCCAAAACATAGCACCCTACCAGCTACTATGAGGGAACATTAACTCTGTCCTAACTGGAACCAGGACAGAGGGGCAGCCAGAGCCCCCCAGCTGGGCAGCACTCAGTGCCTGCCTCTCCCAGGGATGGGGTTACAAAGTTTGTAAAAGATGGAATTAGTATGCCTGGCAGTTTTTCTCTGTGTTTTAGTTTGTGTTAATAGTGCTTTCTTAATTTGTGTTACTCTTGCTTTCTTAATTTCTGTTAATCGCGCCTTCTTAATTTGTGTTAAACCTGCTTTCTTAATTTGTGTTAATCGAGCTCTTTTATGTTAATAAAGAAGGGGGAGATGTGGGAGCATGGCCATGGGGGTCGACAAGTCCCATGGTTGGTGATAACATCCAACTCTTAAAGATGAGGCCATCAGGAAAGTAAAGAGTTGAGAGGGAACAAAGAAGGGTGACTCAGGAGACACCTTAAACAGGGACATGAAGAACAGGAACAGGGATAGTCTAACAGAACAGGGACAAAAACAAAAAAGTAATGAATAGGGACAGGCTATCAGAACAGGGACAAACAAAAAACAGCGTATGGGAGGGTCTCGCTGGCATAGGCAGGACCCACAAACAAGGACTCCAGGAGTTGGAGGGGCAGCCAGAGCCCCCCAGCTGGGCAGCACTCAGTGCCTGCCTCTCCCAGGGACGGGGTTACAAAGTTTGTTAAAGATGGAATTAGTATGCCTGGCAGTTTTTCTCTGTGTTTAAGTTTGTGTTGATCCTGCCTTCTTAATTTGTGTTAATCGCGCTTTCTTATGTTAATAAAGAAGGGGAAGATGTGGGAGTGTGGCCATGCGGGTCGACAAGCCCCATGGTTGGTGGTAACATCAGACTCTTAATGATGAGACCATCAGGAAAGTAAAGAGTTGAGAGGGAACAAAGAAGGGTGATTCAGGAGACACCTTAAAAAGGGACATGAAGAACAGGAACAGGGACAGGCTAACAGAACAGGGACAAAAACAAAAAAGTAATGAATAGGGACAGGCTATCAGAACAGGGACAAACAAAAAACAGCGTATGGGAGGGTCTCGTTGGCATACGCAGGACCCACAAACAAGGACTCCAGGAGTTGGAGGGGCAGCCAGAGCCCCCTGGCTTGGCAGTACTCAGTGCCTGCCTCTCCCAGGGATGGTTTTACAAAGGTTGTTAAAGATAGACTTAGTATGCCTGGCAGTTTTTCTCTGTGTTTTAGTTTGTGTTGATCCTGCCTTCTTAATTTGTGTTAATTGCGCTTTCTTAAGTTAATAAAGAAGGGGGAGATGTGGGAGTGTGGCCATGGGGGTCGACAGGCCCCATGGTTGGTGATAACATCGGACTCTTAAGGATGAGACCATCAGGAATTTAAAGAGTTGAGAGGGAACAAAGAAGGGTGATTCAGGTGACACCTTGTTGTCTGGGGTGGCTAGTTCTCCAGCCATTAATGCATGGAAGTGGCTGGGTGTTTGCTGTTGCCGGGCAAAGTTGTTGACCAATGACTAGTTAGTGGAAAGGTACTGCTGTGAGGCGGAAATTATAGGAAGGGAGCCTTTCCTGAATAAGGGATAGAATGAAGTTGTGCCCTCACTCTGAGAGATGAAGTTATGCCCTCAGTAAAGAGAGAGTTCAAGTTATGTCATCAATAAAGAGGTAGCAGTTACAGATCCTGAAAGAACCCCGTTGTCCGTGCAGTCTTTACGCCACAAATCGCCCCCCAACAGGGACATGAAAACGAACAGGGACGAGAAGAAAACAAACAGGGACATGAAGAATAGGAGCAGGGACAGGCTAACAGCACAGGGACAAAAACAAAAAAGGAATGAATAGGGACAGGCAAACGGAACAGGGACAAAAACAGAAAAGGAATGATCAGGTACAGGCTAACAGAACAGGGACGAACAAAAAGAGCTTATGGGAGGGTCACGCTGGCTTACGCAGGACCCACAAACAAGGACTCCAGGAGTTGGAGGGGCAGCCAGAGCCCCCGGCTGGGCAGCACTCAGTGCCTGCCTCTCCCAGGGATGGGGTTGCAAAGTTTGTTAAAGATAGACTTAGTATGCCTGGCAGTTTTTCTCTGTGTTTTAGTTTGTGTTGATCCTGCCTTCTTAATTTGTGTTAATTGCGCTTTCTTATTTTAATAAAGAAGGGGAAGATGTGGGAGTGTGGCCATGGGGGTCGACAAGCCCCATGGTTGGTGATAACATCAGACTCTTAATGATGAGACCATCAGGAAAGTAAAGAGTTGAGAGAGAACAAAGAAGGGTGATTCAGGAGACACCTTAAAAAGGGACATGAAGAACAGGAACAGGGACAGGCTAACAGAGCAGGGAGAAACACAAAACAGCATATGGGAGGGTCCCACTGGCATATGCTGGACCCAAAAACAAGGACTCCAGGAGTTGGAGGGGCAGCCAGAGCCCCTCGGCTGGGCAGCACTCAGTGCCTGCCTCTCCCAGAGATGGGGTTACAAAGTTTTTTAAAGATGGAATTAGTATGCCTGGCAGTTTTTCTCTGTATTTTAGTTTGTGTTAATAGTGCTTTCTTAATTTGTGTTACTCTTCCTTTCTTAATTTCTGTTAATCGCGCCTTCTTAATTTGTGTTAAACCTGCTTTCTTAATTTGTGTTAATCAAGCTCTTTTATGTTAATAAAGAAGGGGGAGATGTGGGAGCATGACCATGGGGGTGGACAAGTCCCATGGTTGGTGATAACATCGGACTCTTAAAGATGAGGCCATCAGGAAAGTAAAGAGTTGAGAGGGAACAAAGAAGGGTGATTCAGGAGACACCTTAAACAGGGACATGAAGAACAGGAACAGGGACAGGCTAACAGAGCAGGGAGAAACAAAAAAGAGCATATGGGAGGGTCCCACTGGCATATGCTGGACCCACAAACAAGGACTCCAGGAGTTGGAGGGGCAGCCAAGACCGCCCGGCTGGGCAGCACTCAGTGCCTGCCTCTCCCAGGGATGGTTTTACAAAGATTGTTAAAGATAGACTTGGTATGCCTGGCAGTTTTTCTCTGTGTTTTAGTTTGTGTTGATCCTGCCTTCTTAATTTGTGTTAATCGCGTTTTCTTATGTTAATAAAGAAGGGGAAGATGTGGGAGTGTGGCTATGGGGGTCCACAAGCCCCATGGTTGGTGATAACATCCGACTACTAAAGTAGAGACCATCAGGAAAGTAAAGCCTTGAGAGGGAACAAAGAAGGGTGATTCAGGAGACACCTTAAGCAGGGACATGAAGAACAGGAACAGGGATAGTCTAACAGAACAGGGACAAAAACAAAAAAGGAATGAATAGGGACAGGCTATCAGAACAGCGTCAAACCAAAACCGCGTATGGGAGGGTCTCGCTGGCATAGGCAGGACCCCCAAACAAGGACTCCAGGAGTTGGAGGGGCAGCCAGAGCCCCCCGGCTAGGCAGTACTCAGTGCCTGCCTCTCCCAGGGATGGGGTTACAAAGTTTGTTAAAGATGGAATTAGTATGCCTGGCAGTTTTTCTCTGTATTTTAGTTTGTGTTAATAGTGCTTTTTTAATTTGTGTTACTTTTCCTTTCTTATTTTCTGTTAATCGCGCCTTCATAATTTGTGTTAAACCTGCTTTCTTAATTTGCGTTAATCAAGCTCTTTTATGTTAATAAAGAAGGGGGAGATGTGGGAGCATGGCCATGGGGGTCGACAAGTCCCATGGTTGGTGATAACATCCGACTCTTAAAGATGAGGCCATCAGGAAAGTAAAGAGTTGAGAGGGAACAAAGAAGGGTGATTCAGGAGACACCTTAAGCAGGGACATGAAGAACAGGAACAGGGATAGTCTAACAGAACAGGGAGGAAAACAAAAAAGGAATTAATAGGGACAGGCTATCAGAAGAGGGACAAACAAAAAACAGCGTATGGGAGGGTCTCGCTGGCATAGGCAGGACCCACAAACAAGGACTCCAGGAGTTGGAGGGGCAGCCAGAGCCCCCCAGCTGGGCAGCACTCAGTGCCTGCCTCTCCCAGGGATGGGGTTACAAAGTTTGTAAAAGATGGAATTAGTATGCCTGGCAGTTTTTCTCTGTGTTTTAGTTTGTGTTAATAGTGCTTTCTTAATTTGTGTTACTCTTGCTTTCTTAATGTCTGTTAATCGCGCCTTCTTAATTTGTGTTAAACCTGCTTTGTTAATTTGTGTTAATCGCGCTTTCTTAAGTTAATAAAGAAGGGGGAGATGTGGGAGTGTGGCCATGGGGGTCGACAAGCCCCATGGTTGGTGGTAACATCAGACTCTTAATGATGAGACCATCAGGAAAGCAAAGAGTTGAGAGAGAACAAAGAAGGGTGATTCAGGAGACACCTTAAAAAGGGACATGAAGAACAGGAACAGGGACAGGCTAACAGAGCAGGGAGAAACAAAAAACAGCATATGGGAGGGTCCCACTGGCATATGCTGGACCCAAAAACAAGGACTCCAGGAGTTGGAGGGGCAGCCAGAGCCCCCCGGCTGGGCAGCACTCAGTGCCTGCCTCTCCCAGAGATGGGGTTACAAAGTTTTTTAAAGATGGAATTAGTATGCCTGGCAGTTTTTCTCTGTATTTTAGTTTGTGTTAATAGTGCTTTCTTAATTTGTGTTACTCTTCCTTTCTTAATTTCTGTTAATCGCGCCTTCTTAATTTGTGTTAAACCTGCTTTCTTAATTTGTGTTAATCAAGCTCTTTTATGTTAATAAAGAAGGGGGAGATGTGGGAGCATGACCATGGGGGTGGACAAGTCCCATGGTTGGTGATAACATCGGACTCTTAAAGATGAGGCCATCAGGAAAGTAAAGAGTTGAGAGGGAACAAAGAAGGGTGATTCAGGAGACACCTTAAACAGGGACATGAAGACCAGGAACAGGGACAGGCTAACAGAGCAGGGAGAAACAAAAAAGAGCATATGGGAGGGTCCCACTGGCATATGCTGGACCCACAAAGAATAACTCCAGGAGTTGGAGGGGCAGCCAGAGCCCCCCGGCTGGGCAGCACTCAGTGCCTGCCTCTCCCAGGGATGGTTTTACAAAGATTGTTAAAGATAGACTTAGTATGCCTGTCAGTTTTTCTCTGTGTTTTAGTTTGTGTTGATCCTGCCTTCTTAATTTGTGTTAATCGCGCTTTCTTAAGTTAATGAAGAAGGGGAAGATGTGGGAGTGTGGCCATGGGGGTCGACAAGCCCCATGGTTGGTGATAACATCAGACTCTTAAAGGTGAGACCATGAGGAAAGTAAAGCCTTGCGAGGGAACAAAGAAGGGTGATTCAGGAGACACCATAAACAGGGACATGAAGAACAGGAACAGGGATAGTCTAACAGAACAGGGACAAAAACAGAAAAGGAATGATCAGGTACAGGCTAACAGAACAGGGACGAACAAAAAGAGCTTATGGGAGGGTCACGCTGGCTTACGCAGGACCCACAAACAAGGACTCCAGGAGTTGGAGGGGCAGCCAGAGCCCCCCGGCTGGGCAGCACTCAGTGCCTGCCTCTCCCAGGGATGGGGTTGCAAAGTTTGTTAAAGATAGACTTAGTATGCCTCGCAGTTTTTCTCTGTATTTTAGTTTGTGTTAATAGTTCTTTCTTAATTTGTGTTACTTTTCCTTTCTTATTTTCTGTTAATCGCGCCTTCTTAATTTGTGTTAAACCTGCTTTCTTAATTTGTGTTAATCAAGCTCTTTTATGTTAATAAAGAAGGGGGAGATGTGGGAGCATGGCCATGGGGGTCGACAAGTCCCATGGTTGGTGATAACATCCGACTCTTAAAGATGAGGCCATCAGGAAAGTAAAGAGTTGAGAGGGAACAAAGAAGGGTGATTCAGGAGACACCTTAAACAGGGACATGAAGAACAGGAACAGGGATAGTCTAACAGAACAGGGACGAAAACAAAAAAAGGAATGAATAGGGACAGGCTATCAGAACAGGGACAAACAAAAAACAGCGTATGGGAGGGTCTCGTTGGCATACGCAGGACCCACAAACAAGGACTCCAGGAGTTGGAGGGGCAGCCAGAGCCCACTGGCTTGGCAGTACTCAGTGCCTGCCTCTCCCAGGGATGGTTTTACAAAGGTTGTTAAAGATAGACTTAGTATGCCTGGCAGTTTTTCTCTGTGTTTTAGTTTGTGTTGATCCTGCCTTCTTAATTTGTGTTAATTGCGCTTTCTTAAGTTAATAAAGAAGGGGGAGATGTGGGAGTGTGGCCATGGGGGTCGACAGGCCCCATGGTTGGTGATAACATCGGACTCTTAAGGATGAGACCATCAGGAATTTAAAGAGTTGAGAGGGAACAAAGAAGGGTGATTCAGGTGACACCTTGTTGTCTGGGGTGGCTAGTTCTCCAGCCATTAATGCATGGAAGTGGCTGGGTGTTTGCTGTTGCCGGGCAAAGTTGTTGACCAGTGACTAGTTAGTGGAAAGGTACTGCTGTGAGGCGGAAATTATAGGAAGGGAGCCTTTCCTGAATAAGGGATAGAATGAAGTTGTGCCCTCACTCTGAGAGATGAAGTTATGCCCTCAGTAAAGAGAGAGTTCAAGTTATGTCATCAATAAAGAGGTAGCAGTTACAGATCCTGAAAGAACCCCGTTGTCCGTGCAGTCTTTACGCCACAAATCGCCCCCCAACAGGGACATGAAAACGAACAGGGACGAGAAGAAAACAAACAGGGACATGAAGAATAGGAGCAGGGACAGGCTAACAGCACAGGGACAAAAACAAAAAAGGAATGAATAGGGACAGGCAAACGGAACAGGGACAAAAACAGAAAAGGAATGATCAGGTACAGGCTAACAGAACAGGGACGAACAAAAAGAGCTTATGGGAGGGTCACGCTGGCTTACGCAGGACCCACAAACAAGGACTCCAGGAGTTGGAGGGGCAGCCAGAGCCCCCGGCTGGGCAGCACTCAGTGCCTGCCTCTCCCAGGGATGGGGTTGCAAAGTTTGTTAAAGATAGACTTAGTATGCCTGGCAGTTTTTCTCTGTGTTTTAGTTTGTGTTGATCCTGCCTTCTTAATTTGTGTTAATTGCGCTTTCTTATTTTAATAAAGAAGGGGAAGATGTGGGAGTGTGGCCATGGGGGTCGACAAGCCCCATGGTTGGTGATAACATCAGACTCTTAATGATGAGACCATCAGGAAAGTAAAGAGTTGAGAGAGAACAAAGAAGGGTGATTCAGGAGACACCTTAAAAAGGGACATGAAGAACAGGAACAGGGACAGGCTAACAGAGCAGGGAGAAACACAAAACAGCATATGGGAGGGTCCCACTGGCATATGCTGGACCCAAAAACAAGGACTCCAGGAGTTGGAGGGGCAGCCAGAGCCCCTCGGCTGGGCAGCACTCAGTGCCTGCCTCTCCCAGAGATGGGGTTACAAAGTTTTTTAAAGATGGAATTAGTATGCCTGGCAGTTTTTCTCTGTATTTTAGTTTGTGTTAATAGTGCTTTCTTAATTTGTGTTACTCTTCCTTTCTTAATTTCTGTTAATCGCGCCTTCTTAATTTGTGTTAAACCTGCTTTCTTAATTTGTGTTAATCAAGCTCTTTTATGTTAATAAAGAAGGGGGAGATGTGGGAGCATGACCATGGGGGTGGACAAGTCCCATGGTTGGTGATAACATCGGACTCTTAAAGATGAGGCCATCAGGAAAGTAAAGAGTTGAGAGGGAACAAAGAAGGGTGATTCAGGAGACACCTTAAACAGGGACATGAAGAACAGGAACAGGGACAGGCTAACAGAGCAGGGAGAAACAAAAAAGAGCATATGGGAGGGTCCCACTGGCATATGCTGGACCCACAAAGAAGGACTCCAGGAGTTGGAGGGGCAGCCAGAGCCCCCCGGCTGGGCAGCACTCAGTGCCTGCCTCTCCCAGGGATGGTTTTACAAAGATTGTTAAAGATAGACTTAGTACGCCTGTCAGTTTTTCTCTGTGTTTTAGTTTGTGTTGATCCTGCCTTCTTAATTTGTGTTAATCGCGCTTTCTTAAGTTAATGAAGAAGGGGAAGATGTGGGAGTGTGGCCATGGGGGTCGACAAGCCCCATGGTTGGTGATAACATCAGACTCTTAAAGGTGAGACCATGAGGAAAGTAAAGCCTTGCGAGGGAACAAAGAAGGGTGATTCAGGAGACACCATAAACAGGGACATGAAGAACAGGAACAGGGATAGTCTAACAGAACAGGGACAAAAACAGAAAAGGAATGATCAGGTACAGGCTAACAGAACAGGGACGAACAAAAAGAGCTTATGGGAGGGTCACGCTGGCTTACGCAGGACCCACAAACAAGGACTCCAGGAGTTGGAGGGGCAGCCAGAGCCCCCCGGCTGGGCAGCACTCAGTGCCTGCCTCTCCCAGGGATGGGGTTGCAAAGTTTGTTAAAGATAGACTTAGTATGCCTGGCAGTTTTTCTCTGTATTTTAGTTTGTGTTAATAGTTCTTTCTTAATTTGTGTTACTTTTCCTTTCTTATTTTCTGTTAATCGCGCCTTCTTAATTTGTGTTAAACCTGCTTTCTTAATTTGTGTTAATCAAGCTCTTTTATGTTAATAAAGAAGGGGGAGATGTGGGAGCATGGCCATGGGGGTCGACAAGTCCCATGGTTGGTGATAACATCCGACTCTTAAAGATGAGGCCATCAGGAAAGTAAAGAGTTGAGAGGGAACAAAGAAGGGTGATTCAGGAGACACCTTAAACAGGGACATGAAGAACAGGAACAGGGATAGTCTAACAGAACAGGGACGAAAACAAAAAAAGGAATGAATAGGGACAGGCTATCAGAACAGGGACAAACAAAAAACAGCGTATGGGAGGGTCTCGTTGGCATACGCAGGACCCACAAACAAGGACTCCAGGAGTTGGAGGGGCAGCCAGAGCCCACTGGCTTGGCAGTACTCAGTGCCTGCCTCTCCCAGGGATGGTTTTACAAAGGTTGTTAAAGATAGACTTAGTATGCCTGGCAGTTTTTCTCTGTGTTTTAGTTTGTGTTGATCCTGCCTTCTTAATATGTGTTAATCGCGCTTTCTTATGTTAATAAAGAAGGGGGAGATGTGGGAGTGTGGCCATGGGGGTCGACAAGCCCCATGGTTGGTGATAACATCCGACTCTTAAGGATGAGACCATCAGGAATTTAAAGAGTTGAGAGGGAACAAAGAAGGGTGATTCAGGTGACACCTTCTTGTCTGGGGTGGCTTGTTCTCCAGCCATTAAAGCATGGAAGTTGCTGGGTGTTTGCTGTTGCCGGGCAACGTTGTTGACCAATGACTAGTTAGTGGAAAGGTACTGCTGTGAGGCGGAAGTTATAGGAAGGGAGCCTTTCCTGAATAAGGGATAGAATGAAGTTGTGCCCTCACTCTGAGAGATGAAGTTATGCCCTCAGTAAGAGAGAGTTCAAGTTATGCCATCAATAAAGAGGTAGCAGTTACAGATCCTGAAAGAACCCCGTTGTCCGTGCGGTCTTTACGCCACAAATCGCCCCCCAAAAGGGACATGAAAACGAACAGGGACCAGAAGAAAACAAACAGGGACATGAAGAACAGGAACAGGGACAGGCTAACAGCACAGGGACAAAAACAAAAAAGGAATGAATAGGGACAGGCTAACAGAACAGGGACGAACAAAAAGAGCTTATGGGAGGGTCACGCTGGCTTACGCAGGACCCACAAACAAGGACTCCAGGAGTTGGAGGGGCAGCCAGAGCCCCCCGGCTGGGCAGCACTCAGTGCCTGCCACTCCCAGGGATGGGGTTGCAAAGTTTGTTAAAGATAGTCTTAGTATGCCTGGCGGCTTTTCTCTGTGTTTAAGTTTGTGTTGATCCTGCCTTCTTAATTTGTGTTAATCGAGCTCTTTTATGTTAATAAAGAAGGGGGAGATTTGGGAGCATGGCCATGGGGGTCGACAAGTCCCATGGTTGGTGATAACATGCAACTCTTAAAGATGAGGCCATCAGGAAAGTAAAGCCTTGAGAGGGAACAAAGAAGGGTGATTCAGGAGACACCTTAAACAGGGACATGAAGAACAGGAACAGGGATAGTCTAACAGAACAGGGAGGAAAACAAAAAAGGAATTAATAGGGACAGGCTATCAGAACAGGGACAAACAAAAAACAGCGTATGGGAGGATCTCGCTGGCATAGGCAGGACCCACAAACAAGGACTCCAGGAGTTGGAGGGGCAGCCAGAGCCCCCCAGCTGGGCAGCACTCAGTGCCTGCCTCTCCCAGGGATGGGGTTACAAAGTTTGTAAAAGATGGAATTAGTATGCCTGGCAGTTTTTCTCTGTGTTTTAGTTTGTGTTAATAGTGCTTTCTTAATTTGTGTTACTCTTGCTTTCTTAATTTCTGTTAATCGCGCCTTCTTAATTTGTGTTAAACCTGCTTTCTTAATTTGTGTTAATCGAGCTCTTTTATGTTAATAAAGAAGGGGGAGATGTGGGAGCATGGCCATGGGGGTCGACAAGTCCCATGGTTGGTGATAACATCCAACTCTTAAAGATGAGGCCATCAGGAAAGTAAAGAGTTGAGAGGGAACAAAGAAGGGTGACTCAGGAGACACCTTAAACAGGGACATGAAGAACAGGAACGGGGATAGTCTAACAGAACAGGGACAAAAACAAAAAAAGGAATGAATAGGGACAGGCTATCAGAACAGGGACAAACAAAAAACAGCGTATGGGAGGGTCTCGCTGGCATAGGCAGGACCCACAAACAAGGACTCCAGGAGTTGGAGGGGCAGCCAGAGCCCCCCAGCTGGGCAGCACTCAGTGCCTGCCTCTCCCAGGGACGGGGTTACAAAGTTTGTTAAAGATGGAATTAGTATGCCTGGCAGTTTTTCTCTGTGTTTTAGTTTGTGTTGATCCTGCCTTCTTAATTTGTGTTAATCGCGCTTTCTTATGTTAATAAAGAAGGGGAAGATGTGGGAGTGTGGCCATGGGGGTCGACAAGCCCCATGGTTGGTGGTAACATCAGACTCTTAATGATGAGACCATCAGGAAAGTAAAGAGTTGAGAGGGAACAAAGAAGGGTGATTCAGGAGACACCTTAAAAAGGGACATGAAGAACAGGAACAGGGACAGGCTAACAGAACAGGGACAAAAACAAAAAAGTAATGAATAGGGACAGGCTATCAGAACAGGGACAAACAAAAAACAGCGTATGGGAGGGTCTCGTTGGCATACGCAGGACCCACAAACAAGGACTCCAGGAGTTGGAGGGGCAGCCAGAGCCCCCCGGCTGGGCAGCACTCAGTGCCTGCCTCTCCCAGAGATGGGGTTACAAAGTTTTTTAAAGATGGAATTAGTATGCCTGGCAGTTTTTCTCTGTATTTTAGTTTGTGTTAATAGTGCTTTCTTAATTTGTGTTACTCTTCCTTTCTTAATTTCTGTTAATCGCGCCTTCTTAATTTGTGTTAAACCTGCTTTCTTAATTTGTGTTAATCAAGCTCTTTTATGTTAATAAAGAAGGGGGAGATGTGGGAGCATGACCATGGGGGTGGACAAGTCCCATGGTTGGTGATAACATCGGACTCTTAAAGATGAGGCCATCAGGAAAGTAAAGAGTTGAGAGGGAACAAAGAAGGGTGATTCAGGAGACACCTTAAACAGGGACATGAAGAACAGGAACAGGGACAAGCCTAACAGAGCAGGGAGAAACAAAAAAGAGCATATGGGAGGGTCCCACTGGCATATGCTGGACCCACAAAGAAGGACTCCAGGAGTTGGAGGGGCAGCCAGAGCCCCCCGGCTGGGCAGCACTCAGTGCCTGCCTCTCCCAGGGATGGGGTTGCAAAGTTTGTTAAAGATAGACTTAGTATGCCTGGCAGTTTTTCTCTGTATTTTAGTTTGTGTTAATAGTGCTTTCTTAATTTGTGTTACTCTTCCTTTCTTATTTTCTGTTAATCGCGCCTTCTTAATTTGTGTTAAACCTGCTTTCTTAATTTGTGTTAATCAAGCTCTTTTATGTTAATAAAGAAGGGGGAGATGTGGGAGCATGGCCATGGGGGTCGACAAGTCCCATGGTTGGTGATAACATCCGACTCTTAAAGATGAGGCCATCAGGAAAGTAAAGAGTTGAGAGGGAACAAAGAAGGGTGATTCAGGAGACACCTTAAACAGGGACATGAAGAACAGGAACAGGGATAGTCTAACAGAACAGGGACGAAAACAAAAAAAGGAATGAATAGGGACAGGCTATCAGAACAGGGACAAACAAAAAACAGCGTATGGGAGGGTCTCGTTGGCATACGCAGGACCCACAAACAAGGACTCCAGGAGTTGGAGGGGCAGCCAGAGCCCACTGGCTTGGCAGTACTCAGTGCCTGCCTCTCCCAGGGATGGTTTTACAAAGGTTGTTAAAGATAGACTTAGTATGCCTGGCAGTTTTTCTCTGTGTTTTAGTTTGTGTTGATCCTGCCTTCTTAATATGTGTTAATCGCGCTTTCTTATGTTAATAAAGAAGGGGGAGATGTGGGAGTGTGGCCATGGGGGTCGACAAGCCCCATGGTTGGTGATAACATCCGACTCTTAAGGATGAGACCATCAGGAATTTAAAGAGTTGAGAGGGAACAAAGAAGGGTGATTCAGGTGACACCTTCTTGTCTGGGGTGGCTTGTTCTCCAGCCATTAAAGCATGGAAGTTGCTGGGTGTTTGCTGTTGCCGGGCATCGTTGTTGACCAATGACTAGTTAGTGGAAAGGTACTGCTGTGAGGCGGAAGTTATAGGAAGGGAGCCTTTCCTGAATAAGGGATAGAATGAAGTTGTGCCCTCACTCTGAGAGATGAAGTTATGCCCTCAGTAAGAGAGAGTTCAAGTTATGCCATCAATAAAGAGGTAGCAGTTACAGATCCTGAAAGAACCCCGTTGTCCGTGCGGTCTTTACGCCACAAATCGCCCCCCAAAAGGGACATGAAAACGAACAGGGACCAGAAGAAAACAAACAGGGACATGAAGAACAGGAACAGGGACAGGCTAACAGCACAGGGACAAAAACAAAAAAGGAATGAATAGGGACAGGCTAACAGAACAGGGACGAACAAAAAGAGCTTATGGGAGGGTCACGCTGGCTTACGCAGGACCCACAAACAAGGACTCCAGGAGTTGGAGGGGCAGCCAGAGCCCCCCAGCTGGGCAGCACTCAGTGCCTGCCACTCCCAGGGATGGGGTTGCAAAGTTTGTTAAAGATAGTCTTAGTATGCCTGGCGGCTTTTCTCTGTGTTTTAGTTTGTGTTGATCCTGCCTTCTTAATTTGTGTTAATCGAGCTCTTTTATGTTAATAAAGAAGGGGGAGATTTGGGAGCATGGCCATGGGGGTCGACAAGTCCCATGGTTGGTGATAACATGCAACTCTTAAAGATGAGGCCATCAGGAAAGTAAAGCCTTGAGAGGGAACAAAGAAGGGTGATTCAGGAGACACCTTAAACAGGGACATGAAGAACAGGAACAGGGATAGTCTAACAGAACAGGGAGGAAAACAAAAAAGGAATTAATAGGGACAGGCTATCAGAACAGGGACAAACAAAAAACAGCGTATGGGAGGATCTCGCTGGCATAGGCAGGACCCACAAACAAGGACTCCAGGAGTTGGAGGGGCAGCCAGAGCCCCCCGGCTGGGCAGCACTCAGTGCCTGCCTCTCCCAGGGATGGGGTTGCAAAGTTTGTTAAAGATAGACTTAGTATGCCTGGCAGTTTTTCTCTGTATTTTAGTTTGTGTTAATAGTTCTTTCTTAATTTGTGTTACTTTTCCTTTCTTATTTTCTGTTAATCGCGCCTTCTTAATTTGTGTTAAACCTGCTTTCTTAATTTGTGTTAATCAAGCTCTTTTATGTTAATAAAGAAGGGGGAGATGTGGGAGCATGGCCATGGGGGTCGACAAGTCCCATGGTTGGTGATAACATCCGACTCTTAAAGATGAGGCCATCAGGAAAGTAAAGAGTTGAGAGGGAACAAAGAAGGGTGATTCAGGAGACACCTTAAACAGGGACATGAAGAACAGGAACAGGGATAGTCTAACAGAACAGGGACGAAAACAAAAAAAGGAATGAATAGGGACAGGCTATCAGAACAGGGACAAACAAAAAACAGCGTATGGGAGGGTCTCGTTGGCATACGCAGGACCCACAAACAAGGACTCCAGGAGTTGGAGGGGCAGCCAGAGCCCACTGGCTGGGCAGCACTCAGTGCCTGCCTCTCCCAGGGATGGTTTTACAAAGGTTGTTAAAGATAGACTTAGTATGCCTGGCAGTTTTTCTCTGTGTTTTAGTTTGTGTTGATCCTGCCTTCTTAATATGTGTTAATCGCGCTTTCTTATGTTAATAAAGAAGGGGGAGATGTGGGAGTGTGGCCATGGGGGTCGACAAGCCCCATGGTTGGTGATAACATCCGACTCTTAAGGATGAGACCATCAGGAATTTAAAGAGTTGAGAGGGAACAAAGAAGGGAGATTCAGGTGACACCTTCTTGTCTGGGGTGGCTTGTTCTCCAGCCATTAAAGCATGGAAGTTGCTGGGTGTTTGCTGTTGCCGGGCATCGTTGTTGACCAATGACTAGTTAGTGGAAAGGTACTGCTGTGAGGCGGAAGTTATAGGAAGGGAGCCTTTCCTGAATAAGGGATAGAATGAAGTTGTGCCCTCACTCTGAGAGATGAAGTTATGCCCTCAGTAAGAGAGAGTTCAAGTTATGCCATCAATAAAGAGGTAGCAGTTACAGATCCTGAAAGAACCCCGTTGTCCGTGCGGTCTTTACGCCACAAATCGCCCCCCAAAAGGGACATGAAAACGAACAGGGACCAGAAGAAAACAAACAGGGACATGAAGAACAGGAACAGGGACAGGCTAACAGCACAGGGACAAAAACAAAAAAGGAATGAATAGGGACAGGCTAACAGAACAGGGACGAACAAAAAGAGCTTATGGGAGGGTCACGCTGGCTTACGCAGGACCCACAAACAAGGACTCCAGGAGTTGGAGGGGCAGCCAGAGCCCCCCGGCTGGGCAGCACTCAGTGCCTGCCACTCCCAGGGATGGGGTTGCAAAGTTTGTTAAAGATAGTCTTAGTATGCCTGGCGGCTTTTCTCTGTGTTTTAGTTTGTGTTGATCCTGCCTTCTTAATTTGTGTTAATCGAGCTCTTTTATGTTAATAAAGAAGGGGGAGATTTGGGAGCATGGCCATGGGGGTCGACAAGTCCCATGGTTGGTGATAACATGCAACTCTTAAAGATGAGGCCATCAGGAAAGTAAAGCCTTGAGAGGGAACAAAGAAGGGTGATTCAGGAGACACCTTAAACAGGGACATGAAGAACAGGAACAGGGATAGTCTAACAGAACAGGGAGGAAAACAAAAAAGGAATTAATAGGGACAGGCTATCAGAACAGGGACAAACAAAAAACAGCGTATGGGAGGATCTCGCTGGCATAGGCAGGACCCACAAACAAGGACTCCAGGAGTTGGAGGGGCAGCCAGAGCCCCCCAGCTGGGCAGCACTCAGTGCCTGCCTCTCCCAGGGATGGGGTTACAAAGTTTGTAAAAGATGGAATTAGTATGCCTGGCAGTTTTTCTCTGTGTTTTAGTTTGTGTTAATAGTGCTTTCTTAATTTGTGTTACTCTTGCTTTCTTAATTTCTGTTAATCGCGCCTTCTTAATTTGTGTTAAACCTGCTTTCTTAATTTGTGTTAATCGAGCTCTTTTATGTTAATAAAGAAGGGGGAGATGTGGGAGCATGGCCATGGGGGTCGACAAGTCCCATGGTTGGTGATAACATCCAACTCATAAAGATGAGGCCATCAGGAAAGTAAAGAGTTGAGAGGGAACAAAGAAGGGTGACTCAGGAGACACCTTAAACAGGGACATGAAGAACAGGAACAGGGATAGTCTAACAGAACAGGGACAAAAACAAATAAGTAATGAATAGGGACAGGCTATCAGAACAGGGACAAACAAAAAACAGCGTATGGGAGGGTCTCGCTGGCATAGGCAGGACCCACAAACAAGGACTCCAGGAGTTGGAGGGGCAGCCAGAGTCCCCCAGCTGGGCAGCACTCAGTGCCTGCCTCTCCCAGGGACGGGGTTACAAAGTTTGTTAAAGATGGAATTAGTATGCCTGGCAGTTTTTCTCTGTGTTTAAGTTTGTGTTGATCCTGCCTTCTTAATTTGTGTTAATCGCGCTTTCTTATGTTAATAAAGAAGGGGAAGATGTGGGAGTGTGGCCATGGGGGTCGACAAGCCCCATGGTTGGTGGTAACATCAGACTCTTAATGATGAGACCATCAGGAAAGTAAAGAGTTGAGAGAGAACAAAGAAGGGTGATTCAGGAGAGACCTTAAAAAGGGACATGAAGAACAGGAACAGGGACAGGCTAACAGAACAGGGACAAAAACAAAAAAGTAATGAATAGGGACAGGCTATCAGAACAGGGACAAACAAAAAACAGCGTATGGGAGGGTCTCGTTGGCATACGCAGGACCCACAAACAAGGACTCCAGGAGTTGGAGGGGCAGCCAGAGCCCCCTGGCTTGGCAGTACTCAGTGCCTGCCTCTCCCAGGGATGGTTTTACAAAGGTTGTTAAAGATAGACTTAGTATGCCTGGCAGTTTTTCTCTGTGTTTTAGTTTGTGTTGATCCTGCCTTCTTAATTTGTGTTAATTGCGCTTTCTTAAGTTAATAAAGAAGGGGGAGATGTGGGAGTGTGGCCATGGGGGTCGACAGGCCCCATGGTTGGTGATAACATCGGACTCTTAAGGATGAGACCATCAGGAATTTAAAGAGTTGAGAGGGAACAAAGAAGGGTGATTCAGGTGACACCTTGTTGTCTGGGGTGGCTAGTTCTCCAGCCATTAATGCATGGAAGTGGCTGGGTGTTTGCTGTTGCCGGGCAAAGTTGTTGACCAATGACTAGTTAGTGGAAAGGTACTGCTGTGAGGCGGAAATTATAGGAAGGGAGCCTTTCCTGAATAAGGGATAGAATGAAGTTGTGCCCTCACTCTGAGAGATGAAGTTATGCCCTCAGTAAGAGAGAGTTCAAGTTATGTCATCAATAAAGAGGTAGCAGTTACAGATCCTGAAAGAACCCCGTTGTCCGTGCAGTCTTTACGCCACAAATCGCCCCCCAACAGGGACATGAAAACGAACAGGGACGAGAAGAAAACAAACAGGGACATGAAGAATAGGAACAGGGACAGGCTAACAGCACAGGGACAAAAACAAAAAAGGAATGAATAGGGACAGGCAAACGGAACAGGGACAAAAACAGAAAAGGAATGATCAGGTACAGGCTAACAGAACAGGGACGAACAAAAAGAGCTTATGGGAGGGTCACGCTGGCTTACGCAGGACCCACAAAAAAGGACTCCAGGAGTTGGAGGGGCAGCCAGAGCCCCCCGGCTGGGCAGCACTCAGTGCCTGCCTCTCCCAGGGATGGGGTTGCAAAGTTTGTTAAAGATAGTCTTAGTATGCCTGGCAGTTTTTCTCTGTGTTTTAGTTTGTGTTGATCCTGCCTTCTTAATTTGTGTTAATTGCGCTTTCTTATTTTAATAAAGAAGGGGAAGATGTGGGAGTGTGGCCATGGGGGTCGACAAGCCCCATGGTTGGTGATAACATCAGACTCTTAATGATGAGACCATCAGGAAAGTAAAGAGTTGAGAGAGAACAAAGAAGGGTGATTCAGGAGACACCTTAAAAAGGGACATGAAGAACAGGAACAGGGACAGGCTAACAGAGCAGGGAGAAACACAAAACAGCATATGGGAGGGTCCCACTGGCATATGCTGGACCCAAAAACAAGGACTCCAGGAGTTGGAGGGGCAGCCAGAGCCCCTCGGCTGGGCAGCACTCAGTGCCTGCCTCTCCCAGAGATGGGGTTACAAAGTTTTTTAAAGATGGAATTAGTATGCCTGGCAGTTTTTCTCTGTATTTTAGTTTGTGTTAATAGTGCTTTCTTAATTTGTGTTACTCTTCCTTTCTTAATTTCTGTTAATCGCGCCTTCTTAATTTGTGTTAAACCTGCTTTCTTAATTTGTGTTAATCAAGCTCTTTTATGTTAATAAAGAAGGGGGAGATGTGGGAGCATGACCATGGGGGTGGACAAGTCCCATGGTTGGTGATAACATCGGACTCTTAAAGATGAGGCCATCAGGAAAGTAAAGAGTTGAGAGGGAACAAAGAAGGGTGATTCAGGAGACACCTTAAACAGGGACATGAAGAACAGGAACAGGGACAGGCTAACAGAGCAGGGAGAAACAAAAAAGAGCATATGGGAGGGTCCCACTGGCATATGCTGGACCCACAAACAAGGACTCCAGGAGTTGGAGGGGCAGCCAAGACCGCCCGGCTGGGCAGCACTCAGTGCCTGCCTCTCCCAGGGATGGTTTTACAAAGATTGTTAAAGATAGACTTGGTATGCCTGGCAGTTTTTCTCTGTGTTTTAGTTTGTGTTGATCCTGCCTTCTTAATTTGTGTTAATCGCGTTTTCTTCTGTTAATAAAGAAGGGGAAGATGTGGGAGTGTGGCTATGGGGGTCCACAAGCCCCATGGTTGGTGATAACATCCGACTACTAAAGTAGAGACCATCAGGAAAGTAAAGCCTTGAGAGGGAACAAAGAAGGGTGATTCAGGAGACACCTTAAGCAGGGACATGAAGAACAGGAACAGGGATAGTCTAACAGAACAGGGACAAAAACAAAAAAGGAATGAATAGGGACAGGCTATCAGAACAGCGTCAAACCAAAACCGCGTATGGGAGGGTCTCGCTGGCATAGGCAGGACCCCCAAACAAGGACTCCAGGAGTTGGAGGGGCAGCCAGAGCCCCCCGGCTAGGCAGTACTCAGTGCCTGCCTCTCCCAGGGATGGGGTTACAAAGTTTGTTAAAGATGGAATTAGTATGCCTGGCAGTTTTTCTCTGTATTTTAGTTTGTGTTAATAGTGCTTTTTTAATTTGTGTTACTTTTCCTTTCTTATTTTCTGTTAATCGCGCCTTCATAATTTGTGTTAAACCTGCTTTCTTAATTTGCGTTAATCAAGCTCTTTTATGTTAATAAAGAAGGGGGAGATGTGGGAGCATGGCCATGGGGGTCGACAAGTCCCATGGTTGGTGATAACATCCGACTCTTAAAGATGAGGCCATCAGGAAAGTAAAGAGTTGAGAGGGAACAAAGAAGGGTGATTCAGGAGACACCTTAAGCAGGGACATGAAGAACAGGAACAGGGATAGTCTAACAGAATAGGGAGGAAAACAAAAAAGGAATTAATAGGGACAGGCTATCAGAACAGGGACAAACAAAAAACAGCGTATGGGAGGGTCTCGCTGGCATAGGCAGGACCCACAAACAAGGACTCCAGGAGTTGGAGGGGCAGCCAGAGCCCCCCAGCTGGGCAGCACTCAGTGCCTGCCTCTCCCAGGGATGGGGTTACAAAGTTTGTAAAAGATGGAATTAGTATGCCTGGCAGTTTTTCTCTGTGTTTTAATTTGTGTTAATAGTTCTTTCTTAATTTGTGTTACTCTTGCTTTCTTAATGTCTGTTAATCGCGCCTTCTTAATTTGTGTTAAACTTGCTTTGTTAATTTGTGTTAATCGCGCTTTCTTAAGTTAATAAAGAAGGGGGAGATGTGGGAGTGTGGCCATGGGGGTCGACAAGCCCCATGGTTGGTGGTAACATCAGACTCTTAATGATGAGACCATCAGGAAAGTAAAGAGTTGAGAGAGAACAAAGAAGGGTGATTCAGGAGACACCTTAAAAAGGGACATGAAGAACAGGAACAGGGACAGGCTAACAGAGCAGGGAGAAACAAAAAACAGCATATGGGAGGGTCCCACTGGCATATGCTGGACCCAAAAACAAGGACTCCAGGAGTTGGAGGGGCAGCCAGAGCCCCCCGGCTGGGCAGCACTCAGTGCCTGCCTCTCCCAGAGATGGGGTTACAAAGTTTTTTAAAGATGGAATTAGTATGCCTGGCAGTTTTTCTCTGTATTTTAGTTTGTGTTAATAGTGCTTTCTTAATTTGTGTTACTCTTCCTTTCTTAATTTCTGTTAATCGCGCCTTCTTAATTTGTGTTAAACCTGCTTTCTTAATTTGTGTTAATCAAGCTCTTTTATGTTAATAAAGAAGGGGGAGATGTGGGAGCATGACCATGGGGGTGGACAAGTCCCATGGTTGGTGATAACATCGGACTCTTAAAGATGAGGCCATCAGGAAAGTAAAGAGTTGAGAGGGAACAAAGAAGGGTGATTCAGGAGACACCTTAAACAGGGACATGAAGAACAGGAACAGGGACAGGCTAACAGAGCAGGGAGAAACAAAAAAGAGCATATGGGAGGGTCCCACTGGCATATGCTGGACCCACAAAGAAGGACTCCAGGAGTTGGAGGGGCAGCCAGAGCCCCCCGGCTGGGCAGCACTCAGTGCCTGCCTCTCCCAGGGATGGTTTTACAAAGATTGTTAAAGATAGACTTAGTATGCCTGTCAGTTTTTCTCTGTGTTTTAGTTTGTGTTGATCCTGCCTTCTTAATTTGTGTTAATCGCGCTTTCTTAAGTTAATGAAGAAGGGGAAGATGTGGGAGTGTGGCCATGGGGGTCGACAAGCCCCATGGTTGGTGATAACATCAGACTCTTAAAGGTGAGACCATGAGGAAAGTAAAGCCTTGCGAGGGAACAAAGAAGGGTGATTCAGGAGACACCATAAACAGGGACATGAAGAACAGGAACAGGGATAGTCTAACAGAACAGGGACAAAAACAGAAAAGGAATGATCAGGTACAGGCTAACAGAACAGGGACGAACAAAAAGAGCTTATGGGAGGGTCACGCTGGCTTACGCAGGACCCACAAACAAGGACTCCAGGAGTTGGAGGGGCAGCCAGAGCCCCCCGGCTGGGCAGCACTCTTTGCCTGCCTCTCCCAGGGATGGGGTTGCAAAGTTTGTTAAAGATAGACTTAGTATGCCTGGCAGTTTTTCTCTGTATTTTAGTTTGTGTTAATAGTTCTTTCTTAATTTGTGTTACTTTTCCTTTCTTATTTTCTGTTAATCGCGCCTTCTTAATTTGTGTTAAACCTGCTTTCTTAATTTGTGTTAATCAAGCTCTTTTATGTTAATAAAGAAGGGGGAGATGTGGGAGCATGGCCATGGGGGTCGACAAGTCCCATGGTTGGTGATAACATCCGACTCTTAAAGATGAGGCCATCAGGAAAGTAAAGAGTTGAGAGGGAACAAAGAAGGGTGATTCAGGAGACACCTTAAACAGGGACATGAAGAACAGGAACAGGGATAGTCTAACAGAACAGGGACGAAAACAAAAAAAGGAATGAATAGGGACAGGCTATCAGAACAGGGACAAACAAAAAACAGCGTATGGGAGGGTCTCGTTGGCATACGCAGGACCCACAAACAAGGACTCCAGGAGTTGGAGGGGCAGCCAGAGCCCACTGGCTGGGCAGCACTCAGTGCCTGCCTCTCCCAGGGATGGTTTTACAAAGGTTGTTAAAGATAGACTTAGTATGCCTGGCAGTTTTTCTCTGTGTTTTAGTTTGTGTTGATCCTGCCTTCTTAATATGTGTTAATCGCGCTTTCTTATGTTAATAAAGAAGGGGGAGATGTGGGAGTGTGGCCATGGGGGTCGACAAGCCCCATGGTTGGTGATAACATCCGACTCTTAAGGATGAGACCATCAGGAATTTAAAGAGTTGAGAGGGAACAAAGAAGGGTGATTCAGGTGACACCTTCTTGTCTGGGGTGGCTTGTTCTCCAGCCATTAAAGCATGGAAGTTGCTGGGTGTTTGCTGTTGCCGGGCAACGTTGTTGACCAATGACTAGTTAGTGGAAAGGTACTGCTGTGAGGCGGAAGTTATAGGAAGGGAGCCTTTTCTGAATAAGGGATAGAATGAAGTTGTGCCCTCACTCTGAGAGATGAAGTTATGCCCTCAGTAAGAGAGAGTTCAAGTTATGCCATCAATAAAGAGGTAGCAGTTACAGATCCTGAAAGAACCCCGTTGTCCGTGCGGTCTTTACGCCACAAATCGCCCCCCAAAAGGGACATGAAAACGAACAGGGACCAGAAGAAAACAAACAGGGACATGAAGAACAGGAACAGGGACAGGCTAACAGCACAGGGACAAAAACAAAAAAGGAATGAATAGGGACAGGCTAACAGAACAGGGACGAACAAAAAGAGCTTATGGGAGGGTCACGCTGGCTTACGCAGGACCCACAAACAAGGACTCCAGGAGTTGGAGGGGCAGCCAGAGCCCCCCGGCTGGGCAGCACTCAGTGCCTGCCACTCCCAGGGATGGGGTTGCAAAGTTTGTTAAAGATAGTCTTAGTATGCCTGGCGGCTTTTCTCTGTGTTTTAGTTTGTGTTGATCCTGCCTTCTTAATTTGTGTTAATCGAGCTCTTTTATGTTAATAAAGAAGGGGGAGATTTGGGAGCATGGCGATGGGGGTCAACAAGTCCCATGGTTGGTGATAACATGCAACTCTTAAAGATGAGGCCATCAGGAAAGTAAAGCCTTGAGAGGGAACAAAGAAGGGTGATTCAGGAGACACCTTAAACAGGGACATGAAGAACAGGAACAGGGATAGTCTAACAGAACAGGGAGGAAAACAAAAAAGGAATTAATAGGGACAGGCTATCAGAACAGGGACAAACAAAAAACAGCGTATGGGAGGATCTCGCTGGCATAGGCAGGACCCACAAACAAGGACTCCAGGAGTTGGAGGGGCAGCCAGAGCCCCCCAGCTGGGCAGCACTCAGTGCCTGCCTCTCCCAGGGATGGGGTTACAAAGTTTGTAAAAGATGGAATTAGTATGCCTGGCAGTTTTTCTCTGTGTTTTAGTTTGTGTTAATAGTGCTTTCTTAATTTGTGTTACTCTTGCTTTCTTAATTTCTGTTAATCGCGCCTTCTTAATTTGTGTTAAACCTGCTTTCTTAATTTGTGTTAATCGAGCTCTTTTATGTTAATAAAGAAGGGGGAGATGTGGGAGCATGGCCATGGGGGTCGACAAGTCCCATGGTTGGTGATAACATCCAACTCTTAAAGATGAGGCCATCAGGAAAGTAAAGAGTTGAGAGGGAACAAAGAAGGGTGACTCAGGAGACACCTTAAACAGGCACATGAAGAACAGGAAGGGGGATAGTCTAACAGAACAGGGACAAAAACAAAAAAGTAATGAATAGGGACAGGCTATCAGAACAGGGACAAACAAAAAACAGCGTATGGGAGGGTCTCGCTGGCATAGGCAGGACCCACAAACAAGGACTCCAGGAGTTGGAGGGGCAGCCAGAGCCCCCCAGCTGGGCAGCACTCAGTGCCTGCCTCTCCCAGGGACGGGGTTACAAAGTTTGTTAAAGATGGAATTAGTATGCCTGGCAGTTTTTCTCTGTGTTTTAGTTTGTGTTGATCCTGCCTTCCTAATTTGTGTTAATCGCGCTTTCTTATGTTAGTAAAGAAGGGGAAGATGTGGGAGTGTGGCCATGGGGGTCGACAAGCCCCATGGTTGGTGGTAACATCAGACTCTTAATGATGAGACCATCAGGAAAGTAAAGAGTTGAGAGAGAACAAAGAAGGGTGATTCAGGAGACACCTTAAACAGGGACATGAAGAACAGGAACAGGGACAGGCTAACAGAACAGGGACAAAAACAAAAAAGTAATGAATAGGGACAGGCTATCAGAACAGGGACAAACAAAAAACAGCGTATGGGAGGGTCTCGTTGGCATACGCAGGACCCACAAACAAGGACTCCAGGAGTTGGAGGGGCAGCCAGAGCCCCCTGGCTTGGCAGTACTCAGTGCCTGCCTCTCCCAGGGATGGTTTTACAAAGGTTGTTAAAGATAGACTTAGTATGCCTGGCAGTTTTTCTCTGTGTTTTAGTTTGTGTTGATCCTGCCTTCTTAATTTGTGTTAATTGCGCTTTCTTAAGTTAATAAAGAAGGGGGAGATGTGGGAGTGTGGCCATGGGGGTCGACAAGCCCCATGGTTGGTGATAACATCGGACTCTTAAGGATGAGACCATCAGGAACTTAAAGAGTTGAGAGGGAACAAAGAAGGGTGATTCAGGTGACACCTTGTTGTCTGGGGTGGCTAGTTCTCCAGCCATTAATGCATGGAAGTGGCTGGGTGTTTGCTGTTGCCGGGCAAAGTTGTTGACCAATGACTAGTTAGTGGAAAGGTACTGCTGTGAGGCGGAAATTATAGGAAGGGAGCCTTTCCTGAATAAGGGATAGAATGAAGTTGTGCCCTCACTCTGAGAGATGAAGTTATGCCCTCAGTAAGAGAGAGTTCAAGTTATGTCATCAATAAAGAGGTAGCAGTTACAGATCCTGAAAGAACCCCGTTGTCCGTGCAGTCTTTACGCCACAAATCGCCCCCCAACAGGGACATGAAAACGAACAGGGACGAGAAGAAAACAAACAGGGACATGAAGAATAGGAACAGGGACAGGCTAACAGCACAGGGACAAAAACAAAAAAGGAATGAATAGGGACAGGCAAACGGAACAGGGACAAAAACAGAAAAGGAATGAAAAGGGACAGGCTATCAGAACAGGGACAAACAAAAAACAGCGTATGGGAGGGTCTCGCTGGCATAGGCAGGACCCACAAACAAGGACTCCAGGAGTTGGAGGGGCAGCCAGAGCCCCCCAGCTGGGCAGCACTCAGTGCCTGCCTCTCCCAGGGATGGGGTTACAAAGTTTGTAAAAGATGGAATTAGTATGCCTGGCAGTTTTTCTCTGTGTTTTAGTTTGTGTTAATAGTTCTTTCTTAATTTGTGTTACTCTTGCTTTCTTAATTTCTGTTAATCGCGCCTTCTTAATTTGTGTTAAACCTGCTTTCTTAATTTGTGTTAATCAAGCTCTTTTATGTTAATAAAGAAGGGGGAGATGTGGGAGCATGACCATGGGGGTGGACAAGTCCCATGGTTGGTGATAACATCGGACTCTTAAAGATGAGGCCATCAGGAAAGTAAAGAGTTGAGAGGGAACAAAGAAGGGTGATTCAGGAGACACCTTAAACAGGGACATGAAGAACAGGAACAGGGACAGGCTAACAGAGCAGGGAGAAACAAAAAAGAGCATATGGGAGGGTCCCACTGGCATATGCTGGACCCACAAACAAGGACTCCAGGAGTTGGAGGGGCAGCCAAGACCGCCCGGCTGGGCAGCACTCAGTGCCTGCCTCTCCCAGGGATGGTTTTACAAAGATTGTTAAAGATAGACTTGGTATGCCTGGCAGTTTTTCTCTGTGTTTTAGTTTGTGTTGATCCTGCCTTCTTAATTTGTGTTAATCGCGTTTTCTTATGTTAATAAAGAAGGGGAAGATGTGGGAGTGTGGCTATGGGGGTCCACAAGGCCCATGGTTGGTGATAACATCCGACTACTAAAGTAGAGACCATCAGGAAAGTAAAGCCTTGAGAGGGAACAAAGAAGGGTGATTCAGGAGACACCTTAAGCAGGGACATGAAGAACAGGAACAGGGATAGTCTAACAGAACAGGGAGGAAAACAAAAAAGGAATGAATAGGGACAGGCTATCAGAACAGGGACAAACAAAAAACAGCGTATGGGAGGGTCTCGCTGGCATAGGCAGGACCCACAAACAAGGACTCCAGGAGTTGGAGGGGCAGCCAGAGCCCCCCAGCTGGGCAGCACTCAGTGCCTGCCTCTCCCAGGGATGGGGTTACAAAGTTTGTAAAAGATGGAATTAGTATGCCTGGCAGTTTTTCTCTGTGTTTTAGTTTGTGTTAATAGTTCTTTCTTAATTTGTGTTACTCTTGCTTTCTTAATGTCTGTTAATCGCGCCTTCTTAATTTGTGTTAAACCTGCTTTGTTAATTTGTGTTAATCGCGCTTTCTTAAGTTAATAAAGAAGGGGGAGATGTGGGAGTGTGGCCATGGGGGTCGACAAGCCCCATGGTTGGTGATAACATCAGACTCTTAATGATGAGACCATCAGGAAAGTAAAGAGTTGAGAGAGAACAAAGAAGGGTGATTCAGGAGACACCTTAAAAAGGGACATGAAGAACAGGAACAGGGACAGGCTAACAGAGCAGGGAGAAACACAAAACAGCATATGGGAGGGTCCCACTGGCATATGCTGGACCCAAAAACAAGGACTCCAGGAGTTGGAGGGGCAGCCAGAGCCCCTCGGCTGGGCAGCACTCAGTGCCTGCCTCTCCCAGAGATGGGGTTACAAAGTTTTTTAAAGATGGAATTAGTATGCCTGGCAGTTTTTCTCTGTATTTTAGTTTGTGTTAATAGTGCTTTCTTAATTTGTGTTACTCTTCCTTTCTTAATTTCTGTTAATCGCGCCTTCTTAATTTGTGTTAAACCTGCTTTCTTAATTTGTGTTAATCAAGCTCTTTTATGTTAATAAAGAAGGGGGAGATGTGGGAGCATGACCATGGGGGTGGACAAGTCCCATGGTTGGTGATAACATCGGACTCTTAAAGATGAGGCCATCAGGAAAGTAAAGAGTTGAGAGGGAACAAAGAAGGGTGATTCAGGAGACACCTTAAACAGGGACATGAAGAACAGGAACAGGGACAGGCTAACAGAGCAGGGAGAAACAAAAAAGAGCATATGGGAGGGTCCCACTGGCATATGCTGGACCCACAAACAAGGACTCCAGGAGTTGGAGGGGCAGCCAAGACCGCCCGGCTGGGCAGCAGTCAGTGCCTGCCTCTCCCAGGGATGGTTTTACAAAGATTGTTAAAGATAGACTTGGTATGCCTGGCAGTTTTTCTCTGTGTTTTAGTTTGTGTTGATCCTGCCTTCTTAATTTGTGTTAATCGCGTTTTCTTATGTTAATAAAGAAGGGGAAGATGTGGGAGTGTGGCTATGGGGGTCCACAAGCCCCATGGTTGGTGATAACATCCGACTACTAAAGTAGAGACCATCAGGAAAGTAAAGCCTTGAGAGGGAACAAAGAAGGGTGATTCAGGAGACACCTTAAGCAGGGACATGAAGAACAGGAACAGGGATAGTCTAACAGAACAGGGACAAAAACAAAAAAGGAATGAATAGGGACAGGCTATCAGAACAGCGTCAAACCAAAACCGCGTATGGGAGGGTCTCGCTGGCATAGGCAGGACCCACAAACAAGGACTCCAGGAGTTGGAGGGGCAGCCAGAGCCCCAAAGCTGGGCAGCACTCAGTGCCTGCCTCTCCCAGGGATGGGGTTACAAAGTTTGTAAAAGATGGAATTAGTATGCCTGGCAGTTTTTCTCTGTGTTTTAGTTTGTGTTAATAGTTCTTTCTTAATTTGTGTTACTCTTGCTTTCTTAATGTCTGTTAATCGCGCCTTCTTAATTTGTGTTAAACCTGCTTTGTTAATTTGTGTTAATCGCGCTTTCTTAAGTTAATAAAGAAGGGGGAGATGTGGGAGTGTGGCCATGGGGGTCGACAAGCCCCATGGTTGGTGATAACATCAGACTCTTAATGATGAGACCATCAGGAAAGTAAAGAGTTGAGAGAGAACAAAGAAGGGTGATTCAGGAGACACCTTAAAAAGGGACATGAAGAACAGGAACAGGGACAGGCTAACAGAGCAGGGAGAAACAAAAAACAGCATATGGGAGGGTCCCACTGGCATATGCTGGACCCAAAAACAAGGACTCCAGGAGTTGGAGGGGCAGCCAGAGCCCCCCGGCTGGGCAGCACTCAGTGCCTGCCTCTCCCAGGGATGGGGTTACAAAGTTTGTAAAAGATGGAATTAGTATGCCTGGCAGTTTTTCTCTGTATTTTAGTTTGTGTTAATAGTGCTTTCTTAATTTGTGTTACTCTTCCTTTCTTAATTTCTGTTAATCGCGCCTTCTTAATTTGTGTTAAACCTGCTTTCTTAATTTGTGTTAATCAAGCTCTTTTATGTTAATAAAGAAGGGGGAGATGTGGGAGCATGACCATGGGGGTGGACAAGTCCCATGGTTGGTGATAACATCGGACTCTTAAAGATGAGGCCATCAGGAAATTAAAGAGTTGAGAGGGAACAAAGAAGGGTGATTCAGGAGACACCTTAAACAGGGACATGAAGAACAGGGACAGGCTAACAGAGCAGGGAGAAACAAAAAACAGCATATGGGAGGGTCCCACTGGCATATGCTAGACCCACAAACAAGGACTCCAGGAGTTGGAGTGGCAGCCAGAGCCCCCCGGCTGGGCAGCACACAGTGCCTGCCTCTCCCAGGGATGGGTTTACAAAGGTTGTTAAAGATAGACTTAGTATGCCTGGCAGTTTTTCTCTGTGTTTTAGTTTGTGTTGATCCTGCCTTCTTAATTTGTGTTAATCGCGCTTTCTTATGTTAATAAAGAAGGGGAAGATGTGGGAGTGTGGCCATGGGGGTCGACAAGCCCCATGGTTGGTGATAACATCCGACTATTAAAGTAGAGACCATCAGGAAAGTAAAGCCTTGAGAGGGAACAAAGAAGGGTGATTCAGGAGACACCTTAAGCAGGGACATGAAGAACAGGAACAGGGACAGGCTAACAGAACAGGGACAAAACAAAAAAGGAATGAATAGGGACATGCTATCAGTACAGGGACAAACAAAAAACAGCGTATGGGAGGGTCCCACTGGCATATGCTGGACCCACAAAGAAGGACTCCAGGAGTTGGAGGGGCAGCCAGAGCCCCCCGGCTGGGCAGCACTCAGTGCCTGCCTCTCCCAGGGACGGTTTTACAAAGATTGTTAAAGATAGACTTAGTATGCCTGGCAGTTTTTCTCTGTGTTTTAGTTTGTGTTGATCCTGCCTTCTTAATTTGTGTTAATCCCGCTTTCTTAAGTTAATGAAGAAGGGGAAGATGTGGGGGTGTGGCCATGGGGGTCGACAAGCCCCATGGTTGGTGATAACATCCGACTATTAAAGTAGAGACCATCAGGAAAGTAAACCCTTGAGAGGGAACAAAGAAGGGTTATTCAAAAGACACCTTAACCAGGGACATGAAGAACAGGAACAGGGATAGTCTAACAGAACAGGGACAAAAACAAAAAAGGAATGAATAGGGAAAGGCTATCAGAACAGGGACAAACAAAAAACAGCATATGGGAGGGTCTCGCTGGCATAGGCAGGACCCACAAACAAGGACTCCAGGAGTTGGAGGGGCAGCCAGAGCCCCCCAGCTGGGCAGCACTCAGTGCCTGCCTCTCCCAGGGATGGGGTTACAAAGTTTGTAAAAGATGGAATTAGTATGCCTGGCAGTTTTTCTCTGTGTTTTAGTTTGTGTTAATAGTGCTTTCTTAATTTGTGTTACTCTTGCTTTCTTAATTTCTGTTAATCGCGCCTTCTTAATTTGTGTTAAACCTGCTTTCTTAATTTGTGTTAATCGAGCTCTTTTATGTTAATAAAGAAGGGGGAGATGTGGGAGCATGGCCATGGGGGTCGACAAGTCCCATGGTTGGTGATAACATCCAACTCTTAAAGATGAGGCCATCAGGAAAGTAAAGAGTTGAGAGGGAACAAAGAAGGGTGACTCAGGAGACACCTTAAACAGGGACATGAAGAACAGGAACAGGGATAGTCTAACAGAACAGGGACAAAAACAAAAAAGTAATGAATAGGGACAGGCTATCAGAACAGGGACAAACAAAAAACAGCGTATGGGAGGGTCTCGCTGGCATAGGCAGGACCCCCAAACAAGGACTCCAGGAGTTGGAGGGGCAGCCAGAGCCCCCCAGCTGGGCAGCACTCAGTGCCTGCCTCTCCCAGGGACGGGGTTACAAAGTTTGTTAAAGATGGAATTAGTATGCCTGGCAGTTTTTCTCTGTGTTTTAGTTTGTGTTGATCCTGCCTTCTTAATTTGTGTTAATCGCGCTTTCTTATGTTAATAAAGAAGGGGAAGATGTGGGAGTGTGGCCATGGGGGTCGACAAGCCCCATGGTTGGTGGTAACATCAGACTCTTAATGATGAGACCATCAGGAAAGTAAAGAGTTGAGAGAGAACAAAGAAGGGTGATTCAGGAGACACCTTAAAAAGGGACATGAAGAACAGGAACAGGGACAGGCTAACAGAACAGGGACAAAAACAAAAAAGTAATGAATAGGGACAGGCTATCAGAACAGGGACAAACAAAAAACAGCGTATGGGAGGGTCTCGTTGGCATACGCAGGACCCACAAACAAGGACTCCAGGAGTTGGAGGGGCAGCCAGAGCCCCCTGGCTTGGCAGTACTCAGTGCCTGCCTCTCCCAGGGATGGTTTTACAAAGGTTGTTAAAGATAGACTTAGTATGCCTGGCAGTTTTTCTCTGTGTTTTAGTTTGTGTTGATCCTGCCTTCTTAATTTGTGTTAATTGCGCTTTCTTAAGTTAATAAAGAAGGGGGAGATGTGGGAGTGTGGCCATGGGGGTCGACAGGCCCCATGGTTGGTGATAACATCGGACTCTTAAGGATGAGACCATCAGGAACTTAAAGAGTTGAGAGGGAACAAAGAAGGGTGATTCAGGTGACACCTTGTTGTCTGGGGTGGCTAGTTCTCCAGCCATTAATGCATGGAAGTGGCTGGGTGTTTGCTGTTGCCGGGCAAAGTTGTTGACCAATGACTAGTTAGTGGAAAGGTACTGCTGTGAGGCGGAAATTATAGGAAGGGAGCCTTTCCTGAATAAGGGATAGAATGAAGTTGTGCCCTCACTCTGAGAGATGAAGTTATGCCCTCAGTAAGAGAGAGTTCAAGTTATGTCATCAATAAAGAGGTAGCAGTTACAGATCCTGAAAGAACCCCGTTGTCCGTGCAGTCTTTACGCCACAAATCGCCCCCCAACAGGGACATGAAAACGAACAGGGACGAGAAGAAAACAAACAGGGACATGAAGAATAGGAACAGGGACAGGCTAACAGCACAGGGACAAAAACAAAAAAGGAATGAATAGGGACAGGCAAACGGAACAGGGACAAAAACAGAAAAGGAATGATCAGGTACAGGCTAACAGAACAGGGACGAACAAAAAGAGCTTATGGGAGGGTCACGCTGGCTTACGCAGGACCCACAAACAAGGACTCCAGGAGTTGGAGGGGCAGCCAGAGCCCCCCGGCTGGGCAGCACTCAGTGCCTGCCTCTCCCAGGGATGGGGTTGCAAAGTTTGTTAAAGATAGACTTAGTATGCCTGGCAGTTTTTCTCTGTGTTTTAGTTTGTGTTGATCCTGCCTTCTTAATTTGTGTTAATTGCGCTTTCTTATTTTAATAAAGAAGGGGAAGATGTGGGAGTGTGGCCATGGGGGTCGACAAGCCCCATGGTTGGTGATAACATCCAACTCTTAAAGATGAAACCATCAGGAAAGTAAAGAGTTGAGAGGGAACAAAGAAGGGTGATTCAGGAGACACCTTAACCAGGGAGATGAAGAACAGGAACAGGGATAGTCTAACAGAACAGGGAGGAAAACAAAAAAGGAATGAAAAGGGACAGGCTATCAGAACAGGGACAAACAAAAAACAGCGTATGGGAGGGTCTCGCTGGCATAGGCAGGACCCACAAACAAGGACTCCAGGAGTTGGAGGGGCAGCCAGAGCCCCCCAGCTGGGCAGCACTCAGTGCCTGCCTCTCCCAGGGATGGGGTTACAAAGTTTGTAAAAGATGGAATTAGTATGCCTGGCAGTTTTTCTCTGTGTTTTAGTTTGTGTTAATAGTTCTTTCTTAATTTGTGTTACTCTTGCTTTCTTAATGTCTGTTAATCGCGCCTTCTTAATTTGTGTTAAACCTGCTTTGTTAATTTGTGTTAATCGCGCTTTCTTAAGTTAATAAAGAAGGGGGAGATGTGGGAGTGTGGCCATGGGGGTCGACAAGCCCCATGGTTGGTGATAACATCAGACTCTTAAAGATGAGGCCATCAGGAAAGTAAAGAGTTGAGAGGGAACAAAGAAGGGTGATTCAGGAGACACCTTAAACAGGGACATGAAGAACAGGAACAGGGACAGGCTAACAGAGCAGGGAGAAACAAAAAAGAGCATATGGGAGGGTCCCACTGGCATATGCTGGACCCACAAACAAGGACTCCAGGAGTTGGAGGGGCAGCCAAGACCGCCCGGCTGGGCAGCACTCAGTGCCTGCCTCTCCCAGGGATGGTTTTACAAAGATTGTTAAAGATAGACTTGGTATGCCTGGCAGTTTTTCTCTGTGTTTTAGTTTGTGTTGATCCTGCCTTCTTAATTTGTGTTAATCGCGTTTTCTTCTGTTAATAAAGAAGGGGAAGATGTGGGAGTGTGGCTATGGGGGTCCACAAGCCCCATGGTTGGTGATAACATCCGACTACTAAAGTAGAGACCATCAGGAAAGTAAAGCCTTGAGAGGGAACAAAGAAGGGTGATTCAGGAGACACCTTAAGCAGGGACATGAAGAACAGGAACAGGGATAGTCTAACAGAACAGGGACAAAAACAAAAAAGGAATGAATAGGGACAGGCTATCAGAACAGCGTCAAAGCAAAACCGCGTATGGGAGGGTCTCGCTGGCATAGGCAGGACCCACAAACAAGGACTCCAGGAGTTGGAGGGGCAGCCAGAGCCCCCCAGCTGGGCAGCACTCAGTGCCTGCCTCTCCCAGGGATGGGGTTACAAAGTTTGTAAAAGATGGAATTAGTATGCCTGGCAGTTTTTCTCTGTGTTTTAGTTTGTGTTAATAGTTCTTTCTTAATTTGTGTTACTCTTGCTTTCTTAATGTCTGTTAATCGCGCCTTCTTAATTTGTGTTAAACCTGCTTTGTTAATTTGTGTTAATCGCGCTTTCTTAAGTTAATAAAGAAGGGGGAGATGTGGGAGTGTGGCCATGGGGGTCGACAAGCCCCATGGTTGGTGATAACATCAGACTCTTAATGATGAGACCATCAGGAAAGTAAAGAGTTGAGAGAGAACAAAGAAGGGTGATTCAGGAGACACCTTAAACAGGGACATGAAGAACAGGAACAGGGACAGGCTAACAGAGCAGGGAGAAACACAAAACAGCATATGGGAGGGTCCCACTGGCATATGCTGGACCCAAAAACAAGGACTCCAGGAGTTGGAGGGGCAGCCAGAGCCCCCCGGCTGGGCAGCACTCAGTGCCTGCCTCTCCCAGGGATGGGGTTACAAAGTTTGTAAAAGATGGAATTAGTATGCCTGGCAGTTTTTCTCTGTATTTTAGTTTGTGTTAATAGTGCTTTCTTAATTTGTGTTACTCTTCCTTTCTTAATTTCTGTTAATCGCGCCTTCTTAATTTGTGTTAAACCTGCTTTCTTAATTTGTGTTAATCAAGCTCTTTTATGTTAATAAAGAAGGGGGAGATGTGGGAGCATGACCATGGGGGTGGACAAGTCCCATGGTTGGTGATAACATCGGACTCTTAAAGATGAGGCCATCAGGAAAGTAAAGAGTTGAGAGGGAACAAAGAAGGGTGATTCAGGAGACACCTTAAACAGGGACATGAAGAACAGGAACAGGGACAGGCTAACAGAGCAGGGAGAAACAAAAAAGAGCATATGGGAGGGTCCCACTGGCATATGCTGGACCCACAAACAAGGACTCCAGGAGTTGGAGGGGCAGCCAAGACCGCCCGGCTGGGCAGCACTCAGTGCCTGCCTCTCCCAGGGATGGTTTTACAAAGATTGTTAAAGATAGACTTGGTATGCCTGGCAGTTTTTCTCTGTGTTTTAGTTTGTGTTGATCCTGCCTTCTTAATTTGTGTTAATCGCGTTTTCTTATGTTAATAAAGAAGGGGAAGATGTGGGAGTGTGGCTATGGGGGTCCACAAGCCCCATGGTTGGTGATAACATCCGACTACTAAAGTAGAGACCATCAGGAATTTAAAGCCTTGAGAGGGAACAAAGAAGGGTGATTCAGGAGACACCTTAAGCAGGGACATGAAGAACAGGAACAGGGATAGTCTAACAGAACAGGGACAAAAACAAAAAAGGAATGAATAGGGACAGGCTATCAGAACAGCGTCAAACCAAAACCGCGTATGGGAGGGTCTCGCTGGCATAGGCAGGACCCACAAACAAGGACTCCAGGAGTTGGAGGGGCAGCCAGAGCCCCCCAGCTGGGCAGCACTCAGTGCCTGCCTCTCCCAGAGATGGGGTTACAAAGTTTGTAAAAGATGGAATTAGTATGCCTGGCAGTTTTTCTCTGTGTTTTAGTTTGTGTTAATAGTTCTTTCTTAATTTGTGTTACTCTTGCTTTCTTAATGTCTGTTAATCGCGCCTTCTTAATTTGTGTTAAACCTGCTTTGTTAATTTGTGTTAATCGCGCTTTCTTAAGTTAATAAAGAAGGGGGAGATGTGGGAGTGTGGCCATGGGGGTCGACAAGCCCCATGGTTGGTGATAACATCAGACTCTTAATGATGAGACCATCAGGAAAGTAAAGAGTTGAGAGAGAACAAAGAAGGGTGATTCAGGAGACACCTTAAAAAGGGACATGAAGAACAGGAACAGGGACAGGCTAACAGAGCAGGGAGAAACACAAAACAGCATATGGGAGGGTCCCACTGGCATATGCTGGACCCAAAAACAAGGACTCCAGGAGTTGGAGGGGCAGCCAGAGCCCCCCGGCTGGGCAGCACTCAGTGCCTGCCTCTCCCAGGGATGGGGTTACAAAGTTTGTAAAAGATGGAATTAGTATGCCTGGCAGTTTTTCTCTGTATTTTAGTTTGTGTTAATAGTGCTTTCTTAATTTGTGTTACTCTTGCTTTCTTAATTTCTGTTAATCGCGCCTTCTTAATTTGTGTTAAACCTGCTTTCTTAATTTGTGTTAATCAAGCTCTTTTATGTTAATAAAGAAGGGGGAGATGTGGGAGCATGACCATGGGGGTGGACAAGTCCCATGGTTGGTGATAACATCGGACTCTTAAAGATGAGGCCATCAGGAAAGTAAAGAGTTGAGAGGGAACAAAGAAGGGTGATTCAGGAGACACCTTAAACAGGGACATGAAGAACAGGAACAGGGACAGGCTAACAGAGCAGGGAGAAACAAAAAAGAGCATATGGGAGGGTCCCACTGGCATATGCTGGACCCACAAACAAGGACTCCAGGAGTTGGAGGGGCAGCCAAGACCGCCCGGCTGGGCAGCACTCAGTGCCTGCCTCTCCCAGGGATGGTTTTACAAAGATTGTTAAAGATAGACTTGGTATGCCTGGCAGTTTTTCTATGTGTTTTAGTTTGTGTTGATCCTGCCTTCTTAATTTGTGTTAATCGCGTTTTCTTATGTTAATAAAGAAGGGGAAGATGTGGGAGTGTGGCTATGGGGGTCCACAAGCCCCATGGTTGGTGATAACATCCGACTACTAAAGTAGAGACCATCAGGAAAGTAAAGCCTTGAGAGGGAACAAAGAAGGGTGATTCAGGAGACACCTTAAGCAGGGACATGAAGAACAGGAACAGGGATAGTCTAACAGAACAGGGACAAAAACAAAAAAGGAATGAATAGGGACAGGCTATCAGAACAGCGTCAAACCAAAACCGCGTATGGGAGGGTCTCGCTGGCATAGGCAGGACCCACAAACAAGGACTCCAGGAGTTGGAGGGGCAGCCAGAGCCCCCCAGCTGGGCAGCACTCAGTGCCTGCCTCTCCCAGGGATGGGGTTACAAAGTTTGTAAAAGATGGAATTAGTATGCCTGGCAGTTTTTCTCTGTGTTTTAGTTTGTGTTAATAGTTCTTTCTTAATTTGTGTTACTCTTGCTTTCTTAATGTCTGTTAATCGCGCCTTCTTAATTTGTGTTAAACCTGCTTTGTTAATTTGTGTTAATCGCGCTTTCTTAAGTTAATAAAGAAGGGGGAGATGTGGGAGTGTGGCCATGGGGGTCGACAAGCCCCATGGTTGGTGATAACATCAGACTCTTAATGATGAGACCATCAGGAAAGTAAAGAGTTGAGAGAGAACAAAGAAGGGTGATTCAGGAGACACCTTAAAAAGGGACATGAAGAACAGGAACAGGGACAGGCTAACAGAGCAGGGAGAAACACAAAACAGCATATGGGAGGGTCCCACTGGCATATGCTGGACCCAAAAACAAGGACTCCAGGAGTTGGAGGGGCAGCCAGAGCCCCCCGGCTGGGCAGCACTCAGTGCCTGCCTCTCCCAGGGATGGGGTTACAAAGTTTGTAAAAGATGGAATTAGTATGCCTGGCAGTTTTTCTCTGTATTTTAGCTTGTGTTAATAGTGCTTTCTTAATTTGTGTTACTCTTCCTTTCTTAATTTCTGTTAATCGCGCCTTCTTAATTTGTGTTAAACCTGCTTTCTTAATTTGTGTTAATCAAGCTCTTTTATGTTAATAAAGAAGGGGGAGATGTGGGAGCATGACCATGGGGGTGGACAAGTCCCATGGTTGGTGATAACATCGGACTCTTAAAGATGAGGCCATCAGGAAAGTAAAGAGTTGAGAGGGAACAAAGAAGGGTGATTCAGGAGACACCTTAAACAGGGACATGAAGAACAGGAACAGGGACAGGCTAACAGAGCAGGGAGAAACAAAAAAGAGCATATGGGAGGGTCCCACTGGCATATGCTGGACCCACAAAGAAGGACTCCAGGAGTTGGAGGGGCAGCCAGAGCCCCCCGGCTGGACAGCACTCAGTGCCTGCCTCTCCCAGGGACGGTTTTACAAAGATTGTTAAAGATAGACTTAGTATGCCTGGCAGTTTTTCTCTGTGTTTTAGTTTGTGTTGATCCTGCCTTCTTAATACGTGTTAATCGCGCTTTCTTAAGTTAATGAAGAAGGGGAAGATGTGGGAGTGTGGCCATGGGGGTCGACAAGCCCCATGGTTGGTGATAACATCAGACTCTTAAAGGTGAGACCATGAGGAAAGTAAAGCCTTGCGAGGGAACAAAGAAGGGTGATTCAGGAGACACCATAAACAGGGACATGAAGAACAGGAACAGGGATAGTCTAACAGAACAGGGACAAAAACAAAAAAGGAATGAATAGGGACAGGCTATCAGAACAGGGACAAACAAAAAACAGCGTATGGGAGGGTCTCGCTGGCATAGGCAGGACCCCCAAACAAGGACTCCAGGAGTTGGAGGGGCAGCCAGAGCTCCCCGGCTGGGCAGCACTCAGTGCCTGCCTCTCCCAGGGATGGGGTTACAAAGTTTGTTAAAGATGGAATTAGTATGCCTGGCAGTTTTTCTCTGTGTTTTAGTTTGTGTTAATAGTGCTTTCTTAATTTGTGTTACTCTTGCTTTCTTAATTTCTGTTAATCGCGCCTTCATAATTTGTGTTAAACCTGCTTTCTTAATTTGTGTTAATCGAGCTCTTTTATGTTAATAAAGAAGGGGGAGTTGTAGGAGTGTGGCCATGGGGGTCGACAAGTCCCATGGTTGGTGATAACATCCGACTCTTAAAGATGAGGACATCAGGAAAGTAAAGAGTTGAGAGGGAACAAAGAAGGGTGATTCAGGAGACACCTTAAACAGGGACATGAAGAACAGGGACAGGCTAACAGAGCAGGGAGAAACAAAAAACAGCATATGGGAGGGTCCCACTGGCATATGCTAGACCCACAAACAAGGACTCCAGGAGTTGGAGGGGCAGCCAGAGCCCCCCGGCTGGGCAGCACACAGTGCCTGCCTCTCCCAGGGATGGGTTTACAAAGGTTGTTAAAGATAGACTTAGTATGCCTGGCAGTTTTTCTATGTGTTTTAGTTTGTGTTGATCCTGCCTTCTTAATTTGTGTTAATCGCGCTTTCTTATGTTAATAAAGAAGGGGAAGTTGTGGGAGTGTGTCCATGGGGGTCGACAAGCCCCATGGTTGGTGATAACATCCGACTATTAAAGTAGAGACCATCAGGAAAGTAAAGCCTTGAGAGGGAACAAAGAAGGGTGATTCAGGAGACACCTTAAGCAGGGACATGAAGAACAGGAACAGGGACAGGCTAACAGAACAGGGACAAAACAAAAAAGGAATGAATAGGGACATGCTATCAGTACAGGGACAAACAAAAAACAGCGTATGGGAGGGTCCCACTGGCATATGCTGGACCCACAAAGAAGGACTCCAGGAGTTGGAGGGGCAGCCAGAGCCCCCCGGCTGGGCAGCACTCAGTGCCTGCCTCTCCCAGGGACGGTTTTACAAAGATTGTTAAAGATAGACTTAGTATGCCTGGCAGTTTTTCTCTGTGTTTTAGTTTGTGTTGATCCTGCCTTCTTAATTTGTGTTAATCCCGCTTTCTTAAGTTAATGAAGAAGGGGAAGATGTGGGGGTGTGGCCATGGGGGTCGACAAGCCCCATGGTTGGTGATAACATCCGACTATTAAAGTAGAGACCATCAGGAAAGTAAACCCTTGAGAGGGAACAAAGAAGGGTTATTCAAAAGACACCTTAACCAGGGACATGAAGAACAGGAACAGGGATAGTCTAACAGAACAGGGACAAAAACAAAAAAGTAATGAATAGGGACAGGCTATCAGAACAGGGACAAACAAAAAACAGCGTATGGGAGGGTCTCGCTGGCATAGGCAGGACCCACAAACAAGGACTCCAGAAGTTGGAGGGGCAGCCAGAGCCCCCCAGCTGGGCAGCACTCAGTGCCTGCCTCTCCCAGGGACGGGGTTACAAAGTTTGTTAAAGATGGAATTAGTATGCCTGGCAGTTTTTCTCTGTGTTTTAGTTTGTGTTGATCCTGCCTTCTTAATTTGTGTTAATCGCGCTTTCTTATGTTAATAAAGAAGGGGAAGATGTGGGAGTTTGGCCATGGGGGTCGACAAGCCCCATGGTTGGTGATAACATCGGACTCTTAAGGATGAGACCATCAGGAATTTAAAGAGTTGAGAGGGAACAAAGAAGGGTGATTCAGGTGACACCTTGTTGTCTGGGGTGGCTAGTTCTCCAGCCATTAATGCATGGAAGTGGCTGGGTGTTTGCTGTTGCCGGGCAAAGTTGTTGACCAATGACTAGTTAGTGGAAAGGTACTGCTGTGAGGCGGAAATTATAGGAAGGGAGCCTTTCCTGAATAAGGGATAGAATGAAGTTGTGCCCTCACTCTGAGAGATGAAGTTATGCCCTCAGTAAGAGAGAGTTCAAGTTATGTCATCAATAAAGAGGTAGCAGTTACAGATCCTGAAAGAACCCCGTTGTCCGTGCGGTCTTTACGCCACAAATCGCCCCCCAACAGGGACATGAAAACGAACAGGGACGAGAAAAAAACAAACAGGGACATGAAGAATAGGAACAGGGACAGGCTAACAGCACAGGGACAAAAACAAAAAAGGAATGAATAGGGACAGGCAAACGGAACAGGGACAAAAACAGAAAAGGAATGATCAGGTACAGGCTAACAGAACAGGGACGAACAAAAAGAGCTTATGGGAGGGTCACGCTGGCTTACGCAGGACCCACAAACAAGGACTCCAGGAGTTGGAGGGGCAGCCAAGACCGCCCGGCTGGGCAGCACTCAGTGCCTGCCTCTCCCAGGGATGGTTTTACAAAGATTGTTAAAGATAGACTTGGTATGCCTGGCAGTTTTTCTCTGTGTTTTAGTTTGTGTTGATCCTGCCTTCTTAATTTGTGTTAATCGCGTTTTCTTATGTTAATAAAGAAGGGGAAGATGTGGGAGTGTGGCCATGGGGGTCGACAAGCCCCATGGTTGGTGATAACATCCAACTCTTAAAGATGAAACCATCAGGAAAGTAAAGAGTTGAGAGGGAACAAAGAAGGGTGATTCAGGAGACACCTTAAGCAGGGACATGAAGAACAGGAACAGGGATAGTCTAACAGAACAGGGACAAAAACAAAAAAGGAATGAATAGGGACAGGCTATCAGAACAGCGTCAAACCAAAACCGCGTATGGGAGGGTCTCGCTGGCATAGGCAGGACCCACAAACAAGGACTCCAGGAGTTGGAGGGGCAGCCAGAGCCCCCCAGCTGGGCAGCACTCAGTGCCTGCCTCTCCCAGGGATGGGGTTACAAAGTTTGTAAAAGATGGAATTAGTATGCCTGGCAGTTTTTCTCTGTGTTTTAGTTTGTGTTAATAGTTCTTTCTTAATTTGTGTTACTCTTGCTTTCTTAATGTCTGTTAATCGCGCCTTCTTAATTTGTGTTAAACCTGCTTTGTTAATTTGTGTTAATCGCGCTTTCTTAAGTTAATAAAGAAGGGGGAGATGTGGGAGTGTGGCCATGGGGGTCGTCAAGCCCCATGGTTGGTGATAACATCAGACTCTTAATGATGAGACCATCAGGAAAGTAAAGAGTTGAGAGAGAACAAAGAAGGGTGATTCAGGAGACACCTTAAAAAGGGACATGAAGAACAGGAACAGGGACAGGCTAACAGAGCAGGGAGAAACACAAAACAGCATACGGGAGGGTCCCACTGGCATATGCTGGACCCAAAAACAAGGACTCCAGGAGTTGGAGGGGCAGCCAGAGCCCCTCGGCTGGGCAGCACTCAGTGCCTGCCTCTCCCAGAGATGGGGTTACAAAGTTTTTTAAAGATGGAATTAGTATGCCTGGCAGTTTTTCTCTGTATTTTAGTTTGTGTTAATAGTGCTTTCTTAATTTGTGTTACTCTTCCTTTCTTAATTTCTGTTAATCGTGCCTTCTTAATTTGTGTTAAACCTGCTTTCTTAATTTGTGTTAATCAAGCTCTTTTATGTTAATAAAGAAGGGGGAGATGTGGGAGCATGACCATGGGGGTGGACAAGTCCCATGGTTGGTGATAACATCGGACTCTTAAAGATGAGGCCATCAGGAAAGTAAAGAGTTGAGAGGGAACAAAGAAGGGTGATTCAGGAGACACCTTAAACAGGGACATGAAGAACAGGAACAGGGACAGGCTAACAGAGCAGGGAGAAACAAAAAAGAGCATATGGGAGGGTCCCACTGGCATATGCTGGACCCACAAACAAGGACTCCAGGAGTTGGAGGGGCAGCCAAGACCGCCCGGCTGGGCAGCACTCAGTGCCTGCCTCTCCCAGGGATGGTTTTACAAAGATTGTTAAAGATAGACTTGGTATGCCTGGCAGTTTTTCTCTGTGTTTTAGTTTGTGTTGATCCTGCCTTCTTAATTTGTGTTAATCGCGTTTTCTTATGTTAATAAAGAAGGGGAAGATGTGGGAGTGTGGCTATGGGGGTCCACAAGCCCCATGGTTGGTGATAACATCCGACTACTAAAGTAGAGACCATCAGGAAAGTAAAGCCTTGAGAGGGAACAAAGAAGGGTGATTCAGGAGACACCTTAAGCAGGGACATGAAGAACAGGAACAGGGATAGTCTAACAGAACAGGGACAAAAACAAAAAAGGAATGAATAGGGACAGGCTATCAGAACAGCGTCAAACCAAAACCGCGTATGGGAGGGTCTCGCTGGCATAGGCAGGACCCACAAACAAGGACTCCAGGAGTTGGAGGGGCAGCCAGAGCCCCCCAGCTGGGCAGCACTCAGTGCCTGCCTCTCCCAGGGATGGGGTTACAAAGTTTGTAAAAGATGGAATTAGTATGCCTGGCAGTTTTTCTCTGTGTTTTAGTTTGTGTTAATAGTTCTTTCTTAATTTGTGTTACTCTTGCTTTCTTAATGTCTGTTAATCGCGCCTTCTTAATTTGTGTTAAACCTGCTTTGTTAATTTGTGTTAATCGCGCTTTCTTAAGTTAATAAAGAAGGGGGAGATGTGGGAGTGTGGCCATGGGGGTCGACAAGCCCCATGGTTGGTGATAACATCAGACTCTTAATGATGAGACCATCAGGAAAGTAAAGAGTTGAGAGAGAACAAAGAAGGGTGATTCAGGAGACACCTTAAAAAGGGACATGAAGAACAGGAACAGGGACAGGCTAACAGAGCAGGGAGAAACACAAAACAGCATATGGGAGGGTCCCACTGGCATATGCTGGACCCAAAAACAAGGACTCCAGGAGTTGGAGGGGCAGCCAGAGCCCCCCGGCTGGGCAGCACTCAGTGCCTGCCTCTCCCAGGGATGGGGTTACAAAGTTTGTAAAAGATGGAATTAGTATGCCTGGCAGTTTTTCTCTGTATTTTAGTTTGTGTTAATAGTGCTTTCTTAATTTGTGTTACTCTTCCTTTCTTAATTTCTGTTAATCGCGCCTTCTTAATTTGTGTTAAACCTGCTTTCTTAATTTGTGTTAATCAAGCTCTTTTATGTTAATAAAGAAGGGGGAGATGTGGGAGCATGACCATGGGGGTGGACAAGTCCCATGGTTGGTGATAACATCGGACTCTTAAAGATGAGGCCATCAGGAAAGTAAAGAGTTGAGAGGGAACAAAGAAGGGTGATTCAGGAGACACCTTAAACAGGGACATGAAGAACAGGAACAGGGACAGGCTAACAGAGCAGGGAGAAACAAAAAAGAGCATATGGGAGGGTCCCACTGGCATATGCTGGACCCACAAAGAAGGACTCCAGGAGTTGGAGGGGCAGCCAGAGCCCCCCGGCTGGGCAGCACTCAGTGCCTGCCTCTCCCAGGGACGGTTTTACAAAGATTGTTAAAGATAGACTTAGTATGCCTGGCAGTTTTTCTCTGTGTTTTAGTTTGTGTTGATCCTGCCTTCTTAATACGTGTTAATCGCGCTTTCTTAAGTTAATGAAGAAGGGGAAGATGTGGGAGTGTGGCCATGGGGGTCGACAAGCCCCATGGTTGGTGATAACATCAGACTCTTAAAGGTGAGACCATGAGGAAAGTAAAGCCTTGCGAGGGAACAAAGAAGGGTGATTCAGGAGACACCATAAACAGGGACATGAAGAACAGGAACAGGGATAGTCTAACAGAACAGGGACAAAAACAAAAAAGGAATGAATAGGGACAGGCTATCAGAACAGGGACAAACAAAAAACAGCGTATGGGAGGGTCTCGCTGGCATAGTCAGGACCCACAAACAAGGACTCCAGGAGTTGGAGGGGCAGCCAGAGCTCCCCGGCTGGGCAGCACTCAGTGCCTGCCTCTCCCAGGGATGGGGTTACAAAGTTTGTTAAAGATGGAATTAGTATGCCTGGCAGTTTTTCTCTGTGTTTTAGTTTGTGTTAATAGTGCTTTCTTAATTTGTGTTACTCTTGCTTTCTTAATTTCTGTTAATCGCGCCTTCATAATTTGTGTTAAACCTGCTTTCTTAATTTGTGTTAATCGAGCTCTTTTATGTTAATAAAGAAGGGGGAGTTGTAGGAGTGTGGCCATGGGGGTCGACAAGTCCCATGGTTGGTGATAACATCCGACTCTTAAAGATGAGGACATCAGGAAAGTAAAGAGTTGAGAGGGAACAAAGAAGGGTGATTCAGGAGACACCTTAAACAGGGACATGAAGAACAGGGACAGGCTAACAGAGCAGGGACAAACAAAAAACAGCATATGGGAGGGTCCCACTGGCATATGCTAGACCCACAAACAAGGACTCCAGGAGTTGGAGGGGCAGCCAGAGCCCCCCGGCTGGGCAGCACACAGTGCCTGCCTCTCCCAGGGATGGGTTTACAAAGGTTGTTAAAGATAGACTTAGTATGCCTGGCAGTTTTTCTATGTGTTTTAGTTTGTGTTGATCCTGCCTTCTTAATTTGTGTTAATCGCGCTTTCTTATGTTAATAAAGAAGGGGAAGATGTGGGAGTGTGGCCATGGGGGTCGACAAGCCCCATGGTTGGTGATAACATCCGACTATTAAAGTAGAGACCATCAGGAAAGTAAAGCCTTGAGAGGGAACAAAGAAGGGTGATTCAGGAGACACCTTAAGCAGGGACATGAAGAACAGGAACAGGGACAGGCTAACAGAACAGGGACAAAACAAAAAAGGAATGAATAGGGACATGCTATCAGTACAGGGACAAACAAAAAACAGCGTATGGGAGGGTCCCACTGGCATATGCTGGACCCACAAAGAAGGACTCCAGGAGTTGGAGGGGCAGCCAGAGCCCCCCGGCTGGGCAGCACTCAGTGCCTGCCTCTCCCAGGGACGGTTTTACAAAGATTGTTAAAGATAGACTTAGTATGCCTGGCAGTTTTTCTCTGTGTTTTAGTTTGTGTTGATCCTGCCTTCTTAATTTGTGTTAATCCCGCTTTCTTAAGTTAATGAAGAAGGGGAAGATGTGGGAGTGTGGCCATGGGGGTCGACAAGCCCCATGGTTGGTGATAACATCCGACTATTAAAGTAGAGACCATCAGGAAAGTAAACCCTTGAGAGGGAACAAAGAAGGGTTATTCAAAAGACACCTTAACCAGGGACATGAAGAACAGGAACAGGGATAGTCTAACAGAACAGGGACAAAAACAAAAAAGGAATGAATAGGGAAAGGCTATCAGAACAGGGACAAACAAAAAACAGCATATGGGAGGGTCTCGCTGGCATAGGCAGGACCCACAAAAAAGGACTCCAGGAGTTGGAGGGGCAGCCAGAGCCCCCCTGCTGGGCAGCACTCAGTGCCTGCCTCTCCCAGGGATGGGGTTACAAAGTTTGTAAAAGATGGAATTAGTATGCCTGGCAGTTTTTCTCTGTGTTTTAGTTTGTGTTGATCATGCCTTCTTAATTTGTGTTAATCGCGCTTTCTTAAGTTAATGAAGAAGGGGAAGATGTGGGAGTGTGGCCATGGGCGTCGGCAAGCCCCATGGTTGGTGATAACATCCGACTCTTAAGGATGAGACCATCAGGAATTTAAAGAGCTGAGAGGGAACAAAGAAGGGTGATTCAGGTGACACCTTCTTGTCTGGGGTGGCTTGTTCTCCAGCCATTAAAGCATGGAAGTTGCTGGGTGTTTGGTGTTGCCGGGCAAAGTTGTTGACCAATGACTAGTTAGTGGAAAGGTACTGCTGTGAGGCGGAAATTATAGGAAGGGAGCCTTTCCTGAATAAGGGATAGAATGAAGTTGTGCCCTCACTCTGAGAGATGAAGTTATGCCCTCAGTAAGAGAGAGTTCAAGTTATGTCATCAATAAAGAGGTAGCAGTTACAGATCCTGAAAGAACCCCGTTGTCCGTGCGGTCTTTACGCCACAAATCGCCCCCCAACAGGGACATGAAAACGAACAGGGACGAGAAAAAAACAAACAGGGACATGAAGAACAGGAACAGGGACAGGCTAACAGCACAGGGACAAAAACAAAAAAGGAATGAATAGGGACAGGCAAACAGAACAGGGACGAACAAAAAGAGCTTATGGGAGGGTCACGCTGGCTTACGCAGGACCCACAAACAAGGACTCCAGGAGTTGGAGGGGCAGCCAGAGCCCCCCGGCTGGGCAGCACTCAGTGCCTGCCACTCCCAGGGATGGGGTTGCAAAGTTTGTTAAAGATGGAATTAGTATGCCTGGCAGCTTTTCTCTGTGTTTTAGTTTGTGTTGATCCTGCCTTCTTAATTTGTATTAATCGAGCTCTTTTATGTTAATAAAGAAGGGGGAGATGTGGGAGCATGGCCATGGGGGTGGGCAAGTCCCATGGTTGGTGATAACATCAGACTCTTAATGATGAGACCATCAGGAAAGTAAAGCCTTGAGAGGGAACAAAGAAGGGTGATTCAGGAGACACCTTAAACAGGGACATGAAGAACAGGAACAGGGATAGTCTAACAGAACAGGGACAAAAACAAAAAAGTAATGAATAGGGACAGGCTATCAGAACAGGGACAAACAAAAAACAGCGTATGGGAGGGTCTCGCTGGCATAGGCAGGACCCACAAAGAAGGACTCCAGGAGTTGGAGGGGCAGCCAGAGCCCCCCAGCTGGGAAGCACTCAGTGCCTTCCTCTCCCAGGGACGGGGTTACAAAGTTTGTTAAAGATGGAATTAGTATGCCTGGCAGTTTTTCTCTGTGTTTTAGTTTGTGTTGATCCTGCCTTCTTAATTTGTGTTAATCGCGCTTTCTTATGTTAATAAAGAAGGGGAAGATGTGGGAGTGTGGCCATGGGGGTCGACAAGCCCCATGGTTGGTGGTAACATCAGACTCTTAATGATGAGACCATCAGGAAAGTAAAGAGTTGAGAGAGAACAAAGAAGGGTGATTCAGGAGACACCTTAAAAAGGGACATGAAGAACAGGAACAGGGACAGGCTAACAGAGCAGGGAGAAACACAAAACAGCATATGTGAGGGTCCCACTGGCATATGCTGGACCCAAAAACAAGGACTTCAGGAGTTGGAGGGGCAGCCAGAGCCCCCCGGCTGGGCAGCACTCAGTGCCTGCCTCTCCCAGGGATGGGGTTACAAAGTTTGTTAAAGATGGAATTAGTATGCCTGGCAGTTTTTCTCTGTATTTTAGTTTGTGTTAATAGTGCTTTCTTAATTTGTGTTACTCCTCCTTTCTTAATTTCTGTTAATCGCGCCTTCTTAATTTGTGTTAAACCTGCTTTCTTAATTTGTGTTAATCAAGCTCTTTTATGTTAATAAAGAAGGGGGAGATGTGGGAGCATGACCATGGGGGTGGACAAGTCCCATGGTTGGTGATAACATCTGACTATTAAAGTAGAGACATTCAGGAAAGTAAAGAGTTGAAAGGGAACAAAGAAGGGTGATTCAGGAGACACCTTAAGGAGGGACATGAAGAACAGGAACAGGGATAGTCTAACAGAACAGGGACGAAAACAAAAAAAGGAATGAATAGGGACAGGCTATCAGAACAGGGACAAACAAAAAACAGCGTATGGGAGGGTCTCGTTGGCATAGGCAGGACCCCCAAACAAGGACTCCAGGAGTTGGAGGGGCAGCCAGAGCCCCCCGGCTGGGCAGCACTCAGTGCCTGCCTCTCCCAGGGATGGTTTTACAAAGATTGTTAAAGATAGACTTAGTATGCCTGGCAGTTTTTCTCTGTGTTTTAGTTTGTGTTGATCCTGCCTTCTTAATATGTGTTAATCGCGCTTTCTTATGTTAATAAAGAAGGGGGAGATGTGGGAGTGTGGCCATGGGGGTCGACAGGCCCCATGGTTGGTGATAACATAGGACTCTTAAGGATGAGACCATCAGGAATTTAAAGAGTTGAGAGGGAACAAAGAAGGGTGATTCAGGTGACACCTTGTTGTCTGGGGTGGCTTGTTCTCCAGCCATTAAAGCATGGAAGTGGCTGGGTGTTTCCTGTTGCCGGGGAACGTTGTTGACCAATGACTAGTTAGTGGAAAGGTACTGCTGTGAGGCGGAAGTTATAGAAAGGGAGCCTTTCCTGAATAAGGGATAGAATGAAGTTGTGCCCTCACTCTGAGAGATGAAGTTATGCCTTCAGTAAGAGAGAGTTCAAGTTATGCCATCAATAAAGAGGTAGCAGTTACAGATCCTGAAAGAACCCCGTTGTCCGTGCGGTCTTTACGCCACAAATCGCCCCCCAAAAGGGACATGAAAACGAACAGGGACAAGAAGAAAACAAACAGGGACATGAAGAACAGGAACAGGGACAGGCTAACAGCACAGGGACAAAAACAAAAAAGGAATGAATAGGGACAGGCTAACAGAACAGGGACGAACAAAAAGAGCTTATGGGAGGGTCACGCTGGCTTACGCAGGACCCACAAACAAGGACTCCAGGAGTTGGAGGGGCAGCCAGAGCCCCCCGGCTGGGCAGCACTCAGTGCCTGCCACTCCCAGGGATGGGGTTGCAAAGTTTGTTAAAGATGGAATTAGTATGCCTGGCAGCTTTTCTCTGTGTTTTAGTTTGTGTTGATCCTGCCTTCTTAATTTGTGTTAATCGAGCTCTTTTATGTTAATAAAGAAGGGGGAGATGTGGGAGCATGGCCATGGGGGTCCGCAAGTCCCATGGTTGTTGATAACATCCAACTCTTAAAGATGAGGCCATCAGGAATTTAAAGAGTTGAGAGGGAACAAAGAAGGGTGATTCAGGAGACACCATAAACAGGGACATGAAGAACAGGAACAGGGATAGTCTAACAGAACAGGGAGGAAAACAAAAAAGGAATTAATAGGGACAGGCTATCAGAACAGGGACAAACAAAAAACAGCGTATGGGAGGGTCTCGCTGGCATAGGCAGGACCCCCAAACAAGGACTCCAGGAGTTGGAGGGGCAGCCAGAGCCCCCCAGCTGGGCAGCACTCAGTGCCTGCCTCTCCCAGGGATGGGGTTACAAAGTTTGTAAAAGATGGAATTAGTATGCCTGGCAGTTTTTCTCTGTGTTTTAGTTTGTGTTAATAGTGCTTTCTTAATTTGTGTTACTCTTGCTTTCTTAATTTCTGTTAATCGCGCCTTCATAATTTGTGTTAAACCTGCTTTCTTAATTTGTGTTAATCGAGCTCTTTTATGTTAATAAAGAAGGGGGAGTTGTAGGAGTGTGGCCATGGGGGTCGACAAGTCCCATGGTTGGTGATAACATCCGACTCTTAAAGATGAGGCCATCAGGAAAGTAAAGAGTTGAGAGGGAACAAAGAAGGGTGATTCAGGAGACACATTAAACAGGGACATGAAGAACAGGGACAGGCTAACAGAGCAGGGAGAAACAAAAAACAGCATAAGGGAGGGTCCCACTGGCATACGCTGGACCCACAAAGAAGGACTCCAGGAGTTGGAGGGGCAGCCAGAGCCCCCCGGCTGGGCAGCACTCAGTGCCTGCCTCTCCCAGGGACGGTTTTACAAAGATTGTTAAAGATAGACTTAGTATGCCTGGCAGTTTTTCTCTGTGTTTTAGTTTGTGTTGATCCTGCCTTCTTAATTTGTGTTAATCCCGCTTTCTTAAGTTAATGAAGAAGGGGAAGATGTGGGGGTGTGGCCATGGGGGTCGACAAGCCCCATGGTTGGTGATAACATCAGACTCTTAATGATGAGACCATCAGGAAAGTAAAGAGTTGAGAGGGAACAAAGAAGAGTGATTCAGGAGACACCATAAACAGGGACATGAAGAACAGGAACAGGGATAGTCTAACAGAACAGGGAGGAAAACAAAAAAGGAATTAATAGGGACAGGCTATCAGAACAGGGACAAACAAAAAACAGCGTATGGGAGGGTCTCGCTGGCATAGGCAGGACCCCCAAACAAGGACTCCAGGAGTTGGAGGGGCAGCCAGAGCCCCCCGGCTGGGCAGCACTCAGTGCCTGCCTCTCCCAGGGATGGGGTTACAAAGTTTGTAAAAGATGGAATTAGTATGCCTGGCAGCTTTTCTCTGTGTTTTAGTTTGTGTTGATCCTGCCTTCTTAATTTGTGTTAATCGAGCTTTCTTAAGTTAATGAAGAAGGGGGAGATGTGGGAGTGTGACCATGGGGGTCGACAGGCCCCATGGTTGGTGATAACATAGGACTCTTAAGGATGAGACCATCAGGAATTTAAAGAGTTGAGAGGGAACAAAGAAGGGTGATTCAGGTGACACCTTGTTGTCTGGGGTGGCTTGTTCTCCAGCCATTAAAGCATGGAAGTTGCTGGGTGTTTCCTGTTGCCGGGGAACGTTGTTGACCAATGACTAGTTAGTGGAAAGGTACTGCTGTGAGGCGGAAGTTATAGAAAGGGAGCCTTTCCTGAATAAGGGATAGAATGAAGTTGTGCCCTCACTCTGAGAGATGAAGTTATGCCTTCAGTAAGAGAGAGTTCAAGTTATGCCATCAATAAAGAGGTAGCAGTTACAGATCCTGAAAGAACCCCGTTGTCCGTGCGGTCTTTACGCCACAAATCGCCCCCCAAAAGGGACATGAAAACGAACAGGGACAAGAAGAAAACAAACAGGGACATGAAGAACAGGAACAGGGACAGGCTAACAGCACAGGGACAAAAACAAAAAAGGAATGAATAGGGACAGGCTAACAGAACAGGGACGAACAAAAAGAGCTTATGGGAGGGTCACGCTGGCTTACGCAGGACCCACAAACAAGGACTCCAGGAGTTGGAGGGGCAGCCAGAGCCCCCCGGCTGGGCAGCACTCAGTGCCTGCCACTCCCAGGGATGGGGTTGCAAAGTTTGTTAAAGATGGAATTAGTATGCCTGGCAGCTTTTCTCTGTGTTTTAGTTTGTGTTGATCCTGCCTTCTTAATTTGTGTTAATCGAGCTCTTTTATGTTAATAAAGAAGGGGGAGATGTGGGAGCATGGCCATGGGGGTCCGCAAGTCCCATGGTTGTTGATAACATCCAACTCTTAAAGATGAGGCCATCAGGAATTTAAAGAGTTGAGAGGGAACAAAGAAGGGTGATTCAGGAGACACCATAAACAGGGACATGAAGAACAGGAACAGGGATAGTCTAACAGAACAGGGAGGAAAACAAAAAAGGAATTAATAGGGACAGGCTATCAGAACAGGGACAAACAAAAAACAGCGTATGGGAGGGTCTCGCTGGCATAGGCAGGACCCCCAAACAAGGACTCCAGGAGTTGGAGGGGCAGCCAGAGCCCCCCAGCTGGGCAGCACTCAGTGCCTGCCTCTCCCAGGGATGGGGTTACAAAGTTTGTAAAAGATGGAATTAGTATGCCTGGCAGTTTTTCTCTGTGTTTTAGTTTGTGTTAATAGTGCTTTCTTAATTTGTGTTACTCTTGCTTTCTTAATTTCTGTTAATCGCGCCTTCATAATTTGTGTTAAACCTGCTTTCTTAATTTGTGTTAATCGAGCTCTTTTATGTTAATAAAGAAGGGGGAGTTGTAGGAGTGTGGCCATGGGGGTCGACAAGTCCCATGGTTGGTGATAACATCCGACTCTTAAAGATGAGGCCATCAGGAAAGTAAAGAGTTGAGAGGGAACAAAGAAGGGTGATTCAGGAGACACATTAAACAGGGACATGAAGAACAGGGACAGGCTAACAGAGCAGGGAGAAACAAAAAACAGCATAAGGGAGGGTCCCACTGGCATACGCTGGACCCACAAAGAAGGACTCCAGGAGTTGGAGGGGCAGCCAGAGCCCCCCGGCTGGGCAGCACTCAGTGCCTGCCTCTCCCAGGGACGGTTTTACAAAGATTGTTAAAGATAGACTTAGTATGCCTGGCAGTTTTTCTCTGTGTTTTAGTTTGTGTTGATCCTGCCTTCTTAATTTGTGTTAATCCCGCTTTCTTAAGTTAATGAAGAAGGGGAAGATGTGGGGGTGTGGCCATGGGGGTCGACAAGCCCCATGGTTGGTGATAACATCAGACTCTTAATGATGAGACCATCAGGAAAGTAAAGAGTTGAGAGGGAACAAAGAAGAGTGATTCAGGAGACACCATAAACAGGGACATGAAGAACAGGAACAGGGATAGTCTAACAGAAAAGGGAGGAAAACAAAAAAGGAATTAATAGGGACAGGCTATCAGAACAGGGACAAACAAAAAACAGCGTATGGGAGGGTCTCGCTGGCATAGGCAGGACCCCCAAACAAGGACTCCAGGAGTTGGAGGGGCAGCCAGAGCCCCCCGGCTGGGCAGCACTCAGTGCCTGCCTCTCCCAGGGATGGGGTTACAAAGTTTGTAAAAGATGGAATTAGTATGCCTGGCAGCTTTTCTCTGTGTTTTAGTTTGTGTTGATCCTGCCTTCTTAATTTGTGTTAATCGAGCTTTCTTAAGTTAATGAAGAAGGGGAAGATGTGGGAGCCTGGCCATGGGGTTAGACAAGCCCCATGGTTGGTGACAAGTTCTGACTAATAAAGTAGAGACCATCAGGAAAGTAAAGCCTTGAGAGGGAACAAAGTAGAGTGATTCAGGAGACACCTTAACCAGGGACATGAAGAACAGGAACAGGGATAGTCTAACAGAACAGGGACGAAAATAAAAAAGTAATGAATAGGGACAGGCTATCAGAACAGGGACAAACAAAAAACAGCGTATGGGTTGGTCTCGCTGGCATAGGCAGGACCCAGAAACAAGGACTCCAGGAGTTGGAGGGGAAGCCAGAGCCCCCCGGCTGGGCAGCACTCAGTGCCTGCCTCTCCCAGGGATGGGGTTACAAAGTTTGTTAAAGATGGAATTAGTATGCCTGGCAGTTTTTCTTTGTGTTTTAGTTTGTGTTAATAGTGCTTTCTTAATTTCTTTTAATCGCGCCTTCTTAATTTGTGTTAAACCTGCTTTCTTAATTTGTGTTAATCGAGCTCTTTTATGTTAATAAAGAAGGGGGAGATGTGGGAGCATGACCATGGGGGTGGACAAGTCCCATGGTTGGTGATAACATCCAACTCTTAAAGGTGAGGCCATCAGGAAAGTAAAGAGTTGAGAGGGAACAAAGAAGGGTGATTCAGGAGACACCTTAAAGAGGGACATGAAGAACAGGAACAGGGACAGGCTAACAGAGCAGGGAGAAATAAAAAACAGCATATGGGAGGGTCCCACTGGCATAGGCAGGACCCACAAACAAGGACTCCAGGAGTTGGAGGGGCAGCCAGAGTCCCCCGGATGGGCAGCACTCAGTGCCTGCCTCTCCCAGGGATAGGGTTACAAAGGTTGTTAAACATAGACTTAGTATGCCTGGCAGTTTTTCTCTGTGTTTTAGTTTGTGTTGATCCTGCCTTCTAAATTTGTGTTAATTGTGCTGTCTTATGTTAATAAAGAAGGGGAAGATGTGGGAGTGTGGCCATGGGGGTCGACAAGCCCCATGGTTGGTGATAACATCCGACTCTTAAGGATGAGACCATCAGGAAAGTAAAGCCTTGAGAGGGAACAAAGAAGGGTGATTCAGGAGACACCTTAACCAGGGACATGAAGAACAGGAACAGGGATAGTCTAACAGAACAGGGAGGAAAACAAAAAAGGAATGAATAGGGACAGGCTATCAGAACAGGGACAAACAAAAAACAGCGTATGGGAGGGTCTCGCTGGCATAGGCAGGACCTACAAACAAGGACTCCAGGAGTTGGAGGGGCAGCCAGAGCCCCCCAGCTGGGCAGCACTCAGTGCCTGCCTCTCCCAGGGATGGGATTACAAAGTTTGTAAAAGATGGAATTAGTATGCCTGGCAGTTTTTCTCTGTGTTTTAGTTTGTGTTAATAGTGCTTTCTTAATTTGTGTTACTCTTGCTTTCTTAATTTCTGTTAATCGCGCCTTCTTAATTTGTGTTAAACCTGCTTTCTTAATTTGTGTTAATCGAGCTCTTTTATGTTAATAAAGAAGGGGGAGATGTGGGAGCATGGCCATGGGGGTCGACAAGTCCCATGGTTGGTGATAACATCCAACTCTTAAAGATGAGGCCATCAGGAAAGTAAAGAGTTGAGAGGGAACAAAGAAGGGTGATTCAGGAGACACCTTAAACAGGGACATGAAGAACAGGAACAGGGACAGGCTAACAGAGCAGGGAGAAACAAAGAACAGCATATGGGAGGGTCCCACTGGCATAGGCAGGACCCACAAACAAGGACTCCAGGAGTTGGAGGGGCAGCCAGAGCCCCCCGGCTGGGCAGCACTCAGTGCCTGCCTCTCCCAGGGATGGGGTTACAAAGTTTGTTAAAGATGGAATTAGTATGCCTGGCAGTTTTTCTCTGTGTTTTAGTTTGTGTTAATAGTACTTCTTAATTTGTTTCTCTTGCTTTCTTAATTTCTGTTAATCGCGCCTTCTTAATTTGTGTTAAACCTGCTTTCTTAATTTGTGTTAATCGAGCTCTTTTATGTTAATAAAGAAGGGGGAGATGTGGGAGCGTGGCCATGGGGGTCGACAAGCCCCATGGTTGGTGATCACATCCGACTATTAAAGTAGAGACCATCAGGAAAGTAAAGCCTTGAGAGGGAGCAAAGAAGGGTGATTCAGGAGACACCTTAAACAGGGACATGAAGAACAGGAACAGGGATAGTCTAACAGAACAGGGACAAAAACAAAAAAGGAATGAATAGGGACATGCTATCAGACCAGGGACAAACAAAAAACAGCATATGGGAGGGTCTCGCTGGCATAGGCAGGACCCACAAACAAGGACTCCAGGAGTTGGAGGGGCAGCCAGAGCCCCCCGGCTGGGCAGCACTCAGTGCCTGCCTCTCCCAGGGATGGGGTTACAAAGTTTGTTAAAGATGGAATTAGTATGCCTGGCAGTTTTTCTCTGTATTTTAGTTAGTGTTAATAGTTCTTTCTTAATTTGTGTTACTCTTCCTTTCTTATTTTCTGTTAATCGCGCCTTCTTAATTTGTGTTAAACCTGCTTTCTTAATTTGTGATAATCAAGCTCTTTTATGTTAATAAAGAAGGGGGAGATGTGGGAGCATGGCCATGGGGGTCGACAAGTCCCATTGTTAGCGTAGCAACCACATAACCACCAAGTGATTATATGAAGGTGCTTTATTCAGCGCTGGAAGCCGGGGCAGGTGCCCAAATCTGGCTTCAAGTCCCGTTACTTCCCAGCCATTATTTATACATACAATATTGCGTCAGGTATACATATTCATTACAGGTTGCAACATCAGCCTCGCTTTTCATTCTAATTAGCTCCCCTCCCCTTTGCACATGCGTGGCGCACTCTGGTGGTCGTCCAGGTGGTCGTCCAGATGAAGTAAGGAGTCTTCCTCTCCGCTAAACTTTTCACCTTTCTCACTCGACGCATGCTCCCTCCGCTCCTTGGTTCTGCTTCAACTCATTTCAGCATTTCCAGGCCCTTATCCAAGGTCAGGTTGTACCTGTTCCCTCCCAGGGTTCCCCTTCAACGATTCCTTTAAATGTTCAGTGTACTCCCTAAGTTTCCAGTGTACATAGATTAATTGATAATGTAAGTACATTTGGCAATGCTTAATTATACTGTATGTCCCATCACCTAAGAGACATTAGCAAAACATCCATTCGATTCTCCCCAACACTAACACCATGGTTGGTGATAACATCCGACTCTTAAAGATGAGGCCATCAGGAAAGTAAAGAGTTGAGAGGGAACAAAGAAGGGTGATTCAGGAGACACCTTAAACAGGGACATGAAGAACAGGAACAGGGACAGGCTAACAGAGCAGGGAGAAACAAAAAACAGCATAGGGGAGGGTCCCACTGGCATATGCTGGACCCACAAACAAGGACTCCAGGAGTTGGAGGGGCAGCCAGAGCCCCCCGGCTGGGCAGCACTCAGTGCCTGCCTCTCCCAGGGATGGGGTTTTACAAAGATTGTTAAAGATAGACTTAGTATGCCTGGCAGTTTTTCTCTGTGTTTTAGTTTGTGTTGATCCTGCCTTCTTAATTTGTGTTAATCGCGCTTTCTTAAGTTAATAAAGAAGGGGAAGATGTGGGAGTGTGGCCATGGGGGTCGACAAGCCCCATGGTTGGTGATAACATCAGACTCTTAATGATGAGTCCATCAGGAAAGTAAAGAGTTGAGAGGGAACAAAGAAGGGTGATTCAGGAGACACCATAAACAGGGACATGAAGAACAGGAACAGGGATAGTCTAACAGAACAGGGACAAAACCAAAAAAGGAATGAATAGGGACAGGCTATCAGAACAGGGACAAACAAAAAACAGCGTATGGGAGGGTCTCGCTGGCATAGGCAGGACCCACAAACAAGGACTCCAGGAGTTGGAGGGGCAGCCAGAGCTCCCCGGCTGGGCAGCACTCAGTGCCTGCCTCTCCCAGGGATGGGGTTACAAAGTTTGTTAAAGATGGAATTAGTATGCCTGGCAGTTTTTCTCTGTGTTTTAGTTTGTGTTAATAGTACTTTCTTAATTTGTTTCTCTTGCTTTCTTAATTTCTGTTAATCGCGCCTTCTTAATTTGTGTTAAACCTGCTTTCTTAATTTGTGTTAATCGAGCTCTTTTATGTTAATAAAGAAGGGGGAGTTGTAGGAGTGTGGCCATGGGGGTCGACAAGTCCCATGGTTGGTGATAACATCCGACTCTTAAAGATGAGACCATCAGGAAAGGAAAGCCTTGAGAGGGAACAAAGAAGGGTGATTCAGGAGACACCTTAAACAGGGACATGAAGAACAGGAACAGGGATAGTCTAACAGAACAGGGACAAAAACAAAAAAAGGAATGAATAGGGACAGGCTATCAGTACAGGGACAAACAAAAAACAGCGTATGGGAGGGTCTCGCTGGCATAGGCAGGACCCACAAACAAGGACTCCAGGAGTTGGAGGGTCAGCCAGAGCCCCCCGGCTGGGCAGCACTCAGTGCCTGCCTCTCCCAGGGATGGGGTTACAAAGTTTGTTAAAGATAGACTTAGCATGCCTGGCAGTTTTTCTCTGTGTTTTAGTTTGTGTTGATCCTGCCTTCTTAATATGTGTTAATCGCGCTTTCTTAAGTTAATAAAGAAGGGGAAGATGTGGGAGTGTGGCCATGGGGGTCGACAAGCCCCATGGTTGGTGATAACATCGGACTCTTAAGGATGAGACCATCAGGAATTTAAAGAGTTGAGAGGGAACAAAGAAGGGTGATTCAGGAGACACCTTGTTGTCTGGGGTGGCTTGTTCTCCAGCCATTAAAGCATGGAAGTTGCTGGGTGTTTGCTGTTGCCGGGCAACGTTGTTGACCAATGACTAGTTAGTGGAAAGGTACTGCTGTGAGGCGGAAGTTATAGGAAGGGAGCCTTTCCTGAATAAGGGATAGAATGAAGTTGTGCCTTCACTCTGAGAGATGAAGTTATGCCTTCAGTAAGAGAGAGTTCAAGTTATGCCATCAATAAAGAGGTAGCAGTTACAGATCCTGAAAGAACCCCGTTGTCCGTGCAGTCTTTACGCCACAAATCGCCCCCCAACAGGGACATGAAAACGAACAGGGACGAGAAGAAAACAAACAGGGACATGAAGAACAGGAACAGGGACAGGCTAACAGAACAGGGACAAAAACAAAAAAGGAATGAATAGGGACAGGCAAAGGGAACAGGGAAAAAAAAAAAAAAGGAATGAATAGGTACAGGCTAACAGAACAGGGACGAACAAAAAGAGCTTATGGGAGGGTCACGCTGGCTTACGCAGGACCCACAAACAAGGACTCCAGGAGTTGGAGGGGCAGCCAGAGCCCCCCGGCTGGGCAGCACTCAGTGCCTGCCTCTCCCAGGGATGGGGTTGCAAAGTTTGTTAAAGATAGTCTTAGTATGCCTGGCAGTTTTTCTCTGTGTTTTAGTTTGTGTTGATCCTGCTTTCTTAATTTGTGTTAATTGCGCTTTCTTATGTTAATAAAGAAGGAGGAGATGTGGGAGTGTGGCCATGGGGGTCGACAAGCCCCATGGTTGGTGATCACATCCGACTCTTAAAGATGAGACCATCAGGAAAGGAAAGCCTTGAGAGGGAACAAAGAAGGGTGATTCAGGAGACACCTTAAACAGGGACATGAAGAACAGGAACAAGGACAGGCTAACGGAGATGGGAGAAACAAAAAACAGCATATGGGAGGGTCCCACTGGCATATGCTGGACCCACAAACAAGGACTCCAGGAGTTGGAGGGGCAGCCAGAGCCCCCCGGCTGGGCAGCACTCAGTGCCTGCCTCTCCCAGGGATGGTTTTACAAAGGTTGTTAAAGATAGACTTAGTATGCCTGGCAGTTTTTCTCTGTGTTTTAGTTTGTGTTGATCCTGCCTTCTTAATTTGTGTTAATTGCGCTTTCTTATGTTAATAAAGAAGGAGGAGATGTGGGAGTGTGGCCATGGGGGTCGACAAGCCCCATGGTTGGTGATCACATCCGACTCTTAAAGATGAGACCATGAGGAAAGTAAAGCCTTGCGAGGGAACAAAGAAAGGTGATTCAGGAGACACCTTAAACAGGGACATGAAGAACAGGAACAGGGATAGTCTAACAGAACAGGGACGAAAACAAAAAAAGGAATGAATAGGGACAGGCTATCAGAACAGGGACAAACAAAAAACAGCGTATGGGAGGGTCTCGCTGGCATAGGCAGGACCCCCAAACAAGGACTCCAGGAGTTGGAGGGGCAGCCAGAGCCCCCCAGCTGGGAAGCACTCAGTGCCTGCCTCTCCCAGGGATGGGGTTACAAAGTTTGTTAACGATGGAATTAGTATGCCAGGCAGTTTTTCTCTGTATTTTAGTTTGTGTTAATAGTGCTTTTTTAATTTGTGTTACTCTTGCTTTCTTAATTTCTGTTAATCGCGCCTTCATAATTTGTGTTAAACCTGCTTTCTTAATTTGTGTTAATCGAGCTCTTTTAGGTTAATAAAGAAGGGGGAGATGTGGGAGCCTGGCCATGGGGGTCGACAAGTCCCATCGTTGGTGATAACATCCGACTCTTAAAGATGAGGCTATGAGGAAAGTAAAGCCTTGAGAGGGAACAAAGAAGGGTGATTCAGGAGACACCTTAAACAGGGACATGAAGAACAGGAACAGGGACAGGCTAACAGAGCAGGGAGAAACAAAAAACAGCATATGGGAGGGTCCCACTGGCATATGCTGGACCCACAAACAAGGACTCCAGGAGATGGAGGGGCAGCCAGAGCCCCCCGGCTGGGCAGTACTCAGTGCCTGCCTCTCCCAGGGATGGTTTTACAGAGGTTGTTAAAGATAGAATTAGTATGCCTGGCAGTTTTTCTCTGTGTTTTTGTTTGTGTTGATCCTGCCTTCTTAATTTGTGTTAATTGTGCTTTCTTATGTTAATAAAGAAGGGGAAGATGTGGGAGTGTGGCCATGGGGGTCGACAAGCCCCATGGTTGGTGATAACATCGGACTCTTAAGGATGAGACCATCAGGAAAGGAAAGCCTTGAGAGGGAACAAAGAAGGGTGATTCAGGAGACACCTTAACCAGGGACATGAAGAACAGGAACAGGGATAGTCTAACAGAACAGGGAGGAAAACGAAAAAGGAATGAATAGGGACAGGCTATCAGAACAGGGACAAACAAAAAACAGCGTATGGGAGGGTCTCGCTGGCATAGGCAGGACCCACAAACAAGGACTCCAGGAGTTGGAGGGGCAGCCAGAGCCCCCCAGCTGGGAAGCACTCAGTGCCTGCCTCTCCCAGGGATGGGGTTACAAAGTTTGTTAAAGATGGAATTAGTATGCCTGGCAGTTTTTCTCTGTTTTTTAGTTTGTGTTGATCCTGCCTTCTTAATTTGTGTTAATCGCGCTTTCTTAATTTCTGTTAATCGCGCCTTCTTAATTTGTGTTAAACCTGCTTTCTTAATTTGTGTTAATCGAGCTCTTTTAGGTTAATAAAGAAGGGGGAGATGTGGGAGCATGGCCATGGGGGTCGACAAGTTCCATGGTTGGTGATAACAACCGACTCTTAAAGATGAGACCATCAGGAAAGTAAAGCCTTGAGAGGGAACAAAGAAGGGTGATTCAGGAGACACCTTAAACAGGGACATGAAGAACAGGAACAGGGATAGTCTAACAGAACAGGGACAAAAACAAAAAAGGAATGAATAGGGACAGGCTATCAGACCAGGGACAAACAAAAAACAGCATATGGGAGGGTCTCGCTGGCATAGGCAGGACCCACAAACAAGGACTCCAGGAGTTGGAGGGGCAGCCAGAGCCCCCCGGCTGGGCAGCACTCAGTGCCTGCCTCTCCCAGGGATGGGGTTACAAAGTTTGTTAAAGATGGAATTAGTATGCCAGGCAGTTTTTCTCTGTATTTTAGTTTGTGTTAATAGTGCTTTTTTAATTTGTGTTACTCTTGCTTTCTTAATTTCTGTTAATCGCGCCTTCATAATTTGTGTTAAACCTGCTTTCTTAATTTGTGTTAATCGAGCTCTTTTAGGTTAATAAAGAAGGGGGAGATGTGGGAGCCTGGCCATGGGGGTCGACAAGTCCCATCGTTGGTGATAACATCCGACTCTTAAAGATGAGGCTATGAGGAAAGTAAAGCCTTGAGAGGGAACAAAGAAGGGTGATTCAGGAGACACCTTAAACAGGGACATGAAGAACAGGAACAGGGACAGGCTAACAGAGCAGGGAGAAACAAAAAACAGCATATGGGAGGGTCCCACTGGCATATGCTGGACCCACAAACAAGGACTCCAGGAGATGGAGGGGCAGCCAGAGCCCCCCGGCTGGGCAGTACTCAGTGCCTGCCTCTCCCAGGGATGGTTTTACAGAGGTTGTTAAAGATAGAATTAGTATGCCTGGCAGTTTTTCTCTGTGTTTTTGTTTGTGTTGATCCTGCCTTCTAAATTTGTGTTAATTGTGCTTTCTTATGTTAATAAAGAAGGGGAAGATGTGGGAGTGTGGCCATGGGGGTCGACAAGCCCCATGGTTGGTGATAACATCGGACTCTTAAGGATGAGACCATCAGGAAAGGAAAGCCTTGAGAGGGAACAAAGAAGGGTGATTCAGGAGACACCTTAACCAGGGACATGAAGAACAGGAACAGGGATAGTCTAACAGAACAGGGAGGAAAACGAAAAAGGAATGAATAGGGACAGGCTATCAGAACAGGGACAAACAAAAAACAGCGTATGGGAGGGTCTCGCTGGCATAGGCAGGACCCACAAAAAAGGACTCCAGGAGTTGGAGGGGCAGCCAGAGCCCCCCAGCTGGGAAGCACTCAGTGCCTGCCTCTCCCAGGGATGGGGTTACAAAGTTTGTTAAAGATGGAATTAGTATGCCTGGCAGTTTTTCTCTGTTTTTTAGTTTGTGTTGATCCTGCCTTCTTAATTTGTGTTAATCGCGCTTTCTTATGTTAATAAAGAAGGGGAAGATGTGGGAGTGTGGCCATGGGGGTCGACAAGCCCCATGGTTGGTGATAACATCGGGCTCTTAAGGATGAGACCATCAGGAATTTAAAGAGTTGAGAGGGAACAAAGAAGGGTGATTCAGGTGACACCTTCTTGTCTGGGGTGGCTAGTTCTCCAGCCATTAATGCATGGAAGTGGCTGGGTGTTTGCTGTTGCCGGGCAAAGTTGTTGACCAATGACTAGTTAGTGGAAAGGTACTGCTGTGAGGCGGAAGTTATAGGAAGGGAGCCTTTCCTGAATAAGGGATAGAATGAAGTTGTGCCCTCACTCTGAGAGATGAAGTTATGCCCTCAGTAAGAGAGAGTTCAAGTTATGTCATCAATAAAGAGGTAGCAGTTACAGATCCTGAAAGAACCCCGTTGTCCGTCCGGTCTTTACGCCACAAATCGCCCCCCAACAGGGACATGAAAACGAACAGGGACGAGAAGAAAACAAACAGGGACATGAAGAACAGGAACAGGGACAGGCTAACAGAACAGGGACAAAAACAAAAAAGGAATGAATAGGGACAGGCAAACGGAAGAGGAAAAAGAAAAAAAAAGGAATGAATAGGTACAGGCTAACAGAACAGGGACGAACAAAAAGAGCTTATGGGAGGGTCACGCTGGCTTACGCAGGACCCACAAACAAGGACTCCAGGAGTTGGAGGGGCAGCCAGAGCCCCCGGCTGGGCAGCACTCAGTGCCTGCCTCTCCCAGGGATGGTTTTACAAAGATTGTTAAAGATAGACTTAGTATGCCTGGCAGTTTTTCTCTGTGTTTTAGTTTGTGTTGATCCTGCCTTCTTAATTTGTGTTAATTGCGCTTTCTTATGTTAATAAAGAAGGAGGAGATGTGGGAGTGTGGCCATGGGGGTCGACAAGCCCCATGGTTGGTGATAACATCGGGCTCTTAAGGATGAGACCATCAGGAATTTAAAGAGTTGAGAGGGAACAAAGAAGGGTGATTCAGGTGACACCTTCTTGTCTGGGGTGGCTAGTTCTCCAGCCATTAATGCATGGAAGTGGCTGGGTGTTTGCTGTTGCCGGGCAAAGTTGTTGACCAATGACTAGTTAGTGGAAAGGTACTGCTGTGAGGCGGAAGTTATAGGAAGGGAGCCTTTCCTGAATAAGGGATAGAATGAAGTTGTGCCCTCACTCTGAGAGATGAAGTTATGCCCTCAGTAAGAGAGAGTTCAAGTTATGTCATCAATAAAGAGGTAGCAGTTACAGATCCTGAAAGAACCCCGTTGTCCGTCCGGTCTTTACGCCACAAATCGCCCCCCAACAGGGACATGAAAACGAACAGGGACGAGAAGAAAACAAACAGGGACATGAAGAACAGGAACAGGGACAGGCTAACAGAACAGGGACAAAAACAAAAAAGGAATGAATAGGGACAGGCAAACGGAAGAGGAAAAAGAAAAAAAAAGGAATGAATAGGTACAGGCTAACAGAACAGGGACGAACAAAAAGAGCTTATGGGAGGGTCACGCTGGCTTACGCAGGACCCACAAACAAGGACTCCAGGAGTTGGAGGGGCAGCCAGAGCCCCCGGCTGGGCAGCACTCAGTGCCTGCCTCTCCCAGGGATGGTTTTACAAAGATTGTTAAAGATAGACTTAGTATGCCTGGCAGTTTTTCTCTGTGTTTTAGTTTGTGTTGATCCTGCCTTCTTAATTTGTGTTAATTGCGCTTTCTTATGTTAATAAAGAAGGAGGAGATGTGGGAGTGTGGCCATGGGGGTCGACAAGCCCCATGGTTGGTGATCACATCCGACTCTTAAAGATGAGGCCATGAGGAAAGTAAAGCCTTGAGAGGGAACAAAGAAGGGTGATTCAGGAGACACCTTAAACAGGGACATGAAGAACAGGAACAGGGATAGTCTAACAGAACAGGGACAAATACAAAAAAGGAATGAATAGGGACAGGCTATCAGAACAGGGACAAACAAAAAACAGCATATGGGAGGGTCTCGCTGGCATAGGCAGGACCCACAAACAAGGACTCCAGGAGTTGGAGAGGCAGCTAGAGCCCCCCGGCTGGGCAGCACTCAGTGCCTGCCACTCCCAGGGATGGGGTTGCAAAGTTTGTTAAAGATAGTCTTAGTATGCCTGGCAGTTTTTCTCTGTGTTTTAGTTTGTGTTGATCCTGCCTTCTTAATTTGTGTTAATTGTGCTTTCTTATGTTAATAAAGAAAGAGGAGATGTGGGAGTGTGGCCATGGGGGTCGACAAGCCCCATGGTTGGTGATAACATCAGACTCTTAATGATGAGACCATCAGGAAAGTAAAGCCTTGAGAGGGAACAAAGAAGGGTGATTCAGGAGACACCTTAAGCAGGGACATGAAGAACAGGAACAGGGACAGGCTAACAGAGCAGGGAGAAACAAAAAACAGCATATGTTAGGGTCCCACTGGCATATGCTGGACCCACAAACAAGGACTCCAGGAGTTGGAGGGGCAGCCAGAGCCCCCCGGCTGGGCAGTACTCAGTGCCTGCCTCTCCCAGGGACGGTTTTACAAAGGTTGTAAAGATGGAATTAGTATGCCTGGCTGTTTTTCTCTGTGTTTTAGTTTGTGTTAATAGTGCTTTCTTAATTTGTGTTACTCTTGCTTTCTTAATTTCTGTTAATCGCGCCTTCTTAATTTGTGTTAAACCTGCTTTCTTAATTTGTGTTAATCGAGCTCTTTTAGGTTAATAAAGAAGGGGGAGATGTGGGAGCATGGCCATGGGGGTCGACAAGTTCCATGGTTGGTGATAACAACCGACTCTTAAAGATGAGACCATCAGGAAAGTAAAGCCTTGAGAGGGAACAAAGAAGGGTGATTCAGGAGACACCTTAAACAGGGACATGAAGAACAGGAACAGGGATAGTCTAACAGAACAGGGACAAAAACAAAAAAGGAATGAATAGGGACAGGCTATCAGACCAGGGACAAACAAAAAACAGCATATGGGAGGGTCTCGCTGGCATAGGCAGGACCCACAAACAAGGACTCCAGGAGTTGGAGGGGCAGCCAGAGCCCCCCGGCTGGGCAGCACTCAGTGCCTGCCTCTCCCAGGGATGGGGTTACAAAGTTTGTTAAAGATGGAATTAGTATGCCTGGCAGTTTTTCTCTGTATTTTAGTTAGTGTTAATAGTGCTTTCTTAATTTGTGTTACTCATCCTTTCTTAATTTCTGTTAATCACGCCTTCTTAATTTGTGTTAAACCTTCTTTCTTAATTTGTGTTAATCGAGCTCTTTTATGTTAATAAAGAAGGGGGAGATGTGGGAGCATGGCCATGGGGGTCGACAAGTCCCATGGTTGGTGATAACATCCAACTCTTAAAGATGAGGCCATCAGGAAAGTAAAGAGTTGAGAGGGAACAAAGAAGGGTGATTCAGGAGACACCTTAAACAGGGACATGAAGAACAGGAACAGGGACAGGCTAACAGAGCAGGGAGAAACAAAGAACAGCATATGGGAGGGTCCCACTGGCATAGGCAGGACCCACAAAGAAGGACTCCAGGAGTTGGAGGGGCAGCCAGAGCCCCCCGGCTGGGCAGCACTCAGTGCCTGCCTCTCCCAGGGATGGGGTTACAAAGTTTGTTAAAGATGGAATTAGTATGCCTGGCAGTTTTTCTCTGTTTTTTAGTTTGTGTTGATCCTGCCTTCTTAATTTGTGTTAATTGCGCTTTCTTATGTTAATAAAGAAGGGGAAGATGTGGGAGTGTGGCCATGGGGGTCGACAAGCCCCATGGTTGGTGATCACATCCGACTCTTAAAGATGAGGCCATGAGGAAAGTAAAGCCTTGAGAGGGAACAAAGAAGGGTGATTCAGGAGACACCTTAACCAGGGACATGAAGAACAGGAACAGGGATAGTCTAACAGAACAGGGAGGAAAACAAAAAAGGAATGAATAGGGACAGGCTATCAGAACAGGGACAAACAAAAAACAGCGTATGGGAGGGTCTCGCTGGCATAGGCAGGACCTACAAACAAGGACTCCAGGAGTTGGAGGGGCAGCCAGAGCCCCCCAGCTGGGCAGAACTCAGTGCCTGCCTCTCCCAGGGATGGGGTTATAAAGTTTGTTAAAGATAGACTTAGTATGCCTGGCAGTTTTTCTCTGTATTTTAGTTTGTGTTAATAGTGCTTTCTTAATTTGTGTTTCTCTTGCTTTCTTAATTTCTGTTAATCGCGCCTTCTTAATTTGTGTTAAACCTGCTTTCTTAATTTGTGTTAATCGAGCTCTTTTATGTTAATAAAGGAGGGGGAGATGTGGGAGCCTGGCCATGGGGTTAGACAAGCCCCATGGTTGGTGACAAGTTCTGACTAATAAAGTAGAGACCATCAGGAAAGTAAAGCCTTGAGAGGGAACAAAGAAGGGTGATTCAGGAGACACTTTAAAGAGGGACATGAAGAACAGGAACAGGGATAGTCTAACAGAACAGGGACAAAAACAAAAAAGGAATGAATAGGGGCAGGCTAACAGAGCAGGGAGAAACAAAAAACAACATATGGGAGGGTCCCACTGGCGTATGCTGGACCCACAAACAAGGACTCCAGGAGTTGGAGGGGCAGCCAGAGCCCCCCGGCTGGGCAGCACTCAGTGCCTGCCTCTCCCAGGGATGGTTTTACAAAGATTGTTAAAGATAGACTTAGTATGCCTGGCAGTTTTTCTCTGTTTTAGTTTGTGTTGATCCTGCCTTTTTAATTTGTGTTAATCGCGCTTTCTTATGTTAATAAAGAAGGGGGAGATGTGGGAGTGTGGCCATGGGGGTCGACAAGCCCCATGGTTGGTGATCACATCGGACTCTTAAAGATGAGACCATCAGGAAAGTAAAGCCTTGAGAGGGAACAAAGAAGGGTGATTCAGGAGACACCTTAAACAGGGACATGAAGAACAGGAACAGGGGCAGGCTAACAGCACAGGGACAAAAAGAAAAAAGGAATGAATAGGGACAGGCAAATGGAACGGGGACAAAAACAGAAAAGGAATGAATAGGTACAGGCTAACAGAACAGGGACGAAAAAAAGAGCTTATGGGAGGGTCACGCTGGCTTACGCAGGACCCACAAACAAGGACTCCAGGAGTTGGAGGGGCAGCCAGAGCCCCCCGTCTGGGCAGCACTCAGTGCCTGCCACTCCCAGGGATGGGGTTGCAAAGTTTGTTAAAGATAGTCTTAGTATGCCTGGCAGCTTTTCTCTGTGTTTTAGTTTGTGTTGATCCTGCCTTCTTAATTTGTGTTATTCGAGCTCTTTTATGTTAATAAAGAAGGGGGAGATGTGGGAGCATGGCCATGGGGGTCGGCAAGTCCCATGGTTGGTGATAACATCCAACTCTTAAAGATGAGGCCATCAGGAAAGTAAAGAGTTGAGAGGGAACAAAGAAGGGTGATTCAGGAGACACCTTAAACAGGGACATGAAGAACAGGAACAGGGATAGTCTAACAGAACAGGGAGGAAAACAAAAAAGGAATTAATAGGGACAGGCTATCAGAACAGGGACAAACAAAAAACAGCGTATGGGAGGGTCTCGCTGGCATAGGCAGGACCCCCAAACAAGGACTCCAGGAGTTGGAGGGGCAGCCAGAGCCCCCCAGCTGGGCAGCACTCAGTGCCTGCCTCTCCCAGGGATGGGGTTACAAAGTTTGTAAAAGATGGAATTAGTATGCCTGGCAGTTTTTCTCTGTGTTTTAGTTTGTGTTAATAGTGCTTTCTTAATTTGTGTTACTCTTGCTTTCTTAATTTCTGTTAATCGCGCCTTCTTAATTTGTGTTAAACCTGCTTTCTTAATTTGTGTTAATCGCGCTTTCTTAAGTTAATAAAGAAGGGGGAGATGTGGGAGTGTGGCCATGGGGGTCGACAAGCCCCATGGTTGGTGATAACATCAGACTCTTAATGATGAGACCATCAGGAAAGTAAAGCCTTGAGAGGGAACAAAGAAGGGTGATTCAGGAGACACCTTAAACAGGGACATGAAGAACAGGAACAGGGATAGTCTAACAGAACAGGGACAAAAACAAAAAAGTAATGAATAGGGACAGGCTATCAGAACAGGGACAAACAAAAAACAGCGTATGGGAGGGTCTCGCTGGCATTGGCAGGACCCCCAAACAAGGACTCCAGGAGTTGGAGGGGCAGCCAGAGCCCCCCAGCTGGGCAGCACTCAGTGCCTGCCTCTCCCAGGGACGGGGTTACAAAGTTTGTTAAAGATGGAATTAGTATGCCTGGCAGTTTTTCTCTGTGTTTTAGTTTGTGTTGATCCTGCCTTCTTAATTTGTGTTAATCGCGCTTTCTTATGTTAATAAAGAAGGGGAAGATGTGGGAGTGTGGCCATGGGGGTCGACAAGCCCCATGGTTGGTGGTAACATCCGACTATTAAAGTAGAGACATTCAGGAAAGTAAAGCTATGAGAGGGAACAAAGAAGGGTGATTCAGGAGACACCTTAAACAGGGACATGAAGAACAGGAACAGGGATAGTCTAACAGAACAGGGACGAAAACAAAAAAAGGAATGAATAGGGACAAGCTATCAGAACAGGGGCAAACAAAAAACAGCGTATGGGAGGGTCTCGCTGGCATAGGCAGGACCCCCAAACAAGGACTCCAGGAGTTGGAGGGGCAGCCAGAGCCCCCCAGCTGGGCAGCACTCAGTGCCTGCCTCTCCCAGGGATGGATTTACAAAGATTGTTAAAGATAGACTTAGTATGCCTGGCAGTTTTTCTCTGTGTTTTAGTTTGTGTTGATCCTGCCTTCTTAATATGTGTTAATCGCGCTTTCTTATGTTAATAAAGAAGGGGAAGATGTGGGAGTGTGGCCATGGGGGTCGACAAGCCCCATGGTTGGTGATAACATCGGACTCTTAAGGATGAGACCATCAGGAATTTAAAGAGTTGAGAGGGAACAAAGAAGGGTGATTCAGGTGACACCTTGTTGTCTGGGGTGGCTTGTTCTCCAGCCATTAAAGCATGGAAGTTGCTGGGTGTTTGCTGTTGCCGGGTAACGTTGTTGACCAATGACTAGTTAGTGGAAAGGTACTGCTGTGAGGCGGAAGTTATAGGAAGGGAGCCTTTCCTGAATAAGGGATAGAATGAAGTTGTGCCCTCACTCTGAGAGATGAAGTTATGCCTTCAGTAAGAGAGAGTTCACGTTATGCCATCAATAAAGAGGTAGCAGTTACAGATCCTGAAAGAACCCCGTTGTCAGTGCGGTCTTTACGCCACAAATCGCCCCCCAAAAGGGACATGAAAACGAACAGGGACAAGAAGAAAACAAACAGGGACATGAAGAACAGGAACAGGGACAGGCTAACAGCACAGGGATAAAAACAAAAAAGGAATGAATAGGGACAGGCTAACAGAACAGGGACGAACAAAAAGAGCTTATGGGAGGGTCACGCTGGCTTACGCAGGACCCACAAACAAGGACTCCAGGAGTTGGAGGGGCAGCCAGAGCCCCCCGGCTGGGCAGCACTCAGTGCCTGCCACTCCCAGGGATGGGGTTGCAAAGTTTGTTAAAGATAGTCTTAGTATGCCTGGCAGCTTTTCTCTGTGTTTTAGTTTGTGTTGATCCTGCCTTCTTAATTTGTGTTATTCGAGCTCTTTTATGTTAATAAAGAAGGGGGAGATGTGGGAGCATGGCCATGGGGGTCGACAAGTCCCATGGTTGGTGATAACATCCAACTCTTAAAGATGAGGCCATCAGGAAAGTAAAGAGTTGAGAGGGAACAAAGAAGGGTGATTCAGGAGACACCTTAAACAGGGACATGAAGAACAGGAACAGGGACAGGCTAACAGAGCAGGGAGAAACAAAAAACAGCATATGGGAGGGTCCCACTGGCATAGGCAGGACCCACAAACAAGGACTCCAGGAGTTGGAGGGGCAGCCAGAGCCCCCCGGCTGGGCAGCACTCAGTGCCTGCCTCTCCCAGGGATGGTTTTACAAAGGTTGTTAAAGATAGACTTAGTATGCCTGGCAGTTTTTCTCTGTGTTTTAGTTTGTGTTGATCCTGCCTTCTTAATTTGTGTTAATTGCGCTTTCTTATGTTAATAAAGAAGAAGGAGATGTGGGAGTGTGGCCATGGGGGTCGACAAGCCCCATGGTTGGTGATAACATCGGACTCTTAAGGATGAGACCATCAGGAATTTAAAGAGTTGAGAGGGAACAAAGAAGGGTGATTCAGGTGACACCTTCTTGTCTGGGGTGGCTAGTTCTCCAGCCATTAATGCATGGAAGTGGCTGTGTGTTTGCTGTTGCCGGGCAAAGTTGTTGACCAATGACTAGTTAGTGGAAAGGTACTGCTGTGAGGCGGAAGTTATAGGAAGGGAGCCTTTCCTGAATAAGGGATAGAATGAAGTTGTGCCCTCACTCTGAGAGATGAAGTTATGCCCTCAGTAAGAGAGAGTTCAAGTTATGTCATCAATAAAGAGGTAGCAGTTACAGATCCTGAAAGAAACCGGAGTCCGTGCGGTCTTTACGCCACAAATCGCCCCCCAACAGGGACAAGAAAACGAACAGGGACGAGAAGAAAACAAACAGGGACATGAAGAACAGGAACAGGGACAGGCTAACAGAGCAGGGAGAAACAAAAAAGAGCATATGGGAGGGTCCCACTGGCATAGGCAGGACCCACAAACAAGGACTCCAGGAGTTGGAGGGGCAGCCAGAGCCCCCCGGCTGGGCAGTACTCAGTGCCTGCCTCTCCCAGGGATGGTTTTGCAAAGGTTGTTAAAGATAGAATTAGTATGCCTGGCAGTTTTTCTCTGTGTTTTTGTTTGCGTTGATCCTGCCTTCTAAATTTGTGTTAATTGTGCTTTCTTATGTTAATAAAGAAGGGGAAGATGTGGGAGTGTGGCCATGGGGGTCGACAAGCCCCATGGTTGGTGATAACCTCAGACTCTTAATGATGAGACCATCAGGAAAGTAAAGCCTTGAGAGGGAACAAAGAAGGGTGATTCAGGAGACACCTTAAACAGGGACATGAAGAACAGGAACAGGGATAGTCTAACAGAACAGGGACAAAAACAAAAAAGGAATGAATAGGGACACGCTATCAGACCAGGGACAAACAAAAAACAGCATATGGGAGGGTCTCGCTGGCATAGGCAGGACCCCCAAACAAGGACTCCAGGAGTTGGAGGGGCAGCCAGAGCCCCCCGGCTGGGCAGCACTCAGTGCCTGCCTCTCCCAGGGATGGGGTTACAAAGTTTGTTAAAGATGGAATTAGTATGCCTGGCAGTTTTTCTCTGTTTTTTAGTTTGTGTTGATCCTGCCTTCTTAATTTGTGTTAATCGCGCTTTCTTAAGTTAATAAAGAAGGGGAAGATGTGGGAGTGTGGCCATGGGGGTCGACAAGTCCCATGGTTGGTGATAACATCCAACTCTTAAAGATGAGGCCATCAGGAAAGTAAAGAGTTGAGAGGGAACAAAGAAGGGTGATTCAGGAGACACCTTAAACAGGGACATGAAGAACAGGAACAGGGACAGGCTAACAGAGCAGGGAGAAACAAAGAACAGCATATGGGAGGGTCCCACTGGCATAGGCAGGACCCACAAACAAGGACTCCAGGAGTTGGAGGGGCAGCCAGAGCCCCCCGGCTGGGCAGCACTCAGTGCCTGCCTCTCCCAGGGATGGGGTTACAAAGTTTGTTAAAGATGGAATTAGTATGCCTGGCAGTTTTTCTCTGTTTTTTAGTTTGTGTTGATCCTGCCTTCTTAATTTGTGTTAATTGCGCTTTCTTATGTTAATAAAGAAGGGGAAGATGTGGGAGTGTGGCCATGGGGGTCGACAAGCCCCATGGTTGGTGATCACATCCGACTCTTAAAGATGAGGCCATGAGGAAAGTAAAGCCTTGAGAGGGAACAAAGAAGGGTGATTCAGGAGACACCTTAACCAGGGACATGAAGAACAGGAACAGGGACAGGCTAACAGAGCAGGGAGAAACAAAAAAGAGCATATGGGAGGGTCCCACTGGCATATGCTGGACCCACAAACAAGGACTCCAGGAGTTGGAGGGGCAGCCAGAGCCCCCCGGCTGGGCAGTACTCAGTGCCTGCCTCTCCCAGGGATGGTTTTGCAAAGGTTGTTAAAGATAGAATTAGTATGCCTGGCAGTTTTTCTCTGTGTTTTTGTTTGCGTTGATCCTGCCTTCTAAATTTGTGTTAATTGTGCTTTCTTATGTTAATAAAGAAGGGGAAGATGTGGGAGTGTGGCCATGGGGGTCGACAAGCCCCATGGTTGGTGATAACATCAGACTCTTAAGGATGAGACCATCAGGAATGTAAAGCCTTGAGAGGGAACAAAGAAGGGTGATTCAGGAGACACCTTAACCAGGGACATGAAGAACAGGAACAGGGATAGTCTAACAGAACAGGGAGGAAAACAAAAAAGGAATGAATAGGGACAGGCTATCAGAACAGGGACAAACAAAAAACAGCGTATGGGAGGGTCTCGCTGGCATAGGCAGGACCCACAAACAAGGACTCCAGGAGTTGGAGGGGCAGCCAGAGCCCCCCAGCTGGGAAGCACTCAGTGCCTGCCTCTCCCAGGGATGGGGTTACAAAGTTTGTTAAAGATGGAATTAGTATGCCTGGCAGTTTTTCTCTGTTTTTTAGTTTGTGTTGATCCTGCCTTCTTAATTTGTGTTAATTGCGCTTTCTTATGTTAATAAAGAAGGGGAAGATGTGGGAGTGTGGCCATGGGGGTCGACAAGTCCCATGGTTGGTGATAACATCCAACTCTTAAAGATGAGGCCATCAGGAAAGTAAAGAGTTGAGAGGGAACAAAGAAGGGTGATTCAGGAGACACCTTAAACAGGGACATGAAGAACAGGAACAGGGACAGGCTAACAGAGCAGGGAGAAACAAAGAACAGCATATGGGAGGGTCCCACTGGCATAGGCAGGACCCACAAACAAGGACTCCAGGAGTTGGAGGGGCAGCCAGAGCCCCCCGGCTGGGCAGCACTCAGTGCCTGCCTCTCCCAGGGATCGGGTTGCAAAGTTTGTTAAAGATGGAATTAGTATGCCTGGCAGTTTTTCTCTGTTTTTTAGTTTGTGTTGATCCTGCCTTCTTAATTTGTGTTAATTGCGCTTTCTTATGTTAATAAAGAAGGGGAAGATGTGGGAGTGTGGCCATGGGGGTCGACAAGCCCCATGGTTGGTGATCACATCCGACTCTTAAAGATGAGGCCATGAAGAAAGTAAAGCCTTGAGAGGTAACAAAGAAGGGTGATTCAGGAGACACCTTAAACAGGGACATGAAGAACAGGAACAGGGACAGGCTAACAGAGCAGGGACAAATAGAAAAAACGAATGAATAGGGACAGGCTATCAGAACAGGGACAAACAAAAAACAGCATATGGGAGGGTCTCGCTGGCATAGGCAGGACCCACAAACAAGGACTCCAGGAGTTGGAGGGGCAGCCAGAGCCCCCCGGCTGGGCAGTACTCAGTGCCTGCCTCTCCCAGGGATGGTTTTACAAAGATTGTTAAAGATAGACTTAGTATGCCTGGCAGTTTTTCTCTGTGTTTTAGTTTGTGTTGATCCTGCCTTCTTAATTTGTGTTAATTGCGCTTTCTTATGTTAATAAAGAAGGAGGAGATGTGGGAGTGTGGCCATGGGGGTCGACAAGCCCCATGGTTGGTGATCACATCCGACTCTTAAAGATGAGGCCATGAGGAAAGTAAAGCCTTGAGAGGGAACAAAGAAGGGTGATTCAGGAGACACCTTAAACAGGGACATGAAGAACAGGAACAGGGATAGTCTAACAGAACAGGGACAAAAAAAAAAAGGAATGAATAGGGACAGGCTATCAGAACAGGGACAAACAAAAAACAGCGTATGGGAGGGTCTCGCTGGCATAGGCATGACCCACAAACAAGGACTCCAGGAGTTGGAGGGGCAGCCAGAGCCCCCCAGCTGGGCAGCACTCAGTGCCTGCCTCTCCCAGGGACGGGGTTACAAAGTTTGTTAAAGATGGAATTAGTATGCCTGGCAGTTTTTCTCTGTGTTTTAGTTTGAGTTAATAGTGCTTTCTTAATTTCTTTTAATCGCGTCTTCTTAATTTGTGTTAAACCTGCTTTCTTAATTTGTGTTAATCGAGCTCTTTTAGGTTACTAAAGAAGGGGGAGATGTGGGAGCGTGGCCATGGGGGTCGACAAGTCCCATGGTTGGTGATAACATCCGACTCTTAAAGATGAGGCCATGAGGAAAGTAAAGCCTTGAGAGGGAACAAAGAAGGGTGATTCAGGAGACACCTTAAACAGGGACATGAAGAACAGGAACAGGGACAGGCTAACAGAGCAGGGAGAAACAAAAAACAGCATATGGGAGGGTCCCACTGGCATATGCTGGACCCACAAACAAGGACTCCAGGACTTGGAGGGGCAGCCAGAGCCCCCCGGCTGGGCAGTACTCAGTGCCTGCCTCTCCCAGGGATGGGGTTACAAAGTTTGTTAAAGATAGAATTAGTATGCCTGGCAGTTTTTCTCTGTGTTTCTGTTTGTGTTGATCCTGCCTTCTAAATTTGTGTTAATCGCGCTTTCTTATGTTAATAAAGAAGGGGAAGATGTGGGAGTGTGGCCATGGGGGTCGACAAGCCCCATGGTTGGTGATAACATCGGACTCTTAAAGTAGAGACCATCAGGAAAGGAAAGCCTTGAGAGGGAACAAAGAAGGGTGATTCAGGAGACACCTTAACCAGGGACATGAAGAACAGGAACAGGGATAGTCTAACAGAACAGGGAGGAAAACGAAAAAGGAATGAATAGGGACAGGCTATCAGAACAGGGACAAACAAAAAACAGCGTATGGGAGGGTCTCGCTGGCATAGGCAGGACCCACAAACAAGGACTCCAGGAGTTGGAGGGGCAGCCAGAGCCCCCCAGCTGGGAAGCACTCAGTGCCTGCCTCTCCCAGGGATGGGGTTACAAAGTTTGTTAAAGATGGAATTATTATGCCTGGCAGTTTTTCTCTGTTTTTTAGTTTGTGTTGATCCTGCCTTCTTAATTTGTGTTAATCGCGCTTTCTTATGTTAATAAAGAAGGGGAAGATGTGGGAGTGTGGCCATGGGGGTCGACAAGCCCCATGGTTGGTGATAACATCGGACTCTTAAGGATGAGACCATCAGGAATTTAAAGAGTTGAGAGGGAACAAAGAAGGGTGATTCAGGTGACACCTTCTTGTCTGGGGTGGCTAGTTCTCCAGCCATTAATGCATGGAAGTGGCTGGGTGTTTGCTGTTGCCGGGCAAAGTTGTTGACCAATGACTAGTTAGTGGAAAGGTACTGCTGTGAGGCGGAAGTTATAGGAAGGGAGCCTTTCCTGAATAAGGGATAGAATGAAGTTGTGCCCTCACTCTGAGAGATGAAGTTATGCCCTCAGTAAGAGAGAGTTCAAGTTATGTCATCAATAAAGAGGTAGCAGTTACAGATCCTGAAAGAACCCCGTTGTCCGTGCGGTCTTTACGCCACAAATCGCCCCCCAACAGGGACAAGAAAACGAACAGGGACGAGAAGAAAACAAACAGGGACATGAAGAACAGGAACAGGGACAGGCTAACAGAACAGGGACAAAAACAAAAAAGGAATGAATAGGGACAGGCAAACGGAACAGGAAAAAGAAAAAAAAAGGAATGAATAGGTACAGGCTAACAGAACAGGGACAAACAAAAAGAGCTTATGGGAGGGTCACGCTGGCTTACGCAGGACCCCCAAACAAGGACTCCAGGAGTTGGAGGGGCAGCCAGAGCCCCCCAGCTGGGCAGCACTCAGTGCCTGCCTCTCCCAGGGATGGGGTTGCAAAGTTTGTTAAAGATAGTCTTAGTATGCCTGGCAGTTTTTCTCTGTGTTTTAGTTTGTGTTGATCCTGCCTTCTTAATTTGTGTTAATTGCGCTTTCTTATGTTAATAAAGAAGGAGGAGATGTGGGAGTGTGGCCATGGGGTCGACAAGCCCCATGGTTGGTGATCACATCCGACTCTTAAGGATGAGGCCATGAGGAAAGTAAAGCCTTGAGAGGGAACAAAGAAGGGTGATTCAGGAGACACCTTAACCAGGGACATGAAGAACAGGAACAGGGACAGGCTAACAGAGCAGGGAGAAACAAAAAACAGCATATGGGAGGGTCCCACTGGCATAGGCAGGACCCACAAACAAGGACTCCAGGAGTTGGAGGGGCAGCCAGAGCCCCCCGGCTGGGAAGCACTCAGTGCCTGCCTCTCCCAGGGATGGGGTTACAAAGTTTGTTAAAGATGGAATTAGTATGCCTGGCACTTTTTCTCTGTATTTTAATTTGTGTTAAGAGTGCTTTCTTAATTTGTGTTTCTCTTGCTTTCTTAATTTCTGTTAATCGCGCCTTCATAATTTGTGTTAAACCTGCTTTCTTAATTTGTGTTAATCGAGCTCTTCTATGTTAATAAAGAAGGGAGAGATGTGGGAGCGTGGCCATGGGGGTCGACAAGTTCCATGGTTGGTGATAACATCCGACTCTTAAAGATGAGGCCATCAGGAAAGTAAAGAGTTGAGAGGGAACAAAGAAGGGTGATTCAGGAGACACCTTAAGCAGGGACATGAAAAACAGGAACAGGGACAGGCTAACAGAGCAGGGAGAAACAAAAAAGAGCATATGGGAGGGTCCCACTGGCATATGCTGGACCCACAAACAAGGACTCCAGGAGTTGGAGGGGCAGCCAGAGCCCCCCGGCTGGGCAGTACTCAGTGCCTGCCTCTCCCAGGGATGGTTTTACAAAGGTTGTTAAAGATAGACTTAGTATGCCTGGCAGTTTTTCTCTGTGTTTCTGTTTGTGTTGATCCTGCCTTCTAAATTTGTGTTAATCGCGCTTTCTTATGTTAATAAAGAAGGGGAAGATGTGGGAGTGTGGCCATGGGGGTCGACAAGCCCCATGGTTGGTGATCACATCGGACTCTTAAGGATGAGACCATCAGGAAAGGAAAGCCTTGAGAGGGAACAAAGAAGGGTGATTCAGGAGACACCATAAACAGGGACACGAAGAACAGGAACAGGGATAGTCTAACAGAACAGGGAGGAAAACAAAAAAGGAATGAATAGGGACAGGCTATCAGAACAGGGACAAACAAAAAACAGCGTATGGGAGGGTCTCGCTGGCATAGGCAGGACCCACAAACAAGGACTCCAGGAGTTGGAGGGGCAGCCAGAGCCCCCCAGCTGGGAAGCACTCAGTGCCTGCCTCTCCCAGGGATGGGGTTACAAAGTTTGTTAAAGATGGAATTAGTATGCCTGGCAGTTTTTCTCTGTTTTTTAGTTTGTGTTGATCCTGCCTTCTTAATTTGTGTTAATCGCGCTTTCTTATGTTAATAAAGAAGGGGAAGATGTGGGAGTGTGGCCATGGGGGTCGACAAGCCCCATGGTTGGTGATAACATCGGACTCTTAAGGATGAGACCATCAGGAATTTAAAGAGTTGAGAGGGAACAAAGAAGGGTGATTCAGGTGACACCTTCTTGTCTGGGGTGGCTAGTTCTCCAGCCATTAATGCATGGAAGTGGCTGGGTGTTTGCTGTTGCCGGGCAAAGTTGTTGACCAATGACTAGTTAGTGGAAAGGTACTGCTCTGAGGCGGAAGTTATAGGATGGGAGCCTTTCCTGAATAAGGGATAGAATGAAGTTGTGCCCTCACTCTGAGAGATGAAGTTATGCCCTCAGTAAGAGAGAGTTCAAGTTATGTCATCAATAAAGAGGTAGCATTTACAGATCCTGAAAGAACCCCGTTGTCCGTGCGGTCTTTACGCCACAAATCACCCCCCAACAGGGACATGAAAACGAACAGGGACGAGAAGAAAACAAACAGGGACATGAAGAACAGGAACAGGGACAGGCTAACAGAACAGGGACAAAAACAAAAAAGGAATGAATAGGGACAGGCAAACGGAACAGGAAAAAGAAAAAAAAAGGAATGAATAGGTACAGGCTAACAGAACAGGGACGAACAAAAAGAGCTTATGGGAGGGTCACGCTGGCTTACGCAGGACCCCCAAACAAGGACTCCAGGAGTTGGAGGGGCAGCCAGAGCCCCCCGGCTGGGCAGCACTCAGTGCCTGCCTCTCCCAGGGATGGGGTTGCAAAGTTTGTTAAAGATAGTCTTAGTATGCCTGGCAGTTTTTCTCTGTGTTTTAGTTTGTGTTGATCCTGCTTTCTTAATTTGTGTTAATTGTGCTTTCTTATGTTAATAAAGAAGGGGAAGATGTGGGAGTGTGGCCATGGGGGTCGACAAGCCCCATGGTTGGTGATAACATCCGACTCTTAAGGATGAGACCATCAGGAAAGGAAAGCCTTGAGAGGGAACAAAGAAGGGTGATTCAGGAGACACCTTAAACAGGGACATGAAGAACAGGAACAGGGATAGTCTAACAGAACAGGGACAAATACAAAAAAGGAATGAATAGGGACAGGCTATCAGAACAGGGACAAACAAAAAGCAGCCTATGGGAGGGTCTCGCTGGCATAGGCAGGACCCACAAACAAGGACTCCAGGAGTTGGAGGGGCAGCCAGAGCCCCCCGGCTGGGCAGCACTCAGTGCCTGCCTCTCCCAGGGATGGGGTTACAAAGTTGGTTAAAGATGGAATTAGTATGCCTGGCAGTTTTTCTCTGTATTTTAGTTTGTGTTAATAGTGCTTTCTTAATTTGTGTTACTCCTCCTTTCTTAATTTCTGTTAATCGCGCCTTCATAATTTGTGTTAAACCTGCTTTCTTAATTTGTGTTAATCGAGCTCTTTTATGTTAATAAAGAAGGGGGAGATGTGGGAGCATGGCCATGGGGGTCCACAAGTCCCATGGTTGGTGATAACATCCAACTCTTAAAGATGAGGCCATCAGGAAAGTAAAGAGTTGAGAGGGAACAAAGAAGGGTGATTCAGGAGACACCTTAAACAGGGACATGAAGAACAGGAACACGGACAGGCTAACAGAGCAGGGAGAAACAAAAAACAGCATATGGGAGGGTCCCACTGGCATAGGCAGGACCCACAAACAAGGACTCCAGGAGTTGGAGGGGCAGCCAGAGCCCCCCGGCTGGGCAGCTCTCAGTGCCTGCCTCTCCCAGGGATGGTTTTACAAAGGTTGTTAAAGATAGACTTAGTATGCCTGGCAGTTTTTCTCTGTGTTTTAGTTTTTGTTGATCCTGCCTTCTTAATTTGTGTTAATCGCGCTTTCTTATGTTAATAAAGAAGAAGGAGATGTGGGAGTGTGGCCATGGGGGTCGACAAGCCCCATGGTTGGTGATAACATAGGACTCTTAAGGATGAGACCATCAGGAATTTAAAGAGTTGAGAGGGAACAAAGAAGGGTGATTCAGGTGACACCTTCTTGTCTGGGGTGGCTAGTTCTCCAGCCATTAATGCATGGAAGTGGCTGGGTGTTTGCTGTTGCCGGGCAAAGTTGTTGACCAATGACTAGTTAGTGGAAAGGTACTGCTGTGAGGCGGAAGTTATAGGAAGGGAGCCTTTCCTGAATAAGGGATAGAATGAAGTTGTGCCCTCACTCTGAGAGATGAAGTTATGCCCTCAGTAAGAGAGAGTTCAAGTTATGTCATCAATAAAGAGGTAGCAGTTACAGATCCTGAAAGAACCCCGTTGTCCGTGCGGTCTTTACGCCACAAATCGCCCCCCAACAGGGACAAGAAAACGAACAGGGACGAGAAGAAAACAAACAGGGACATGAAGAACAGGAACAGGGACAGGCTAACAGAACAGGGACAAAAACAAAAAAGGAATGAATAGGGACAGGCAAAGGGAACAGGAAAAAAAAAAAAAAGGAATGAATAGGTACAGGCTAATAGAACAGGGACGAACAAAAAGAGCTTATGGGAGGGTCACGCTGGCTTACGCAGGACCCCCAAACAAGGACTCCAGGAGTTGGAGGGGCAGCCAGAGCCCCCCGGCTGGGCAGCACTCAGTGCCTGCCTCTCCCAGGGATGGGGTTGCAAAGTTTGTTAAAGATAGTCTTAGTATGCCTGGCAGTTTTTCTCTGTGTTTTAGTTTGTGTTGATCCTGCCTTCTTAATTTGTGTTAATCGTGCTTTTTTATGTTAATAAAGAAGGGGAAGATGTGGGAGTGTGGCCATGGGGGTCGACAAGCCCCATGGTTGGTGATAACATCGGACTCTTAAAGATGAGGCCATCAGGAAAGTAAAGCCTTGAGAGGGAACAAAGAAGGGTGATTCAGGAGACACCTTAACCAGGGACATGAAGAACAGGAACAGGGATAGTCTAACAGAACAGGGAGGAAAACAAAAAAGGAATGAATAGGGACAGGCTATCAGAACAGGGACAAACAAAAAACAGCGTATGGGAGGGTCTCGCTGGCATAGGCAGGACCTACAAACAAGGACTCCAGGAGTTGGAGGGGCAGCCAGAGCCCCCCGGCTGGGCAGCACTCAGTGCCTGCCTCTCCCAGGGATGGGGTTATAAAGTTTGTTAAAGATAGACTTAGTATGCCTGGCAGTTTTTCTCTGTATTTTAGTTTGTGTTAATAGTGCTTTCTTAATTTGTGTTTCTCTTGCTTTCTTAATTTCTGTTAATCGCGCCTTCTTAATTTGTGTTAAACCTGCTTTCTTAATTTGTGTTAATCGAGCTCTTTTATGTTAATAAAGAACGGGGAGATGTGGGAGCCTGGCCATGGGGTTAGACAAGCCCCATGGTTGGTGACAAGTTCTGACTAATAAAGTAGAGACCATCAGGAAAGTAAAGCCTTGAGAGGGAACAAAGTAGAGTGATTCAGGAGACACCTTAAACAGGGACATGAAGAACAGGAACAGGGACAGGCTAACAGAGCAGGGAGAAACAAAGAACACCATATGGGAGGGTCCCACTGGCATAGGCAGGACCCACAAACAAGGACTCCAGGAGATGGAGGGGCAGCCAGAGCCCCCCGGCTGGGCAGCAGTCAGTGCCTGCCTCTCCCAGGGATGGGATTACAAAGTTTGTAAAAGATGGAATTAGTATGCCTGGCAGTTTTTCTCTGTGTTTTAGTTTGTGTTAATAGTGCTTTCTTAATTTGTGTTACTCTTGCTTTCTTAATTTCTGTTAATCGCGCCTTCTTAATTTGTGTTAAACCTGCTTTCTTAATTTGTGTTAATCGAGCTCTTTTATGTTAATAAAGAAGGGGGAGATGTGGGAGTGTGGCCATGGGGGTCGACAAGTCCCATGGTTGGTGATAACATCCAACTCTTAAAGATGAGGCCATCAGGAAAGTAAAGAGTTGAGAGGGAACAAAGAAGGGTGTTTCAGGAGACACCTTAAACAGGGACATGAAGAACAGGAACAGGGACAGGCTAACAGAGCAGGGAGAAACAAAGAACAGCATATGGGAGGGTCCCACTGGCATAGGCAGGACCCACAAACAAGGACTCCAGGAGTTGGAGGGGCAGCCAGAGCCCCCCGGCTGGGCAGCACTCAGTGCCTGCCTCTCCCAGGGATGGGTTTACAAAGTTTGTTAAAGATGGAATTAGTATGCCTGGCAGTTTTTCTCTGTGTTTTAGTTTGTGTTAATAGTACTTTCTTAATTTGTTTCTCTTGCTTTCTTAATTTCTGTTAATCGCGCCTTCTTAATTTGTGTTAAACCTGCTTTCTTAATTTGTGTTAATCGAGCTCTTTTATGTTAATAAAGAAGGGGGAGATGTGGGAGCGTGGCCATGGGGGTCGACAAGCCCCATGGTTGGTGATCACATCCGACTATTAAAGTAGAGACCATCAGGAAAGTAAAGCCTTGAGAGGGAGCAAAGAAGGGTGATTCAGGAGACACCTTAAACAGGGACATGAAGAACAGGAACAGGGATAGTCTAATAGAACAGGGACGAAAACAAAAAAGTAATGAATAGGGAAAGGCTATCAGAACAGGGACAAACAAAAAACAGCGTATGGGATGGTCTCGCTGGCATAGGCAGGACCCCCAAACAAGGACTCCAGGCGTTGGAGGGGCAGCCAGAGCCCCCCGGCTGGGCAGCACTCAGTGCCTGCCTCTCCCAGGGATGGTTTTGCAAAGGTTATTAAAGATAGAATTAGTATGCTTGGCAGTTTTTCTCTGTGTTTTAGTTTGTGTTGATCCTGCCTTCTTAATTTGTGTTAATCGCGCTTTCTTATGTTAATAAAGAAGGGGAAGATGTGGGAGTGTGGCCATGGGGGTCGACAAGCCCCATGGTTGGTGATAACCTCAGACTCTTAATGATGAGACCATCAGGAAAGTAAAGCCTTGAGAGGGAACAAAGAAGGGTGATTCAGGAGACACCTTAAACAGGGACATGAAGAACAGGAACAGGGATAGTCTAACAGAACAGGGACAAAAACAAAAAAGGAATGAATAGGGACACGCTATCAGACCAGGGACAAACAAAAAACAGCATATGGGAGGGTCTCGCTGGCATAGGCAGGACCCCCAAACAAGGACTCCAGGAGTTGGAGGGGCAGCCAGAGCCCCCCGGCTGGGCAGCACTCAGTGCCTGCCTCTCCCAGGGATGGGGTTACAAAGTTTGTTAAAGATGGAATTAGTATGCCTGGCAGTTTTTCTCTGTATTTTAGTTAGTGTTAATAGTGCTTTCTTAATTTGTGTTACTCATCCTTTCTTAATTTCTGTTAATCGCGCCTTCTTAATTTGTGTTAAACCTGCTTTCTTAATTTGTGTTAATCGAGCTCTTTTATGTTAATAAAGAAGGGGGAGATGTGGGAGCATGGCCATGGGGGTCGACAAGTCCCATGGTTGGTGATAACATCCGACTCTTAAAGATGAGGCCATCAGGAAAGTAAAGCCTTGAGAGGGAACAAAGAAGGGTGATTCAGGAGACACGTTAAAAAGGGACATGAAGAACAGGAACAGGGACAGGCTAACAGAACAGGGAGAAACAAAAAACAGCATATGGGAGGGTCCCACTGGCATATGCTGGACCCACAAACAAGGACTCCAGGAGTTGGAGGGGCAGCCAGAGCCCCCCAGCTGGGCAGCACTCAGTGCCTGCCTCTCCCAGGGATGGGGTACAAAGTTTGTTAAAGATGGAATTAGTATGCCTGGCAGTTTTTCTCTGTATTTTAATTTGTGTTAGTAGTGCTTTCTTAATTTGTGTTACACTTGCTTTCTTAATTTCTGTTAATCGCGCCTTCAAAATTTGTGTTAAACCTGCTTTCTTAATTTGTGTTAATCGAGGTCTTTTATGTTAATAAAGAAGGGGGAGGTGTGGGAGCATGGCCATGGGGGTCGACAAGTCCCATGGTTGGTGATAACATCGGACTCTTAAGGATGAGACCATCAGGAAAGTAAAGCCTTGAGAGGGAACAAAGAAGGGTGATTCAGGAGACACCTTAAAAAGGGACATGAAGAACAGGAACAGGGGCAGGCTAACAGAGCAGGGAGAAACAAAAAACAGCATATGGGAGGGTCCCACTGGCGTATGCTGGACTCACAAACAAGCACTCCAGGAGTTGGAGGGGCAGCCAGAGCCCCCCGGCTGGGCAGCACTCAGTGCCTGCCTCTCCCAGGGATGGTTTTACAAAGATTGTTAAAGATAGACTTAGTATGCCTGGCAGTTTTTCTCTGTGTTTTAGTTTGTGTTGATCCTGCCTTCTTAATTTGTGTTAATTGTGCTTTCTTATGTTAATAAAGAAGGGGGATATGTGGGAGTGTGGCCATGGGGGTCGACAAGCCCCATGGTTGGTGATAACATCGGACTGTTAAAGTAGAGACCATCAGGAAAGTAAAGCCTTGAGAGGGAACAAAGAAGGGTGATTCAGGAGACACCTTAAGCAGGGACATGAAGAACAGGAACAGGGATAGTCTAACAGAACAGGGACAAAAACAAAAAGGGAATGAATAGGGACAGGCTATCAGAACAGGGACAAACAAAAAACAGCGTATGGGAGGGTCTCGCTGGCATAGGCAGGACCCACAAACAAGGACTCCAGGAGTTGGAGGGGTAGCCAGAGCACCCCGGCTGGGCAGCACTCAGTGCCTGCCTCTCACACGGCTGGTTTTACAAAGATTGTTAAAGATAGACTTAGTATGCCTGGCAGTTTTTCTCTGTGTTTTAGTTTGTGTTGATCCTGCCTTCTTAATTTGTGTTAATTGCGCTTTCTTATGTTAATAAAGAAGGGGAAGATGTGGGAGTGTGGCCATGGGGGTCGACAAGCCCCATGGTTTCTGATAACATCGGACTCTTAAAGATGAGACCATCAGGAAAGTAAAGAGTTGAGAGGGAAAAAAGAAGGGTAATTCAGGAGACACCTTAAACAGGGACATGAAGAACAGGAACAGGGATAGTCTAACAGAACAGGGACAAAAACAAAAAAGGAATGAATAGGGACAGGCTATCAGAACAGGGACAAACAAAAAACAGCGTATGGGAGGGTCTCGCTGGCATAGGCAGGACCCTCACACAGGACTCCAGGAGTTGGAGGGGCAGCCAGAGCCCCCCGGCTGGGCAGCACTCAGTGCCTGCCTCTCCCAGGGATGGGGTTACAAAGTTTGTTAAAGATGGAATTAGTATGCCTGGCAGTTTTTCTCTGTGTTTTAGTTTGTGTTGATCCTGCCTTCTTAATTTGTGTTAATTGCGCTTTCTTATGTTAATAAAGAAGGGGAAGATGTGGGAGTGTGGCCATGGGGGTCGACAAGCCCCATGGTTTGTGATAACATCGGACTCTTAAAGATGAGACCATCAGGAAAGTAAAGAGTTGAGAGGGAAAAAAGAAGGGTGATTCAGGAGACACCTTAACCAGGGACATGAAGAACAGGAACAGGGATAGTCTAACAGAACAGGGACAAAAACAAAAAAGGAATGAATAGGGACAGGCTATCAGAACAGGGACAAACAAAAAACAGCCTATGGGAGGGTCTCGCTGGGATAGGCAGGACCCTCACACAAGGACTCCAGGAGTTGGAGGGGCAGCCAGAGCCCCCCAGCTGGGCAGCACTCAGTGCCTGCCTCTCCCAGGGATGGGGTTACAAAGTTTGTTAAAGATGGAATTAGTATGCCTGGCAGTTTTTCTCTGTATTTTAGTTTGTGTTAATAGTTCTTTCTTAATTTGTGTTACTCTTCCTTTCTTATTTTCTGTTAATCGCGCCTTCTTAATTTGTGTTAAACCTGCTTTCTTAATTTGTGATAATCAAGCTCTTTTATGTTAATAAAGAAGGGGGAGATGTGGGAGCATGGCCATGGGGGTCGACAAGTCCCATTGTTAGCGTAGCAACCACATAACCACCAAGTGATTATATGAAGGTGCTTTATTCAGCGCTGGAAGCCGGGGCAGGTGCCCAAATCTGGCTTCAAGTCCCGTTACTTCCCAGCCATTATTTATACATACAATATTGCGTCAGGTATACATATTCATTACAGGTTGCAACATCAGCCTCGCTTTTCATTCTAATTAGCTCCCCTCCCCTTTGCACATGCGTGGCGCACTCTGGTGGTCGTCCAGGTGGTCGTCCAGATGAAGTAAGGAGTCTTCCTCTCCGCTAAACTTTTCACCTTTCTCACTCGACGCATGCTCCCTCCGCTCCTTGGTTCTGCTTCAACTCATTTCAGCATTTCCAGGCCCTTATCCAAGGTCAGGTTGTACCTGTTCCCTCCCAGGGTTCCCCTTCAACGATTCCTTTAAATGTTCAGTGTACTCCCTAAGTTTCCAGTGTACATAGATTAATTGATAATGTAAGTACATTTGGCAATGCTTAATTATACTGTATGTCCCATCACCTAAGAGACATTAGTAAAACATCCATTCGATTCTCCCCAACACTAACACCATGGTTGGTGATAACATCCGACTCTTAAAGATGAGGCCATCAGGAAAGTAAAGAGTTGAGAGGGAACAAAGAAGGGTGATTCAGGAGACACCTTAAACAGGGACATGAAGAACAGGAACAGGGACAGGCTAACAGAGCAGGGAGAAACAAAAAACAGCATAGGGGAGGGTCCCACTGGCATATGCTGGACCCACAAACAAGGACTCCAGGAGTTGGAGGGGCAGCCAGAGCCCCCCGGCTGGGCAGCACTCAGTGCCTGCCTCTCCCAGGGATGGGGTTTTACAAAGATTGTTAAAGATAGACTTAGTATGCCTGGCAGTTTTTCTCTGTGTTTTAGTTTGTGTTGATCCTGCCTTCTTAATTTGTGTTTATCGCGCTTTCTTAAGTTAATAAAGAAGGGGAAGATGTGGGAGTGTGGCCATGGGGGTCGACAAGCCCCATGGTTGGTGATAACATCAGACTCTTAATGATGAGTCCATCAGGAAAGTAAAGAGTTGAGAGGGAACAAAGAAGGGTGATTCAGGAGACACCATAAACAGGGACATGAAGAACAGGAACAGGGATAGTCTAACAGAACAGGGACAAAACCAAAAAAGGAATGAATAGGGACAGGCTATCAGAACAGGGACAAACAAAAAACAGCGTATGGGAGGGTCTCGCTGGCATAGACAGGACCCACAAACAAGGACTCCAGGAGTTGGAGGGGCAGCCAGAGCTCCCCGGCTGGGCAGCACTCAGTGCCTGCCTCTCCCAGGGATGGGGTTACAAAGTTTGTTAAAGATGGAATTAGTATGCCTGGCAGTTTTTCTCTGTGTTTTAGTTTGTGTTAATAGTACTTTCTTAATTTGTTTCTCTTGCTTTCTTAATTTCTGTTAATCGCGCCTTCTTAATTTGTGTTAAACCTGCTTTCTTAATTTGTGTTAATCGAGCTCTTTTATGTTAATAAAGAAGGGGGAGTTGTAGGAGTGTGGCCATGGGGGTCGACAAGTCCCATGGTTGGTGATAACATCCAACTCTTAAAGATGAGACCATCAGGAAAGTAAAGCCTTGAGAGGGAACAAAGAAGGGTGATTCAGGAGACACCTTAAACAGGGACATGAAGAACAGGGACAGGCTAACAGAGCAGGGAGAAACAAAAAACAGCATATGGGAGGGTCCCACTGGCATATGCTAGACCCACAAACAAGGACTCCAGTAGTTGGAGGGGCAGCCAGAGCCCCCCGGCTGGGCAGCACTCAGTGCCTGCCTCTCCCAGGGATGGGGTTACAAAGTTTGTTAAAGATGGAATTAGTATGCCTGGCAGTTTTTCTCTGTGTTTTAGTTAGTGTTAATAGTACTTTCTTAATTTGTTTCTCTTGCTTTCTTAATTTCTGTTAATCGCGCCTTCTTAATTTGTGTTAAACCTGCTTTCTTAATTTGTGTTAATCGAGCTCTTTTATGTTAATAAAGAAGGGGGAGATGTGGGAGCGTGGCCATGGGGGTCGACAAGCCCCATGGTTGGTGATCACATCCGACTATTAAAGTAGAGACCATCAGGAAAGTAAAGCCTTGAGAGGGAGCAAAGAAGGGTGATTCAGGAGACACCTTAAACAGGGACATGAAGAACAGGAACAGGGATAGTCTAATAGAACAGGGACGAAAACAAAAAAGTAATGAAAGGGAAAGGCTATCAGAACAGGGACAAACAAAAAACAGCCTATGGGAGGGTCTCGCTGGCATAGGCAGGACCCCCAAACAAGGACTCCAGGAGTTGGAGGGGCAGCCAGAGCCCCCCGGCTGGGCAGCACTCAGTGCCTGCCTCTCCCAGGGATGGTTTTGCAAAGGTTATTAAAGATAGAATTAGTATGCCTGGCAGTTTTTCTCTGTGTTTTAGTTTGTGTTGATCCTGCCTTCTTAATTTGTGTTAATCGCGCTTTCTTATGTTAATAAAGAAGGGGAAGATGTGGGAGTGTGGCCATGGGGGTCGACAAGCCCCATGGTTGGTGATAACATCAGACTCTTAATGATGAGACCATCAGGAAAGTAAAGCCTTGAGAGGGAACAAAGAAGGGTGATTCAGGAGACACCTTAAACAGGGACATGAAGAACAGGAACAGGGATAGTCTAACAGAACAGGGACAAAAACAAAAAAGGAATGAATAGGGACAGGCTATCAGACCAGGGACAAACAAAAAACAGCATATGGGAGGGTCTCGCTGGCATAGGCAGGACCCACAAACAAGGACTCCAGGAGTTGGAGGGGCAGCCAGAGCCCCCCGGCTGGGCAGCACTCAGTGCCTGCCTCTCCCAGGGATGGGGTTACAAAGTTTGTTAAAGATGGAATTAGTATGCCTGGCAGTTTTTCTCTGTATTTTAGTTAGTGTTAATAGTGCTTTCTTAATTTGTGTTACTCATCCTTTCTTAATTTCTGTTAATCACGCCTTCTTAATTTGTGTTAAACCTGCTTTCTTAATTTGTGTTAATCGAGCTCTTTTATGTTAATAAAGAAGCGGGAGATGTGGGAGCATGGCCATGGGGGTCGACAAGTCCCATGGTTGGTGATAACATCCAACTCTTAAAGATGAGGCCATCAGGAAAGTAAAGAGTTGAGAGGGAGCAAAGAAGGGTGATTCAGGAGACACCTTAAACAGGGACATGAAGAACAGGAACAGGGACAGGCTAACAGAGCAGGGAGAAACAAAGAACAGCATATGGGAGGGTCCCACTGGCATAGGCAGGACCCACAAAGAAGGACTCCAGGAGTTGGAGGGGCAGCCAGAGCCCCCCGGCTGGGCAGCACTCAGTCCCTGCCTCTCCCAGGGATGGGGTTACAAAGTTTGTTAAAGATGGAATTAGTATGCCTGGCAGTTTTTCTCTGTGTTTTAGTTTGTGTTGATCCTGCCTTCTTAATTTGTGTTAATTGCGCTTTCTTATGTTAATAAAGAAGGGGAAGATGTGGGAGTGTGGCCATGGGGGTCGACAAGCCCCATGGTTGGTGATAACATCGGACTCTTAAGGATGAGACCATCAGGAATTTAAAGAGTTGAGAGGGAACAAAGAAGGGTGATTCAGGTGACACCTTCTTGTCTGGGGTGGCTAGTTCTCCAGCCATTAATGCATGGAAGTGGCTGGGTGTTTGCTGTTGCCGGGCAAAGTTGTTGACCAATGACTAGTTAGTGGAAAGGTACTGCTGTGAGGCGGAAGTTATAGGAAGGGAGCCTTTCCTGAATAAGGGATAGAATGAAGTTGTGCCCTCACTCTGAGAGATGAAGTTATGCCCTCAGTAAGAGAGAGTTCAAGTTATGTCATCAATAAAGAGGTAGCAGTTACAGATCCTGAAAGAACCCCGTTGTCCGTGCGGTCTTTACGCCACAAATCGCCCCCCAACAGGGACAAGAAAACGAACAGGGACGAGAAGAAAACAAACAGGGACATGAAGAACAGGAACAGGGACAGGCTAACAGAACAGGGACAAAAACAAAAAAGGAATGAATAGGGACAGGCAAACGGAACAGGAAAAAGAAAAAAAAAGGAATGAATAGGTACAGGCTAACAGAACAGGGACGAACAAAAAGAGCTTATGGGAGGGTCACGCTGGCTTACGCAGGACCCACAAACAAGGACTCCAGGAGTTGGAGGGGCAGCCAGAGCCCCCCGGCTGTGCAGCACTCAGTGCCTGCCTCTCCCAGGGATGGTTTTACAAAGGTTGTTAAAGATAGACTTAGTATGCCTGGCAGTTTTTCTCTGTGTTTTAGTTTGTGTTGATCCTGCCTTCTTAATTTGTGTTAATTGTGCTTTCTTATGTTAATAATGAAGGGGAAGATGTGGGAGTGTGGCCATGGGGGTCGACAAGCCCCATGGTTGGTGATAACATTGGACTCTTAATGATGAGACCATCAGGAAAGGAAAGCCTTGAGAGGGAACAAAGAAGGGTGATTCAGGAGACACCTTAACCAGGGACATGAAGAACAGGAACAGGGATAGTCTAACAGAACAGGGAGGAAAACAAAAAAGGAATGAATAGGGACAGGCTATCAGAACAGGGACAAACAAAAAACAGCGTATGGGAGGGTCTCGCTGGCATAGGCAGGACCTACAAACAAGGACTCCAGGAGTTGGAGGGGTAGCCAGAGCCCCCCAGCTGGGAAGCACTCAGTGCCTGCCTCTCCCAGGGATGGGGTTGCAAAGTTTGTTAAACATAGACTTAGTATGCCTGGCAGTTTTTCTCTGTGTTTTAGTTTGTGTTGATCCTGCCTTCTTTATTTGTGTTAATCGTGCTTTCTTATGTTAATAAAGAAGGGGAAGATGTGGGAGTGTGGCCATGGGGGTCGACAAGCCCCATGGTTGGTGATCACATCGGACTCTTAAGGATGAGACCATCAGGAAAGTAAAGCCTTGAGAGGGAACAAAGAAGGGTGATTCAGGAGACACCTTAACCAGGGACATGAAGAACAGGAACAGGGATAGTCTAACAGAACAGGGAGGAAAACAAAAAAGGAATGAATAGGGACAGGCTATCAGAACAGGGACAAACAAAAAACAGCGTATGGGAGGGTCTCGATGGCATAGGCAGGACCTACAAACAAGGACTCCAGGAGTTGGAGGGGCAGGCAGAGCCCCCCAGCTGGGCAGCACTCAGTGCCTGCCTCTCCCAGGGATGGGGTTATAAAGTTTGTTAAACATAGACTTAGTATGCCTGGCAGTTTTTCTCTGTATTTTAGTTTGTGCTAATAGTGCTTTCTTAATTTGTGTTTCTCTTGCTTTCTTAATTTCTGTAAATCGCGCCTTCTTAATTTGTGTTAAACCTGCTTTCTTAATTTGTGTTAATCAAGCTCTTTTATGTTAATAAAGGAGGGGGAGATGTGGGAGCCTGGCCATGGGGTTAGACAAGCCCCATGGTTGGTGACAAGTTCTGACTAATACAGTAGAGACCATCAGGAAAGTAAAGCCTTGAGAGGGAACAAAGTATCGTGATTCAGGAGACACCTTAAACAGGGACATGAAGAACAGGAACAGGGATAGTCTAACAGAACAGGGAGGAAAATAAAAAAGTAATGAATAGGGACAGCCTATCAGAACAGGGACAAACAAAAAACAGCGTATGGAAGGGTCTCGCTGGCATAGGCAGGACCTGCAAACAAGGACTCCAGGAGTTGGAGGGGCAGCCAGAGCCCCCCGGCTGGGCAGCACTCAGTGCCTGCCTCTCCCAGGGATGGTTTTACAAAGATTGTTAAAGATAGACTTAGTATGCCTGGCAGTTTTTCTCTGTGTTTTAGTTTGTGTTGATCCTGCCTTCTTAATTTGTGTTAATCGCGCTTTCTTATGTTAATAAAGAAGAAGGAGATGTGGGAGTGTGGCCATGGGGGTCGACAAGCCCCATGGTTGGTGATAACATCGGACTCTTAAGGATGAGACCATCAGGAAAGTAAAGAGTTGAGAGGGAACAAAGAAGGGTGATTCAGGTGACACCTTGTTGTCTGGGGTGGCTTGTTCTCCAGCCATTAAAGCATGGAAGTTGCTGGGTGTTTGCTGTTGCCGGGCAACGCTGTTGACCAATGACTAGTTAGTGGAAAGGTACTGCTGTGAGGTGGAAGTTATAGGAAGGGAGCCTTTCCTGAATAAGGGATAGAATGAAGTTGTGCCCTCACTCTGAGAGATGAAGTTATGCCTTCAGTAAGAGAGAGTTCAAGTTATGCCATCAATAAAGAGGTAGCAGTTACAGATCCTGAAAGAACCCCGTTGTCCGTGCGGTCTTTACGCCACAAATCGCCCCCCAAAAGGGACATGAAAACGAACAGGGACAAGAAGAAAACAAACAGGGACATGAAGAACAGGAACAGGGACAGGCTAACAGCACAGGGACAAAAACAAAAAAGGAATGAATAGGGACAGGCTAACAGAACAGGGACGAACAAAAAGAGCTTATGGGAGGGTCACGCTGGCTTACGCAGGACCCACAAACAAGGACTCCAGGAGTTGGAGGGGCAGCCAGAGCCCCCCGGCTGGGCAGCACTCAGTGCCTGCCACTCCCAGGGATGGGGTTGCAAAGTTTGTTAAAGATAGTCTTAGTATGCCTGGCAGCTTTTCTCTGTGTTTTAGTTTGTGTTAATAGTGCTTTCTTAATTTGTGTTACTCTTGCTTTCTTAATTTCTGTTAATCGCGCCTTCTTAATTTGTGTTAAACCTGCTTTCTTAATTTGTGTTAATTGCGCTTTCTTAAGTTAATAAAGAAGGGGGAGATGTGGGAGTGTGGCCATGGGGGTCGACAAGCCCCATGGTTGGTGATAACATCAGACTCTTAATGATGAGACCATCAGGAAAGTAAAGCCTTGAGAGGGAACAAAGAAGGGTGATTCAGGAGACACCTTAAACAGGGACATGAAGAACAGGAACAGGGATAGTCTAACAGAACAGGGACAAAAACAAAAAAGTAATGAATAGGGACAGGCTATCAGAACAGGGACAAACAAAAAACAGCGTATGGGAGGGTCTCGCTGGCATTGGCAGGACCCACAAACAAGGACTCCAGGAGTTGGAGGGGCAGCCAGAGCCCCCCAGCTGGGCAGCACTCAGTGCCTGCCTCTCCCAGGGACGGGGTTACAAAGTTTGTTAAAGATGGAATTAATATGCCTGGCAGTTTTTCTCTGTGTTTTAGTTTGTGTTGATCCTGCCTTCTTAATTTGTGTTAATCGCGCTTTCTTATGTTAATAAAGAAGGGGGAGATGTGGGAGTGTGGCCATGGGGGTCGGCAAGTCCCATGGTTGGTGATAACATCCAACTCTTAAAGATGAGGCCATCAGGAAAGTACAGAGTTGAGAGGGAACAAAGAAGGGTGATTCAGGAGACACCTTAAAAAGGGACATGAAGAACAGGAACAGGGACAGGCTAACAGAGCAGGGAGAAACACAAAACAGCATATGGGAGGGTCCCACTGGCATATGCTGGACCCAAAAACAAGGACTCCAGGAGTTGGAGGGGCAGCCAGAGCCCCCCGGCTGGGCAGCACTCAGTGCCTGCCTCTCCCAGGGATGGGGTTACAAAGTTTGTTAAAGATGGAATTAGTATGCCTGGCAGTTTTTCTCTGTATTTTAATTTGTGTTAATAGTGCTTTCTTAATTTGTGTTACTCTTGCTTTCTTAATTTCTGTTAATCGCGCCTTCTTAATTTCTGTTAAACCTGCTTTCTTAATTTGTGTTAATCGAGCTCTTTTATGTTAATAAAGAAGGAGGAGATGTGGGAGTGTGGCCATGGGGGTTGACAAGCCCCATGGTTGGTGATCACATCCGACTCTTAAAGACGAGACCATGAAGAAAGTAAAGCCTTGACAGGGAACAAAGAAGGCTGATTCAGGAGACACCTTAAGCAGGGACATGAAGAACAGGAACAGGGATAGTCTAACAGAACAGGGACAAAAACAAAAAAGGAATGAATAGGGACAGGCTATCAGAACAGCGACAAACAAAAAACAGCGTATGGGAGGGTCTCGCTGGCATAGGCAGGACCCCCAAACAAGGACTCCAGGAGTTGGAGGGGCAGCCAGAGCCCCCCGGCTGGGCAGCACTCAGTGCCTGCCTCTCCCACGGCTGGTTTTACAGAGATTGTTAAAGATAGACTTAGTATGCCTGGCAGCTTTTCTCTGTGTTTTAGTTTGTGTTGATCCTGCCTTCTTAATTTGTGTTAATCGCGCTTTCTTATGTTAATAAAGAAGAAGGAGATGTGGGAGTGTGGCCATGGGGGTCGACAAGCCCCATGGTTGGTGATAACATAGGAATCTTAAGGATGAGACCATCAGGAATTTAAAGCCTTGAGAGGGAACAAAGAAGGGTGATTCAGGTGACACCTTCTTGTCTGGGGTGGCTTGTTCTCCAGCCATTAATGCATGGAAGTGGCTGGGTGTTTGCTGTTGCCGGGCAAAGTTGTTGACCAATGACTAGTTAGTGGAAAGGTACTGCTGTGAGGCGGAAGTTATAGGAAGGGAGCCTTTCCTGAATAAGGGATAGAATGAAGTTGTGCCCTCACTCTGAGAGATGAAGTTATGCCCTCAGTAAGAGAGAGTTCAAGTTATGTCATCAATAAAGAGGTAGCAGTTACAGATCCTGAAAGAACCCCGTTGTCCGTGCGGTCTTTACGCCACAAATCGCCCCCCAACAGGGACATGAAAACGAACAGGGACGAGAAGAAAACAAACAGGGACATGAAGAACAGGAACAGGGACAGGCTAACAGAACAGGGACAAAAACAAAAAAGGAATGAATAGGGACAGGCAAACGGAACAGGGAAAAAAAAAAAAAAAGAATGAATAGGTACAGGCTAACAGAACAGGGACGAACAAAAAGAGCTTATGGGAGGGTCACGCTGGCTTACGCAGGACCCACAAAAAAGGACTCCAGGAGTTGGAGGGGCAGCCAGAGCCCCCCGGCTGGGCAGCACTCAGTGCCTGCCTCTCCCAGGGATGGGGTTACAAAGTTTGTTAAAGATGGAATTAGTATGCCTGGCAGTTTTTCTCTGTATTTTAGTTTGTGTTAATAGTGCTTTCTTAATTTGTGTTACTCTTCCTTTCTTATTTTCTGTTAATCGCGCCTTCTTAATTTGTGTTAAACCTGCTTTCTTAATTTGTGTTAATCGAGCTCTTTTATGTTAATAAAGAAGGGGGAGATGTGGGAGTGTGGCCATGGGGGTCGACAAGCCCCATGGTTGGTGATAACATCCGGCTATTAAAGTAGAGACCATCAGGAAAGTAAAGAGTTGAGAGAGAACAAAGAAGGGTGATTCAGGAGACACCTTAAAAAGGGACATGAAGAACAGGAACAGGGACAGGCTAACAGAGCAGGGAGAAACACAAAACAGCATATGGGAGGGTCCCACTGGCATATGCTGGACCCAAAAACAAGGACTCCAGGAGTTGGAGGGGCAGCCAGAGCCCCCCGGCTGGGCAGCACTCAGTGCCTGCCTCTCCCAGGGATGGGGTTACAAAGTTTGTTAAAGATGGAATTAGTATGCCTGGCAGTTTTTCTCTGTATTTTAGTTTGTGTTAATAGTGCTTTCTTAATTTGTGTTACTCTTCCTTTCTTATTTTCTGTTAATCGCGCCTTCTTAATTTGTATTAAACCTGCTTTCTTAGTTTGTGTTAATCGAGCTCTTTTATGTTAATAAAGAAGGGGGAGATGTGGGAGTGTGGCCATGGGGGTCGACAAGTCCCATGGTTGGTGATAACATCCGGCTATTAAAGTAGAGACCATCAGGAAAGTAAAGAGTTGAGAGAGAACAAAGAAGGGTGATTCAGGAGACACCTTAAAAAGGGACATGAAGAACAGGAACAGGGACAGGCTAACAGAGCAGGGAGAAACAAAAAACAGCATATGGGAGGGTCCCACTGGCATATGCTGGACCCAAAAACAAGGACTCCAGGAGTTGGAGGGGCAGCCAGAGCCCCCTGGCTGGGCAGTACTCAGTGCCTGCCTCTCCCAGGGATGGTTTTACAAAGGTTGTTAAAGATAGACTTAGTATGCCTGGCAGTTTTTCTCTGTGTTTTAGTTTGTGTTGATCCTGCCTTCTTAATTTGTGTTAATCGCGCTTTCTTAAGTTAATAAAGAAGGGGGAGATGTGGGAGTGTGGCCATGGGGGTCGAAAGGCCCCATGGTTGGTGATAACATAGGACTCTTAAGGATGAGACCATCAGGAATTTAAAGAGTTGAGAGGGAAAAAAGAAGGGTGATTCAGGTGACACCTTGTTGTCTGGGGTGGCTTGTTCTCCAGCCATTAATGCATGGAAGTGGCTGGGTGTTTGGTGTTGCCGGGCAAAGTTGTTGACCAATGACTAGTTAGTGGAAAGGTACTGCTGTGAGGCGGAAATTATAGGAAGGGAGCCTTTCCTGAATAAGGGATAGAATGAAGTTGTGCCCTCACTCTGAGAGATGAACTTATGCCCTCAGTAAGAGAGAGTTCAAGTTATGTCATCAATAAAGAGGTAGCAGTTACAGATCCTGAAAGAACCCCGTTGTCCTTGCGGTCTTTACGCCACAAATCGCCCCCCAACAGGGACATGAAAACGAACAGGGACGAGAAGAAAACAAACAGGGACATGAAGAACAGGAACAGGGACAGGCTAACAGAACAGGGACAAAAACAAAAAAGGAATGAATAGGGACAGGCAAACGGAACAGGGACAAAAACAGAAAAGGAATGAATAGGTACAGGCTAACAGAACAGGGACGAACAAAAAGAGCGTATGGGAGGGTCACGCTGGCTTACGCAGGACCCCCAAACAAGGACTCCAGGAGTTGGAGGGGCAGCCAGAGCCCCCCGGCTGGGCAGCACTCAGTGCCTGCCTCTCCCAGGGTTGGTTTTACAAAGTTTGTTAAAGATGGAATTAGTATGCCTGGCAGTTTTTCTCTGTGTTTTAGTTTGTGTTAATAGTGCTTTCTTAATTTGTGTTACTCTTGCTTTCTTAATTTCTGTTAATCGCGCCTTCATAATTTGTGTTAAACCTGCTTTCTTAATTTGTGTTAATCGAGCTCTCTTATGTTAATAAAGAAGGGGGAGATGTGGGAGCATGGCCATGGGGGTCGACAAGTCCCATGGTTGGTGATAACATGAGACTCTTAAAGATGAGGCCATGAGGAAAGTAAAGCCTTGAGAGGGAACAAAGAAGGGTGATTCAGGAGACAACTTAAACAGGGACATGAAGAACAGGAACAGGGACAGGTTAACAGAACAGGGACAAACAAAAAACAGCGTATGGGAGGGTCTCGCTGGCATAGGCAGGACCCAGAAACAAGGACTCCAGGAGTTGGAGGGGCAGCCAGAGCCCCCCAGCTGGGAAGCACTCAGTGCCTGCCTCTCCCAGGGATGGGGTTACAAAGTTTGTTAAAGATGGAATTAGTATGCCTGGCACTTTTTCTCTGTATTTTAATTTGTGTTGAGTGCTTTCTTAATTTGTGTTTCTCTTGCTTTCTTAATTTCTGTTAATCGCGCCTTCTTAATTTGTGTTAAACCTGCTTTCTTAATTTGTGTTAATCGAGCTCTTTTATGTTAATAAAGAAGGGGGAGATGTGGGAGCGTGGCCATGGGGGTCCACAAGCCCTATGGTTGGTGATAACATCCAACTCTTAAAGATGAGGCCATCAGGAAAGTAAAGAGTTGAGAGGGAACAAAGTAGGGTGATTCAGGAGACACCTTAAACAGGGACATGAAGAACAGGAACAGGGACAGGCTAACAGAGCAGGGAGAAACAAAAAACAGCATATGGGAGGGTCCCACTGGCATAGGCAGGACCCACAAAGAAGGACTCCAGGAGTTGGAGGGGCAGCCAGAGCCCCCCAGCTGGGCAGCACTCAGTGCCTGCCTCTCCCAGGGATGGGGTTGCAAAGTTTGTTGAAGATAGACTTAGTATGCCTGGCAGTTTTTCTCTGTGTTTTAGTTTGTGCTGATCCTGCCTTCTTAATTTGTGTTAATCGCGCTTTCTTAAGTTAATAAAGAAGGGGAAGATGTGGGAGTGTGGCCATGGGGGTCGACAAGCCCCATGGTTGGTGATCACATCCGACTCTTAAAGATGAGTCCATCAGGAAAGTAAAGCCTTGAGAGGGAACAAAGAAGGGTGATTCAGGAGACAACTTAAGCAGGGACATGAAGAACAGGAACAGGGATAGTCTAACAGAACAGGGACAAAAACAAAAAAGGAATGAATAGGGACAGGCTATCAGAACAGGGACAAACAAAAAACAGCGTATGGGAGGGTCTCGCTGGCATAGGCAGGACCCCCAAACAAGGACTCCAGGAGTTGGAGGGGCAGCCAGAGCCCCCCGGCTGGGCAGCACTCAGTGCCTGCCTCTCCCAGGGATGGTTTTACAAAGGTTGTTAAACATAGACTTAGTATGCCTGGCAGTTTTTCTCTGTGTTTTAGTTTGTGTTGATCCTGCCTTCTTAATTTGTGTTAATCGCGCTTTCTTATGTTAATAAAGAAGAAGGAGATGTGGGAGTGTGGCCATGGGGGTCGACAAGCCCCATGGTTGGTGATAACATAGGACTCTTAAGGATGAGACCATCAGGAATTTAAAGAGTTGAGAGGGAACAAAGAAGGGTGATTCAGGTGACACCTTGTTGTCTGGGGTGGCTAGTTCTCCAGCCATTAATGCATGGAAGTGGCTGGGTGTTTGCTGTTGCCGGGCAAAGTTGTTGACCAATGACTAGTTAGTGGAAAGGTACTGCTGTGAGGCGGAAATTATAGGAAGGGAGCCTTTCCTGAATAAGGGATAGAATGAAGTTGTGCCCTCACTCTGAGAGATGAACTTATGCCCTCAGTAAGAGAGAGTTCAAGTTATGTCATCAATAAAGAGGTAGCAGTTACAGATCCTGAAAGAACCCCGTTGTCCGTGCGGTCTTTACGCCACAAATCGCCCCCCAACAGGGACAAGAAAACGAACAGGGACGAGAAGAAAACAAACAGGGACATGAAGAACAGGAACAGAGACAGGCAAACAGAACAGGGACAAAAACAAAAAAGGAATGAATAGGGACAGGCAAACGGAACAGGAAAAAGAAAAAAAAAGGAATGAATAGGTACAGGCTAACAGAACAGGAACGAACAAAAAGAGCTTATGGGAGGGTCACGCTGGCTTACGCAGGACCCACAAACAAGGACTCCAGGAGTTGGAGGGGCAGCCAGAGCCCCCCGGTTGGGCAGCACTCAGTGCCTGCCTCTCCCAGGGATGGGGTTGCAAAGTTTGTTAAAGATAGTCTTAGTATGCCTGGCAGTTTTTCTCTGTGTTTTAGTTTGTGTTGATCCTGCCTTCTTAATTTGTGTTAATTGTGCTTTCTTATGTTAATAAAGAAGGAGGAGATGTGGGAGTGTGGCCATGGGGTCGACAAGCCCCATGGTTGGTGATCACATCCGACTCTTAAAGATGAGGCCATGAGGAAAGTAAAGCCTTGAGAGGGAACAAAGAAGGGTGATTCAGGAGACACCTTAAACAGGGACATGAAGAACAGGAACAGGGACAGGCTAACAGAGCAGGGAGAAACAAAAAACAGCATATGGGAGGGTCCCACTGGCGTATGCTGGACCCACAAAAAAGGACTCCAGGAGTTGGAGGGGCAGCCAGAGCCCCCCAGCTGGGAAGCACTCAGCGCCTGCCTCTCCCAGGGATGGGGTTACAAAGTTTGTTAAAGATGGAATTAGTATGCCTGGCACTTTTCCTCTGTATTTTAATTTGTGTTGAGTGCTTTCTTAATTTGTGTTTCTCTTGCTTTCTTAATTTCTGTTAATCGCGCCTTCTTAATTTGTGTTAAACCTGCTTTCTTAATTTGTGTTAATGGAGCTCTTTTATGTTAATAAAGAAGGAGGAGATGTGGGAGTGTGGCCATGGGGGTCCACAAGCCCCATGGTTGGTGATAACATCCGACTCTTAAAGATGAGGCCATGAGGAAAGTAAAGCCTTGAGAGGGAACAAAGAAGGGTGATTCAGGAGACACCTTAAACAGGGACATGAAGAACAGGAACAGGGATAGTCTAACAGAACAGGGAGGAAAACAAAAAAGTAATGAATAGGGACAGGCTATCAGAACAGGGACAAACAAAAAACAGCGTATGGGAGGGTCTCGATGGCATAGGCAGGACCCACAAACAAGGACTCCAGGAGTTGGAGGGGCAGGCAGAGCCCCCCAGCTGGGAAGCACTCAGTGCCTGCCTCTCCCAGGGATGGGGTTGCAAAGTTTGTTAAAGATAGTCTTAGTATGCCTGGCAGTTTTTCTCTGTGTTTTAGTTTGTGTTGATCCTGCCTTCTTAATTTGTGTTAATTGTGCTATCTTATGTTAATAAAGAAGGAGGAGATGTGGGAGTGTGGCCATGGGGGTCGACAAGACCCATGGTTGGTGATCACATCCGACTCTTAAAGGTGAGACCATGAGGAAAGTAAAGCCTTGCGAGGGAACAAAGAAGGGTGATTCAGGAGACACCTTAAGCAGGGACATGAAGAACAGGAACAGGGACAAGCTAACAGAACAGGGACAAAAACAAAAAAGGAATGAATAGGGACATGCTATCAGAACAGCGACAAACAAAAAACAGCGTATGGGAGGGTCTCTCTGGCATAGGCAGGACCCCCAAACAAGGACTCCAGGAGTTGGAGGGGCAGCCAGAGCCCCCCAGCTGGGCAGCACTCAGTGCCTGCCTCTCCCAGGGATGGTTTTACAAAGGTTGTTAAAGATAGACTTAGTATGCCTGGCAGTTTTTCTCTGTGTTTTAGTTTGTGTTGATCCTGCCTTCTTAATTTGTGTTAATTGTGCTTTCTTATGTTAATAATGAAGGGGAAGATGTGGGAGTGTGGCCATGGGGGTCGACAAGCCCCATGGTTGGTGATAACATCCGACTCTTAAGGATGAGACCATCAGGAAAGGAAAGCCTTGAGAGGGAACAAAGAAGGGTGATTCAGGAGACACCTTAACCAGGGACATGAAGAACAGGAACAGGGATAGTCTAACAGAACAGGGACAAAAACAAAAAAGGAATGAATAGGGACAGGCTATCAGAACAGCGACAAACAAAAAGCAGCGTATGGGAGGGTCATGCTGGCATAGGCAGGACCCACAAACAAGGACTCCAGGAGTTGGAGGGGCAGCCAGAGCCCCCCAGCTGGGCAGCACTCAGTGCCTGCCTCTCCCAGGGATGGGGTTACAAAGTTTGTTAAAGATGGAATTAGTATGCCTGGCAGTTTTTCTCTGTATTTTAGTTTGTGTTAATAGTGCTTTCTTAATTTGTGTTACTCTTGCTTTCTTAATTTCTGTTAATCACGCCTTCATAATTTGTGTTAAACCTGCTTTCTTAATTTGTGTAAATCGAGCTCTTTTATGTTAATAAAGAAGGGGGAGATGTGGGAGCGTGGCCATGGGGGTCGACAAGTCCCATGGTTGGTGATAACATCTGACTCTTAAAGATGAGGCCATCAGGAAAGTAAAGAGTTGAGAGGGAACAAAGAAGGGTGATTCAGGAGACACCTTAAACAGGGACATGAAGAACAGGAACAGGGGCAGGCTAACAGAGCAGGGAGAAACAAAAAACAGCATATGGGAGGGTCCCACTGGAATATGCTGGACCCAAAAACAAGGACTCCAGGAGTTGGAGGGTCAGCCAGAGCCCCCCGGCTGGGCAGCACTCAGTGCCTGCCTCTCCCAGGGATGGTTTTACAAAGGTTGTTAAAGATAGACTTAGTATGCCTGGCAGTTTTTCTCTGTGTTTTAGTTTGTGTTGATCCTGCCTTCTTAATTTGTGTTAATCGCGCTTTCTTATGTTAATACAGAAGGAGGAGATGTGGGAGTGTGGCCATGGGGGTCGACAAGCCCCATGGTTGGTGATCACATCCGACTCTTAAAGATGAGTCCATGAGGAAAGTAAAGCCTTGAGAGGGAAAAAAGAAGGGTGATTCAGGAGACACCTTAAACAGGGACATGAAGAACAGGAACAGGGATAGTCTAACAGAACAGGGACAAAAACAAAAAAGGAATGAATAGGGACAGGCTATCAGAACAGGGACAAACAAAAAACAGCGTATGGGAGGGTCTCTCTGGCATAGGCAGGACCCCCAAACAAGGACTCCAGGAGTTGGAGGGGCAGCCAGAGCCCCCCAGCTGGGCAGCACTCAGTGCCTGCCTCTCCCAGGGATGGTTTTACAAAGGTTGTTAAAGATAGACTTAGTATGCCTGGCAGTTTTTCTCTGTGTTTTAGTTTGTGTTGATCCTGCCTTCTTAATTTGTGTTAATTGTGCTTTCTTATGTTAATAATGAAGGGGAAGATGTGGGAGTGTGGCCATGGGGGTCGACAAGCCCCATGGTTGGTGATAACATCCAACTCTTAAGGATGAGACCATCAGGAAAGGAAAGCCTTGAGAGGGAAGAAAGAAGGGTGATTCAGGAGACACCTTAACCAGGGACATGAAGAACAGGAACAGGGATAGTCTAACAGAACAGGGACAAAAACAAAAAAGGAATGAATAGGGACAGGCTATCAGAACAGCGACAAACAAAAAGCAGCGTATGGGAGGGTCATGCTGGCATAGGCAGGACCCACAAACAAGGACTCCAGGAGTTGGAGGGGCAGCCAGAGCCCCCCAGCTGGGCAGCACTCAGTGCCTGCCTCTCCCAGGGATGGGGTTACAAAGTTTGTTAAAGATGGAATTAGTATGCCTGGCAGTTTTTCTCTGTATTTTAGTTTGTGTTAATAGTGCTTTCTTAATTTGTGTTACTCTTGCTTTCTTAATTTCTGTTAATCACGCCTTCATAATTTGTGTTAAACCTGCTTTCTTAATTTGTGTAAATCGAGCTCTTTTATGTTAATAAAGAAGGGGGAGATGTGGGAGCGTGGCCATGGGGGTCGACAAGTCCCATGGTTGGTGATAACATCCGACTCTTAAAGATGAGGCCATCAGGAAAGTAAAGAGTTGAGAGGGAACAAAGAAGGGTGATTCAGGAGACACCTTAAACAGGGACATGAAGAACAGGAACAGGGGCAGGCTAACAGAGCAGGGAGAAACAAAAAACAGCATATGGGAGGGTCCCACTGGAATATGCTGGACCCAAAAACCAGGACTCCAGGAGTTGGAGGGTCAGCCAGAGCCCCCTGGCTGGGCAGCACTCAGTGCCTGCCTCTCCCAGGGATGGTTTTACAAAGGTTGTTAAAGATAGACTTAGTATGCCTGGCAGTTTTTCTCTGTGTTTTAGTTTGTGTTGATCCTGCCTTCTTAATTTGTGTTAATCGCGCTTTCTTATGTTAATAAAGATGGAGGAGATGTGGGAGTGTGGCCATGGGGGTCGACAAGCCCCATGGTTGGTGATCACATCCGACTCTTAAAGATGAGTCCATGAGGAAAGTAAAGCCTTGAGAGGGAAAAAAGAAGGGTGATTCAGGAGACACCTTAAACAGGGACATGAAGAACAGGAACAGGGATAGTCTAACAGAACAGGGAGGAAAACAAAAAAGGAATGAATAGGGACAGGCTATCAGAACAGCGACAAACAAAAAACAGCGTATGGGAGGGTCTCTCTGGCATAGGCAGGACCCACAAACAAGGACTCCAGGAGTTGGAGGGGCAGCCAGAGCCCCCCAGCTGGGCAGCACTCAGTGCCTGCCTCTCCCAGGGATGGTTTTACAAAGGTTGTTAAAGATAGACTTAGTATGCCTGGCAGTTTTTCTCTGTGTTTTAGTTTGTGTTGATCCTGCCTTCTTAATTTGTGTTAATTGTGCTTTCTTATGTTAATAATGAAGGGGAAGATGTGGGAGTGTGGCCATGGGGGTCGACAAGCCCCATGGTTGGTGATAACATCCGACTCTTAAGGATGAGACCATCAGGAAAGGAAAGCCTTGAGAGGGAACAAAGAAGGGTGATTCAGGAGACACCTTAACCAGGGACATGAAGAACAGGAACAGGGATAGTCTAACAGAACAGGGACAAAAACAAAAAAGGAATGAATAGGGACAGGCTATCAGAACAGGGACAAACAAAAAGCAGCGTATGGGAGGGTCATGCTGGCATAGGCAGGACCCACAAACAAGGACTCCAGGAGTTGGAGGGGCAGCCAGAGCCCCCCAGCTGGGCAGCACTCAGTGCCTGCCTCTCCCAGGGATGGGGTTACAAAGTTTGTTAAAGATGGAATTAGTATGCCTGGCAGTTTTTCTCTGTATTTTAGTTTGTGTTAATAGTGCTTTCTTAATTTGTGTTACTCTTGCTTTCTTAATTTCTGTTAATCACGCCTTCATAATTTGTGTTAAACCTGCTTTCTTAATTTGTGTTAATCGAGCTCTTTTATGTTAATAAAGAAGGGGGAGATGTGGGAGCGTGGCCATGGGGGTCGACAAGTCCCATGGTTGGTGATAACATCCGACTCTTAAAGATGAGGCCATCAGGAAAGTAAAGAGTTGAGAGGGAACAAAGAAGGGTGATTCAGGAGACACCTTAAACAGGGACATGAAGAACAGGAAGAGGGGCAGGCTAACAGAGCAGGGAGAAACAAAAAACAGCATATGGGAGGGTCCCACTGGAATATGCTGGACCCAAAAACAAGGACTCCAGGAGTTGGAGGGTCAGCCAGAGCCCCCTGGCTGGGCAGCACTCAGTGCCTGCCTCTCCCAGGGATGGTTTTACAAAGGTTGTTAAAGATAGACTTAGTATGCCTGGCAGTTTTTCTCTGTGTTTTAGTTTGTGTTGATCCTGCCTTCTTAATTTGTGTTAATCGCGCTTTCTTATGTTAATAAAGAAGGAGGAGATGTGGGAGTGTGGCCATGGGGGTCGACAAGCCCCATGGTTGGTGATCACATCCGACTCTTAAAGATGAGTCCATGAGGAAAGTAAAGCCTTGAGAGGGAAAAAAGAAGGGTGATTCAGGAGACACCTTAAACAGGGACATGAAGAACAGGAACAGGGATAGTCTAACAGAACAGGGACAAATCCAAAAAAGGAATGAATAGGGACAGGCTATCAGAACAAGGACAAACAAAAAACAGCATATGGGAGGGTCTCGCTGGCATAGGCAGGACCCACAAACAAGGACTCCAGGAGTTGGAGAGGCAGCTAGAGCCCCCCGGCTGGGCAGCACTCAGTGCCTGCCACTCCCAGGGATGGGGTTGCAAAGTTTGTTAAAGATAGTCTTAGTATGCCTGGCAGTTTTTCTCTGTGTTTTAGTTTGTGTTGATCCTGCCTTCTTAATTTGTGTTAATTGCGCTTTCTTATGTTAATAAAGAAGGAGGAGATGTGGGAGTGTGGCCATGGGGGTCGACAAGCCCCATGGTTGGTGATCACATCCGACTCTTAAAGATGAGACCATCAGGAAAGTAAAGCCTTGAGAGGGAACAAAGAAGGGTGATTCAGGAGACACCTTAAGCAGGGACATGAAGAACAGGAACAGGGACAGGCTAACAGAGCAGGGAGAAACAAAAAAGAGCATATGGGAGGGTCCCACTGGCATATGCTGGACCCACAAACAAGGACTCCAGTAGTCGGAGGGGCAGCCAGAGCCCCCCGGCTGGGCAGTACTCAGTGCCTGCCTCTCCCAGGGATGGTTTTACAAAGGTTGTTAAACATAGACTTAGTATGCCTGGCAGCTTTTCTCCGTGTTTTAGTTTGTGCTGATCCTGCCTTCTTAATTTGTGTTAATCGCGCTTTCTTAAGTTAATAAAGAAGGGGAAGATGTGGGAGTGTGGCCATGGGGGTCGACAAGCCCCATGGTTGGTGATCACATCCGACTATTAAAGTAGAGACCAACAGGAAAGTAAAGCCTTGAGAGGGAAAAAAGAAGGGTGATTCAGGAGACACCTTAAACAGGGACATGAAGAACAGGAACAGGGATAGTCTAACAGAACAGGGACAAATACAAAAAAGGAATGAATAGGGACAGGCTATCAGAACAAGGACAAACAAAAAACAGCCTATGGGAGGGTCTCGCTGGCATAGGCAGGACCCCCAAACAAGGACTCCAGGAGTTGGAGGGGCAGCCAGAGCCCCCCGGCTGGGCAGCACTCAGTGCCTGCCTCTCCCAGGGATGGGGTTACAAAGTTTGTTAAAGATGGAATTAGTATGCCTGGCAGTTTTTCTCTGTGTTTTAGTTTGTGTTAATAGTGCTTTCTTAATTTGTGTTACTCTTGCTTTCTTAATTTCTGTTAATCGTGCCTTCTTAATTTGTGTTAAACCTGCTTTCTTAATTTGTGTTAATCGAGCTCTTTTATGTTAATAAAGAAGGGGGAGATGTGGGAGCATGGCCATGGGGGTCGACAAGCCCCATGGTTGGTGATAACATCCTACTCTTAATGAAGAGACCATCAGGAAAGTAAAGCCTTGAGAGGGAACAAAGAAGGGTGATTCAGGAGACACCTTAAACAGGGACATGAAGAACAGGAACAGGGATAGTCTAACAGAACAGGGAGGAAAACAAAAAAGGAATGAATAGGGACAGGCTATCAGAACAGGGACAAACAAAAAACAGCATATGGGAGGGTCTCGCTGGCATAGGCAGGACCCACAAACAAGGACTCCAGGAGTTGGAGGGGCAGCCAGAGCCCCCTGGCTGGGCAGCACTCAGTGCCTGCCTCTCCCAGGGATGGTTTTACAAAGATTGTTAAAGATAGACTTAGTATGCCTGGCAGTTTTTCTCTGTGTTTTAGTTTGTGTTGATCCTAACTTCTTAATTTGTGTTAATCGCGCTTTCTTATGTTAATAAAGAAGAAGGAGATGTGGGAGTGTGGCCATGGGGGTCGACAAGCCCCATGGTTGGTAATAATATCCGACTCTTAAGGATGAGACCATCAGGAATTTAAAGAGTTGAGAGGGAACAAAGAAGGGTGATTCAGGTGACACCTTGTTGTCTGGGGTGGCTTGTTCTCCAGCCATTAAAGCATGGAAGTTGCTGGGTGTTTTCTGTTGCCGGGCAAAGTTGTTGACCAATGACTAGTTTGTGGAAAGGTACTGCTGTGAGGCGGAAATTGTAGGAAGGGAGCCTTTACTGAATAAGGGATAGAATGAAGTTGTGCCCTCACTCTGAGAGACGAAGTTATGCCTTCAGTAAGAGAGAGTTCAAGTTATGTCATCAATAAAGAGGTAGCAGTTACAGATCCTGAAAGAACCCCGTTGTCCGTGCGGTCTTTACGCCACAAATCGCCCCCCAACAGGGACATGAAAACGAACAGGGACGAGAAGAAAACAAACAGGGACATGAAGAACAGGAACAGGGACAGGCTAACAGAACAGGGACAAAAACAAAAAAGGAATGAATAGGGACAGGCAAACGGAACAGGGAAAAAAAAAAAAAAGGAATGAATAGGTACAGGCTAACAGAACAGGGACGAACAAAAAGAGCTTATGGGAGGGTCACGCTGGCTTACGCAGGACCCCCAAACAAGGACTCCAGGAGTTGGAGGGGCAGCCAGAGCCCCCCGGCTGGGCAGCACTCAGTGCCTGCCACTCCCAGGGATGGGGTTGCAAAGTTTGTTAAAGATAGTCTTAGTATGCCTGGCAGTTTTTCTCTGTGTTTTAGTTTGTGTTGATCCTGCCTTCTTAATTTGTGTTAATTGCGCTTTCTTATGTTAATAAAGAAGGAGGAGATGTGGGAGTGTGGCCATGGGGGTCGACAAGCCCCATGGTTGGTGATCACATCCGACTCTTAAAGATGAGGCCATGAGGAAAGTAAAGCCTTGAGAGGGAACAAAGAAGGGTGATTCAGGAGACACCTTAAACAGGGACATGAAGAACAGGAACAGGGATAGTCTAACAGAACAGGGACAAAAACAAAAAAGGAATGAATAGGGACAGGCTATCAGAACAGGGACAAACAAAAAACAGCGTATGGGAGGGTCTCGCTGGCATAGGCAGGACCCACAAACAAGGACTCCAGGAGTTGTAGAGGCAGCTAGAGCCCCCCGACTGGGCAGCACTCAGTGCCTGCCACTCCCAGGGATGGGGTTGCAAAGTTTCTTAAAGATAGTCTTAGTATGCCTGGCAGTTTTTCTCTGTGTTTTAGTTTGTGTTGATCCTGCCTTCTTAATTTGTGTTAATTGTGCTTTCTTATGTTAATAAAGAAGGAGGAGATGTGGGAGTGTGGCCATGGGGGTCGACAAGCCCCATGGTTGGTGATCACATCCGACTCTTAAAGATGAGACCATCAGGAAAGTAAAGCCTTGAGAGGGAACAAAGAAGGGTGATTCAGGAGACACCTTAAGCAGGGACATGAAGAACAGGAACAGGGACAGGCTAACAGAACAGGGACAAAAACAAAAAAGGAATGAATAGGGACAGGCTATCAGAACAGCGACAAACAAAAAACAGCGTATGGGAGGGTCTCGCTGGCATAGGCAGGACCCACAAACAAGGACTCCAGGAGTTGGAGGGGCAGCCAGAGCCCCCCGGCTGGGCAGCACTCAGTGCCTGCCTCTCCCAGGGATGGTTTTACAAAGTTTGTTAAATATAGACTTAGTATGCCTGGCAGCTTTTCTCTGTGTTTTAGTTTGTGTTGATCCTGCCTTCTTAATTTGTGTTAATTGCGCTTTCTTATGTTAATAAAGAAGGGGAAGATGTGGGAGTGTGGCCATGGGGGTCGACAAGCCCCATGGTTGGTGATAACATCCAACTCTTAAGGATGAGACCATCAGGAATTTAAAGAGTTGAGAGGGAACAAAGAAGGGTGATTCAGGTGACACCTTCTTGTCTGGGGTGGTCTTGTTCTCCAGCCATTAATGCATGGAAGTGGCTGGGTGTTTGCTGTTGCCGGGCAAAGTTGTTGACCAATGACTAGTTAGTGGAAAGGTACTGCTGTGAGGTGGAAGTTATAGGAAGGGAGCCTTTCCTGAATAAGGGATAGAATGAAGTTGTGCCCTCACTCTGAGAGATGAAGTTATGCCCTCAGTAAGAGAGAGTTCAAGTTATGTCATCAATAAAGAGGTAGCAGTTACAGATCCTGAAAGAACCCCGTTGTCCGTGCGGTCTTTACGCCACAAATCGCCCCCCAACAGGGACAAGAAAACGAACAGGGACGAGAAGAAAACAAACAGGGACATGAAGAACAGGAACAGGGACAGGCTAACAGAACAGGGACAAAAACAAAAAAGGAATGAATAGGGACAGGCAAACGGAACAGGAAAAAGAAAAAAAAAGGAATGAGTAGGTACAGGCTAACAGAACAGGGACGAACAAAAAGAGCTTATGGGAGGGTCTCGCTGGCTTACGCAGGACCCACAAACAAGGACTCCAGGAGTTGGAGGGGCAGCCAGAGCCCCCCGGCTGGGCAGCACTCAGTGCCTGCCTCTCCCAGGGATGGTTTTACAAAGATTGTTAAAGATAGACTTAGTATGCCTGGCAGTTTTTCTCTGTGTTTTAGTTTGTGTTGATCCTGCCTTCTTAATTTGTGTTAATTGCGCTTTCTTATGTTAATAAAGAAGGAGGAGATGTGGGAGTGTGGCCATGGGGGTCGACAAGCCCCATGGTTGGTGATCACATCCGACTCTTAAAGATGAGGCCATGAGGAAAGTAAAGCCTTGAGAGGGAACAAAGAAGGGTGATTCAGGAGACACCTTAAACAGGGACATGAAGAACAGGAACAGGGATAGTCTAACAGAACAGGGACAAACACAAAAAAGGAAAGAATAGGGACATGCTATCAGAACAGGGACAAACAAAAAACAGCGTATGGGAGGGTCTCTCTGGCATAGGCAGGACCCACAAACAAGGACTCCAGGAGTTGGAGGGGCAGCCAGAGCCCCCCAGCTGGGAAGCACTCAGTGCCTGCCACTCCCCGCGATGGGGTTATAAAGTTTGTTAAAGATAGACTTAGTATGCCTGGCAGTTTTTCTCTGTATTTTAGTTTGTGTTAATAGTGCTTTCTTAATTAGTGTTACTCTTGCTTTCTTAATTTCTGTTAATCGCGCCTTCTTAATTTGTGTTAAACCTGCTTTCTTAATTTGTGTTAATCGAGCTCTTTTATGTTAATAAAGAAGGGGGAGATGTGGGAGCATGGCCATGGGGGTCGACAAGTCCCATGGTTGGTGATAACATCCAACTCTGAAAGATGAGACCATCAGGAAAGTAAAGCCTTGAGAGGGAACAAAGAAGGGTGATTCAGGAGACACCTTAAGCAGGGACATGAAGAACAGGAACAGGGATAGTCTAACAGAACAGGGACGAAAACAAAAAGGGAATGAATAGGGACAGGCTATCAGAACAGGGACAAACAAAAAACAGCATATGGGAGGGTCCCACTGGCATAGGCAGGACCCACAAACAAGGACTCCAGGAGTTGCAGGGGCAGCCAGAGCCCCCCGGCTGGGCAGCACTCAGTGCCTGCCTCTCCCAGGGATGGTTTTACAAAGGTTGTTAAAGATAGACTTAGTATGCCTGGCAGTTTTTCTCTGTGTTTTAGTTTGTGTTGATCCTGCCTTCTTAATTTGTGTTAATTGCGCTTTCTTATGTTAATAAAGAAGAAGGAGATGTGGGAGTGTGGCCATGGGGGTCGACAAGCCCCATGGTTGGTGATAACATCGGACTCTTAAGGATGAGACCATCAGGAATTTAAAGAGTTGAGAGGGAACAAAGAAGGGTGATTCAGGTGACACCTTCTTGTCTGGGGTGGCTAGTTCTCCAGCCATTAATGCATGGAAGTGGCTGGGTGTTTGCTGTTGCCGGGCAAAGTTGTTGACCAATGACTAGTTAGTGGAAAGGTACTGCTGTGAGGTGGAAGTTATAGGAAGGGAGCCTTTCCTGAATAAGGGATAGAATGAAGTTGTGCCCTCACTCTGAGAGATGAAGTTATGCCCTCAGTAAGAGAGAGTTCAAGTTATGTCATCAATAAAGAGGTAGCAGTTACAGATCCTGAAAGAACCCCGTTGTCCGTGCGGTCTTTAAGCCACAAATCGCCCCCCAACAGGGACAAGAAAACGAACAGGGACGAGAAGAAAACAAACAGGGACATGAAGAACAGGAACAGGGACAGGCTAACAGAACAGGGACAAAAACAAAAAAGGAATGAATAGGGACAGGCAAACGGAACAGGAAAAAGAAAAAAAAAGGAATGAATAGGTACAGGCTAACAGAACAGGGACGAACAAAAAGAGCTTATGGGAGGGTCTCGCTGGCTTACGCAGGACCCACAAACAAGGACTCCAGGAGTTGGAGGGGCAGCCAGAGCCCCCCGGCTGGGCAGCACTCAGTGCCTGCCTCTCCCAGGGATGGTTTTACAAAGATTGTTAAAGATAGACTTAGTATGCCTGGCAGGTTTTCTCTGTGTTTTAGTTTGTGTTGATCCTGCCTTCTTAATTTGTGTTAATTGCGCTTTCTTATGTTAATAAAGAAGGAGGAGATGTGGGAGTGTGGCCATGGGGGTCGACAAGCCCCATGGTTGGTGATAACATCCGACTCTTAAAGATGAGGCCATCAGGAAAGTAAAGAGTTGAGAGGGAACAAAGAAGGGTGATTCAGGAGACACCTTAAACAGGGACATGAAGAACAGGAAGAGGGGCAGGCTAACAGAGCAGGGAGAAACAAAAAACAGCATATGGGAGGGTCCCACTGGAATATGCTGGACCCAAAAACAAGGACTCCAGGAGTTGGAGGGTCAGCCAGAGCCCCCTGGCTGGGCAGCACTCAGTGCCTGCCTCTCCCAGGGATGGTTTTACAAAGATTGTTAAAGATAGACTTAGTATGCCTGGCAGTTTTTCTCTGTGTTTTAGTTTGTGTTGATCCTGCCTTCTTAATTTGTGTTAATTGCGCTTTCTTATGTTAATAAAGAAGGAGGAGATGTGGGAGTGTGGCCATGGGGGTCGACAAGCCCCATGGTTGGTGATCACATCCGACTCTTAAAGATGAGGCCATGAGGAAAGTAAAGCCTTGAGAGGGAACAAAGAAGGGTGATTCAGGAGACACCTTAAACAGGGACATGAAGAACAGGAACAGGGATAGTCTAACAGAACAGGGACAAACACAAAAAAGGAAAGAATAGGGACATGCTATCAGAACAGGGACAAACAAAAAACAGCGTATGGGAGGGTCTCTCTGGCATAGGCAGGACCCACAAACAAGGACTCCAGGAGTTGGAGGGGCAGCCAGAGCCCCCCAGCTGGGAAGCACTCAGTGCCTGCCACTCCCCGCGATGGGGTTATAAAGTTTGTTAAAGATAGACTTAGTATGCCTGGCAGTTTTTCTCTGTATTTTAGTTTGTGTTAATAGTGCTTTCTTAATTAGTGTTACTCTTGCTTTCTTAATTTCTGTTAATCGCGCCTTCTTAATTTGTGTTAAACCTGCTTTCTTAATTTGTGTTAATCGAGCTCTTTTATGTTAATAAAGAAGGGGGAGATGTGGGAGCATGGCCATGGGGGTCGACAAGTCCCATGGTTGGTGATAACATCCAACTCTGAAAGATGAGACCATCAGGAAAGTAAAGCCTTGAGAGGGAACAAAGAAGGGTGATTCAGGAGACACCTTAAGCAGGGACATGAAGAACAGGAACAGGGATAGTCTAACAGAACAGGGACGAAAACAAAAAGGGAATGAATAGGGACAGGCTATCAGAACAGGGACAAACAAAAAACAGCGTATGGGAGGGTCTCGCTGGCATAGGCAGGACCCCCAAACAAGGACTCCAGGAGTTGGAGGGGCAGCCAGAGCCCCCCGGCTGGGCAGCACTCAGTGCCTGCCTCTCCCAGGGTTGTGGTTACAAAGTTTGTTAAAGATGGAATTAGTATGCCTGGCATTGTTTCTCTGTATTTTAATTTGTGTTAATAGTGCTTTCTTAATTTGTGTTTCTCTAGCTTTCTTAATTTCTGTTAATCGTGCCTTCTTAATTTGTGTTAAACCTGCTTTCTTAATTTGTGTTAATCGAGCTCTTTTATGTTAATAAAGAAGGGGGAGATGTGGGAGCCTGGCCATGGGGGTCGACAAGTCCCATGGTTGGTGATAACATCCGACTCTTAAAGATGAGGCCATGAGGAAAGTAAAGCCTTGAGAGGGAACAAAGAAGGGTGATTCAGGAGACACCTTAAACAGGGACATGAAGAACAGGAACAGGGACAGGCTAACAGAGCAGGGAGAAACAAAAAACAGCATATGGGAGGGTCCCACTGGCATAGGCAGGACCCCCAAACAAGGACTCCAGGAGTTGGAGAGGCAGCCAGAGCCCCCCAGCTGGGCAGCACTCAGTGCCTGCCTCTCCCAGGGATGGTTTTACAAAGGTTGTTAAAGATAGACTTAGTATGCCTGGCAGTTTTTCTCTGTGTTTTAGTTTGTGTTGATCCTGCCTTCTTAATTTGTGTTAATTGCGCTTTCTTATGTTAATAAAGAAGGAGGAGATGTGGGAGTGTGGCCATGGGGGTCGACAAGCCCCATGGTTGGTGATCACATCCGACTCTTAAAGATGAGGCCATGAGGAAAGTAAAGCCTTGAGAGGGAACAAAGAAGGGTGATTCAGGAGACACCTTAAACAGGGACATGAAGAACAGGAACAGGGATAGTCTAACAGAACAGGGACAAATACAAAAAAGGAATGAATAGGGACAGGCTATCAGAACAGGGACAAACAAAAAACAGCATATGGGAGGGTCTCGCTGGCATAGGCAGGACCCACAAACAAGGACTCCAGGAGTTGGAGAGGCAGCTAGAGCCCCCCGGCTGGGCAGCACTCAGTGCCTGCCACTCCCAGAGATGGGGTTGCAAAGTTTGTTAAAGATAGTCTTAGTATGCCTGGCAGTTTTTCTCTGTGTTTTAGTTTGTGTTGATCCTGCCTTCTTAATTTGTGTTAATTGTGCTTTCTTATGTTAATAAAGATAGAGGAGATGTGGGAGTGTGGCCATGGGGGACGACAAGCCCCATGGTTGGTGATCACATCCGTCTCTTAAAGATGAGACCATCAGGAAAGTAAAGCCTTGAGAGGGAACAAAGAAGGGTGATTCAGGAGACACCTTAAGCAGGGACATGAAGAACAGGAACAGGGACAGGCTAACAGAGCAGGGAGAAACAAAAAACAGCATATGGGAGGGTCCCACTGGCATATGCTGGACCCAAAAACAAGGACTCCAGTAGTCGGAGGGGCAGCCAGAGCCCCCCGGCTGGGCAGCACTCAGTGCCTGCCTCTCCCAGGGATGGTTTTACAAAGGTTGATAAAGATAGACTTAGTATGCCTGGCAGTTTTTCTCTCTATTTTAGTTTGTGTTAATAGTACTTTCTTAATTTTTTTTACTCTTGCTTTCTTAATTTCTGTTAATCGCGCCTTCTTAATTTGTGTTAAACCTGCTTTCTTAATTTGTGTTAATCGAGCTCTTTTAGGTTAATAAAGAAGGGGGAGATGTGGGAGCCTGGCCATGGGGGTCGACAAGTCCCATGGTTGGTGATAACATCCGACTCTTAAAGATGAGGCCATGAGGAAAGTAAAGCCTTGAGAGGGAACAAAGAAGGGTGATTCAGGAGACACCTTAAACAGGGCCATGAAGAACAGGAACAGGGACAGGCTAACAGAGCAGGGAGAAACAAAAAACAGCATATGGGAGGGTCCCACTGGCATAGGCAGGACCCACAAACAAGGACTCCAGGAGTTGGAGGGGCAGCCAGAGCCCCCCAGCTGGGCAGCACTCAGTGCCTGCCTCTCCCAGGGATGGTTTTACAAAGATTGTTAAAGATAGACTTAGTATGCCTGGCAGTTTTTCTCTGTGTTTTAGTTTGTGTTGATCCTGCCTTCTTAATTTGTGTTAATCGCGCTTTCTTATGTTAATAAAGAAGGGGAAGATGTGGGAGTGTGGCCATGGGGGTCGACAAGCCCCATGGTTGGTGATAACATCGGACTCTTAAGGATGAGACCACCAGGAATTTAAAGAGTTGAGAGGGAACAAAGAAGGGTGATTCAGGTGACACCTTCTTGTCTGGGGTGGCTAGTTCTCCAGCCATTAATGCATGGAAGTGGCTGGGTGTTTGCTGTTGCCGGGCAAAGTTGTTGACCAATGACTAGTTAGTGGAAAGGTACTGCTGTGAGGCGGAAGTTATAGGAAGGGAGCCTTTCCTGAATAAGGGATAGAATGAAGTTGTGCCCTCACTCTGAGAGATGAAGTTATGCCCTCAGTAAGAGAGAGTTCAAGTTATGTCATCAATAAAGAGGTAGCAGTTACAGATCCTGAAAGAACCCCGTTGTCCGTGCGGTCTTTACGCCACAAATCGCCCCCCAACAGGGACAAGAAAACGAACAGGGACGAGAAGAAAACAAACAGGGACATGAAGAACAGGAACAGGGACAGGCTAACAGAACAGGGACAAAAACAAAAAAGGAATGAATAGGGACAGGCAAACGGAACAGGAAAAAGAAAAAAAAAGGAATGAGTAGGTACAGGCTAACAGAACAGGGACGAACAAAAAGAGCTTATGGGAGGGTCACGCTGGCTTACGCAGGACCCACAAACAAGGACTCCAGCAGGTGGAGGGGCAGCCAGAGCCCCCCGGCTGGGCAGCACTCAGTGCCTGCCTCTCCCAGGGATGGGGTTGCAAAGTTTGTTAAAGATAGTCTTAGTATGCCTGGCAGTTTTTCTCTGTGTTTTAGTTTGTGTTGATCCTGCCTTCTTAATTTGTGTTAATTGCGCTTTCTTATGTTAATAAAGAAGGAGGAGATGTGGGAGTGTGGCCATGGGGGTCGACAAGCCCCATGGTTGGTGATCACATCCGACTCTTAAAGATGAGGCCATGAGGAAAATAAAGCCTTGAGAGGGAACAAAGAAGGGTGATTCAGGAGACACCTTAAGCAGGGACATGAAGAACAGGAACAGGGACAGGCTAACAGAGCAGGGAGAAACAAAAAACAGCATATGGGAGGGTCCCACTGGCATAGGCAGGACCCACAAACAAGGACTCCAGGAGTTGGAGGGGCAGCCAGAGCCCCCCAGCTGGGAAGCACTCAGTGCCTGCCACTCCCAGGGATGGGGTTGCAAAGTTTGTTAAAGATAGTCTTAGTATGCTTGGCAGTTTTTCTCTGTGTTTTAGTTTGTGTTGATCCTGCTTTCTTAATTTGTGTTAATTGTGCTTTCTTATGTTAATAAAGAAGGGGAAGATGTGGGAGTGTGGCCATGGGGGTCGACAAGCCCCATGGTTGGTGATAACATCGGACTCTTAAGGATGAGACCATCAGGAAAGGAAAGCCTTGAGAGGGAACAAAGAAGGGTGATTCAGGAGACACCTTAAACAGGGACATGAAGAACAGGAACAGGGATAGTCTAACAGAACAGGGACAAACACAAAAAAGGAAAGAATAGGGACATGCTATCAGAACAGGGACAAACAAAAAACAGCGTATGGGAGGGTCTCGCTGGCATAGGCAGGACCCACAAACAAGGACTCCAGGAGTTGGAGGGGCAGCCAGAGCCCCCCAGCTGGGCAGCACTCAGTGCCTGCCACTCCCAGGGATGGGGTTACAAAGTTTGTTAAAGATGGAATTAGTATGCCTGGCAGTTTTTCTCTGTATTTTAGTTTGTGTTAATAGTGCTTTCTTAATTTGTGTTACTCTTGCTTTCTTAATTTCTGTTAATCCCACCTTCATAATTTGTGTTACACCTGCTTTCTTAATTTGTGTTAATCGAGCTCTTTTATGTTAATAAAGAAGGGGGAGATGTGGGAGCATGGCCATGGGGGTCCACAAGTCCCATGGTTGGTGATAACATCCAACTCTTAAAGATGAGGCCATCAGGAAAGTAAGGCCTTTAGAGGGAACAAAGAAGGGTATTTCAGGAGACACCTTAAACAGGGACATGAAGAACAGGAACAGGGACAGGCTAACAGAGCAGGGAGAAACAAAAAACAGCATATGGGAGGGTCCCACTGGCATAGGCAGGACCCACAAACAAGGACTCCAGGAGTTGGAGGGGCAGCCAGAGCCCCCCGGCTGGGCAGCACTCAGTGCCTGCCTCTCCCAGGGATGGTTTTACAAAGGTTGTTAAAGATAGACTTAGTATGCCTGGCAGTTTTTCTCTGTGTTTTAGTTTGTGTTGATCCTGCCTTCTTAATTTGTGTTAATTGCGCTTTCTTATGTTAATAAAGAAGGGGGAGATGTGGGAGTGTGGCCATGGGGGTCGACAAGCCCCATGGTTGGTGATCACATCCGACTCTTAAAGATGAGACTGTTAGTGTTGGGGAGAATCGAATGGATGTTTTACTAATGTCTCTTAGGTGACGGGACATACAGTATAATTAAATATCATTAAATGTACTTACATTATCAAGTAATCTATGTACACTGGAAACTTAGGGAGTACATTGAACAATCAAAAGAATCGTTGGAGGGGAACCCCGGGAGGGAATAGGTACAACCTGACCTTGGATAAGGGCCTGGAGATGATGAAATGAGTTGAAGCAGAACCAAGGAGCGGAGGGAGCATGCGTCGAGTGAGAAAGGTGAAAGAGTTCAGCGGAGAGGAAGACTCCTTACTTCATCTGGACGACCACCTGGACGACCACCAGAGTGCGCCACGCATGTGCAAAGGGGAGGGGAGCTAATTAGAATGAAAAGCGAGGCTGATGTTGCAACCTGTAATGAATATGTATACCTGACGCAATATTGTATGTATAAATAACGGCTGGGAAGTAACGGGACTTGAAGCCAGATTTGGGCACCTGCCCCGGCTTCCAGCGCTGAATAAAGCACCTTCATATAATCACTTGGTGGTTATGTGGTTGCTACGCTAACATTTTGGCGACCCAGATGGGACAGCGTGGGCACTGCTGAGGCGGATCGTGTCTCGGTTTCGCTCCAGCCGGCACCGAGGGATTCTCGGGGAGCAGTCGACCACGACCGACCTCCGCTGCTCACGACGTACCACTGGAGTGGTAAGCAAAGGTGCTTTCAACTTTGGGTATTCGGTACCGATTTGGTTGGGAAAGCCTGCCGGTCAGACGCGGCGAAAGCCACGCTCGGTTGGGCAGGGAGCTCCCGGGGTAAGCCTAGGCGCCGTCCGTTAGACAGAGCGAAAGCTCTGCAGGTTCGGCATTGGTAATTGTATTGGTTTGTGCTGAAGGGTCAGCACCTGGTATTATTGGTATGTAAAAAGCGTGCTGCTGCTGCTCCGGCAGCTTTTGGGAAAGCACGCTGCTGCTCCGGCAGCTTTTGGGAAAGCACGCTGCTGCTCCGGCAGCTTCCGGAAAGTGTGCTGTTGCTGCTCCGGCAGCTTTCGGGAGAGTGTGTTGCTGCTCCGGCAGCTTTCGGGAGAGTGTGTTGCTGCTCCGGCAGCTTTTGGGAGAGTGTGTTGCTGCTCCGGCAGCTTTCGGGAGAGTGTGTTGCTGCTCCGGCAGCTTTCGGGAGAGTGTGTTGCTGCTCCGGCAGCTTTTGGGTCCGTATCATAAGCTCAAAATGAAAAAGATTAAAGAAATTCTGGGAAAAGATGTACCTATCCCGCGGACATCCCCGCTGGGGTGTTTGCTAGCACACTGGAAAGAGGGAGGTTTTGGTCAAGAAATGCGGAAAGGAAAGCTGATTGATTATTGTAACATTTGGTGGCCACAGTATAAACTAGAGGACCAAGAAACTTGGCCTGAGAATGGGACATTGCAATATAATACAATTTTACAATTAATGCTATTTTGTAAGTGGGAAGGAAAATATGATGAACTGCCGTATGTGGAATTATTCTTTTATTTGCGCCGAAAGCCTGAATGGCAGCATGCTTGTGGAATAATGGTGCTTGAAGTTTAAACTGAGGAACGTTGTTGTGCATGTACTAAGGAGGGACGCTGTATACAGCATCAGGCAATAGAGAATAATAAGTATTATGGGGAAATGAATAATGGAAATATTGACTTGGAAGTTGCGCCGTCGGCTCCGCCGGAAGAGCCAGGACAGAGAGAAAAAGAAAAGGAAGATAGCAGTAGTAATGGAGAATCCCCGACTTTAGCCTCCCCTGTGTCACATAGGACCCGGCAACAGCGAAGGGCAGGGGAAACTATAAATGAAGAGGGAGGGAAAATAATCGCTCCCCTCAGGCAAGGAGTGGGGACAGAAGGACCGGTATATGTCAAGGTGCCTTTTTCAGCTGGGGATTTAATGATATGGAAGCAAGCAGCCGGCACCTACAGGGAAAACCCAGATAAAGTAGCTAGGATAATGAAAATGATAATTAAAACCCAAAATCCCGATTGGGATGATCTCCAGGTGATCCTGGATACTTTGATGGATTCAACAGAAAAGGACATGGTATTACGGGCAGCCAGAGAGAGAGCCCGAGAAGATATACGTAATGGATTAGTGCTTGGAAATCTAGATCAAAACTTCCCCACCGAGGATCCCCAATGGGATTATAACACAGGGGATGGAATAAGGAGGCTGAAGAGATATCAAGATTGGGTACAAATCGGGGTACAGAATGCCATGCCCCGGACCATAAATTGGTCAAAATTGTATAATGTCAGGCAAGAAAAAGCGGAATCACCTTCCGCCTTTTTAGAGAGATTGAAAGAAACTAAAGAGCCCTTGGTAAAAAAATTCAAATAGGAAATAAGGAAGTAAAATTTTTAATTGATACAGGGGCCACATATTCAGTACTCAATAGATTAAGTGGTAAGATAGGGGAAAGGAAAACTACTATTGTAGGTGCCACCGGGAAGGAGGAAATACGGCCGTTCTTACAACCCCTTGATTTACAGTTTGGAGGTAAAGAAATTACGCATGAATTTTTATATGTACCAGAATGCCGTATTCCTCTTTTGGGACGGGATTTGCTAACTAAACTATAATGTTTGAAGATGGAGAATTGATTATGAGAATCCCAGAATCAAAAGTGGGACAAATATTAATGATTAAAGAGAAGGCTGTTCCTCATATCCCAAAAGAGGTAGAAAATGCAGTAATGCCTGCAATTTGGGAAACGGACGTGCCTGGAAAATCAAAAGTAGCCCAGCCAGTAAAAATTGAACTTAAGGAAGGGGCCCGACCGGTACGGATTAAACAGTACCCGTTGAAGCTAGAAGCTAGGCTAGGGATAGTAAAGATTATAGATAAATTTCTTAGCTACCACATTCTGGAGGAATGCAAATCTGAATATAATACCCCAATTTTCCCAGTAAAGAAACCTAATGGGGAATACAGGCTAGTGCAGGACCTTAGGGCAATAAACGAAATAACAAAAGATATTCACCCAGTGGTGGCTAATCCTTATACATTGTTAACATCTGTAAAAGAAAAATATAAGTGGTTTACTGTAATTGATTTAAAAGATGCCTTCTTCTGCATACCCATTGACAAGGATAGTAGAAAACTTTTTGCTTTTGAATGGGAAAGTCCACGGAACGGACGAAAGATGCAACTGACCTGGACAAGATTGCCTCAAGGATTCAAGAATAGCCCGACCCTCTTCGGCAGTCAACTAGCTAAAGAAATAGAAGATTGGATTAACCAAGGACAAATTCAGGTACCAAAGGATCGATACCTGCTGTTACAATATGTGGACGATATATTAATAGCTACCGAAGGAGAGTCAGAATGTATTCAGGTAACTGTTGATATTTTGAATCAATTGGGACTAAATGGGTACAAGGTTTCTAAACAAAAGGCACAAATCGCGTGCACAACAGTAATTTATTTGGGATGTGAAATTTCTCAAGGACAAAGAAAATTGGGAGTTAACCGAATACAAGCTATTTGTGAAATCCCCGAGCCGCGAAATCTGCACGAACTACGGGCTTTCCTAGGTATGGCCGGGTGGTGTAGACTGTGGGTAATGGACTATGGACTCATAGCAAAGCCCCTCTATGAAACCCAAAAGGCCTGTACATTTACCTGGGGAAAGCCACAACAAGAGGCCTTTAAGAAATTAAAAGAAGCCCTGATAAAGGCGCCTGCCTTGGGCTTGCCGGACTTATCAAAGGACTTTCAGCTGTTTGTGCATGAGAGACAACGATTGGCATTAGGAGTACTGACCCAGCGACTTGGGAGCTGGAAAAGACCTGTGGGGTATTTTTCTAAACAATTGGATGCGGTAAGCGCCGGATGGCCCTCGTGTTTAAGGGCCGTGGCAGCCACAGTCCTTTTAATACAGGAAGCCAGGAAGCTCACATTAGGGAAACAAATTGAAGTGTTCGTGCCACATATGGTGACTACGGTATTGGAGCAAAAGGGGGGCCATTGGCTATCGCCCAGCCGAATGATGAAATATCAAGCTATATTAACTGAGCAAGATGATGTAATCTTAAGAACTACTAACCTATTGAACCCAGCAGTGTTTCTAGGAACAACTACGGAGGAAGGAGACCTCAGTCATGATTGCGTGGAGATCATCGAATATACCTATGCCAGCAGAACAGACTTAAAGGATCAGCCTCTGGGGAGACCGGATTGGGAACTTTTCACGGATGGAAGCAGCTTTGTGGAAAATGGGACTCGTTATGCAGGATACACGGTAACTACATCAAAGGTAGTGATTGAGGCAAATTCCCTACCTCCGGGGACTTCAGCCCAACGAGCAGAAATAGTCGCCCTGACGCGGGCCCTGGAACTAAGCGAGGGTAAGAATGTGAATATTTGGACAGATTCAAAATATGCATTCGGGGTAGTCCACGTACATGGGGCATTATGGAAAGAAAGGGGAATGCTATCCTCATAAGGGACTAATATAAAATATCAGGAAGAAATATTGAAATTAATAACAGCTGTACAGAAACCCCAACAGGTGGCCATAATGCATTGTAAAGCTCATCAAGGAGGGATGTCAGAGATTGCAGAAGGTAACAGATTGGCAGATTTGACGGCCCGGAAGGTCGCGCGTGAAGTACGGAAAGTAATGGCTCTAATTCCATCGAAGGTAGGCCTCTCTTGTTTCAAATTACCTAAAAACCCAAAGTATTCAGCAGAAGATGAGAGACTTGCAAATTTGATGAAGGCCCAGAAGAATCCTGACGGCTGGTATGTGACTGCGACAGGACAACTTATAGTGCCTCCTATAGTAATGCGAGAAATCTTACAAATAAAACATAATGAATGTCACTGGGGTGCAGGAGCAATGGTGACCTATTTGAAACGAGGTGTCATCTCGGTACACATGTTAACAATGGCAAAGTCAGTAATGTCAAAATGTGAGCTTTGCTTAAAGAATAACCCGGTAGCAAGGAAACATGCTGAGATGGGAAGAACTAGAGCTGGGATAGAGCCTGGAGATTACTGGCAAATAGACTTCGTAGAACTGCCTAAAGCAAGAGGTTATAAATACCTATTGGTAGGGGTTGATACTTTTTCAGGATGGCCGGAGGCCCTTCCCTGTCGCACCAACCAAGCAAAGGAAACGGTAAAATGGTTACTACGGGAAATAATCCCTAGATTTGGTGTACCGTTGGGTATTTCTTCAGACAGGGGACCACATTTCATTGCCAATGTGGTTAAGGAGGTTAGTAGGTTAGTGGGAATCACCCAGAACACCCTATCCCACTTACTCCACCCCCATCCTATAGTACTAGCGTTAACAAGCAGGATAAGAGGAATCAATAAGATAGTAGACTAACGAAGATACGTTAAGATTATACTTACTAATCTCTATATCAAGTTATACTCACTAACCTCTACTAACCTGATTCAACCTAATAGTAATGAAAATACTTGCTCTTGGTATGAGTGAAGTATTTTCAAAGGGGGGAAATGTTAGTGTTGGGGAGAATCGAATGGATGTTTTACTAATGTCTCTTAGGTGACGGGACATACAGTATAATTAAATATCATTAAATGTACTTACATTATCAAGTAATCTATGTACACTGGAAACTTAGGGAGTACATTGAACAATCAAAAGAATCGTTGGAGGGGAACCCCGGGAGGGAATAGGTACAACCTGACCTTGGATAAGGGCCTGGAGATGATGAAATGAGTTGAAGCAGAACCAAGGAGCGGAGGGAGCATGCGTCGAGTGAGAAAGGTGAAAGAGTTCAGCGGAGAGGAAGACTCCTTACTTCATCTGGACGACCACCTGGACGACCACCAGAGTGCGCCACGCATGTGCAAAGGGGAGGGGAGCTAATTAGAATGAAAAGCGAGGCTGATGTTGCAACCTGTAATGAATATGTATACCTGACGCAATATTGTATGTATAAATAACGGCTGGGAAGTAACGGGACTTGAAGCCAGATTTGGGCACCTGCCCCGGCTTCCAGCGCTGAATAAAGCACCTTCATAAAATCACTTGGTGGTTATGTGGTTGCTACGCTAACAAGGCCATCAGGAAAGGAAAGCCTTGAGAGGGAACAAAGAAGGGTGATTCAGGAGACACCTTAAGCAGGGACATGAAGAACAGGAACAGGGACAGGCTAACAGAGCAGGGAGAAACAAAAAACAGCATATGGGAGGGTCCCACTGGCATATGCTGGACCCAAAAACAAGGACTCCAGGATTTGGAGGGGCAGCCAGAGCCCCCCGGCTGGGCAGCACTCAGTGCCTGCCTCTCCCAGGGATGGGGTTGCAAAGTTTGTTAGATAGCCTTAGTATGCCTGGCAGTTTTTCTCTGTGTTTTAGTTTGTGTTTATCCTGCCTTCTTAATTTGTGTTAATCGCGCTTTCTTATGTTAATAAAGAAGGGGAAGATGTGGGAGTGTGTCCATGGGGGTCGACAAGCCCCATGGTTGGTGATCACATCCGACTATTAAAGTAGAGGCCATCAGGAAAGTAAAGCCTTGAGAGGGAACAAAGAAGGGTGATTCAGGAGACACCTTAAACAGGGACATGAAGAAGAGGAACAGGGATAGTCTAACAGAACAGGGACAAAAACAAAAAAGGAATGAATAGGGACAGGCTATCAGAACAGGGACAAACAAAAAGCAGCGTATGGGAGGGTCTCGCTGCCATAGGCCGGACCCACAAACAAGGACTCCAGGAGTTGGAGGGGCAGCCAGAGCCCCCCGGCTGGGCAGCACTCAGTGCCTGCCTCTCCCAGGGATGGGGTTACAAAGTTTGTTTAAGATGGAATTAGTATGCCTGGCAGTTTTTCTCTGTATTTTAGTTTGTGTTAAGAGTGCTTTCTTAATTTGTGTTTCTCTTTCTTTCTTAATTTCTGTTAATCGCGCCTTCTTAATTTGTGTTAAACCTGCTTTCTTAATTTGTGTTAATCGAGCTCTTTTATGTTAATAAAGAAGGGGGAGATGTGGGAGCATGGCCATGGGGGTCGACAAGCCCCATGGTTGGTGATAACATCCCACTCTTAAAGATGAGGCCATCAGGAAATTAAAGAGTTGAGAGGGAACAAAGAAGGGTGATTCAGGAGACACCTTAAACAGGGACATGAAGAACAGGAACAGGGACAGGCTAACAGAGCAGGGAGAAACAAAAAACAGCATATGGGAGGGTCCCACTGGCATATGCTGGACCCACAAACAAGGACTCCAGGAGTTGGAGGGGCAGCCAGAGCCCCCCGGCTGGGCAGCACTTAGTGTCTCCCTCTGCCAGGGATGGGTTTACAAAGTTTGTTAAAGATGGAATTAGTATGCCTGGCAGTTTTTCTCTGTGTTTTAGTTTGTGTTGATCCTGCCTTCTTAATTTGTGTTAATTGCGCTTTCTTATGTTAATAAAGAAGGGGGAGATGTGGGAGTGTGGCCATGGGGGTGGACAAGCCCCATGGTTTGTGATAACATCAGACTATTAAGGATGAGACCATCAGGAATGTAAAGAGTTGAGAGGGAACAAAGAAGGGTGATTCAGGAGACACCTTAAACAGGGACATGAAGAACAGGAACAGGGACAGGCTATCAGAACAGGGACAAACAAAAAACAGCATATGGGAGGGTCACGCTGGTATAGGCAGGACCCACAAACAAGGACTCCAGGAGTTGGAGGGGTAGCCAGAGCCCCCCGTCTGGGCAGCACTCAGTGCCTACCTCTCCCAGGGATGGTTTTACAAAGGTTGTTAAAGATAGACTTAGTATGCCTGGCAATTTTTCTCTGTGTTTAAGTTTGTGTTGATCCTGCCTTCTTAATTTGTGTTAATTGCGCTTTCTTATGTTAATAAAGAAGGAGGAGGTGTGGGAGTGTGGCCATGGGGGTCGACAAGCCCCATGGTTGGTGATCACATCCGACTATTAAAGTAGAGGCCATCAGGAAAGTAAAGCCTTGAGAGGGAACAAAGAAGGGTGATTCAGGAGACACCTTAAGCAGGGACATGAGGAACAGGAACAGGGATAGTCTAACAGAACAGGGACAAAAACAAAAAGGGAATGAATAGGGACAGGTTATCAGAACAGGGACAAACAAAAAACAGCATATGGGAGGGTCACGCTGGTATAGGCAGGACCCACAAACAAGGACTCCAGGAGTTGGAGGGGTAGCCAGAGCCCCCCGTCTGGGCAGCACTCAGTGCCTGCCTCGCCCAGGGATGGTTTTACAAAGATTGTTAAAGATAGACTTAGTATGCCTGGCAGTTTTTCTCTGTGTTTAAGTTTGTGTTGATCCTGCCTTCTTAATTTGTGTTAAACGCGCTTTCTTATGTTAATAAAGAAGGGGAAGATGTGGGAGTGTGGCCATGGGGGTCGACAAGCCCCATGGTTGGTAATAACATCCGACTCTTAAGGATGAGACCATCAGGAATTTAAAGAGTTGAGAGGGAACAAAGAAGGGTGATTCAGGTGACACCTTCTTGTCTGGGGTGGCTTGTTCTCCAGCCATTAAAGCATGGAAGTTGCTGGGTGTTTGCTGTTACCGGGCAAAGTTGTTGACCAATGACTAGTTAGTGGAAAGGTACTGCTGTGAGGCGGAAATTATAGGAAGGGAGCCTTTCCTGAATAAGGGATAGAATGAAGTTGTGCCCTCACTCTGAGAGATGAAGTTATGCCCTCAGTAAGAGAGAGTTCAAGTTATGTCATCAATAAAGAGGTAGCAGTTACAGATCCTGAAAGAACCCCGTTGTCCGTGCGGTCTTTACGCCACAAATCGCCCCCCAACAGGGACATGAAAACGAACAGGGACGAGAAGAAAACAAACAGGGACATGAAGAACAGGAAGAGGGACAGGCTAACAGAACAGGGACAAAAACAAAAAAGGAATGAATAGGGACAGGCAAACGGAACAGGGACAAAAACAGAAAAGGAATGAATAGGTACAGGCTAACAGAACAGGGACGAACAAAAAGAGCTTATGGGAGGGTCACGCTGGCTTACGCAGGACCCCCAAACAAGGACTCCAGGAGTTGGAGGGGCAGCCAGAGCCCCCCGGCTGGGCAGCACTCAGTGCCTGCCTCTCCCAGGGTTGGTTTTACAAAGTTTGTTAAAGATGGAATTAATATGCCTGGCAGTTTTTCTCTGTGTTTTAGTTTGTGTTAATAGTGCTTTCTTAATTTGTGTTACTCTTGCTTTCTTAATTTCTGTTAATCGCGCCTTCATAATTTGTGTTAAATCTGCTTTCTTAATTTGTGTTAATCGAGCTCTCTTATGTTAATAAAGAAGGGGGAGATGTGGGAGCATGGCCATGGGGGTCGACAAGTCCCATGGTTGGTGATAACATGCGACTCTTAAAGATGAGGCCATCAGGAAAGTAAAGAGTTGAGAGGGAACAAAGAAGGGTGATGCAGGAGACACCTTAAACAGGGACATGAAGAACAGGAACAGGGATAGTCTAACAGAACAGGGACAAATACAAAAAAGGAATGAATAGGGACAGGAAAACGGAACAGGGACAAACAAAAAACAGCATATGGGAGGGTCTCGCTGGCATAGGCAGGACCCACAAACAAGGACTCCAGGAGTTGGAGGGTCAGCCAGAGCCCCCCGGCTGGGCAGCACTCAGTGCCTGCCTCTCCCACGGCTGGTTTTACAAAGATTGTTAAAGATAGACTTAGTATGCCTGGCAGTTTTTATCTGTGTTTTAGTTTGTGCTGATCCTGCCTTCTTAATTTGTGTTAATCGCGCTTTCTTAAGTTAAGAAAGAAGGGGAAGATGTGGGAGTGTGGCCATGGGGGTCGACAAGCCCCATGGTTGGTGATAACATCAGACTCTTAAAGATGAGGCCATGAGGAAAGTAAAGCCCTGAGAGGGAACAAAGGGTGATTCAGGAGACACCTTAAACAGGGACATGAAGAACAGGAACAGGGACAGGCTAACAGAACAGGGACAGACAAAAAACAGCGTATGGGAGGGTCTCGCTGGCATAGGCAGGACCCAGAAACAAGGACTCCAGGAGTTGGAGGGGCAGCCAGAGCCCCCCGGCTGGGCAGCACTCAGTCCCTGCCTCTCCCAGGGATGGGGTTACAAAGTTTGTTAAAGATGGAATTAGTATGCCTGGCAGTTTTTCTCTGTATTTTAGTTTGTGTTAATAGTGCTTTCTTAATTTGTGTTACTCTTGCTTTCTTAATTTCTGTTAATCGCGCCTTCATAATTTGTGTTAAACCTGCTTTCTTAATTTGTGTTAATCGAGCTCTTTTATGTTAATAAAGAAGGAGGAGATGTGGGAGCGTGGCCATGGGGGTCGACAAGTCCCATGGTTGGTGATAACATCCAACTCTTAAGGATGAGACCATCAGGAATTTAAAGAGTTGAGAGGGAACAAAGAAGGGTGATTCAGGTGACACCTTCTTGTCTGGGGTGGCTAGTTCTCCAGCCATTAATGCATGGAAGTGGCTGGGTGTTTGCTGTTGCCGGGCAAAGTTGTTGACCAATGACTAGTTAGTGGAAAGGTACTGCTGTGAGGCGGAAGTTATAGGAAGGGAGCCTTTCCTGAATAAGGGATAGAATGAAGTTGTGCCCTCACTCTGAGAGATGAAGTTATGCCCTCAGTAAGAGAGAGTTCAAGTTATGTCATCAATAAAGAGGTAGCAGTTACAGATCCTGAAAGAACCCCGTTGTCCGTGCGGTCTTTACGCCACAAATCGCCCCCCAACAGGGACAAGAAAACGAACAGGGACGAGAAGAAAACAAACAGGGACATGAAGAACAGGAACAGGGACAGGCTAACAGAACAGGGACAAAAACAAAAAAGGAATGAATAGGGACAGGCTAAGGGAACAGGAAAAAGAAAAATAAAGGAATGAATAGGTACAGGCTAACAGAACAGGGACGAACAAAAAGAGCTTATGGGAGGGTCACGCTGGCTTACGCAGGACCCACAAACAAGGACTCCAGCAGGTGGAGGGGCAGCCAGAGCCCCACGGTTGGGCAGCACTCAGTGCCTGCCTCTCCCAGGGATGGGGTTGCAAAGTTTGTTAAAGATAGTCTTAGTATGCCTGGCAGTTTTTCTCTGTGTTTTAGTTTGTGTTGATCCTGCCTTCTTAATTTGTGTTAATTGCGCTTTCTTATGTTAATAAAGAAGGAGGAGATGTGGGAGTGTGGCCATGGGGGTCGACAAGCCCCATGGTTGGTGATCACATCCGACTCTTAAAGATGAGGCCATGAGGAAAGTAAAGCCTTGAGAGGGAACAAAGAAGGGTGATTCAGGAGACACCTTAAACAGGGACATGAAGAACAGGAACAGGGACAGGCTAACAGAGCAGGGAGAATCAAAAAACAGCATATGGGAGGGTCCCACTGGCATAGGCAGGACCCACAAAGAAGGACTCCAGGAGTTGGAGGGGCAGCCAGAGCCCCCCAGCTGGGCAGCACTCAGCGCCTGCCTCTCCCAGGGATGGGGTTGCAAAGTTTGTTGAAGATAGACTTAGTATGCCTGGCAGTTTTTCTCTGTGTTTTAGTTTGTGCTGATCCTGCCTTCTTAATTTGTGTTAATCGCGCTTTCTTAAGTTAATAAAGAAGGGGAAGATGTGGGAGTGTGGCCATGGGGGTCGACAAGCCCCATGGTTGGTGATCACATCCGACTCTTAAGGATGAGACCATCAGGAATTTAAAGAGTTGAGAGGGAACAAAGAAGGGTGATTCAGGAGACACCTTAAACAGGGACATGAAGAACAGGAACAGGGACAGGTTAACAGAACAGGGACAAACAAAAAACAGCATATGGGATGGTCCCGCTGGCATATGCAGGACCCACAAACAAGGACTCCAGGAGTTGGAGGGGCAGCCAGAGCCCCCCGGCTGGGCAGCACTCAGTGCCTGCCACTCCCAGGGATGGGGTTGCAAAGTTTGTTAGATAGCCTTAGTATGCCTGGCAGTTTTTGTCTGTGTTTTAGTTTGTGTTTATCCTGCCTTCTTAATTTGTGTTAATCGCGCTTTCTTATGTTAATAAAGAAGGGGAAGATGTGGGAGTGTGGCCATGGGGGTCGACAAGCCCCATGGTTGGTGATCACATCCGACTATTAAAGTAGAGGCCATCAGGAAAGTAAAGCCTTGAGAGGGAACAAAGAAGGGTGATTCAGGAGACACCTTAAGCAGGGACATGAAGAACAGGAGCAGGGATAGTCTAACAGAACAGGGACAAAAACAAAAAAGGAATGAATAGGGACATGCTATCAGAACAGCGACAAACAAAAAACAGCGTATGGGGGGGTCTCGCTGGCACAGGCCGGACCCACAAACAAGGACTCCAGGAGTTGGAGGGGCAGCCAGAGCCCCCCGGCTGGGCAGCACTCAGTGCCTGCCTCTCCCAGGGATGGGGTTACAAAGTTTGTTAAAGATGGAATTAGTATGCCTGGCAGTTTTTCTCTGTATTTTAATTAGTGTTAAGAGTGCTTTCTTAATTTGTGTTTCTCTTGCTGTCTTAATTTCTGTTAATCGCGCCTTCTTAATTTGTGTTAAACCTGCTTTCTTAATTTGTGTTAATCGAGCTCTTTTATGTTAATAAAGAAGGCGGAGATGTGGGAGCGTGGCCATGGGGGTCGACAAGCCCCATGGTTGTTGATCACATCCGACTATTAAAGTAGAGGCCATCAGGAAAGTAAAGAGTTGATAGGGAACAAAGAAAGGTGATTCAGGAGACACCTTAAACAGGGACATGAAGAACAGGAACAGGGACAGGCTAACAGAGCAGGGAGAAACAAAAAACAGCATATGGGAGGGTCCCACTGGCATATGCTGGACCCACAAACAAGGACTCCAGGAGTTGGAGGGGCAGCCAGAGCCCCCCGGCTGGGCAGCACTTAGTGTCTCCCTCTGCCAGGGATGGGTTTACAAAGTTTGTTAAAGATGGAATTAGTATGCCTGGCAGTTTTTCTCTGTGTTTTAGTTTGTGTTAATAGTGCTTTCTTAATTTGTGTTAATTGCGCTTTCTTATGTTAATAAAGAAGGGGGAGATGTGGGAGTGTGGCCATGGGGGTCGACAAGCCCCATGGTTTGTGATAACATCAGACTATTAAGGATGAGACCATCAGGAATGTAAAGAGTTGAGAGGGAACAAAGAAGGGTGATTCAGGAGACACCTTAAACAGGGACATGAAGAACAGGAACAGGGACAGGCTAACAGAACAGGGACAAACAAAAAGGGAATGAATAGGGACAGGCTATCAGAACAGGGACAAACAAAAAACAGCATATGGGAGGGTCACGCTGGCTTACGCAGGACCCCCAAACAAGGACTCCAGGAGTTGGAGGGGCAGCCAGAGCCCCCCGGCTGGGCAGCACTCAGTGCCTGCCTCTCCCAGGGTTGGTTTTACAAAGTTTGTTAAAGATGGAATTAATATGCCTGGCAGTTTTTCTCTGTGTTTTAGTTTGTGTTAATAGTGCTTTCTTAATTTGTGTTACTCTTGCTTTCTTAATTTCTGTTAATCGCGCCTTCATAATTTGTGTTAAACCTGCTTTCTTAATTTGTGTTAATCGAGCTCTCTTATGTTAATAAAGAAGGGGGAGATGTGGGAGCATGGCCATGGGGGTCGACAAGTCCCATGGTTGGTGATAACATGCGACTCTTAAAGATGAGGCCATCAGGAAAGTAAAGAGTTGAGAGGGAACAAAGAAGGGTGATTCAGGAGACACCTTAAACAGGGTCATGAAGAACAGGAACAGGGATAGTCTAACAGAACAGGGACGAAAACAAAAAAGGAATGAATAGGGACAGGAAAACGGAACAGGGACAAACAAAAAACAGCGTATGGGAGGGTCTCGCTGGCATAGGCAGGACCCACAAACAAGGACTCCAGGAGTTGGAGAGGCAGCCAGAGCCCCCCGGCTGGGCAGCACTCAGTGCCTGCCTCGCCCAGGGATGGTTTTACAAAGATTGTTAAAGATAGACTTAGTATGCCTGGCAGTTTTTCTCTGTGTTTTAGTTTGTGTTGATCCTGCCTTCTTAATTTGTGTTAAACGCGCTTTCTTATGTTAATAAAGAAGGGGAAGATGTGGGAGTGTGGCCATGGGGGTCGACAAGCCCCATGGTTGGTAATAACATCTGACTCTTAAGGATGAGACCATCAGGAATTTAAAGAGTTGAGAGGGAACAAAGAAGGGTGATTCAGGTGACACCTTGTTGTCTGGGGTGGCTTGTTCTCCAGCCATTAAAGCATGGAAGTTGCTGGGTGTTTGCTGTTGCCGGGCAAAGTTGTTGACCAATGACTAGTTAGTGGAAAGGTACTGCTGTGAGGCGGAAATTATAGGAAGGGAGCCTTTCCTGAATAAGGGATAGAATGAAGTTGTGCCCTCACTCTGAGAGATGAAGTTATGCCCTCAGTAAGAGAGAGTTCAAGTTATGTCATCAATAATGAGGTAGCAGTTACAGATCCTGAAAGAACCCCGTTGTCCGTGCGGTCTTTACGCCACAAATCGCCCCCCAACAGGGACATGAAAACGAACAGGGACGAGAAGAAAACAAACAGGGACATGAAGAACAGGAACAGGGACAGGCTAACAGAACAGGGACAAAAACAAAAAAGGAATGAATAGGGACAGGCAAACGGAACAGGGACAAAAACAGAAAAGGAATGAATAGGTACAGGCTAACAGAACAGGGACGAACAAAAAGAGCTTATGGGAGGGTCACGCTGGCTTACGCAGGACCCACAAACAAGGACTCCAGGAGTTGGAGGGGCAGCCAGAGCCCCCCGGCTGGGCAGCACTCAGTGCCTGCCTCTCCCAGGGATGGGGTTGCAAAGTTTGTTAAAGATAGTCTTAGTATGCCTGGCAGTTTTTCTCTGTGTTTTAGTTTGTGTTGATCCTGCCTTCTTAATTTGTGTTAATTGCGCTTTCTTATGTTAATAAAGAAGGGGAAGATGTGGGAGTGTGGCCATGGGGGTCGACAAGCCCCATGGTTGGTGATCACATCCGACTCTTAAAGATGAGGCCATGAGGAAAGTAAAGCCTTGAGAGGGAACAAAGAAGGGTGATTCAGGAGACACCTTAAACAGGGACATGAAGAACAGGAACAGGGACAGGCTAACAGAGCAGGGAGAAACAAAAAACAGCATATGGGAGGGTCCCACTGGCATAGGCAGGACCCACAAACAAGGACTCCAGGAGTTGGAGGGGCAGCCAGAGCCCCCCAGCTGGGAAGCACTCAGTGCCTGCCTCTCCCAGGGATGGGGTTACAAAGTTTGTTAAAGATGGAATTAGTATGCCTGGCACTTTTTCTCTGTATTTTAATTTGTGTTAATAGTGCTTTCTTAATTTGTGTTTCTCTTGCTTTCTTAATTTCTGTTAATCGCGCCTTCTTAATTTGTGTTAAACCTGCTTTCTTAATTTGTGTTAATCGAGCTCTTCTATGTTAATAAAGAAGGGGGAGATGTGGTAGCCTGGCCATGGGGGTCGACAAGTCCCATGGTTGGTGATAACATCCGACTCTTAAAGATGAGGCCATCAGGAATTTAAAGAGTTGAGAGGGAACAAAGAAGGGTGATTCAGGAGACACCTTAAACAGGGACATGAAGAACAGGAACAGGGATAGTCTAACAGAACAGGGACGAAAACAAAAAAGGAATGAATAGGGACAGGAAAACGGAACAGGGACAAACAAAAAACAGCGTATGGGAGGGTCTCGCTGGCATAGGCAGGACCCACAAACAAGGACTCCAGGAGTTGGAGGGGCAGCCAGAGCCCCCCAGCTGGGCAGCACTCAGTGCCTGCCTCTCCCAGGGATGGGGTTACAAAGTTTGTTAAAGATGGAATTAGTATGCCTGGCAGTTTTTCTCTGTATTTTAGTTTGTTTTAATAGTGCTTTCTTAATTTGTGTTACTTTTGCTTTCTTAATTTCTGTTAATCACGCCTTCATAATTTCTGTTAAACCTGCTTTCTTAATTTGTGTTAATCGAGCTCTTTTATGTTAATAAAGAAGGGGGAGTTGTGGGAGCATGGCCATGGGGGTCGACAAGTCCCATGGTTGGTGATAACATCCGACTCTTAAAGATGAGGCCATCAGGAAAGTAAAGAGTTGAGAGGGAACAAAGAAGGGTGATTCAGGTGACACCTTCTTGTCTGGGGTGGCTAGTTCTCCAGCCATTAATGCATGGAAGTGGCTGGGTGTTTGCTGTTGCCGGGCAAAGTTGTTGACCAATGACTAGTTAGTGGAAAGGTACTGCTGTGAGGCGGAAGTTATAGGAAGGGAGCCTTTCCTGAATAAGGGATAGAATGAAGTTGTGCCCTCACTCTGAGAGATGAAGTTATGCCCTCAGTAAGAGAGAGTTCAAGTTATGTCATCAATAAAGAGGTAGCAGTTACAGATCCTGAAAGAACCCCGTTGTCCGTGCGGTCTTTACGCCACAAATCGCCCCCCAACAGGGACAAGAAAACGAACAGGGACGAGAAGAAAACAAACAGGGACATGAAGAACAGGAACGGGACAGGCTAACAGAACAGGGACAAAAACAAAAAAGGAATGAATAGGGACAGGCAAAGGGAACAGGAAAAAGAAAAATAAAGGAATGAATAGGTACAGGCTAACAGAACAGGGACGAACAAAAAGAGCTTATGGGAGGGTCACGCTGGCTTACGCAGGACCCACAAACAAGGACTCCAGCAGGTGGAGGGGCAGCCAGAGCCCCACGGTTGGGCAGCACTCAGTGCCTGCCTCTCCCAGGGATGGGGTTGCAAAGTTTGTTAAAGATAGTCTTAGTATGCCTGGCAGTTTTTCTCTGTGTTTTAGTTTGTGTTGATCCTGCCTTCTTAATTTGTGTTAATTGCGCTTTCTTATGTTAATAAAGAAGGAGGAGATGTGGGAGTGTGGCCATGGGGGTCGACAAGCCCCATGGTTGGTGATCACATCCGACTCTTAAAGATGAGGCCATGAGGAAAGTAAAGCCTTGAGAGGGAACAAAGAAGGGTGATTCAGGAGACACCTTAAGCAGGGACATGAAGAACAGGAACAGGGACAGGCTAACAGAGCAGGGAGAAACAAAAAACAGCATATGGGAGGGTCCCACTGGCATAGGCAGGACCCACAAACAAGGACTCCAGGAGTTGGAGGGGCAGCCAGAGCCCCCCAGCTGGGAAGCACTCAGTGCCTGCCTCTCCCAGGGATGGGGTTACAAAGTTTGTTAAAGATGGAATTAGTATGCCTGGCACTTTTTCTCTGTATTTTAATTTGTGTTGAGTGCTTTCTTAATTTGTGTTTCTCTTGCTTTCTTAATTTCTGTTAATCGCGCCTTCTTAATTTGTGTTAAACCTGCTTTCTTAATTTGTGTTAATCGAGCTCTTTTAGGTTAATAAAGAAGGGGGAGATGTGGGAGCATGGCCATGGGGGTCCACAAGCCCTATGGTTGGTGATAACATCCAACTCTTAAAGATGAGGCCATCAGGAAAGTAAAGAGTTGAGAGGGAACAAAGAAGGGTGATTCAGGAGACACCTTAAACAGGGACATGAAGAACAGGAACAGGGACAGGCTAACAGAGCAGGGAGAAACAAAAAACAGCATATGGGAGGGTCCCACTGGCATAGGCAGGACCCAAAAAGAAGGACTCCAGGAGTTGGAGGGGCAGCCAGAGCCCCCCGGCTGGGCAGCACTCAGTGCCTGCCTCTCCCAGGGATGGGGTTGCAAAGTTTGTTGAAGATAGACTTAGTATGCCTGGCAGTTTTTCTCTGTGTTTTAGTTTGTGCTGATCCTGCCTTCTTAATTTGTGTTAATCGCGCTTTCTTAAGTTAATAAAGAAGGGGAAGATGTGGGAGTGTGGCCATGGGGGTCGACAAGCCCCATGGTTGGTAATAACATCCGACTCTTAAGGATGAGACCATCAGGAATTTAAAGAGTTGAGAGGGAACAAAGAAGGGTGATTCAGGAGACACCTTAAACAGGGACATGAAGAACAGGAACAGGGACAGGCTAACAGAACAGGGACAAACAAAAAACAGCATATGGGATGGTCCCGCTGGCATATGCAGGACCCACAAACAAGGACTCCAGGAGTTGGAGGGGCAGCCAGAGCCCCCCGGCTGGGCAGCACTCAGTGCCTGCCACTCCCAGGGATGGGGTTGCAAAGTTTGTTAGATAGCCTTAGTATGCCTGGCAGTTTTTCTCTGTGTTTTAGTTTGTGTTGATCCTGCCTTCTTAATTTGTGTTAATCGAATTTTCTTATGTTAATAAAGAAGGGGAAGATGTGGGAGTGTGGCCATGGGGGTCGACAAGCCCCATGGTTGGTGATCACATCCGACTATTAAAGTAGAGGCCATCAGGAAAGTAAAGCCTTGAGAGGGAACAAAGAAGGGTGATTCAGGAGACACCTTAAGCAGGGACATGAAGAACAGGAACAGGGATAGTCTAACAGAACAGGGACAAAAACAAAAAAGGAATGAATAGGGACATGCTATCAGAACAGGGACAAACAAAAAACAGCGTATGGGAGGGTCTCGCTGGCACAGGCCGGACCCACAAACAAGGACTCCAGGAGTTGGAGGGGCAGCCAGAGCCCCCCGGCTGGGCAGCACTCAGTGCCTGCCTCTCCCAGGGATGGGGTTACAAAGTTTGTAAAAGATGGAATTAGTATGCCTGGCAGTTTTTCTCTGTGTTTTAGTTTGTGTTAATAGTGCTTTCTTAATTTGTGTTACTCTTGCTTTCTTAATTTCTGTTAATCGCGCCTTCTTAATTTGTGTTAAACCTGCTTTCTTAATTTGTGTTAATCGAGCTCTTCTATGTTAATAAAGAAGGGGGAGATGTGGGAGCCTGGCCATGGGGGTCGACAAGTCCCATGGTTGGTGATAACATCCGACTCTTAAAGATGAGGCCATCAGGAAAGTAAAGAGTTGAGAGGGAACAAAGAAGGGTGATTCAGGAGACACCTTAAACAGGGACATGAAGAACAGGAACAGGGACAGGCTAACAGAGCAGGGAGAAACAAAAAACAGCATATGGGAGGGTCCCACTGGCATAGGCAGGACCCACAAACAAGGACTCCAGGAGTTGGAGGGGCAGCCAGAGCCCCCCGGCTGGGCAGTACTCAGTGCCTGCCTCTCCCAGGGATGGTTTTACAAAGGTTGTTAAAGATAGACTTAGTATGCCTGGCAGTTTTTCTCTGTGTTTTTGTTTGTGTTGATCCTGCCTTCTAAATTTGTGTTAATTGTGCTTTCTTATGTTAATAAAGAAGGGGAAGATGTGGGAGTGTGGCCATGGGGGTCGACAAGCCCCATGGTTGGTGATAACATCCGACTCTTAAGGATGAGACCATCAGGAAAGGAAAGCCTTGAGAGGGAACAAAGAAGGGTGATTCAGGAGACACCTTAACCAGGGACATGAAGAACAGGAACAGGGATAGTCTAACAGAACAGGGAGGAAAACAAAAAAGGAATGAATAGGGACAGGCTATCAGAACAGGGACAAACAAAAAACAGCGTATGGGAGGGTCTCCCTGGCATAGGCAGGACCCACAAACAAGGACTCCAGGAGTTGGAGGGGCAGCCAGAGCCCCCCAGCTGGGAAGCACTCAGTGCCTGCCTCTCCCAGGGATGGGGTTACAAAGTTTGTTAAAGATGGAATTAGTATGCCTGGCAGTTTTTCTCTGTGTTTTAGTTTGTGTTGATCCTGCCTTCTTAATTTGTGTTAATCGCGCTTTCATATGTTAATAAAGAAGGGGAAGATGTGGGAGTGTGGCCATGGGGGTCGACAAGCCCCATGGTTGGTTATAACATCCGAATATTAAAGTAGAGACCATCAGGAAAGTAAAGCCTTGAGAGGGAGCAAAGAAGGGTGATTCAGGAGACACCTTAAACAGGGACATGAAGAACAGGAACAGGGATAGTCTAACAGAACAGGGACAAAAACAAAAAAGGAATGAATAGGGACAGGCTATCAGAACAGGGACAAACAAAAAACAGCGTATGGGAGGGTCTCGCTGGCATAGGCAGAACCCACAAACAAGGACTCCAGGAGTTGGAGGGGCAGCCAGAGCCCCCCGGCTGGGCAGCACTCAGTGCCTGCCTCTCCCAGGGATGGTTTTACAAAGGTTGTTAAAGATAGACTTAGTATGCCTGGCAGTTTTTCTCTGTGTTTTAGTTTGTGTTGATCCTGCCTTCTTAATTTGTGTTAATCGCGCTTTCTTATGTTAATAAAGAAGAAGGAGATGTGGGAGTGTGGCCATGGGGGTCGACAAGCCCCATGGTTGGTGATAACATAGGACTCTTAAGGATGAGACCATCAGGAATTTAAAGAGTTGAGAGGGAACAAAGAAGGGTGATTCAGGTGACACCTTCTTGTCTGGGGTGGCTAGTTCTCCAGCCATTAATGCATGGAAGTGGCTGGGTGTTTGCTGTTGCCGGGCAAAGTTGTTGACCAATGACTAGTTAGTGGAAAGGTACTGCTGTGAGGTGAAAGTTATAGGAAGGGAGCCTTTCCTGAATAAGGGATAGAATGAAGTTGTGCCCTCACTCTGAGAGATGAAGTTATGCCCTCAGTAAGAGAGAGTTCAAGTTATGTCATCAATAAAGAGGTAGCAGTTACAGATCCTGAAAGAACCCCGTTGTCCGTGCGGTCTTTACGCCACAAATCGCCCCCCAACAGGGACATGAAAACGAACAGGGACGAGAAGAAAACAAAGAGGGACATGAAGAACAGGAACAGGGACAGGATAACAGAACAGGGACAAAAACAAAAAAGGAATGAATAGGGACAGGCAAATGGAACAGGGAAAAAAAAAAAAAAAGAATGAATAGGTACAGGCTAACAGAACAGGGACGAACAAAAAGAGCTTATGGGAGGGTCACGCTGGCTTACGCAGGACCCCCAAACAAGGACTCCAGGAGTTGGAGGGGCAGCCAGAGCCCCCCGGCTGGGCAGCACTCAGTGCCTGCCTCTCCCAGGGATGGGGTTGCAAAGTTTGTTAAAGATAGTCTTAGTATGCCTGGCAGTTTTTCTCTGTGTTTTAGTTTGTGTTGATCCTGCCTTCTTAATTTGTGTTAATTGCGCTTTCTTATGTTAATAAAGAAGGAGGAGATGTGGGAGTTTGGCCATGGGGGTCGACAAGCCCCATGGTTGGTGATCACATCCGACTCTTAAAGATGAGGCCATGAGGAAAGTAAAGCCTTGAGAGGGAACAAAGAAGGGTGATTCAGGAGACACCTTAAACAGGGACATGAAGAACAGGAACAGGGATAGTCTAACAGAACAGGGACAAAAACAAAAAAGGAATGAATAGGGACAGGCTATCAGAACAGCGACAAACAAAAAACAGCGTATGGGAGGGTCTCGCTGGCATAGGCAGGACCCACAAACAAGGACTCCAGGAGTTGGAGGGGCAGCCAGAGCCCCCCAGCTGGGCAGCACTCAGTGCCTGCCTCTCCCAGGGATGGGGTTACAAAGTTTGTTAAAGATGGAATTAGTATGCCTGGCAGTTTTTCTCTGTATTTTAGTTTGTGTTAATAGTGCTTTTTTAATTTGTGTTACTCTTGCTTTCTTAATTTCTGTTAATCGCGCCTTCTTAATTTGTGTTAAACCTGCTTTCTTAATTTGTGTTAATCGAGCTCTTTTATGTTAATAAAGAAGGGGGAGATGTGGGAGCATGGCCATGGGGGTCCACAAGTCCCATGGTTGGTGATAACAACCCACTCTTAAAGATGAGGCCATCAGGAAAGTAAAGAGTTGAGAGGGAACAAAGAAGGGTGATTCAGGAGACACCTTAAACAGGGACATGAAGAACAGGAACAGGGACAGGCTAACAGAGCAGGGAGAAACAAAAAACAGCATATGGGAGGGTCCCACTGGCATATGCTGGACCCACAAACAAGGACTCCAGGAGTTGGAGGTTTAGCCAGAGCCCCCCGGCTGGGCAGCACTCAGTGCCTGCCTCTCCCAGGGATGGTTTTACAAAGATTGTTAAAGATAGACTTAGTATGCCTGGCAGTTTTTCACTGTGTTTTAGTTTGTGTTGATCCTGCCTTCTTAATTTGTGTTAATCGCGCTTTCTTATGTTAATAAAGAAGGGGAAGATGTGGGCGTGTGGCAATGGGGGTCCACAAGCCCCATGGTTGGTGATAACATCCGACTCTTAAGGATGAGACCATCAGGAATTTAAAGAGTTGAGAGGGAACAAAGAAGGGTGATTCAGGTGACACCTTCTTGTCTGGGGTGGCTAGTTCTCCAGCCATTAATGCATGGAAGTGGCTGGGTGTTTGCTGTTGCCGGGCAAAGTTGTTGACCAATGACTAGTTAGTGGAAAGGTACTGCTGTGAGGCGGAAGTTATAGGAAGGGAGCCTTTCCTGAATAAGGGATAGAATGAAGTTGTGCCCTCACTCTGAGAGATGAAGTTATGCCCTCAGTAAGAGAGAGTTCAAGTTATGTCATCAATAAAGAGGTAGCAGTTACAGATCCTGAAAGAACCGCGTTGTCCGTGCGGTCTTTACGCCACAAATCGCCCCCCAACAGGGACATGAAAACTAACAGGGACCAGAAGAAAACAAACAGGGACATGAAGAACAGGAACAGGGACAGGCTAACAGAACAGGGACAAAAACAAAAAAGGAATGAATAGGGACAGGCAAACGGAACAGGGACAAAAACAGAAAAGGAATGATCAGGTACAGGCTAACAGAACAGGGATGACCAAAAAGAGCATATGGGAGGGTCACGATGGTTTACGCAGGACCCCCAAACAAGGACTCCAGGAGTTGGAGGGGCAGCCTAAGCCCCCCAGCTGGGCAGCACTCAGGTCCTGCCTCTCCCAGGGACGGGGTTACAAAGTTTGTTAAAGATGGAATTAGTATGCCTGGCAGCGTTTCTCTGTGTTTTAATTTGTGTTGATCCTGCCTTCTTAATTTGTTTTAGTTGCGCTTTCTTATGTTAATAAAGAAGGAGGAGGTGTGGGAGTGTGGCCATGGGGGTCGACAAGCCCCATGGTTGGTGATCACATCTGACTCTTAAAGATGAGACCATCAGGAAAGTAAAGCCCTGAGAGGGAACAAAGAAGGGTGATTCAGGAGACACCTTAACCAGGGACATGAAGAACAGGAACAGGGACAGGCTAACAGAGCAGGGAGAAACAAAAAACAGCATATGGAAGGGTCCCACTGGCATATGCTGGACCCACAAACAAGGACTCCAGGAGTTGGAGGGGCAGCCAGAGCCCCCTGGCTGGGCAGTACTCAGTGCCTGCCTCTCCCAGGGATGGTTTTACAAAGGTTGTTAAACATAGACTTAGTATGCCTGGCAGTTTTTCTCTGTGTTTTAGTTTGTGTTGATCCTGCCTTCTTAATTTGTGTTAAACGCGCTTTCATATGTTAATAAAGAAGGGGAAAATGTGGGAGTGTGGCCATGGGGGTCGACAAGCCCCATGGTTGGTAATAACATCCGACTCTTAAGGATGAGACCATCAGGAATTTAAAGAGTTGAGAGGGAACAAAGAAGGGTGATTCAGGAGACACCTTAAACAGGGACATGAAGAACAGGAACAGGGACAGGCTAACAGAACAGGGACAAACAAAAAACAGCATATGGGATGGTCCCGCTGGCATATGCAGGACCCACAAACAAGGACTCCAGGAGTTGGAGGGGCAGCCAGAGCCCCCCGGCTGGGCAGCACTCAGTGCCTGCCACTCCCAGGGATGGGGTTGCAAAGTTTGTTAGATAGCCTTAGTATGCCTGGCAGTTTTTCTCTGTGTTTTAGTTTGTGTTGATCCTGCCTTCTTAATTTGTGTTAATCGCGCTTTCTTATGTTAATAAAGAAGGGGAAGATGTGGGAGTGTGGCAATGGGGGTCGACAAGCCCCATGGTTGGTGATAACATCCGACTCTTAAGGATGAGACCATCAGGAATTTAAAGAGTTGAGAGGGAACAAAGAAGGGTGATTCAGGTGACACCTTCTTGTCTGGGGTGGCTAGTTCTCCAGCCATTAATGCATGGAAGTGGCTGGGTGTTTGCTGTTGCCGGGCAAAGTTGTTGACCAATGACTAGTTAGTGGAAAGGTACTGCTGTGAGGCGGAAGTTATAGGAAGGGAGCCTTTCCTGAATAAGGGATAGAATGAAGTTGTGCCCTCACTCTGAGAGATGAAGTTATGCCCTCAGTAAGAGAGAGTTCAAGTTATGTCATCAATAAAGAGGTAGCAGTTACAGATCCTGAAAGAACCCCGTTGTCCGTGCGGTCTTTACGCCACAAATCGCCCCCCAACAGGGACATGAAAACGAACAGGGACGAGAAGAAAACAAAGAGGGACATGAAGAACAGGAACAGGGACAGGCTAAAAGAACAGGGACAAAAACAAAAAAGGAATGAATAGGGACAGGCAAACGGAACAGGGAAAAAAAAAAAAAAGAATGAATAGGTAGAGGCTAACAGAACAGGGACGAACAAAAAGAGCTTATGGGAGGGTCACGCTGGCTTACGCAGGACCCACAAAAAAGGACTCCAGGAGTTGGAGGGGCAGCCAGAGCCCCCCGGCTGGGCAGCACTCAGTGCCTGCCTCTCCCAGGGATGGGGTTGCAAAGTTTGTTAAAGATAGTCTTAGTATGCCTGGCAGTTTTTCTCTGTGTTTTAGTTTGTGCTGATCCTGCCTTCTTAATTTGTGTTAATCGCGCTTTCTTATGTTAATAAAGAAGGGGGAGATGTGGGAGTGTGGCCATGGGGGTCGACAAGTCCCATGGTTGGTGATAACATCAGACTCTTAATGATGAGACCATAAGGAAAGTAAAGCCTTGAGAGGGAACAAAGAAGGGTGATTCAGGAGACACCTTAAAAAGGGACATGAAGAACAGGAACAGGGACAGGCTAACAGAGCAGGGAGAAACAAAAAACAGCATATGGGAGGGTCCCACTGGCATATGCTGGACCCAAAAACAAGGACTCCAGGAGTTGGAGGGGCAGCCAGAGCCCCCCAGCTGGGCAGCACTCAGTGCCTGCCTCTCCCAGGGATGGGGTTACAAAGTTTGTTAAAGATGGAATTAGTATGCCTGGCAGTTTTTCTCTGTATTTTAGTTTGTGTTAATAGTGCTTTCTTAATTTGTGTTACTCTTGCTTTCTTAATTTCTGTTAATCGCGCCTTCATAATTTGTGTTAAACCTGCTTTCTTAATTTGTGTTAATCGAGCTCTTTTATGTTAATAAAGAAGGGGGAGATGTGGGAGCCTGGCCATGGGGGTCGACAAGTCCCATGGTTGGTGATAACATCCGACTCTTAAAGATGAGGCCATCAGGAAAGTAAAGAGTTGAGAGGGAACAAAGAAGGGTGATTCAGGAGACACCTTAACCAGGGACATGAAGAACAGGAACAGGGACAGGCTAACAGAGCAGGGAGAAACAAAAATCAGCATATGGGAGGGTCCCACTGGCATAGGCAGGACCCACAAACAAGGACTCCAGGAGTTGGAGGGGCAGCCAGAGCCCCCCGGCTGGGCAGCACTCAGTGCCTGCCTCTCCCAGGGATGGTTTTACAAAGGTTGTTAAAGATGGAATTAGTATGCCTGGCAGTTTTTCTCTGTGTTTTATTTTGTGTTGATCCTGCCTTCTTAATTTGTGTTAATCGCGCTTTCTTATGTTAATAAAAAAGAAGGAGATGTGGGAGTGTGGCCATGGGGGTCGACAAGTCCCATGGTTGGTGATAACATCCAACTCTTAAGGATGAGACCATCAGGAATTTAAAGAGTTGAGAGGGAACAAAGAAGGGTGATTCAGGTGACACCTTGTTGTCTGGGGTGGCTAGTTCTCCAGCCATTAATGCATGGAAGTGGCTGGGTGTTTGCTGTTGCCGGGCAAAGTTGTTGACCAATGACTAGTTAGTGGAAAGGTACTGCTGTGAGGCGGAAGTTACAGGAAGGGAGCCTTTCCAGAATAAGGGATAGAATGAAGTTGTGCCCTCACTCTGAGAGATGAAGTTATGCCCTCAGTAAGAGAGAGTTCAAGTTATGTCATCAATAATGAGGTAGCAGTTACAGATCCTGAAAGAACCCCGGTGTCCGTGCGGTCTTTACGCCACAAATCGCCCCCCAACAGGGACATGAAAACTAACAGGGACGAGAAGAAAACAAACAGGGACATGAAGAACAGGAACAGGGACAGGCAAACAGAACAGGGACAAAAACAAAAAAGGAATGAATAGGGACAGGCAAACGGAACAGGGACAAAAACAGAAAAGGAATGATCAGGTACAGGCTAACAGAACAGGGATGACCAAAAAGAGCATATGGGAGGGTCACGATGGTTTACGCAGGACCCCCAAACAAGGACTCCAGGAGTTGGAGGGGCAGCCTAAGCCCCCCAGCTGGGCAGCACTCAGGTCCTGCCTCTCCCAGGGACGGGGTTACAAAGTTTGTTAAAGATGGAATTAGTATGCCTGGCAGCGTTTCTCTGTGTTTTAATTTGTGTTGATCCTGCCTTCTTAATTTGTTTTAATTGCGCTTTCTTATGTTAATAAAGAAGGAGGAGATGTGGGAGTGTGGCCATGGGGGTCGACAAGCCCCATGGTTGGTGATCACATCTGACTCTTAAAGATGAGACCATCAGGAAAGTAAAGCCCTGAGAGGGAACAAAGAAGGGTGATTCAGGAGACACCTTAAACAGGGACATGAAGAACAGGAACAGGGACAGGCTAACAGAGCAGGGAGAAACAAAAAACAGCTTATGGGAGGGTCCCACTGGCATATGCTGGACCCACAAACAAGGACTCCAGGAGTTGGAGGGGCAGCCAGAGCCCCCTGGCTGGGCAGTACTCAGTGCCTGCCTCTCCCAGGGATGGTTTTACAAAGGTTGTTAAACATAGACTTAGTATGCCTGGCAGTTTTTCTCTGTGTTTTAGTTTGTATTGATCCTGCCTTCTTAATTTGTGTTAAATGCGCTTTCATATGTTAATAAAGAAGGGGAAAACGTGGGAGTGTGGCCATGGGGGTCGACAAGCCCCATGGTTGGTAATAACATCCGACTCTTAAGGATGAGACCATCAGGAATTTAAAGAGTTGAGAGGGAACAAAGAAGGGTGATTCAGGAGACACCTTAAACAGGGACATGAAGAACAGGAACAGGGACAGGCTAACAGAACAGGGACAAACAAAAAACAGCATATGGGATGGTCCCGCTGGCATATGCAGGACCCACAAACAAGGACTCCAGGAGTTGGAGGGGCAGCCAGAGCCCCCCGGCTGGGCAGCACTCAGTGCCTGCCACTCCCAGGGATGGGGTTGCAAAGTTTGTTAGATAGCCTTAGTATGCCTGGCAGTTTTTCTCTGTGTTTTAGTTTGTGTTTATCCTGCCTTCTTAATTTGTGTTAATCGCGCTTTCTTATGTTAATAAAGAAGGGGAAGATGTGGGAGTGTGGCCATGGGGGTCGACAAGCCCCATGGTTGTTGATCACATCCGACTATTAAAGTAGAGGCCATCAGGAAAGTAAAGCCTTGAGAGGGAACAAAGAAGGGTGATTCAGGAGACACCTTAAGCAGGGACATGAAGAACAGGAACAGGGATAGTCTAACAGAACAGGGACAAAAACAAAAAAGGAATGAATAGGGACATGCTATCAGAACAGCGACAAACAAAAAACAGCGTATGGGAGGGTCTCGCTGGCATAGGCCGGACCCACAAACAAGGACTCCAGGAGTTGGAGGGGCAGCCAGAGCCCCCCGGCTGGGCAGCACTCAGTGCCTGCCTCTCCCAGGGATGGGGTTACAAAGTTTGTTAAAGATGGAATTAGTATGCCTGGCAGTTTTTCTCTGTATTTTAATTTGTGTTAAGAGTGCTTTCTTAATTTGTGTTTCTCTTGCTTTCTTAATTTCTGTTAATCGCGCCTTCTTAATTTGTGTTAAACCTGCTTTCTTAATTTGTGTTAATCGAGCTCTTCTATGTTAATAAAGAAGGGGGAGATGTGGGAGCGTGGCCATGGGGGTCGACAAGCCCCATGGTTGGTGATAACATCCCACTCTTAAAGATGAGGCCATCAGGAAAGTAAAGAGTTGAGAGGGAACAAAGAAAGGTGATTCAGGAGACACCTTAAAGAGGGACATGAAGAACAGGAACAGGGACAGGCTAACAGAGCAGGGAGAAACAAAAAACAGCATATGGGAGGGTCCCACTGGCATATGCTGGACCCACAAACAAGGACTCCAGGAGTTGGAGGGGCAGCCAGAGCCCCCCGGCTGGGCAGCACTCAGTGCCTGCCTCTCCCAGGGATGGTTTTACAAAGGTTGTTAAAGATAGACTTAGTATGCCTGGCAGTTTTTCTCTGTGTTTTAGTTTGTGTTGATCCTGCCTTCTTAATTTGTGTTAATCGCGCTTTCTTATGTTAATAAAGAAGGGGAAGATGTGGGAGTGTGGCCATGGGGGTCGACAAGCCCCATGGTTGGTGATAACATCGGACTCTTAAGGATGAGACCATCAGGAATTTAAAGAGTTGAGAGGGAACAAAGAAGGGTGATTCAGGTGACACCTTCTTGTCTGGGGTGGCTAGTTCTCCAGCCATTAATGCATGGAAGTGGCTGGGTGTTTGCTGTTGCCGGGCAAAGTTGTTGACCAATGACTAGTTAGTGGAAAGGTACTGCTGTGAGGCGGAAGTTATAGGAAGGGAGCCTTTCCTGAATAAGGGATAGAATGAAGTTGTGCCCTCACTCTGAGAGATGAAGTTATGCCCTCAGTAAGAGAGAGTTCAAGTTATGTCATCAATAAAGAGGTAGCATTTACAGATCCTGAAAGAACCCCGTTGTCCGTGCGGTCTTTACGCCACAAATCGCCCCCCAACAGGGACAAGAAAACGAACAGGGACGAGACCAAAACAAACAGGGACATGAAGAACAGGAACAGGGACAGGCTAACAGAACAGGGACAAAAACAAAAAAGGAATGAATAGGGACAGGCAAACGGAACAGGAAAAAGAAAAAAAAAGGAATGAATAGGTACAGGCTAACAGAACAGGGACGAACAAAAAGAGCTTATGGGAGGGTCACGCTGGCTTACGCAGGACCCACAAACAAGGACTCCAGGAGTTGGAGGGGCAGCCAGAGCCCCCCGGCTGGGCAGCACTCAGTGCCTGCCTCTCCCAGGGATGGGGTTGCAAAGTTTGTTAAAGATAGTCTTAGTATGCCTGGCAGTTTTTCTCTGTGTTTTAGTTTGTGTTGATCCTGCCTTCTTAATTTGTGTTAATTGCGCTTTCTTATGTTAATAAAGAAGGAGGAGATGTGGGAGTGTGGCCATGGGGTCGACAAGCCCCATGGTTGGTGATCACATCCGACTCTTAAAGATGAGGCCATGAGGAAAGAAAAGCCTTGAGAGGGAACAAAGAAGGGTGATTCAGGAGACACCTTAAACAGGGACATGAAGAACAGGAACAGGGACAGGCTAACAGAGCAGGGAGAAACAAAAAACAGCATATGGGAGGGTCCCACTGGCATAGGCAGGACCCACAAACAAGGACTCCAGGAGTTGGAGGGGCAGCCAGAGCCCCCCAGCTGGGAAGCACTCAGTGCCTGCCTCTCCCAGGGATGGGGTTACAAAGTTTGTTAAAGATGGAATTAGTATGCCTGGCACTTTTTCTCTGTATTTTAATTTGTGTTAAGAGTGCTTTCTTAATTTGTGTTTCTCTTGCTTTCTTAATTTCTGTTAATCGCGCCTTCATAATTTGTGTTAAACCTGCTTTCTTAATTTGTGTTAATCGTGCTCTTCTATGTTAATAAAGAAGGGGGAGATGTGGGAGCGTGGCCATGGGGGTCGACAAGTCCCATGGTTGGTGATAACATCCGACTCTTAAAGATGAGGCCATCAGGAAAGTAAAGAGTTGAGAGGGAACAAAGAAGGGTGATTCAGGAGACACCTTAACCAGGGACATGAAGAACAGGAACAGGGACAGGCTAACAGAGCAGGGAGAACCAAAAAAGAGCATATGGGAGGGTCCCACTGGCATATGCTGGACCCACAAACAAGGACTCCAGGAGTTGGAGGGGCAGCCAGAGCCCCCCGGCTGGGCAGTACTCAGTGCCTGCCTCTCCCAGGGATGGTTTTACAAAGGTTGTTAAAGATAGAATTAGTATGCCTGGCAGTTTTTCTCTGTGTTTCTGTTTGTGTTGATCCTGCCTTCTAAATTTGTGTTAATCGCGCTTTCTTATGTTAATAAAGAAGGGGAAGATGTGGGAGTGTGGCCATGGGGGTCGACAAGCCCCATGGTTGGTGATAACATCGGACTCTTAAGGATGAGACCATCAGGAAAGGAAAGCCTTGAGAGGGAACAAAGAAGGGTGATTCAGGAGACACCATAAACAGGGACATGAAGAACAGGAACAGGGATAGTCTAACAGAACAGGGAGGAAAACAAAAAAGGAATGAATAGGGACAGGCTATCAGAACAGGGACAAACAAAAAACAGCATATGGGAGGGTCTCGCTGGCATAGGCAGGACCCACAAACAAGGACTCCAGGAGTTGGAGGGGCAGCCAGAGCCCCCCAGCTGGGAAGCACTCAGTGCCTGCCTCTCCCAGGGATGGGGTTACAAAGTTTGTTAAAGATGGAATTAGTATGCCTGGCAGTTTTTCTCTGTTTTTTAGTTTGTGTTGATCCTGCCTTCTTAATTTGTGTTAATCGCGCTTTCTTATGTTAATAAAGAAGGGGAAGATGTGGGAATGTGGCCATGGGGGTCGACAAGCCCCATGGTTGGTGATAACATCGGACTCTTAAGGATGAGACCATCAGGAATTTAAAGAGTTGAGAGGGAACAAAGAAGGGTGATTCAGGTGACACCTTCTTGTCTGGGGTGGCTAGTTCTCCAGCCATTAATGCATGGAAGTGGCTGGGTGTTTGCTGTTGCCGGGCAAAGTTGTTGACCAATGACTAGTTAGTGGAAAGGTACTGCTGTGAGGCGGAAGTTATAGGATGGGAGCCTTTCCTGAATAAGGGATAGAATGAAGTTGTGCCCTCACTCTGAGAGATGAAGTTATGCCCTCAGTAAGAGAGAGTTCAAGTTATGTCATCAATAAAGAGGTAGCATTTACAGATCCTGAAAGAACCCCGTTGTCCGTGCGGTCTTTACGCCACAAATCGCCCCCCAACAGGGACATGAAAACGAACAGGGACGAGAAGAAAACAAACAGGGACATGAAGAACAGGAACAGGGACAGGCTAACAGAACAGGGACAAAAACAAAAAAGGAATGAATAGGGACAGGCAAACGGAACAGGAAAAAGAAAAAAAAAGGAATGAATAGGTACAGGCTAACAGAACAGGGACGAACAAAAAGAGCTTATGGGAGGGTCACGCTGGCTGACGCAGGACCCACAAACAAGGACTCCAGGAGTTGGAGGGGCAGCCAGAGCCCCCCGGCTGGGCAGCACTCAGTGCCTGCCTCTCCCAGGGATGGGGTTGCAAAGTTTGTTAAAGATAGTCTTAGTATGCCTGGCAGTTTTTCTCTGTGTTTTAGTTTGTGTTGATCCTGCCTTCTTAATTTGTGTTAATTGCGCTTTCTTATGTTAATAGAGAAGGAGGAGATGTGGGAGTGTGGCCATGGGGGTCGACAAGTCCCATGGTTGGTGATAACATCCGACTCTTAAAGATGAGGCCATCAGGAAAGTAAAGAGTTGAGAGGGAACAAAGAAGGGTGATTCAGGAGACACCTTAACCAGGGACATGAAGAACAGGAACAGGGATAGTCTAACAGAACAGGGAGGAAAACAAAAAAGGAATGAATAGGGACAGGCTATCAGAACAGGGACAAACAAAAAACAGCATATGGGAGGGTCTCGCTGGCATAGGCAGGACCCACAAACAAGGACTCCAGGAGTTGGAGGGGCAGCCAGAGCCCCCCGGCTGGGCAGCACTCAGTGCCTGCCTCTCCCAGGGATGGGGTTGCAAAGTTTGTTAAAGATAGTCTTAGTATGCCTGGCAGTTTTTCTCTGTGTTTTAGTTTGTGTTGATCCTGCTTTCTTAATTTGTGTTAATTGTGCTTTCTTATGTTAATAAAGAAGGGGAAGATGTGGGAGTGTGGCCATGGGGGTCGACAAGCCCCATGGTTGGTGATAACATCCGACTCTTAAGGATGAGACCATCAGGAAAGGAAAGCCTTGAGAGGGAACAAAGAAGGGTGATTCAGGAGACACCTTAAACAGGGACATGAAGAACAGGAACAGGGATAGTCTAACAGAACAGGGACAAATACAAAAAAGGAATGAATAGGGACATGCTATCAGAACAGGGACAAACAAAAAACAGCGTATGGGAGGGTCTCGCTGGCATAGGTAGGACCTACAAACAAGGACTCCAGGAGTTGGAGGGGCAGCCATAGCCCCCCAGCTGGGCAGCACTCAGTGTCTGCCTCTCCCAGGGATGGGGTTACAAAGTTTGTTAAAGATGGAATTAGTATGCCTGGCAGTTTATCTCTGTATTTTAGTTTGTGTTAATAGTGCTTTCTTAATTTGTGTTACTCTTGCTTTCTTAATTTCTGTTAATCGCGCCTTCATAATTTGTGTTAAACCTGCTTTCTTAATTTGTGTTAATCAAGCTCTTTTATGTTAATAAAGAACGGGGAGATGTGGGAGCATGGCCATGGGGGTCGACAAGCCCCATGGTCGGTGATAACATCCAACTCTTAAGGATGAGACCATCAGGAATTTAAAGAGTTGAGAGGGAACAAAGAAGGGTGATTCAGGTGACACCTTCTTGTCTGGGGTGGCTAGTTCTCCAGCCATTAATGCATGGAAGTGGCTGGGTGTTTGCTGTTGCCGGGCAAAGTTGTTGACCAATGACTAGTTAGTGGAAAGGTACTGCTGTGAGGCGGAAGTTATAGGAAGGGAGCCTTTCCTGAATAAGGGATAGAATGAAGTTGTGCCCTCACTCTGAGAGATGAAGTTATGCCCTCAGTAAGAGAGAGTTCAAGTTATGTCATCAATAAAGAGGTAGCAGTTACAGATCCTGAAAGAACCCCGTTGTCCGTGCGGTCTTTACGCCACAAATCGCCCCCCAACAGGGACATGAAAATGAACAGGGACGAGAAGAAAACAAACAGGGACATGAAGAACAGGAACAGGGACAGGCTAACAGAACAGGGACAAAAACAAAAAAGGAATGAATAGGTACAGGCTAACAGAACAGGGACGAACAAAAAGAGCGTATGGGAGGGTCACGCTGGCTTACGCAGGACCCACAAACAAGGACTCCAGGAGTTGGAGGGGCAGCCAGAGCCCCCCGGCTGGGCAGCACTCAGTGCCTGCCTCTCCCAGGGATGGGGTTGCAAAGTTTGTTAAAGATAGTCTTAGTATGCCTGGCAGTTTTTCTCTGTGTTTTAGTTTGTGTTGATCCTGCCTTCTTAATTTGTGTTAATTGCGCTTTCTTATGTTAATAGAGAAGGAGGAGATGTGGGAGTGTGGCCATGGGGGTCGACAAGCCCCATGGTTGGTGATCACATCCGTCTCTTAAAGATGAGGCCATCAGGAAAGTAAACCCTTGAGAGGGAACAAAGAAGGGTGATTCAGGAGACACCTTAAACAGGGACATGAAGAACAGGAACAGGGACAGGCTAACAGAGCAGGGAGAAACAAAAAACAGCATATGGGAGGGTCCCACTGGCATATGCTGGACCCAAAAACAAGGACTCCAGGAGTTGGAGGGGCAGCCAGAGCCCCCCGGCTGGGCAGTACTCAGTGCCTGCCTCTCCCAGGGATGGTTTTACAAAGGTTGTTGAAGATAGAATTAGTATGCCTGGCAGTTTTTCTCTGTGTTTTTGTTTGTGTTGATCCTGCCTTCTAAATTTGTGTTATTTGTGCTTTCTTATGTTAATAAAGAAGGGGAAGATGTGGGAGTGTGGCCATGGGGGTCGACAAGCCCCATGGTTGGTGATAACATCCGACTCTTAAGGATGAGACCATCAGGAAAGGAAAGCCTTGAGAGGGAACAAAGAAGGGTGATTCAGGAGACACCTTAACCAGGGACATGAAGAACAGGAACAGGGATAGTCTAACAGAACAGGGAGGAAAACAAAAAAGGAATGAATAGGGACAGGCTATCAGAACAGGGACAAACAAAAAACAGCGTATGGGAGGGTCTCGCTGGCATAGGCAGGACCCACAAACAAGGACTCCAGGAGTTGGAGAGGCAGCCAGAGCCCCCCAGCTGGGAAGCACTCAGTGCCTGCCTCTCCCAGGGATGGGGTTACAAAGTTTGTTAAAGATGGAATTAGTATGCCTGGCAGTTTTTCTCTGTGTTTTAGTTTGTGTTGATCCTGCCTTCTTAATTTGTGTTAATCGCGCTTTCTTATGTTAATAAAGAAGGGGAAGATGTGGGAGTGTGGCCATGGGGGTCGACAAGCCCCATGGTTGGTTATAACATCCGAATATTAAAGTAGAGACCATCAGGAAAGTAAAGCCTTGAGAGGGAGCAAAGAAGGGTGATTCAGGAGACACCTTAACCAGGGACATGAAGAACAGGAACAGGGATAGTCTAACAGAACAGGGACAAATACAAAAAAGGAATGAATAGGGACATGCTATCAGAACAGGGACAAACAAAAAACAGCGTATGGGAGGGTCTCGCTGGCGTAGGCAGGACCTACAAACAAGGACTCCAGGAGTTGGAGGGGCAGCCATAGCCCCCCAGCTGGGCAGCACTCAGTGCCTGCCTCTCCCAGGGATGGGGTTACAAAGTTTGTAAAAGATGGAATTAGTATGCCTGGCAGTTTTTCTCTGTGTTTTAGTTTGTGTTAATAGTGCTTTCTTAATTTGTGTTACTCTTGCTTTCTTAATTTCTGTTAATCGCGCCTTCTTAATTTGTGTTAAACCTGCTTTCTTAATTTGTGTTAATCGAGCTCTTCTATGTTAATAAAGAAGGGGGAGATGTGGGAGCCTGGCCATGGGGGTCGACAAGTCCCATGGTTGGTGATAACATCCGACTCTTAAAGATGAGGCCATCAGGAAAGTAAAGAGTTGAGAGGGAACAAAGAAGGGTGATTCAGGAGACACCTTAAACAGGGACATGAAGAACAGGAACAGGGACAGGCTAACAGAGCAGGGAGAAACAAAAAACAGCATATGGGAGGGTCCCACTGGCATAGGCAGGACCCACAAACAAGGACTCCAGGAGTTGGAGGGGCAGCCAGAGCCCCCCGGCTGGGCAGTACTCAGTGCCTGCCTCTCCCAGGGATGGTTTTACAAAGGTTGTTAAAGATAGACTTAGTATGCCTGGCAGTTTTTCTCTGTGTTTTTGTTTGTGTTGATCCTGCCTTCTAAATTTGTGTTAATTGTGCTTTCTTATGTTAATAAAGAAGGGGAAGATGTGGGAGTGTGGCCATGGGGGTCGACATGCCCCATGGTTGGTGATAACATCCGACTCTTAAGGATGAGACCATCAGGAAAGGAAAGCCTTGAGAGGGAACAAAGAAGGGTGATTCAGGAGACACCTTAACCAGGGACATGAAGAACAGGAACAGGGATAGTCTAACAGAACAGGGAGGAAAACAAAAAAGGAATGAATAGGGACAGGCTATCAGAACAGGGACAAACAAAAAACAGCGTATGGGAGGGTCTCGCTGGCATAGGCAGGACCCACAAACAAGGACTCCAGGAGTTGGAGGGGCAGCCAGAGCCCCCCAGCTGGGAAGCACTCAGTGCCTGCCTCTCCCAGGGATGGGGTTACAAAGTTTGTTAAAGATGGAATTAGTATGCCTGGCAGTTTTTCTCTGTGTTTTAGTTTGTGTTGATCCTGCCTTCTTAATTTGTGTTAATCGCGCTTTCTTATGTTAATAAAGAAGGGGAAGATGTGGGAGTGTGGCCATGGGGGTCGACAAGCCCCATGGTTGGTTATAACATCCGAATATTAAAGTAGAGACCATCAGGAAAGTAAAGCCTTGAGAGGGAGCAAAGAAGGGTGATTCAGGAGACACCTTAACCAGGGACATGAAGAACAGGAACAGGGATAGTCTAACAGAACAGGGACAAATACAAAAAAGGAATGAATAGGGACATGCTATCAGAACAGGGACAAACAAAAAACAGCGTATGGGAGGGTCTCGCTGGCGTAGGCAGGACCTACAAACAAGGACTCCAGGAGTTGGAGGGGCAGCCATAGCCCCCCAGCTGGGCAGCACTCAGTGCCTGCCTCTCCCAGGGATGGGGTTACAAAGTTTGTTAAAGATGGAATTAGTATGCCTGGCAGTTTTTCTCTGTGTTTTAGTTTGTGTTGATCCTGCCTTCTTAATTTGTGTTAATCGCGCTTTCATATGTTAATAAAGAAGGGGAAGATGTGGGAGTGTGGCCATGGGGGTCGACAAGCCCCATGGTTGGTTATAACATCCGAATATTAAAGTAGAGACCATCAGGAAAGTAAAGCCTTGAGAGGGAGCAAAGAAGGGTGATTCAGGAGACACCTTAACCAGGGACATGAAGAACAGGAACCGGGACAGGCTAACAGAGCAGGGAGAAACAAAAAACAGCATATGGGAGGGTCCCACTGGCATATGCTGGACCCCCAAACAAGGACTCCAGGAGTTGGAGGGGCAGCCAGAGCCCCCCGGCTGGGCAGCACTCAGTGCCTGCCTCTCCCAGGGATGGTTTTACAAAGATTGTTAAAGATAGACTTAGTATGCCTGGCAGTTTTTCTCTGTGTTTTAGTTTGTGTTGATCCTGCCTTCTTAATTTGTGTTAATCGCGCTTTCTTATGTTAATAAAGAAGGGGAAGTTGTGGGAGTGTGGCCATGGGGGTCGACAAGCCCCATGGTTGGTGATAACATCGGACTCTTAAGGATGAGACCATCAGGAATTTAAAGAGTTGAGAGGGAACAAAGAAGGGTGATTCAGGTGACACCTTCTTGTCTGGGGTGGCTAGTTCTCCAGCCATTAATGCATGGAAGTGGCTGGGTGTTTGCTGTTGCCGGGCAAAGTTGTTGACCAATGACTAGTTAGTGGAAAGGTACTGCTGTGAGGCGGAAGTTATAGGAAGGGAGCCTTTCCTGAATAAGGGATAGAATGAAGTTGTGCCCTCACTCTGAGAGATGAAGTTATGCCCTCAGTAAGAGAGAGTTCAAGTTATGTCATCAATAAAGAGGTAGCAGTTACAGATCCTGAAAGAACCCCGTTGTCCGTGCGGTTTTTACGCCACAAATCGCCCCCCAACAGGGACAAGAAAACGAACAGGGACGAGAAGAAAACAAACAGGGACATGAAGAACAGGAACAGGGACAGGCTAACAGAACAGGGACAAAAACAAAAAAGGAATGAATAGGGACAGGCAAAGGGAACAGGGACAAAAACAGAAAAGGAATGAATAGGGACAGGCAAACGGAACAGGAAAAAGAAAAAAAAAGGAATGAATAGGTACAGGCTAACAGAACAGGGACGAACAAAAAGAGCTTATGGGAGGGTCACGCTGGCTTACGCAGGACCCACAAACAAGGACTCCAGGAGTTGGAGGGGCAGCCAGAGCCCCCCGGCCGAGCAGCACTCAGTGCCTGCCTCTCCCAGGGATGGGGTTGCAAAGTTTGTTAAAGATAGTCTTAGTATGCCTGGCAGTTTTTCCCTGTGTTTTAGTTTGTGTTGATCCTGCCTTCTTAATTTGTGTTAATTGCGCTTTCTTATGTTAATAAAGAAGGAGGAGATGTGGGAGTGTGGCCATGGGGGTCGACAAGCCCCATGGTTGGTGATCACATCCGACTCTTAAAGATGAGGCCATGAGGAAAGTAAAGCCTTGAGAGGGAACAAAGAAGGGTGATTCAGGAGACACCTTAAACAGGGACATGAAGAACAGGAACAGGGACAGGCTAACAGAGCAGGGAGAAACAAAAAACAGCATATGGGAGGGTCCCACTGGCATAGGCAGGACCCACAAACAAGGACTCCAGGAGTTGGAGGGGCAGCCAGAGCCCCCCGGCTGGGCAGCACTCAGTGCCTGCCTCTCCCAGGGATGGGGTTGCAAAGTTTGTTAAAGATAGTCTTAGTATGCCTGGCAGTTTTTCCCTGTGTTTTAGTTTGTGTTGATCCTGCCTTCTTAATTTGTGTTAATTGCGCTTTCTTATGTTAATAAAGAAGGAGGAGATGTGGGAGTGTGGCCATGGGGGTCGACAAGCCCCATGGTTGGTGATCACATCCGACTCTTAAAGATGAGGCCATGAGGAAAGTAAAGCCTTGAGAGGGAACAAAGAAGGGTGATTCAGGAGACACCTTAAACAGGGACATGAAGAACAGGAACAGGGACAGGCTAACAGAGCAGGGAGAAACAAAAAACAGCATATGGGAGGGTCCCACTGGCATAGGCAGGACCCACAAACAAGGACTCCAGGAGTTGGAGGGGCAGCCAGAGCCCCCCAGATGGGAAGCACTCAGTGCCTGCCTCTCCCAGGGATGGGGTTACAAAGTTTGTTAAAGATGGAATTAGTATGCCTGGCACTTTTTCTCTGTATTTTAATTTGTGTTAAGAGTGCTTTCTTAATTTGTGTTTCTCTTGCTTTCTTAATTTCTGTTAATCGCGCCTTCTTAATTTGTGTTAAACCTGCTTTCTTAATTTGTGTTAATCGAGCTCTTTTATGTTAATAAAGAAGGGGGAGATGTGGGAGCCTGGCCATGGGGGTCGACAAGTCCCATGGTTGGTGATAACATCCGACTCTTAAAGATGAGGCCATCAGGAAAGTAAAGAGTTGAGAGGGAACAAAGAAGGGTGATTCAGGAGACACCTTAACCAGGGACATGAACAACAGGAACAGGGAAAGGCTAATAGAGCAGGGAGAAACAAAAAAGAGCATATGGGAGGGTCCCACTGGCATATGCTGGACCCACAAACAAGGACTCCAGGAGTTGGAGGGGCAGCCAGAGCCCCCCGGCTGGGCAGCACTCCGTGCCTGCCTCTCCCAGGGATGGTTTTACGAAGATTGTTAAAGATGGAATTAGTATGCCTGGCAGTTTTTCTCTGTGTTTTAGTTTGTGTTGATCCTGCCTTCTTAATTTGTGTTAATTGCGCTTTCTTATGTTAATAAAGAAGGAGGAGACGTGGGAGTGTGGCCATGGGGGTCGACAAGCCCCATGGTTGGTGATCACATCCGACTCATAAAGATGAGGCCATGAGGAAAGTAAAGCCTTGAGAGGGAACAAAGAAGGGTGATTCAGGAGACACCTTAAGGAGGGACATGAAGAACAGGAACAGGGACAGGCTAACAGAGCAGGGAGAAACAAAAAACAGCATATGGGAGGGTCCCACTGGCATAGGCAGGACCCACAAACAAGGACTCCAGGAGTTGGAGGGGCAGCCAGAGCCCCCCGGCTGGGCAGCACTCAGTGCCTGCCTCTCCCAGGGATGGGGTTACAAAGGTTGTTAAAGATGGAATTAGTATGCCTGGCATTTTTTCTCTGTATTTTATTTGTGTTAATAGTGCTTTCTTAATTAGTGTTACTCTTGCTTTCTTAATTTCTGTTAATCGCGCCTTCTTAATTTGTGTTAAGCCTGCTTTCTTAATTTGTGTTATTCGAGCTCTTTTATGTTAATAAAGAAGGGGGAGATGTGGGAGCCTGGCCATGGGGGTCGACAAGTCCCATGGTTGGTGATAACATCCGACTCTTAAAGATGAGGCCATCAGGAAAGTAAAGAGTTGAGAGGGAACAAAGAAGGGTGATTCAGGAGACAGGTTAAAAAGGGACATGAAGAACAGGAACAGGGACAGTCTAACAGAGCAGGGAGAAGCAAAAAACAGCATATGGGAGGGTCCCACTGGCATATGCTGGACCCAAAAACAAGGACTCCAGGAGTTGGAGGGGCAGCCAGAGCCCCCCGGCTGGGCAGCACTCAGTGCCTGCCTCTCCCAGGGATGGGATTACAAAGTTTGTTAAAGATGGAATTAGTATGCCTGGCAGTTTTTCTCTGTATTTTAGTTTGTGTTAATAGTGCTTTCTTAATTTGTGTTACTCTTGCTTTCTTAATTTCTGTTAATCGCGCCTTCATAATTTGTGTTAAACCTGCTTTCTTAATTTGTGTTAATCGAGCTCTTTTATGTTAATAAAGAAGGGGGAGATGTGGGAGCATGGCCATGGGGGTCGACAAGTCCCATGGTTGGTGATAACATCCGACTCTTAAAGATGAGACCATCAGGAAAGGAAAGCCTTGAGAGGGAACAAAGAAGGGTGATTCAGGAGACACCTTAAACAGGGACATGAAGAACAGGAACAGGGACAGGCTAACGGAGCAGGGAGAAACAAAAAACAGCATATGGGAGGGTCCCACTGGCATATGCTGGACCCACAAACAAGGACTCCAGGAGTTGGAGGGGCAGCCAGAGCCCCCCGGCTGGGCAGCACTCAGTGCCTGCCTCTCCCAGGGATGGTTTTACAAAGGTTGTTAAAGATAGACTTAGTATGCCTGGCAGTTTTTCTCTGTGTTTTAGTTTGTGTTGATCCTGCCTTCTGAATTTGTGTTAATTGCGCTTTCTTATGTTAATAAAGAAGGAGGAGATGTGGGAGTGTGGCCATGGGGGTCGACAAGCCCCATGGTTGGTGATCACATCCGACTCTTAAAGATGAGACCATGAGGAAAGTAAAGCCTTGAGAGGGAACAAAGAAGGGTGATTCAGGAGACACCTTAAACAGGGACATGAAGAACAGGAACAGGGATAGTCTAACAGAACAGGGACAAAAACAAAAAAGGAATGAATAGGGACAGGCTATCAGAACAGGGACAAACAAAAAACAGCGTATGGGAGGGTCTTGCTGGCATAGGCCGGACCCCCAAACAAGGACTCCAGGAGTTGGAGGGGCAGCCAGAGCCCCCCAAGCTGGGCAGCACTCAGTGCCTGCCTCTCCCAGGTTTGTGTTTACAAAGTTTGTTAAAGATGGAATTAGTATGCCTGGCAGTTTTTCTCTGTATTTTAATTTGTGTTAATAGTGGTTTCTTAATTTGTGTTTCTCTAGCTTTCTTAATTTCTGTTAATCGCGCCTTCTTAATTTGTGTTAAACCTGCTTTCTTAATTTCTGTTAATCGAGCTCTTTTATGTTAATAAAGAAGGGGGAGATGTGGGAGCATGGCCATGGGGGTCGACAAGTCCCATGGTTGGTGATAACATCCCACTCTTAAAGATGAGGCCATCAGGAAACTAAAGAGTTGAGAGGGAACAAAGAAGGGTGATTCAGGAGACACCTTAAACAGGGACATGAAGAACAGGAACAGGGATAGTCTAACAGAACAGGGACAAAAACAAAAAAGGAATGAATAGGGACAGGCTAACAGAACAGGGACAAACAAAAAACAGCATATGGGAGGGTCTCGCTGGCATAGGCAGGACCCACAAACAAGGACTCCAGGAGTTGGAGGGGCAGCCAGAGCCCCCCAGCTGGGCAGCACTCAGTGCCTGCCTCTCCCAGGGATTGGGTTACAAAGTTTGTTAAAGATAGACTTAGTATACCTGGCAGTTTTTCTCTGTTTTAGTTTGTGTTGATCCTGCCTTTTTAATTTGTGTTAATCGCGCTTTCTTATGTTAATAAAGAAGGGGGAGATGTGGGAGTGTGGCCATGGGGGTCGACAAGCCCCATGGTTGGTGATCACATCTGACTCTTAAGGATGAGACCATCAGGAATTTAAAGAGTTGAGAGGGAACAAAGAAGGGTGATTCAGGTGACACCTTGTTGTCTGGGGTGGCTTGTTCTCCAGCCGTTAATGCATGGAAGTTGCTGGGTGTTTGCTGTTGCCGGGCAACGTTGTTGACCAATGACTAGTTAGTGGAAAGGTACTGCTGTGAGGCGGAAGTTATAGGAAGGGAGCCTTTCCTGAATAAGGGATAGAATGAAGTTGTGCCCTCACTCTGAGAGATGAAGTTATGCCTTCAGTAAGAGAGAGTTCAAGTTATGTCATCAATAAAGAGGTAGCAGTTACAGATCCTGAAAGAACCCCATTGTCCGTGCGGTCTTTACGCCACAAATCGCCCCCCAACAGGGACATGAAAACGAACAGGGACGAGAAGAAAACAAAGAGGGACATGAAGAACAGGAACAGGGACAGGATAACAGAACAGGGACAAAAACAAAAAAGGAATGAATAGGGACAGGCAAACGGAACAGGGAAAAAAAAAAAAAAAAGAATGAATAGGTACAGGCTAACAGAACAGGGACGAACAAAAAGAGCTTATGGGAGGGTCACGCTGGCTTACGCAGGACCCCCAAACAAGGACTCCAGGAGTTGGAGGGGCAGCCAGAGCCCCCCGGCTGGGCAGCACTCAGTGCCTGCCTCTCCCAGGGATGGGGTTGCAAAGTTTGTTAAAGATAGTCTTAGTATGCCTGGCAGTTTTTCTCTGTGTTTTAGTTTGTGTTGATCCTGCCTTCTTAATTTGTGTTAATTGCACTTTCTTATGTTAATAAAGAAGGAGGAGATGTGGGAGTTTGGCCATGGGGGTCGACAAGCCCCATGGTTGGTGATCACATCCGACTCTTAAAGATGAGGCCATGAGGAAAGTAAAGCCTTGAGAGGGAACAAAGAAGGGTGATTCAGGAGACACCTTAACCAGGGACATGAAGAACAGGAACAGGGACAGGCTAACAGAGCAGGGAGAAACAAAAAACAGCGTATGCAAGGGTCCCACTGGCATATGCTGGACCCACAAACAAGGACTCCAGGAGTTGGAGGGGCAGCCAGAGCCCCCTGGCTGGGCAGTACTCAGTGCCTGCCTCTCCCAGGGATGGTTTTACAAAGGTTGTTAAACATAGACTTAGTATGCCTGGCAGTTTTTCTCTGTGTTTTAGTTTGTGTTGATCCTGCCTTCTTAATTTGTGTTAAACGCGCTTTCATATGTTAATAAAGAAGGGGAAAACGTGGGAGTGTGGCCATGGGGGTCGACAAGCCCCATGGTTGGTAATAACATCCGACTCTTAAGGATGAGACCATCAGGAATTTAAAGAGTTGAGAGGGAACAAAGAAGGGTGATTCAGGAGACACCTTAAACAGGGACATGAAGAACAGGAACAGGGACAGGCTAACAGAACAGGGACAAACAAAAAACAGCATATGGGATGGTCCCGCTGGCATATGCAGGACCCACAAACAAGGACTCCAGGAGTTGGAGGGGCAGCCAGAGCCCCCCGGCTGGGCAGCACTCAGTGCCTGCCACTCCCAGGGATGGGGTTGCAAAGTTTGTTAGATAGCCTTAGTATGCCTGGCAGTTTTTCTCTGTGTTTTAGTTTGTGTTTATCCTGCCTTCTTAATTTGTGTTAATCGCGCTTTCTTATGTTAATAAAGAAGGGGAAGATGTGGGAGTGTGGCCATGGGGGTCGACAAGCCCCATGGTTGTTGATCACATCCGACTATTAAAGTAGAGGCCATCAGGAAAGTAAAGCCTTGAGAGGGAACAAAGAAGGGTGATTCAGGAGACACCTTAACCAGGGACATGAAGAACAGGAACAGGGATAGTCTAACAGAACAGGGACAAAAACAAAAAAGGAATGAATAGGGACATGCTATCAGAACAGCGACAAACAAAAAACAGCGTATGGGAGGGTCTCGCTGGCATAGGCCGGACCCACAAACAAGGACTCCAGGAGTTGGAGGGGCAGCCAGAGCCCCCCGGCTGGGCAGCACTCAGTGCCTGCCTCTCCCAGGGATGGGGTTACAAAGTTTGTTAAAGATGGAATTAGTATGCCTGGCAGTTTTTCTCTGTATTTTAATTTGTGTTAAGAGTGCTTTCTTAATTTGTGTTTCTCTTGCTTTCTTAATTTCTGTTAATCGCGCCTTCTTAATTTGTGTTAAACCTGCTTTCTTAATTTGTGTTAATCGAGCTCTTCTGTGTTAATAAAGAAGGGGGAGATGTGGGAGCGTGGCCATGGGGGTCGACAAGCCCCATGGTTGGTGATAACATCCCACTCTTAAAGATGAGGCCATCAGGAAAGTAAAGAGTTGAGAGGGAACAAAGAAAGGTGATTCAGGAGACACCTTAAAGAGGGACATGAAGAACAGGAACAGGGACAGGCTAACAGAGCAGGGAGAAACAAAAAACAGCATATGGGAGGGTCCCACTGGCATATGCTGGACCCACAAACAAGGACTCCAGGAGTTGGAGGGGCAGCCAGAGCCCCCCGGCTGGGCAGCACTCAGTGCCTGCCTCTCCCAGGGATGGTTTTACAAAGGTTGTTAAAGATAGACTTAGTATGCCTGGCAGTTTTTCTCTGTGTTTTAGTTTGTGTTGATCCTGCCTTCTTAATTTGTGTTAATCGCGCTTTCTTATGTTAATAAAGAAGGGGAAGATGTGGGAGTGTGGCAATGGGGGTCGACAAGCCCCATGGTTGGTGATAACATCCGACTCTTAAGGATGAGACCATCAGGAATTTAAAGAGTTGAGAGGGAACAAAGAAGGGTGATTCAGGTGACACCTTCTTGTCTGGGGTGGCTAGTTCTCCAGCCATTAATGCATGGAAGTGGCTGGGTGTTTGCTGTTGCCGGGCAAAGTTGTTGACCAATGACTAGTTAGTGGAAAGGTACTGCTGTGAGGCGGAAGTTATAGGAAGGGAGCCTTTCCTGAATAAGGGATAGAATGAAGTTGTGCCCTCACTCTGAGAGATGAAGTTATGCCCTCAGTAAGAGAGAGTTCAAGTTATGTCATCAATAAAGAGGTAGCAGTTACAGATCCTGAAAGAAACCGGAGTCCGTGCAGTCTTTACGCCACAAATCGCCCCCCAACAGGGACAAGAAAACGAACAGGGACGAGAAGAAAACAAACAGGGACATGAAGAACAGGAACAGGGACAGGCTAACAGAGCAGGGAGAAACAAAAAACAGCATATGGGAGGGTCCCACTGGCATAGGCAGGACCCACAAACAAGGACTCCAGGAGTTGGAGGGGCAGCCAGAGCCCCCCGGCTGGGCAGCACTCAGTGCCTGCCTCTCCCAGGGATGGTTTTGCAAAGGTTGTTAAAGATAGAATTAATATGCCTGGCAGTTTTTCTCTGTGTTTTTGTTTGCGTTGATCCTGCCTTCTAAATTTGTGTTAATTGTGCTTTCTTATGTTAATAAAGAAGGGGAAGATGTGGGAGTGTGGCCATGGGGGTCGACAAGCCCCATGGTTGGTGATAACATCGGACTCTTAAGGATGAGACCATCAGGAAAGTAAAGCCTTGAGAGGGAACAAAGAAGGGTGATTCAGGAGACACCTTAACCAGGGACATGAAGAACAGGAACAAAGATAGTCTAACAGAACAGGGAGGAAAACAAAAAAGGAATGAATAGGGACAGGCTATCAGAACAGGGACAAACAAAAAACAGCGTATGGGAGGGTCTCGCTGGCATAGGCAGGACCCACAAACAAGGACTCCAGGAGTTGGAGGGGCAGCCAGAGCCCCCCAGCTGGGAAGCACTCAGTGCCTGCCTCTCCCAGGGATGGGGTTACAAAGTTTGTTAAAGATGGAATTAGTATGCCTGGCAGTTTTTCTCTGTTTTTTAGTTTGTGTTGATCCTGCCTTCTTAATTTGTGTTAATCGCGCTTTCTTATGTTAATAAAGAAGGGGAAGATGTGGGAGTGTGGCCATGGGGGTCGACAAGCCCCATGGTTGGTGATAACATCCGACTATTAAAGTAGAGACCATCAGGAAAGTAAAGCCTTGAGAGGGAGCAAAGAAGGGTGATTCAGGAGACACCTTAAACAGGGACATGAAGAACAGGAACAGGGATAGTCTAACAGAACAGGGGCAAAAACAAAAAAGGAATGAATAGGGACAGGCTATCAGAACAGGGACAAACAAAAAACAGCATATGGGAGGGTCTCGCTGGCATAGGCAGGACCCACAAACAAGGACTCCAGGAGTTGGAGGGGCAGCCAGAGCCCCCTGGCTGGGCAGCACTCAGTGCCTGCCTCTCCCAGGGATGGTTTTACAAAGGTTGTTAAAGATAGAATTAGTATGCCTGGCAGTTTCTCTGTGTGTTTTAGTTTGTGTTGATCCTGCTTTCTTAATTTGTGTTAATTGTGCTTTCTTATGTTAATAAAGAAGGGGGAGATGTGGGAGTGTGGCCATGGGGGTCGACAAGCCCCATGGTTGGTGATAACATCCGACTCTTAAGGATGAGACCATCAGGAAAGGAAAGCCTTGAGAGGGAACAAAGAAGGGTGATTCAGGAGACACCTTAAACAGGGACATGAAGAACAGGAACAGGGATAGTCTAACAGAACAGGGACAAAAACAAAAAAGGAATGAATAGGGACAGGCTATCAGAACAGGGACAAACAAAAAACAGCGTATGGGAGGGTCTCGCTGGCATAGGCAGGACCCTCACACAAGGACTCCAGGAGTTGGAGGGGCAGCCAGAGCCCCCCGGCTGGGCAGCACTCAGTGCCTGCCTCTCCTAGGGATGGGGTTACAAAGTTTGTTAAAGATGGAATTAGTATGCCTGGCAGTTTTTCTCTGCATTTTAATTTGTGTTAATAGTGCTTTCTTAATTTGTGTTACTCTTGCTTTCTTAATTTCTGTTAATCGCGCCTTCTTAATTTCTGTTAAACCTGCTTTCTTAATTTGTGTTAATCGAGCTCTTTTATGTTAATAAAGAAGGAGGAGATGTGGGAGTGTGGCCATGGGGGTTGACAAGCCCCATGGTTGGTGATCACATCCGACTCTTAAGGATGAGACCATCATAAAAGGAAAGCCTTGAGAGGGAACAAAGAAGGGTGATTCAGGAGACACCTTAAACAGGGACATGAAGAACAGGAACAGGGATAGTCTAACAGAACAGGGACAAAAACAAAAAAGGAATGAATAGGGACAGGCTATCAGAACAGGGACAAACAAAAAACAGCGTATGGGAGGGTCTCGCTGGCATAGGCAGGACCCCCAAACAAGGACTCCAGGAGTTGGAGGGGCAGCCAGAGCCCCCCGGCTGGGCAGCACTCAGTGCCTGCCTCTCCCACGGCTGGTTTTACAAAGATTGTTAAAGATAGACTTAGTATGCCTGGCAGCTTTTCTCTGTGTTTTAGTTTGTGTTGATCCTGCCTTCTTAATTTGTGTTAATCGCGCTTTCTTAAGTTAATAAAGAAGGGGAAGATGTGGGAGTGTGGCCATGGGGGTCGACAAGCCCCATGGTTGGTAATAATATCCGACTCTTAAGGATGAGACCATCAGGAATTTAAAGAGTTGAGAGGGAACAAAGAAGGGTGATTCAGGTGACACCTTCTTGTCTGGGGTGGCTTCTTCTCCAGCCATTAAAGCATGGAAGTTGCTGGGTGTTTGCTGTTGCCGGGCAAAGTTGTTGACCAATGACTAGTTACTGGAAAGGTACTGCTGTGAGGCAGAAATTATAGGAAGGGAGCCTTTCCTGAATAAGGGATAGAATGAAGTTGTGCCCTCACTCTGAGAGATGAAGTTATGCCTTCAGTAAGAGAGAGTTCAAGTTATGTCATCAATAAAGAGGTAGCATTTACAGATCCTGAAAGAACCCCGTTGTCCGTGCGGTCTTTACGCCACAAATCGCCCCCCAACAGGGACATGAAAACGAACAGGGACGAGAAGAAAACAAACAGGGGTATGAAGAACAGGAACAGGGACAGGCTAACAGAACAGGGACAAAAACAAAAAAGGAATGAATAGGGACAGTCAAACGGAACAGGGACAAAAACAGAAAAGGAATGAATAGGTACAGGCTAACAGAACAGGGACGAACAAAAAGAGCTTATGGGAGGGTCACGCTGGCTTACGCAGGACCCCCAAACAAGGACTCCAGGAGTTGGAGGGGCAGCCAGAGCCCCCCGGCTGGGCAGCACTCAGTGCCTGCCTCTCCCAGGGATGGGGTTGCAAAGTTTGTTAAACATAGACTTAGTATGCCTGGCAGTTTTTCTCTGTGTTTTAGTTTGTGTTGATCCTGCCTTCTTAATTTGTGTTAATCGCGCTTTCTTAATTTCTGTTAATCGCGCCTTCATAATTTGTGTTAAACCTGCTTTCTTAATTTGTGTTAATCGAGCTCTTTTATGTTAATAAAGAAGGGGGAGATGTGGGAGCATGGCCATGGGGGTCGACAAGTCCCATGGTTGGTGATAACATCCAACTCTTAAAGATGAGGCCATCAGGAAAGTAAAGAGTTGAGAGGGAACAAAGAAGGGTGATTCAGGAGACACCTTAAACAGGGACATGAAGAACAGGAACAGGGACAGGCTAACAGAGCAGGGAGAAACAAAAAACAGCATATGGGAGGGTCCCACTGGCATAGGCAGGACCCACAAACAAGGACTCCAGGAGTTGGAGGGGCAGCCAGAGCCCCCCGGCTGGGCAGCACTCAGTGCCTGCCTCTCCCAGGGATGGTTTTACAAAGGTTGTTAAAGATAGACTTAGTATGCCTGGCAGTTTTTCTCTGTGTTTTAGTTTGTGTTGATCCTGCCTTCTTAATTTGTGTTAATTGCGCTTTCTTATGTTAATAAAGAAGGGGAAGATGTGGGAGTGTGGCCATGGGGGTCGACAAGCCCCATGGTTGGTGATAACATCGGACTCTTAAGGATGAGACCATCAGTTATTTAAAGAGTTGAGAGGGAACAAAGAAGGGTGATTCAGGTGACACCTTCTTGTCTGGGGTGGCTAGTTCTCCAGCCATTAATGCATGGAAGTGGCTGGGTGTTTGCTGTTGCTGGGCAAAGTTGTTGACCAATGACTAGTTAGTGGAAAGGTACTGCTGTGAGGCGGAAGTTATAGGAAGGGAGCCTTTCCTGAATAAGGGATAGAATGAAGTTGTGCCCTCACTCTGAGAGATGAAGTTATGCCCTCAGTAAGAGAGAGTTCAAGTTATGTCATCAATAAAGAGGTAGCAGTTACAGATCCTGAAAGAACCCCGTTGTCCGTGCGGTCTTTACGCCACAAATCGCCCCCAAACAGGGACAAGAAAACGAACAGGGACGAGAACAAAACAAACAGGGACATGAAGAACAGGAACAGGGACAGGCTAACAGAACAGGGACAAAAACAAAAAAGGAATGAATAGGGACAGGCAAACGGAACAGGAAAAAGAAAAAAAAAGGAATGAATAGGTACAGGCTAACAGAACAGGGACGAACAAAAAGAGCTTATGGGAGGGTCACGCTGGCTTACGCAGGACCCACAAACAAGGACTCCAGGAGTTGGAGGGGCAGCCAGAGCCCCCCGGCTGGGCAGCACTCAGTGCCTGCCTCTCCCAGGGATGGGGTTGCAAAGTTTGTTAAAGATAGTCTTAGTATGCCTGGCAGTTTTTCTCTGTGTTTTAGTTTGTGTTGATCCTGCCTTCTTAATTTGTGTTAATCGCGCTTTCTTATGTTAATAAAGAAGGGGGAGATGTGGGAGTGTGGCCATGGGGGTCGACAAGTCCCATGGTTGGTGATAACATCAGACTCTTAATGATGAGACCATAAGGAAAGTAAAGCCTTGAGAGGGAACAAAGAAGGGTGATTCAGGAGACACCTTAAAAAGGGACATGAAGAACAGGAACAGGGACAGGCTAACAGAGCAGGGAGAAACAAAAAACAGCATATGGGAGGGTCTCGCTGGCATAGGCAGGACCCACAAACAAGGACTCCAGGAGTTGGAGGGGCAGCCAGAGCCCCCCAGCTGGGCAGCACTCAGTGCCTGCCTCTCCCAGGGATGGGGTTACAAAGTTTGTTAAAGATGGAATTAGTATGCCTGGCAGTTTTTCTCTGTATTTTACTTTGTGTTAATAGTGCTTTTTTAATTTGTGTTACTCTTGCTTTATTAATTTCTGTTAATCGCGCCTTCTTAATTTGTGTTAAACCTGCTTTCTTAATTTGTGTTAATCGAGCTCTTTTATGTTAATAAAGAAGGGGGAGATGTGGGAGCATGGCCATGGGGGTCCACAAGTCCCATGGTTGGTGATAACAACCCACTCTTAAAGATGAGGCCATCAGGAAAGTAAAGAGTTGAGAGGGAACAAAGAAGGGTGATTCAGGAGACACCTTAAACAGGGACATGAAGAACAGGAACAGGGACAGGCTAACAGAGCAGGGAGAAACAAAAAACAGCATATGGGAGGGTCCCACTGGCATATGCTGGACCCACAAACAAGGACTCCAGGAGTTGGAGGTTTAGCCAGAGCCCCCCGGCTGGGCAGCACTCAGTGCCTGCCTCTCCCAGGGATGGTTTTACAAAGGTTGTTAAAGATGGAATTAGTATGCCTGGCAGTTTTTCTCTGTGTTTTAGTTTGTGTTGATCCTGCCTTCTTAATTTGTGTTAATCGCGCTTTCTTATGTTAATAAAAAAGAAGGAGATGTGGGAGTGTGGCCATGGGGGTCGACAAGTCCCATGGTTGGTGATAACATCCAACTCTTAAGGATGAGACCATCAGGAAAGTAAAGCCCTGAGAGGGAACAAAGAAGGGTGATTCAGGAGACACCTTAAACAGGGACATGAAGAACAGGAACAGGGACAGGCTAACAGAGCAGGGAGAAACAAAAAACAGCATATGGGAGGGTCCCACTGGCATATGCTGGACCCACAAACAAGGACTCCAGGAGTTGGAGGGGCAGCCAGAGCCCCCTGGCTGGGCAGTACTCAGTGCCTGCCTCTCCCAGGGATGGTTTTACAAAGGTTGTTAAACATAGACTTAGTATGCCTGGCAGTTTTTCTCTGTGTTTTAGTTTGTGTTGATCCTGCCTTCTTAATTTGTGTTAAACGCGCTTTCATATGTTAATAAAGAAGGGGAAAACGTGGGAGTGTGGCCATGGGGGTCGACAAGCCCCATGGTTGGTAATAACATCCGACTCTTAAGGATGAGACCATCAGGAATTTAAAGAGTTGATAGGGAACAAAGAAGGGTGATTCAGGAGGCACCTTAAACAGGGACATGAAGAACAGGAACAGGGACAGGCTAACAGAACAGGGACAAACAAAAAACAGCATATGGGATGGTCCCGCTGGCATATGCAGGACCCCCAAACAAGGACTCCAGGAGTTGGAGGGGCAGCCAGAGCCCCCCAGCTGGGCAGCACTCAGTGCCTGCCACTCCCAGGAATGGGGTTGCAAAGTTTGTTAGATAGCCTTAGTATGCCTGGCAGTTTTTCTCTGTGTTTTAGTTTGTGTTTATCCTGCCTTCTTAATTTGTGTTAATCGCGCTTTCTTATGTTAATAAAGAAGGGGAAGATGTGGGAGTGTGGCCATGGGGGTCGACAAGCCCCATGGTAGTTGATCACATCCGACTATTAAAGTAGAGGCCATCAGGAAAGTAAAGCCTTGAGAGGGAACAAAGAAGGGTGATTCAGGAGACACCTTAAGCAGGGACATGAAGAACAGGAACAGGGATAGTCTAACAGAACAGGGACAAAAACAAAAAAGGAATGAATAGGGACATGCTATCAGAACAGCGACAAACAAAAAACAGCGTATGGGAGGGTCTCGCTGGCATAGGCCGGACCCACAAACAAGGACTCCAGGAGTTGGAGGGGCAGCCAGAGCCCCCCGGCTGGGCAGCACTCAGTGCCTGCCTCTCCCAGGGATGGGGTTACAAAGTTTGTTAAAGATGGAATTAGTATGCCTGGCAGTTTTTCTCTGTATTTTAATTTGTGTTAAGAGTGCTTTCTTAATTTGTGTTTCTCTTGCTTTCTTAATTTCTGTTAATCGCGCCTTCTTAATTTGTGTTAAACCTGCTTTCTTAATTTGTGTTAATCGAGCTCTTCTATGTTAATAAAGAAGGGGGAGATGTGGGAGCGTGGCCATGGGGGTCGACAAGCCCCATGGTTGGTGATAACATCCCACTCTTAAAGATGAGGCCATCAGGAAAGTAAAGAGTTGAGAGGGAACAAAGAAAGGTGATTCAGGAGACACCTTAAAGAGGGACATGAAGAACAGGAACAGGGACAGGCTAACAGAGCAGGGAGAAACAAAAAACAGCATATGGGAGGGTCCCACTGGCATATGCTGGACCCACAAACAAGGACTCCAGGAGTTGGAGGGGCAGCCAGAGCCCCCCGGCTGGGCAGCACTGAGTGCCTGCCTCTCCCAGGGATGGTTTTACAAAGGTTGTTAAAGATAGACTTAGTATGCCTGGCAGTTTTTCTCTGTGTTTTAGTTTGTGTTGATCCTGCCTTCTTAATTTGTGTTAATTGCGCTTTCTTATGTTAATAAAGAAGAAGGAGATGTGGGAGTGTGGCCATGGGGGTCGACAAGCCCCATGGTTGGTGATAACATCGGACTCTTAAGGATGAGACCATCAGGAATTTAAAGAGTTGAGAGGGAACAAAGAAGGGTGATTCAGGTGACACCTTCTTGTCTGGGGTGGCTAGTTCTCCAGCCATTAATGCATGGAAGTGGCTGGGTGTTTGCTGTTGCCGGGCAAAGTTGTTGACCAATGACTAGTTAGTGGAAAGGTACTGCTGTGAGGCGGAAGTTATAGGAAGGGAGCCTTTCCTGAATAAGGGATAGAATGAAGTTGTGCCCTCACTCTGAGAGATGAAGTTATGCCCTCAGTAAGAGAGAGTTCAAGTTATGTCATCAATAAAGAGGTAGCAGTTACAGATCCTGAAAGAAACCGGAGTCCGTGCAGTCTTTACGCCACAAATCGCCCCCCAACAGGGACAAGAAAACAAACAGGGACGAGAAGAAAACAAACAGGGACATGAAGAACAGGAACAGGGACAGGCTAACAGAGCAGGGAGAAACAAAAAACAGCATATGGGAGGGTCCCACTGGCATAGGCAGGACCCACAAACAAGGACTCCAGGAGTTGGAGGGGCAGCCAGAGCCCCCCGGCTGGGCAGCACTCAGTGCCTGCCTCTCCCAGGGATGGGGTTGCAAAGTTTGTTAAAGATAGTCTTAGTATGCCTGGCAGTTTTTCTCTGTGTTTTAGTTTGTGTTGATCCTGCCTTCTTAATTTGTGTTAATTGCGCTTTCTTATGTTAATAAAGAAGGAGGAGATGTGGGAGTGTGGCCATGGGGTCGACAAGCCCCATGGTTGGTGATCACATCCGACTCTTAAAGATGAGGCCATGAGGAAAGACAAGCCTTGAGAGGGAACAAAGAAGGGTGATTCAGGAGACACCTTAAACAGGGACATGAAGAACAGGAACAGGGACAGGCTAACAGAGCAGGGAGAAACAAAAAACAGCATATGGGAGGGTCCCACTGGCATAGGCAGGACCCACAAACAAGGACTCCAGGAGTTGGAGGGGCAGCCAGAGCCCCCCAGCTGGGAAGCACTCAGTGCCTGCCTCTCCCAGGGATGAAGTTACAAAGTTTGTTAAAGATGGAATTAGTATGCCTGGCACTTTTTCTCTGTATTTTAATTTGTGTTAAGAGTGCTTTCTTAATTTGTGTTTCTCTTGCTTTCTTAATTTCTGTTAATCGCGCCTTCATAATTTGTGTTAAACCTGCTTTCTTAATTTGTGTTAATCGTGCTCTTCTATGTTAATAAAGAAGGGGGAGATGTGGGAGCGTGGCCATGGGGGTCGACAAGTCCCATGGTTGGTGATAACATCCGACTCTTAAAGATGAGGCCATCAGGAAAGTAAAGAGTTGAGAGGGAACAAAGAAGGCTGATTCAGGAGACACCTTAACCAGGGACATGAAGAACAGGAACAGGGACAGGCTAACAGAGCAGGGAGAACCAAAAAAGAGCATATGGGAGGGTCCCACTGGCATATGCTGGACCCACAAACAAGGACTCCAGGAGTTGGAGGGGCAGCCAGAGCCCCCCGGCTGGGCAGTACTCAGTGCCTGCCTCTCCCAGGGATGGTTTTACAAAGGTTGTTAAAGATAGAATTAGTATGCCTGGCAGTTTTTCTCTGTGTTTCTGTTTGTGTTGATCCTGCCTTCTAAATTTGTGTTAATTGTGCTTTCTTATGTTAATAAAGAAGGGGAAGATGTGGGAGTGTGGCCATGGGGGTCGACAAGCCCCATGGTTGGTGATAACATCGGACTCTTAAGGATGAGACCATCAGGAAAGGAAAGCCTTGAGAGGGAACAAAGAAGGGTGATTCAGGAGAAACCTTAACCAGGGACATGAAGAACAGGAACAGGGATAGTCTAACAGAACAGGGAGGAAAACAAAAAAGGAATGAATAGGGACAGGCTATCAGAACAGGGACAAACAAAAAACAGCATATGGGAGGGTCTCGCTGGCATAGGCAGGACCCACAAACAAGGACTCCAGGAGTTGGAGGGGCAGCCAGAGCCCCCCAGCTGGGAAGCACTCAGTGCCTGCCTCTCCCAGGGATGGGGTTACAAAGTTTGTTAAAGATGGAATTAGTATGCCTGGCAGTTTTTCTCTGTGTTTTAGTTTGTGTTGATCCTGCCTTCTTAATTTGTGTTAATCGCGCTTTCTTATGTTAATAAAGAAGGGGAAGATGTGGGAATGTGGCCATGGGGGTCGACAAGCCCCATGGTTGGTGATAACATCGGACTCTTAAGGATGAGACCATCAGGAATTTAAAGAGTTGAGAGGGAACAAAGAAGGGTGATTCAGGTGACACCTTCTTGTCTGGGGTGGCTAGTTCTCCAGCCATTAATGCATGGAAGTGGCTGGGTGTTTGCTGTTGCCGGGCAAAGTTGTTGACCAATGACTAGTTAGTGGAAAGGTACTGCTCTGAGGCGGAAGTTATAGGATGGGAGCCTTTCCTGAATAAGGGATAGAATGAAGTTGTGCCCTCACTCTGAGAGATGAAGTTATGCCCTCAGTAAGAGAGAGTTCAAGTTATGTCATCAATAAAGAGGTAGCATTTACAGATCCTGAAAGAACCCCGTTGTCCGTGCGGTCTTTACGCCACAAATCGCCCCCCAACAGGGACAAGAAAACGAACAGGGACGAGAACAAAACAAACAGGGACATGAAGAACAGGAACAGGGACAGGCTAACAGAACAGGGACAAAAACAAAAAAGGAATGAATAGGGACAGGCAAACGGAACAGGAAAAAAAAAAAAAGGAATGAATAGGTACAGGCTAACAGAACAGGGACGAACAAAAAGAGCTTATGGGAGGGTCACGCTGGCTGACGCAGGACCCACAAACAAGGACTCCAGGAGTTGGAGGGGCAGCCAGAGCCCCCCGGCTGGGCAGCACTCAGTGCCTGCCTCTCCCAGGGATGGGGTTGCAAAGTTTGTTAAAGATAGTCTTAGTATGCCTGGCAGTTTTTCTCTGTGTTTTAGTTTGTGTTGATCCTGCCTTCTTAATTTGTGTTAATTGCGCTTTCTTATGTTAATAAAGAAGGAGGAGATGTGGGAGTGTGGCCATGGGGGTCGACAAGCCCCATGGTTGGTGATCACATCCGACTCTTAAAGATGAGGCCATGAGGAAAGACAAGCCTTGAGAGGGAACAAAGAAGGGTGATTCAGGAGACACCTTAAACAGGGACATGAAGAACAGGAACAGGGACAGGCTAACAGAGCAGGGAGAAACAAAAAACAGCATATGGGAGGGTCCCACTGGCATAGGCAGGACCCACAAACAAGGACTCCAGGAGTTGGAGGGGCAGCCAGAGCCCCCCAGCTGGGAAGCACTCAGTGCCTGCCTCTCCCAGGGATGGGGTTACAAAGTTTGTTAAAGATGGAATTAGTATGCCTGGCACTTTTTCTCTGTATTTTAATTTGTGTTAATAGTGCTTTCTTAATTTGTGTTTCTCTTGCTTTCTTAATTTCTGTTAATCGCGCCTTCTTATTTTGTGTTAAACCTGCTTTCTTAATTTGTGTTAATTGAGCTCTTCTATGTTAATAAAGAAGGGGGAGATGTGGGAGCCTGGCCATGGGGTTCGACAAGTCCCATGGTTGGTGATAACATCCGACTCTTAAAGATGAGGCCATCAGGAAAGTAAAGAGTTGAGAGGGAACAAAGAAGGGTGATTCAGGAGACACCTTAACCAGGGACATGAAGAACAGGAACAGGGACAGGCTAACAGAGCAGGGAGAAACAAAAAAGAGCATATGGGAGGGTCCCACTGGCATAGGCAGGACCCACAAACAAGGACTCCAGGAGTTGGAGGGGCAGCCAGAGCCCCCCGGCTGGGCAGTACTCAGTGCCTGCCTCTCCCAGGGATGGTTTTACAAAGGTTGTTAAAGATAGACTTAGTATGCCTGGCAGTTTTTCTCTGTGTTTTTGTTTGTGTTGATCCTGCCTTCTAAATTTGTGTTAATTGTGCTTTCTTATGTTAATAAAGAAGGGGGAGATGTGGGAGTGTGGCCATGGGGGTCGACAAGCCCCATGGTTGGTGATAACATCGGACTCTTAAGGATGAGACCATCAGGAAAGGAAAGCCTTGAGAGGGAACAAAGAAGGGTGATTCAGGAGACACCTTAACCAGGGACATGAAGAACAGGAACAGGGATAGTCTAACAGAACAGGGAGGAAAACAAAAAAGGAATGAATAGGGACAGGCTATCAGAACAGGGACAAACAAAAAACAGCGTATGGGAGGGTCTCGCTGGCATAGGCAGGACCCACAAACAAGGACTCCAGGAGTTGGAGGGGCAGCCAGAGCCCCCCAGCTGGGAAGCACTCAGTGCCTGCCTCTCCCAGGGATGGGGTTACAAAGTTTGTTAAAGATGGAATTAGTATGCCTGGCAGTTTATCTCTGTATTTTAGTTTGTGTTAATAGTGCTTTCTTAATTTGTGTTACTCTTGCTTTCTTAATTTCTGTTAATCGCGCCTTCATAATTTGTGTTAAAAATGCTTTCTTAATTTGTGTTAATCAAGCTCTTTTATGTTAATAAAGAAGGGGGAGATGTGGGAGCATGGCCATGGGGGTCGACAAGCCCCATGGTTGCTGATAACATCGGACTCTTAAGGATGAGACCATCAGGAATTTAAAGAGTTGAGAGGGAACAAAGCAGGGTGATTCAGGTGACACCTTCTTGTCTGGGGTGGCTAGTTCTCCAGCCATTAATGCATGGAAGTGGCTGGGTGTTTGCTGTTGCCGGGCAAAGTTGTTGACCAATGACTAGTTAGTGGAAAGGTACTGCTCTGAGGCGGAAGTTATAGGAAGGGAGCCTTTCCTGAATAAGGGATAGAATGAAGTTGTGCCCTCACTCTGAGAGATGAAGTTATGCCCTCAGTAAGAGAGAGTTCAAGTTATGTCATCAATAAAGAGGTAGCAGTTACAGATCCTGAAAGAACCCCGTTGTCCGTGCGGTCTTTACGCCACAAATCGCCCCCCAACAGGGACATGAAAACGAACAGGGACGAGAAGAAAACAAACAGGGACATGAAGAACAGGAACAGGGACAGGCTAACAGAACAGGGACAAAAACAAAAAAGGAATGAATAGGGACAGGCAAACGGAACAGGAAAAAGAAAAAAAAAGGAATGAATAGGTACAGGCTAACAGAACAGGGACGAACAAAAAGAGCTTATGGGAGGGTCACGATGGTTTACGCAGGACCCACAAACAAGGACTCCAGGAGTTGGAGGGGCAGCCAGAGCCCCCCGGCTGGGCAGCACTCAGTGCCTGCCACTCCCAGGGATGGGGTTGCAAAGTTTGTTAAAGATAGTCTTAGTATGCCTGGCAGTTTTTCTCTGTGTTTTAGTTTGTGTTGATCCTGCCTTCTTAATTTGTGTTAATTGCGCTTTCTTATGTTAATAGAGAAGGAGGAGATGTGGGAGTGTGGCCATGGGGGTCGACAAGCCCCATGGTTGGTGATCACATCCGTCTCTTAAAGATGAGGCCATCAGGAAAGTAAACCCTTGAGAGGGAACAAAGAAGGGTGATTCAGGAGACACCTTAAACAGGGACATGAAGAACAGGAACAGGGACAGGCTAACAGAGCAGGGAGAAACAAAAAACAGCATATGGGAGGGTCCCACTGGCATATGCTGGACCCAAAAACAAGGACTCCAGGAGTTGGAGGGGCAGCCAGAGCCCCCCGGCTGGGCAGTACTCAGTGCCTGCCTCTCCCAGGGATGGTTTTACAAAGTTTGTTAAAGATAGAATTAGTATGCCTGGCAGTTTTTCTCTGTGTTTTTGTTTGTGTTGATCCTGCCTTCTAAATTTGTGTTATTTGTGCTTTCTTATGTTAATAAAGAAGGGGAAGATGTGGGAGTGTGGCCATGGGGGTCGACAAGCCCCATGGTTGGTGATAACATCCGACTGTTAAGGATGAGACCATCAGGAAAGGAAAGCCTTGAGAGGGAACAAAGAAGGGTGATTCAGGAGACACCTTAACCAGGGACATGAAGAACAGGAACAGGGATAGTCTAACAGAACAGGGAGGAAAACAAAAAAGGAATGAATAGGGACAGGCTATCAGAACAGGGACAAACAAAAAACAGCGTATGGGAGGGTCTCGCTGGCATAGGCAGGACCCACAAACAAGGACTCCAGGAGTTGGAGAGGCAGCCAGAGCCCCCCAGCTGGGAAGCACTCAGTGCCTGCCTCTCCCAGGGATGGGGTTACAAAGTTTGTTAAAGATGGAATTAGTATGCCTGGCAGTTTTTCTCTGTGTTTTAGTTTGTGTTGATCCTGCCTTCTTAATTTGTGTTAATCGCGCTTTCTTATGTTAATAAAGAAGGGGAAGATGTGGGAGTGTGGCCATGGGGGTCGACAAGCCCCATGGTTGGTTATAACATCCGAATATTAAAGTAGAGACCATCAGGAAAGTAAAGCCTTGAGAGGGAACAAAGAAGGGTGATTCAGGAGACACCTTAACCAGGGACATGAAGAACAGGAACAGGGATAGTCTAACAGAACAGGGACAAATACAAAAAAGGAATGAATAGGGACATGCTATCAGAACAGGGACAAACAAAAAACAGCGTATGGGAGGGTCTCGCTGGCGTAGGCAGGACCTACAAACAAGGACTCCAGGAGTTGGAGGGGCAGCCAGAGCCCCCCAGCTGGGCAGCACTCAGTGCCTGCCTCTCCCAGGGATGGGGTTACAAAGTTTGTAAAAGATGGAATTAGTATGCCTGGCAGTTTTTCTCTGTGTTTTAGTTTGTGTTAATAGTGCTTTCTTAATTTGTGTTACTCTTGCTTTCTTAATTTCTGTTAATCGCGCCTTCTTAATTTGTGTTAAACCTGCTTTCTTAATTTGTGTTAATCGAGCTCTTCTATGTTAATAAAGAAGGGGGAGATGTGGGAGCCTGGCCATGGGGGTCGACAAGTCCCATGGTTGGTGATAACATCCGACTCTTAAAGATGAGGCCATCAGGAAAGTAAAGAGTTGAGAGGGAACAAAGAAGGGTGATTCAGGAGACACCTTAAACAGGGACATGAAGAACAGGAACAGGGACAGGCTAACAGAGCAGGGAGAAACAAAAAACAGCATATGGGAGGGTCCCACTGGCATAGGCAGGACCCACAAACAAGGACTCCAGGAGTTGGAGGGGCAGCCAGAGCCCCCCGGCTGGGCAGTACTCAGTGCCTGCCTCTCCCAGGGATGGTTTTACAAAGGTTGTTAAAGATAGGCTTAGTATGCCTGGCAGTTTTTCTCTGTGTTTTTGTTTGTGTTGATCCTGTCTTCTAAATTTGTGTTAATTGTGCTTTCTTATGTTAATAAAGAAGGGGAAGATGTGGGAGAGTGGCCATGGGGGTCGACAAGCCCCATGGTTGGTGATAACATCGGACTCTTAAGGATGAGACCATCAGGAAAGGAAAGCCTTGAGAGGGAACAAAGAAGGGTGATTCAGGAGACACCTTAACCAGGGACATGAAGAACAGGAACAGGGATAGTCTAACAGAACAGGGAGGAAAACAAAAAAGGAATGAATAGGGACAGGCTATCAGAACAGGGACAAACAAAAAACAGCGTATGGGAGGGTCTCGCTGGCATAGGCAGGACCCACAAACAAGGACTCCAGGAGTTGGAGGGGCAGCCAGAGCCCCCCAGCTGGGAAGCACTCAGTGCCTGCCTCTCCCAGGGATGGGGTTACAAAGTTTGTTAAAGATAGTCTTAGTATGCCTGGCAGTTTTTCTCTGTGTTTTAGTTTGTGTTGATCCTGCTTTCTTAATTTGTGTTAATTGTGCTTTCTTATGTTAATAAAGAAGGGGAAGATGTGGGAGTGTGGCCATGGGGGTCGACAAGCCCCATGGTTGGTGATAACATCCGACTCTTAAGGATGAGACCATCAGGAAAGGAAAGCCTTGAGAGGGAACAAAGAAGGGTGATTCAGGAGACACCTTAAACAGGGACATGAAGAACAGGAACAGGGATAGTCTAACAGAACAGGGACAAATACAAAAAAGGAATGAATAGGAACATGCTATCAGAACAGGGACAAACAAAAAACAGCGTATGGGAGGGTCTCGCTGGCATAGGCAGGACCTACAAACAAGGACTCCAGGAGTTGGAGGGGCAGCCAGAGCCCCCCAGCTGGGCAGCACTCAGTGCCTGCCTCTCCCAGGGATGGGGTTACAAAGTTGGTTAAAGATGGAATTAGTATGCCTGGCAGTTTATCTCTGTATTTTAGTTTGTGTTAATAGTGCTTTCTTAATTTGTGTTACTCTTGCTTTCTTAATTTCTGTTAATCGCGCCTTCATAATTTGTGTTAAACCTGCTTTCTTAATTTGTGTTAATCGAGCTCTTTTATGTTAATAAAGAAGGGGGAGATGTGGGAGCATGGCCATGGGGGTTGACAAGTCCCATGGTTGGTGATAACTTCCAACTCTTAAAGATGAGGCCATCAGGAAAGTAAAGAGTTGAGAGGGAACAAAGAAGGGTGATTCAGGAGACACCTTAAACAGGGACATGAAGAACAGGAACAGGGACAGGCTAACAGAGCAGGGAGAAACAAAAAACAGCATATGGGAGGGTCCCACTGGCATATGCTGGACCCACAAACAAGGACTCCAGGAGTTGGAGGGGCAGCCAGAGCCCCCCGGCTGGGCAGCACTCAGTGCCTGCCTCTCCCAGGGATGGTTTTACAAAGGTTGTTAAAGATAGACTTAGTATGCCTGGCAGTTTTTCTCTGTGTTTTAGTTTGTGTTGATCCTGCCTTCTTAATTTGTGTTAATCGCGCTTTCTTATGTTAATAAACAAGGAGGAGATGTGGGAGTGTGGCCATGGGGGTCAACAAGCCCCATGGTTGGTGATCACATCCGACTCTTAAAGATGAGGCCATGAGGATAGTAAAGCCTTGAGAGGGAACAAAGAAGGGTGATTCAGGTGACACCTTCTTGTCTGGGGTGGCTAGTTCTCCAGCCATTAATGCATGGAAGTGGCTGGGTGTTTGCTGTTGCCGGGCAAAGTTGTTGACCAATGACTAGTTAGTGGAAAGGTACTGCTGTGAGGTGGAAGTTATAGGAAGGGAGCCTTTCCTGAATAAGGGATAGAATGAAGTTGTGCCCTCACTCTGAGAGATGAAGTTATGCCCTCAGTAAGATAGAGTTCAAGTTATGTCATCAATAATGAGGTAGCAGTTACAGATCCTGAAAGAACCCCGTTGTCCGTGCGGTCTTTACGCCACAAATCGCCCCCCAACAGGGACATGAAAACGAACAGGAACGAGAAGAATACAAACAGGGACATGAAGAAGAGGAACAGGGACAGGCAAACAGAACAGGGACAAAAACAAAAAAGGAATGAATAGGGACAGGTAAACGGAACAGGGACAAAAACAGAAAAGGAATGATCAGGTACAGGCTAACAGAACAGGGATGACCAAAATGAGCATATGGGAGGGTCACGATGGTTTACGCAGGACCCCCAAACAAGGACTCCAGGAGTTGGAGGGGCAGCCAGAGCCCCCCAGCTGGGCAGCACTCAGTGCCTGCCTCTCCCAGGGATGGGGTTATAAAGTTTGTTAAAGATAGACTTAGTATGCCTGGCAGTTTTTCTCTGTATTTTAGTTTGTGTTAATAGTGCTTTCTTAATTTGTGTTTCTCTTGCTTTCTTAATTTCTGTTAATCGCGCCTTCTTAATTTGTGTTAAACCTGCTTTCTTAATTTGTGTTAATCGAGCTCTTTTATGTTAATAAAGGAGGGGGAGATGTGGGAGCCTGGCCATGGGGTTAGACAAGCCCCATGGTTGGTGATAAGATCTGACTAATAAAGTAGAGACCATCAGGAAAGTAAAGCCTTGAGAGGGAACAAAGAAGGGTGATTCAGGAGACACCTTAAACAGGGAAATGAAGAACAGGAACAGGGACAGGCTAACAGAACAGGGAGAAACAAAAAACAGCATATGGGAGGGTCCCACTGGCATAGGCAGGACCCACAAACAAGGACTCCAGGAGTTGGAGGGGCAGCCAGAGCCCCCCGGCTGGGCAGCACTCAGTGCCTGCCTCTCCCAGGGATGGGGTTACAAAGGTTGTTAAACATAGACTTAGTATGCCTGGCAGTTTTTCTCTGTGTTTTAGTTTGTGTTGATCCTGCCTTCTTAATTTGTGTTAATTGCGCTTTCTTATGTTAATAAAGAAGGGGAAGATGTGGGAGTGTGGCCATGGGGGTCGACAAGCCCCATGGTTGGTGATAACATCCGACTGTTAAAGTAGAGACCATCAGGAAAGTAAAGCCTTGAGAGGGAACAAAGAAGGGTGATTCAGGAGACACCATAAACAGGGACATGAAGAACAGGAACAGGGATAGTCTAACAGAACAGGGACGAAAACAAAAAGGGAATTAATAGGGACAGGCTATCAGAACAGGGACAAACAAAAAATAGCGTATGGGAGGGTCTCGCTGGCATAGGCAGGACCCCCAAACAAGGACTCCAGGAGTTGGAGGGGCAGCCAGAGCCCCCCGGCTGGGCAGCACTCAGTGCCTGCCTCTCCCAGGGATGGGGTTACAAAGTTTGTTAAAGATGGAATTAGTATGCCTGGCAGTTTTTCTCTGTGTTTTAGTTTGTGTTGTTCCTGCCTTCTTAATTTGTGTTAATCGCGCTTTCTTATGTTAATAAAGAAGGGGAAGATGTGGGAGTGTGGCCATGGGGGTCGACAAGCCCCATGGTTGGTGATAACATCCGACTCTTAAAGATGAGACCATGAGGAAAGTAAAGCCTTGAGAGGGAACAAAGAAGGGTGATTCAGGAGACACCTTAACCAGGGACATGAAGAACAGGAACAGGGATAGTCTAACAGAACAGGGAGGAAAACAAAAAAGGAATGAATAGGGACAGGCTATCAGAACAGGGACAAACAAAAAACAGCGTATGGGAGGGTCTCGCTGGCATAGGCAGGACCCACAAACAAGGACTCCAGGAGTTGGAGGGGCAGCCAGAGCCCCCCAGCTGGGAAGCACTCAGTGCCTGCCTCTCCCAGGGATGGGGTTACAAAGTTTGTTAAAGATGGAATTAGTATGCCTGGCAGTTTTTCTCTGTGTTTTAGTTTGTGTTGATCCTGCCTTCTTAATTTGTGTTAATCGCGCTTTCATATGTTAATAAAGAAGGGGAAGATGTGGGAGTGTGGCCATGGGGGTCGACAAGCCCCATGGTTGGTTATAACATCCGAATATTAAAGTAGAGACCATCAGGAAAGTAAAGCCTTGAGAGGGAGCAAAGAAGGGTGATTCAGGAGACACCTTAAACAGGGACATGAAGAACAGGAACAGGGATAGTCTAACAGAACAGGGACAAAAACAAAAAAGGAATGAATAGGGACAGGCTATCAGAACAGGGACAAACAAAAAACAGCATATGGGAGGGTCTCGCTGGCATAGGCAGGACCCACAAACAAGGACTCCAGGAGTTGGAGGGGCAGCCAGAGCCCCCCGGCTGGCCAGCACTCAGTGCCTGCCTCTCACAGGGATGGGGTTGCAAAGTTTGTTAAAGATAGTCTTAGTATGCCTGGCAGTTTTTCTCTGTGTTTTAGTTTGTGTTGATCCTGCTTTCTTAATTTGTGTTAATTGTGCTTTCTTATGTTAATAAAGAAGGGGAAGATGTGGGAGTGTGGCCATGGGGGTCGACAAGCCCCATGGTTGGTGATAACATCCGACTCTTAAGGATGAGACCATCAGGAAAGGAAAGCCTTGAGAGGGAACAAAGAAGGGTGATTCAGGAGACACCTTAAACAGGGACATGAAGAACAGGAACAGGGATAGTCTAACAGAACAGGGACAAATACAAAAAAGGAATGAATAGGAACATGCTATCAGAACAGGGACAAACAAAAAACAGCGTATGGGAGGGTCTCGCTGGCATAGGCAGGACCTACAAACAAGGACTCCAGGAGTTGGAGGGGCAGCCAGAGCCCCCCAGCTGGGCAGCACTCAGTGCCTGCCTCTCCCAGGGATGGGGTTACAAAGTTGGTTAAAGATGGAATTAGTATGCCTGGCAGTTTATCTCTGTATTTTAGTTTGTGTTAATAGTGCTTTCTTAATTTGTGTTACTCTTGTTTTCTTAATTTCTGTTAATCGCGCCTTCATAATTTGTGTTAAACCTGCTTTCTTAATTTGTGTTAATCGAGCTCTTTTATGTTAATAAAGAAGGGGGAGATGTGGGAGCATGGCCATGGGGGTTGACAAGTCCCATGGTTGGTGATAACTTCCAACTCTTAAAGATGAGGCCATCAGGAAAGTAAAGAGTTGAGAGGGAACAAAGAAGGGTGATTCAGGAGACACCTTAAACAGGGACATGAAGAACAGGAACAGGGACAGGCTAACAGAGCAGGGAGAAACAAAAAACAGCATATGGGAGGGTCCCACTGGCATATGCTGGACCCACAAACAAGGACTCCAGGAGTTGGAGGGGCAGCCAGAGCCCCCCGGCTGGGCAGCACTCAGTGCCTGCCTCTCCCAGGGATGGTTTTACAAAGGTTGTTAAAGATAGACTTAGTATGCCTGGCAGTTTTTCTCTGTGTTTTAGTTTGTGTTGATCCTGCCTTCTTAATTTGTGTTAATCGCGCTTTCTTATGTTAATAAACAAGGAGGAGATGTGGGAGTGTGGCCATGGGGGTCAACAAGCCCCATGGTTGGTGATCACATCCGACTCTTAAAGATGAGGCCATGAGGATAGTAAAGCCTTGAGAGGGAACAAAGAAGGGTGATTCAGGTGACACCTTCTTGTCTGGGGTGGCTAGTTCTCCAGCCATTAATGCATGGAAGTGGCTGGGTGTTTGCTGTTGCCGGGCAAAGTTGTTGACCAATGACTAGTTAGTGGAAAGGTACTGCTGTGAGGTGGAAGTTATAGGAAGGGAGCCTTTCCTGAATAAGGGATAGAATGAAGTTGTGCCCTCACTCTGAGAGATGAAGTTATGCCCTCAGTAAGATAGAGTTCAAGTTATGTCATCAATAATGAGGTAGCAGTTACAGATCCTGAAAGAACCCCGTTGTCCGTGCGGTCTTTACGCCACAAATCGCCCCCCAACAGGGACATGAAAACGAACAGGAACGAGAAGAATACAAACAGGGACATGAGAAGAGGAACAGGGACAGGCAAACAGAACAGGGACAAAAACAAAAAAGGAATGAATAGGGACAGGTAAACGGAACAGGGACAAAAACAGAAAAGGAATGATCAGGTACAGGCTAACAGAACAGGGATGACCAAAATGAGCATATGGGAGGGTCACGATGGTTTACGCAGGACCCCCAAACAAGGACTCCAGGAGTTGGAGGGGCAGCCAGAGCCCCCCAGCTGGGCAGCACTCAGTGCCTGCCTCTCCCAGGGATGGGGTTATAAAGTTTGTTAAAGATAGACTTAGTATGCCTGGCAGTTTTTCTCTGTATTTTAGTTTGTGTTAATAGTGCTTTCTTAATTTGTGTTTCTCTTGCTTTCTTAATTTCTGTTAATCGCGCCTTCTTAATTTGTGTTAAACCTGCTTTCTTAATTTGTGTTAATCGAGCTCTTTTATGTTAATAAAGGAGGGGGAGATGTGGGAGCCTGGCCATGGGGTTAGACAAGCCCCATGGTTGGTGATAAGATCTGACTAATAAAGTAGAGACCATCAGGAAAGTAAAGCCTTGAGAGGGAACAAAGAAGGGTGATTCAGGAGACACCTTAAACAGGGAAATGAAGAACAGGAACAGGGACAGGCTAACAGAGCAGGGAGAAACAAAAAACAGCATATGGGAGGGTCCCACTGGCATAGGCAGGACCCACAAACAAGGACTCCAGGAGTTGGAGGGGCAGCCAGAGCCCCCCGGCTGGGCAGCACTCAGTGCCTGCCTCTCCCAGGGATGGTTTTACAAAGGTTGTTAAAGATAGACTTAGTATGCCTGGCAGTTTTTCTCTGTGTTTTAGTTTGTGTTGATCCTGCCTTCTTAATTTGTGTTAATCGCGCTTTCTTATGTTAATAAAGAAGGGGAAGATGTGGGAGTGTGGCCATGGGGGTCGACAAGCCCCATGGTTGGTGATAACATCCGACTGTTAAAGTAGAGACCATCAGGAAAGTAAAGCCTTGAGAGGGAACAAAGAAGGGTGATTCAGGAGACACCATAAACAGGGACATGAAGAACAGGAACAGGGATAGTCTAACAGAACAGGGACGAAAACAAAAAAGTAATGAATAGGGACAGGCTATCAGAACAGGGACAAACAAAAAACAGCATATGGGAGGGTCCCACTGGCATAGGCAGGACCCACAAACAAGGACTCCAGGAGTTGGAGGGGCAGCCAGAGCCCCCCAGATGGGAAGCACTCAGTGCCTGCCTCTCCCAGGGATGGGGTTACAAAGTTTGTTAAAGATGGAATTAGTATGCCTGGCACTTTTTCTCTGTATTTTAATTTGTGTTAATAGTGCTTTCTTAATTTGTGTTTCTCTTGCTTTCTTAATTTCTGTTAATCGCGCCTTCTTAATTTGTGTTAAACCTGCTTTCTTAATTTGTGTTAATCGAGCTCTTTTATGTTAATAAAGAAGGGGGAGATGTGGGAGCCTGGCCATGGGGGTCGACAAGTCCCATGGTTGGTGATAACATCCGACTCTTAAAGATGAGGCCATCAGGAAAGTAAAGAGTTGAGAGGGAACAAAGAAGGGTGATTCAGGAGACACCTTAACCAGGGACATGAAGAACAGGAACAGGGAAAGGCTAATAGAGCAGGGAGAAACAAAAAAGAGCATATGGGAGGGTCCCACTGGCATATGCTGGACCCACAAACAAGGACTCCAGGAGTTGGAGGGGCAGCCAGAGCCCCCCGGCTGGGCAGCACTCCGTGCCTGCCTCTCCCAGGGATGGTTTTACGAAGATTGTTAAAGATGGAATTAGTATGCCTGGCAGTTTTTCTCTGTGTTTTAGTTTGTGTTGATCCTGCCTTCTTAATTTGTGTTAATTGCGCTTTCTTATGTTAATAAAGAAGGAGGAGATGTGGGAGTGTGGCCATGGGGGTCGACAAGCCCCATGTTTGGTGATCACATCCGACTCTTAAAGATGAGGCCATGAGGAAAGTAAAGCCTTGAGAGGGAACAAAGAAGGGTGATTCAGGAGACACCTTAAAAAGGGACATGAAGAACAGGAACAGGGACAGGCTAACAGAGCAGGGAGAAACAAAAAACAGCATATGGGAGGGTCTCGCTGGCATAGGCAGGACCCCCAAACAAGGACTCCAGGAGTTGGAGGGGCAGCCAGAGCCCCCCAGATGGGAAGCACTCAGTGCCTGCCTCTCCCAGGGATGGGGTTACAAAGTTTGTTAAAGATGGAATTAGTATGCCTGGCACTTTTTCTCTGTATTTTAATTTGTGTTAAGAGTGCTTTCTTAATTTGTGTTTCTCTTGCTTTCTTAATTTCTGTTAATCGCGCCTTCTTAATTTGTGTTAAACCTGCTTTCTTAATTTGTGTTAATCGAGCTCTTCTATGTTAATAAAGAAGGGGGCGATGTGGGAGCCTGGCCATGGGGGTCGACAAGTCCCATGGTTGGTGATAACATCCGACTCTTAAAGATGAGGCCATCAGGAAAGTAAAGAGTTGAGAGGGAACAAAGAAGGGTGATTCAGGAGACACCTTAACCAGGGACATGAAGAACAGGAACAGGGAAAGGCTAACAGAGCAGGGAGAACCAAAAAAGAGCATATGGGAGGGTCCCACTGGCATATGCTGGACCCACAAACAAGGACTCCAGGAGTTGGAGGGGCAGCCAGAGCCCCCCGGCTGGGCAGCACTCCGTGCCTGCCTCTCCCAGGGATGGTTTTACGAAGATTGTTAAAGATGGAATTAGTATGCCTGGCAGTTTTTCTCTGTGTTTTAGTTTGTGTTGATCCTGCCTTCTTAATTTGTGTTAATTGCGCTTTCTTAAGTTAATAAAGAAGGGGAAGATGTGGGAGTGTGGCCATGGGGGTCGACAAGCCCCATGGTTGGTGATCACATCCGACTCTTAAAGTAGAGACCATCAGGAAAGTAAAGCCTTGAGAGGGAACAAAGAAGGGTGATTCAGGAGACACCTTAACCAGGGACATGAAGAACAGGAACAGGGATAGTCTAATAGAACAGGGAGGAAAACAAAAAAGGAATGAATAGGGACAGGCTATCAGAACAGGGACAAACAAAAAACAGCGTATGGGAGGGTCTCGCTGGCATAGGCTGGACCCACAATCAAGGACTCCAGGAGTTGGAGGGGCAGCCAGAGCCCCCCGGCTGGGCAGCACTCAGTGCCTGCCTCTCCCAGGGATGGGGTTACAAAGTTTGTTAAAGATGGAATTAGTATGCCTGGCACTTTTTCTCTGTATTTTAATTTGTGTTAAGAGTGCTTTCTTAATTTGTGTTTCTCTTGCTTTCTTAATTTCTGTTAATCGCGCCTTCTTAATTTGTGTTAAACCTGCTTTCTTAATTTGTGTTAATCGAGCTCTTCTATGTTAATAAAGAAGGGGGAGATGTGGGAGCCTGGCCATGGGGGTCGACAAGTCCCATGGTTGGTGATAACATCCGACTCTTAAAGATGAGGACATCAGGAAAGTAAAGAGTTGAGAGGGAACAAAGAAGGGTGATTCAGGAGACACCTTAAACAGGGACATGAAGAACAGGAACAGGGAAAGGCTAATAGAGCAGGGAGAAACAAAAAAGAGCATATGGGAGGGTCCCACTGGCATAGGCAGGACCCACAAACAAGGACTCCAGGAGTTGGAGGGGCAGCCAGAGCCCCCCGGCTGGGCAGCACTCAGTGCCTGCCTCTCCCAGGGATGCGGTTACAAAGGTTGTTAAAGATAGAATTAGTATGCCTGGCAGTTTTTCTCTGTGTTTTAGTTTGTGTTGATCCTGCCTTCTAAATTTGTGTTAATTGTGCTTTCTTATGTTAATAAAGAAGGGGAAGATGTGGGAGTGTGGCCATGGGGGTCGACAAGCCCCATGGTTGGTGATAACATCGGACTCTTAAGGATGAGACCATCAGGAAAGGAAAGCCTTGAGAGGGAACAAAGAAGGGTGATTCAGGAGACACCTTAACCAGGGACATGAAGAACAGGAACAGGGATAGTCTAACAGAACAGGGAGGAAAACAAAAAAGGAATGAATAGGGACAGGCTATCAGAACAGGGACAAACAAAAAACAGCGTATGGGAGGGTCTCGCTGGCATAGGCAGGACCCACAAACAAGGACTCCAGGAGTTGGAGGGGCAGCCAGAGCCCCCCAGCTGGGAAGCACTCAGTGCCTGCCTCTCCCAGGGATGGGGTTACAAAGTTTGTTAAAGATGGAATTAGTATGCCTGGCAGTTTTTCTCTGTTTTTTAGTTTGTGTTGATCTTGCCTTCTTAATTTGTGTTAATCGCGCTTTCTTATGTTAATAAAGAAGGGGAAGATGTGGGAGTGTGGCCATGGGGGTCGACAAGCCCCATGGTTGGTGATAACATCCGACTGTTAAAGTAGAGACCATCAGGAAAGTAAAGCCTTGAGAGGGAACAAAGAAGGGTGATTCAGGAGACACCATAAACAGGGACATGAAGAACAGGAACAGGGATAGTCTAACAGAACAGGGACGAAAACAAAAAGGGAATGAATAGGGACAGGCTATCAGAACAGGGACAAACAAAAAACAGCGTATGGGAGGGTCTCGCTGGCATAGGCAGGACCCACAAACAAGGACTCCAGGAGTTGGAGGGGCAGCCAGAGCCCCCCGGCTGGGCAGAACTCAGTGCCTGCCACTCCCAGGGATGGGGTTGCAAAGTTTGTTAAAGATAGTCTTAGTATGCCTGGCAGCTTTTCTCTGTGTTTTAGTTTGTGTTGATCCTGCCTTCTTAATTTGTGTTAATTGCGCTTTCTTATGTTAATAAAGCAGGAGGAGATGTGGGAGTGTGGCCATGGGGGTCGACAAGCCCCATGGTTGGTGATCACATCCGACTCTTAAAGATGAGGCCATGAGGAAAGTAAACCCTTGAGAGGGAACAAAGAAGGGTGATTCAGGAGACACCTTAAACAGGGACATGAAGAACAGGAACAGGGACAGGCTAATAGAGCAGGGAGAAACAAAAAAGAGCATATGGGAGGGTCCCACTGGCATATGCTGGACCCACAAACAAGGACTCCAGGAGTTGGAGGGGCAGCCAGAGCCCCCCGGCTGGGCAGCACTCCGTGCCTGCCTCTCCCAGGGATGGTTTTACGAAGATTGTTAAAGATGGAATTAGTATGCCTGGCAGTTTTTCTCTGTGTTTTAGTTTGTGTTGATCCTGCCTTCTTAATTTGTGTTAGTCGCGCTTTCTTAAGTTAATAAAGGGGAAGATGTGGGAGTGTGGCCATGGGGGTCGACAAGCCCCATGGTTGGTGATAACATCGGACTCTTAAGGATGAGACCATCAGGAATTTAAAGAGTTGAGAGGGAACAAAGAAGGGTGATTCAGGAGACACCTTAAGCAGGGACATGAAGAACAGGAACAGGGACAGGCTAACAGAACAGGGAGGAAAACAAAAAAGGAATGAATAGGGACAGGCTATCAGAACAGGGACAAACAAAAAACAGCATATGGGAGGGTCTCGCTGGCATAGGCTGGACCCACAATCAAGGACTCCAGGAGTTGGAGGGGCAGCCAGAGCCCCCCGGCTGGGCAGCACTCAGTGCCTGCCTCTCCCAGGGATGGTTTTACGAAGATTGTTAAAGATAGACTTAGTATGCCCGGCAGTTTTTCTCTGTGTTTTAGTTTGTGTTGATCCTGCCTTCTTAATTTGTGTTAATTGCGCTTTCTTATGTTAATAAAGAAGGAGGAGATGTGGGATTGTGGCCATGGGGGTCGACAAGCCCCATGGTTGGTGATAACATCCAACTGTTGAAGTAGAGACCATCAGGAAAGTAAAGCCTTGAGAGGGAACAAAGAAGGGTGATTCAGGAGACACCTTAAACAGGGACATGAAGAACAGGAACAGGGGCAGGCTAACAGAGCAGGGAGAAACAAAAAACAGCATATGGGAGGGTCCCACTGGCATAGGCAGGACCCACAAACAAGGACTCCAGGAGTTGGAGGGGCAGCCAGAGCCCCCCAGATGGGAAGCACTCAGTGCCTGCCTCTCCCAGGGATGGGGTTACAAAGTTTGTTAAAGATGGAATTAGTATGCCTGGCACTTTTTCTCTGTATTTTAATTTGTGTTAAGAGTGCTTTCTTAATTTGTGTTTCTCTTGCTTTCTTAATTTCTGTTAATCGCGCCTTCTTAATTTGTGTTAAACCTGCTTTCTTAATTTGTGTTACTCGAGCTCTTCTATGTTAATAAAGAAGGGGGAGATGTGGGAGCCTGGCCATGGGGGTCGACAAGTCCCATGGTTGGTGATAACATCCGACTCTTAAAGATGAGGCCATCAGGAAAGTAAAGAGTTGAGAGGGAACAAAGAAGGGTGATTCAGGAGACACCTTAACCAGGGACATGAAGAACAGGAACAGGGAAAGGCTAATAGAGCAGGGAGAAACAAAAAAGAGCATATGGGAGGGTCCCACTGGCATATGCTGGACCCACAAACAAGGACTCCAGGAGTTGGAGGGGCAGCCAGAGCCCCCCGGCTGGGCAGCACTCCGTGCCTGCCTCTCCTAGGGATGGTTTTACGAAGATTGTTAAAGATGGAATTAGTATGCCTGGCAGTTTTTCTCTGTGTTTTAGTTTGTGTTGATCCTGCCTTCTTAATTTGTGTTAGTCGCGCTTTCTTAAGTTAATAAAGAAGGGGAAGATGTGGGAGTGTGGCCATGGGGGTCGACAAGCCCCATGGTTGGTGATCACATCCGACTCTTAAAGATGAGACCATGAGGAAAGTAAAGCCTTGAGAGGGAACAAAGAAGGGTGATTCAGGAGACACCTTAAGCAGGGACATGAAGAACAGGAACAGGGATAGTCTAACAGAACAGGGAGGAAAACAAAAAAGGAATGAATAGGGACAGGCTATCAGAACAGGGACAAACAAAAAACAGCATATGGGAGGGTCTCGCTGGCATAGGCTGGACCCACAATCAAGGACTCCAGGAGTTGGAGGGGCAGCCATAGCCCCCCGGCTGGGCAGCACTCAGTGCCTGCCACTCCCAGGGATGGGGTTGCAAAGTTTGTTAAAGATAGTCTTAGTATGCCTGGCAGCTTTTCTCTGTGTTTTAGTTTGTGTTGATCCTGCCTTCTTAATTTGTGTTAATTGCGCTTTCTTATGTTAATAAAGAAGGAGGAGATGTGGGAGTGTGGCCATGGGGGTTGAGAAGCTCCATGGTTGATGATAACATCAGACTCTTAAAGATGAGACCATCAGGAAAGTAAAGCCCTGAGAGGGAACAAAGAAGGGTGATTCAGGAGACACCTTAAACAGGGACATGAAGAACAGGAACAGGGACAGGCTAACAGAGCAGGGAGAAACAAAAAACAGCATATGGGAGGGTCCCACTGGCATAGGCAGGACCCACAAACAAGGACTCCAGGAGTTGGAGGGGCAGCCAGAGCCCCCCGGCTGGGCAGCACTCAGTGCCTGCCTCTCCCAGGGATGGTTTTACAAAGGTTGTTAAAGATAGACTTAGTATGCCTGGCAGTTTTTCTCTGTGTTTTAGTTTGTGTTGATCCTGCCTTCTTAATTTGTGTTAATCGCGCTTTCTTATGTTAATAAAGAAGGGGAAGATGTGGGAGTGTGGCCATGGGGGTCAACAAGTCCCATGGTTGGTGATAACATCCGACTATTAAAGTAGAGACCATCAGGAAAATAAAGAGTTGAGAGGGAACAAAGAAGGGTGATTCAGGAGACACCTTAAACAGGGACATGAAGAACAGGAACAGGGACAGGCTAACAGAGCAGGGAGAAACAAAAAACAGCATATGGGAGGGTCCCACTGGCATATGCTGGACCCACAAACAAGGACTCCAGGAGTTGGAGGGGCAGCCAGAGCCCCCTGGCTGGGTAGTACTCAGTGCGTGCCTCTCCCAGGGTTGGTTTTACAAAGTTTGTTAAAGATGGAATTAGTATGCCTGGCAGTTTTTCTCTGTATTTTAATTTGTGTTAATAGTGCTTTCTTAATTTGTGTTTCTCTTGCTTTCTTAATTTCTGTTAATTGCGCCTTCTTAATTTGTGTTAAACCTGCTTTCTTAATTTGTGTTAATCGAGCTCTTTTATGTTAATAAAGAAGGGGGAGATGTGGGAGCGTGGCCATGGGGGTCGACAACTCCCATGGTTGGTGATAACATCCAACTCTTAAAGATGAGGCCATCAGGAAAGTAAAGAGTTGAGAGGGAACAAAGAAGGGTGATTCAGGAGACACCTTAAACAGGGACATGAAGAACAGGAACAGGGATAGTCTAACAGAACAGGGACGAAAACAAAAAAGGAATGAATAGGGACAGGAAAACGGAACAGGGACAAACAAAAAACAGCATATGGGAGGGTCTCGCTGGCATAGGCAGGACCCCCAAACAAGGACTCCAGGAGTTGGAGGGTCAGCCAGAGCCCCCCGGCTGGGCAGCACTCAGTGCCTGCCTCTCCCACGGCTGGTTTTACAAAGATTGTTAAAGATAGACTTAGTATGCCTGGCAGTTTTTATCTGTGTTTTAGTTTGTGCTGATCCTGCCTTCTTAATTTGTGTTAATCGCGCTTTCTTAACTTAATAAAGAAGGGGGAGATGTGGGAGTGTGGCCATGGGGGTCGACAAGCCCCATGGTTGGTGATCACATCCGACTCTTAAGGATGAGACCATCAGGAATTTAAAGAGTTGAGAGGGAACAAAGAAGGGTGATTCAGGAGACAAATTGCCTGCCTCTCCCAGGGATGGTTTTACAAAGGTTTTTAAAGATAGACTTAGTATGCCTGGCAGTTTTTCTCTGTGTTTTAGTTTGTGCTGATCCTGCCTTCTTAATTTGTGTTAATCGCGCTTTCTTAAGTTAATAAAGAAGGGGGAGATGTGGGAGTGTGGCCATGGGGGTCGACAGGCCCCATGGTTGGTAATAACATCCGACTCTTAAGGATGAGACCATCAGGAATTTAAAGAGTTGAGAGGGAAAAAAGAAGAGTGATTCAGGAGACACCTTAACCAGGGACATGAAGAACAGGAACAGGGATAGTCTAACAGAACAGGGAGGAAAACAAAAAAGGAATGAATAGGGACAGGCTATCAGAACAGGGACAAACAAAAAACAGCGTATGGGAGGGTCTCGCTGGCATAGGCAGGACCTACAAATAAGGACTCCAGGAGTTGGAGGGGCAGCCAGAGCCCCCCGGCTGGGCAGCACTCAGTGCCTGCCTCTCCCAGGGATGGGGTTATAAAGTTTGTTAAAGATGGAATTAGTATGCCTGGCAGTTTTTCTCTGTATTTTAGTTTGTGTTAATAGTGCTTTCTTAATTTGTGTTACTCTTGCTTTCTTAATTTCTGTTAATCGCGCCTTCTTAATTTGTGTAAAACCTGCTTTCTTAATTTTTGTTAATCGAGCTCTTTTATGTTAATAAAGGAGGGGGAGATGTGGGAGCCTGGCCATGGGGTTAGACAAGCCCCATGGTTGGTGATAAGATCTGACTAATAAAGTAGAGACCATCAGGAAAGTAAAGCCTTGAGAGGGAACAAAGTAGGGTGATTCAGGAGACACCTTAAACAGGGACATGAAGAAGAGGAACAGGGATAGTCTAACAGAACAGGGACAAAAACAAAAAAGGAATGAATAGGGACAGGCTATCAGAACAGGGACAAACAAAAAACAGCGTATGGGAGGGTCTCGCTGGCATAGGCAGGACCCACAAACAAGGACTCCAGGAGTTGGAGGGGCAGCCAGAGCCCCCCAGCTGGGCAGCACTCAGTGCCTGCCTCTCCCAGGGATGGGGTTACAAAGTTTGTTAAAGATGGAATTAGTATGCCTGGCAGTTTTTCTCTGTATTTTAGTTTGTGTTAATAGTGCTTTCTTAATTTGTGTTACTCTTGCTTTCTTAATTTCTGTTAATCGCGCCTTCTTAATTTTTTGTTAAACCTGCTTTCTTAATTTGTGTTAATCGAGCTCTTTTATGTTAATAAAGAAGGGGGAGATGTGGGAGCCTGGCCATGGGGGTCGACAAGTCCCATGGTTGGTGATAACATCCGACTCTTAAAGATGAGGCCATCAGGAAAGTAAAGCCTTGAGAGGGAACAAAGAAGGGTGATTCAGGAGACACCTTAACCAGGGACATGAAGAACAGGAACAGGGATAGTCTAACAGAACAGGGACAAAAACAAAAAAGGAATGAATAGGGACAGGCTATCAGAACAGGGACAAACAAAAAACAGCGTATGGGAGGGTCTCGCTGGCATAGGCAGGACCCACAAACAAGGACTCCAGGAGTTGGAGGGGCAGCCAGAGCCCCCCAGCTGGGCAGCACTCAGTGCCTGCCTCTCCCAGGGATGGGGTTATAAAGTTTGTTAAAGATGGAATTAGTATGCCTGGCAGTTTTTCTCTGTATTTTAGTTTGTGTTAATAGTGCTTTCTTAATTTGTGTTACTCTTGCTTTCTTAATTTCTGTTAATCGCGCCTTCTTAATTTTTTGTTAAACCTGCTTTCTTAATTTGTGTTAATCGAGCTCTTTTATGTTAATAAAGAAGGGGGAGATGTGGGAGCCTGGCCATGGGGGTCGACAAGTCCCATGGTTGGTGATAACATCCGACTCTTAAAGATGAGGCCATCAGGAAAGTAAAGCCTTGAGAGGGAACAAAGAAGGGTGATTCAGGAGACACCTTAACCAGGGACATGAAGAACAGGAACAGGGACAGGCTAACAGAGCAGGGAGAAACAAAAAACAGCATATGGGACGGTCCCACTGGCATATGCTGGACCCACAAACAAGGACTCCAGGAGTTGGAGGGGCAGCCAGAGCCCCCCAGCTGGGCAGCACTCAGTGCCTGCCACTCCCCGGGATGGGGTTGCAAAGTTTGTTAAAGATAGTCTTAGTATGCCTGGCAGTTTTTCTCTGTGTTTTAGTTTGTGTTGATCCTGCCTTCTCAATTTGTGTTAATTGTGCTTTCTTATGTTAATAAAGAAGGGGGAGTTGTGGGAGCATGGCCATGGGGGTCGACAAGTCACATGGTTGGTGATAACATCCGACTCTTAAAGATGAGGCCATCAGGAAAGGAAAGCCTTGAGAGGGAACAAAGAAGGGTGATTCAGGAGACACATTAAGCAGGGACATGAAGAACAGGAACAGGGATAGTCTAACAGAACAGGGACGAAAACAAAAAGGGAATGAATAGGGACAGGCTATCAGAACAGGGACAAACAAAAAACAGTGTATGGGCGGGTCTCGCTGGCATAGGCAGGACCCACAAACAAGGACTCCAGGAGTTGGAGGGGCAGCCAGAGCCCCCCGGCTGGGCAGCACTCAGTGCCTGCCTCTCCCAGGGATGGTTTTACAAAGATTGTTAAAGATAGACTTAGTATGCCTGGCAGTTTTTCTCTGTGTTTTAGTTTGTGTTGATCCTGCCTTCTTAATTTGTGTTAATCGCGCTTTCTTATGTTAATAAAGAAGGGGAAGATGTGGGAGTGTGGCCATGGGGGTCGACAAGCCCCATGGTTGGTGATAACATCCGACTCTTAAGGATGAGACCATCAGGAATTTAAAGAGTTGAGAGGGAACAAAGAAGCGTGATTCAGGAGACACCTTAACCAGGGACATGAAGAACAGGAACAGGGATAGTCTAACAGAACAGGGACAAAAACAAAAAAGGAATGAATAGGGACAGGCTATCAGAACAGGGACAAACAAAAAACAGCGTATGGGAGGGTCTCGCTGGCATAGGCAGGACCCACAAACAAGGACTCCAGGAGTTGGAGGGGCAGCCAGAGCCCCCCAGCTGGGCAGCACTCAGTGCCTGCCTCTCCCAGGGATGGGGTTACAAAGTTTGTTAAAGATGGAATTAGTATGCCTGGCAGTTTTTCTCTGTATTTTAGTTTGTGTTAATAGTGCTTTCTTAATTTGTGTTACTCTTGCTTTCTTAATTTCTGTTAATCGCGCCTTCTTAATTTTTTGTTAAACCTGCTTTCTTAATTTGTGTTAATCGAGCTCTTTTATGTTAATAAAGAAGGGGGAGATGTGGGAGCCTGGCCATGGGGGTCGACAAGTCCCATGGTTGGTGATAACATCCGACTCTTAAAGATGAGGCCATCAGGAAAGTAAAGAGTTGAGAGGGAACAAAGAAGGGTGATTCAGGAGACACCTTAACCAGGGACATGAAGAACAGGAACAGGGACAGGCTAACAGAGCAGGGAGAAACAAAAAACAGCATATGGGAGGGTCCCACTGGCATATGCTGGACCCACAAACAAGGACTCCAGGAGTTGGAGGGGCAGCCAGAGCCCCCCGGCTGGGCAGCACTCAGTGCCTGCCTCTCCCAGGGATGGTTTTACAAAGATTGTTAAAGATAGACTTAGTATGCCTGGCAGTTTTTCTCTGTGTTTTAGTTTGTGTTGATCCTGCCTTCTTAATTTGTGTTAATCGCGCTTTCTTATGTTAATAAAGAAGGGGAAGATGTGGGAGTGTGGCCATGGGGGTCGACAAGCCCCATGGTTGGTGATCACATCCGACTCTTAAGGATGAGACCATCAGGAAAGGAAAGCCTTGAGAGGGAACAAAGAAGAGTGATTCAGGAGACACCTTAACCAGGGACCTGAAGAACAGGAACAGGGATAGTCTAACAGAACAGGGACAAAAACAAAAAAGGAATGAATAGGGACAGGCTATCAGAACAGGGACAAACAAAAAACAGCGTATGGGAGGGTCTCGCTGGCATAGGCAGGACCCACAAACAAGGACTCCAGGAGTTGGAGGGGCAGCCAGAGCCCCCCAGCTGGGCAGCACTCAGTGCCTGCCTCTCCCAGGGATGGGGTTACAAAGTTTGTTAAAGATAGACTTAGTATGCCTGGCAGTTTTTCTCTGTTTTAGTTTGTGTTGATCCTGCCTTTTTAATTTGTGTTAATCGCGCTTTCTTATGTTAATAAAGAAGGGGGAGATGTGAGAGTGTGCCCATGGGGGTCGACAAGCCCCATGGTTGGTGATAACATCCAACTGTTGAAGTAGAGACCATCAGGAAAGTAAAGCCTTGAGAGGGAACAAAGAAGGGTGATTCAGGAGACACCTTAAACAGGGACATGAAGAACTGGAACAGGGATAGTCTAACAGAACAGGGACAAAAACAAAAAAGGAATGAATAGGGACAGGCTATCAGAACAGGGACAAACAAAAAACAGCGTATGGGAGGGTCTCGCTGGCATAGGCAGGATCCACAAACAAGGACTCCAGGAGTTGGAGGGGCAGCCAGAGCCCCCTGGCTGGGCAGCACTCAGTGCCTGCCTCTCCCATGGCTGGTTTTACAAAGATTGTTAAAGATAGACTTAGTATGCCTGGCAGCTTTTCTCTGTGTTTTAGTTTGTGTTGATCCTGCCTTCTTAATTTGTGTTAATCGCGCTTTCTTAAGTTAATAAAGAAGGGGGAGATGTGGGAGTGTGGCCATGGGGGTCGACAAGCCCCATGGTTGGTAATAATATCCGACTCTTAAGGATGAGACCATCAGGAATTGAAAGAGTTGAGAGGGAACAAAGAAGGGTGATTCAGGTGACACCTTGTTGTCTGGGGTGGCTTGTTCTCCAGCCATTAAAGCATGGAAGTTGCTGGGTGTTTGCTGTTGCCGGGCAAAGTTGTTGACCAATGACTAGTTAGTGGAAAGGTACTGCTGTGAGGCAGAAATTATAGGAAGGGAGCCTTTCCTGAATAAGGGATAGAATGAAGTTGTGCCCTCACTCTGAGAGATGAAGTTATGCCTTCAGTAAGAGAGAGTTCAAGTTATGTCATCAATAAAGAGGTAGCAGTTACAGATCCTGAAAGAACCCCGTTGTCCGTGCAGTCTTTACGCCACAAATCGCCCCCCAACAGGGACATGAAAACGAACAGGGACAAGAAGAAAACAAACAGGGACATGAAGAACAGGAACAGGGACAGGCTAACAGCACAGGGACAAAAACAAAAAAGGAATGAATAGGGACAGGCAAACGGAACAGGGACAAAAACAGCAAAGGAATGAATAGGTACAGGCTAACAGAACAGGGACGAACAAAAAGAGCTTATGGGAGGGTCACGCTGGCTTACGCAGGACCCCCAAACAAGGACTCCAGGAGTTGGAGGGGCAGCCAGAGCCCCCCGGCTGGGCAGCACTCAGTGCCTGCCTCTCCCAGGGATGGGGTTGCAAAGTTTGTTAAACATAGACTTAGTATGCCTGGCAGTTTTTCTCTGTGTTTTAGTTTGTGTTGATCCTGCCTTCTTAATTTGTGTTAATCGCGCTTTCTTATGGTAATAAAGAAGGGGAAGATGTGGGAGTGTGGCCATGGGGGTCGACAGGCCCCATGGTTGGTGATAACATCCGACTCTTAAAGATGAGGCCATCAGGAATTTAAAGCCTTGAGAGGGAACAAAGAAGGGTGATTCAGGTGACACCTTCTTGTCTGGGGTGGCTAGTTCTCCAGCCATTAATGCATGGAAGTGGCTGGGTGTTTGCTGTTGCCGGGCAAAGTTGTTGACCAATGACTAGTTAGTGGAAAGGTACTGCTGTGAGGTGGAAGTTATAGGAAGGGAGCCTTTCCTGAATAAGGGATAGAATGAAGTTGTGCCCTCACTCTGAGAGATGAAGTTATGCCCTCAGTAAGAGAGAGTTCAAGTTATGTCATCAATAAAGAGGTAGCAGTTACAGATCCTGAAAGAACCCCGTTGTCCGTGCGGTCTTTACGCCACAAATCGCCCCCCAACAGGGACATGAAAACGAACAGGGACGAGAAGAAAACAAACAGGGACATGAAGAAGCGGAACAGGGACAGGCAAACAGAACAGGGACAAAAACAAAAAAGGAATGAATAGGGACAGGCAAACGGAACAGGGACAAAAACAGAAAAGAAATGATCAGGTACAGGCTAACAGAACAGGGATGACCAAAAAGAGCATATGGGAGGGTCACGATGGTTTACGCAGGACCCCCAAACAAGGACTCCAGGAGTTGGAGGGGCAGCCAGAACCCCCCGGCTGGGCACCACTCAGTGCCTGCCTCTCCCAGGGATGGTTTTACAAAGATTGTTAAAGATAGACTTAGTATGCCTGGCAGTTTTTCTCTGTGTTTTAGTTTGTGTTGATCCTGCTTTCTTAATTTGTGTTAATCGAGCTCTTTTATGTTAATAAAGAAGGGGGAGATGTGGGAGCCTGGCCATGGGGTTAGACAAGCCCCATGGTTGGTGATAAGATCTGACTAATAAAGTAGAGACCATCAGGAAAGTAAAGCCTTGAGAGGGAACAAAGAAGGGTGATTCAGGAGACACCTTAAACAGGGACATGAAGAACAGGAACAGGGACAGGCTAACAGAGCAGGGACAAACAAAAAACAGCCTATGGGAGGGTCTCGCTGGCATAGGCAGAACCCACAAACAAGGACTCCAGGAGTTGGAGGGGCAGCCAGAGCACCCCGGCTGGGCATCACTCAGTGCCTGCCTCTCCCAGGGATGGGGTTACAAAGTCTGTTAAAGATGAAATTAGTATGCCTGGCAGTTTTTCTCTGTATTTTAGTTTGTGTTAATAGTGCTTTCTTAATTTGTGTTACTCTTGCTATCTTAATTTCTGTTAATTGCGCCTTCTTAATTTGTGTTAAACCTGCTTTCTTAATTCGTGTTAATCGAGCTCTTTTATGTTAATAAAGAAGGGGGAGATGTGGGAGCCTGGCCATGGGGGTCGACAAGTCCCATGGTTGGTGATAACATCCGACTCTTAAAGATGAGGCCATCAGGAAAGTAAAGCCTTGAGAGGGAACAAAGAAGGGTGATTCAGGAGACACCTTAAACAGGGACATGAAGAACAGGAACAGGGACAGGCTAACAGAGCAGGGAGAAACAAAAAACAGCATATGGGAGGGTCCCACTGGCATATGCTGGACCCACAAACAAGGACTCCGACTCCAGGAGTTGGAAGGGCAGCCAGAGCCCCCCGGCTGGGCAGCACTCAGTGCCTGCCTCTCCCAGGGATGGTTTTACAAAGGTTGTTAAAGATAGACTTAGTATGCCTGGCAGTTTTTCTCTGTGTTTTAGTTTGTGTTGATCCTGCCTTCTAAATTTGTGTTAATTGTGCTTTCTTATGTTAATAAAGAAGGGGAAGATGTGGGAGTGTGGCCATGGGGGTCGACAAGCCCCATGGTTGGTGATAACATCGGACTCTTAAGGATGAGACCATCAGGAAAGGAAAGCCTTGAGAGGGAAAAAAGAAGGGTGATTCAGGAGACACCTTAAACAGGGACATGAAGAACAGGAACAGGGATAGTCTAACAGAACAGGGACAAATACAAAAAAGGAATGAATAGGGACAGGCTATCAGAACAGGGACAAACAAAAAACAGCGTATGGGAGGGTCTCGCTGGCATAGGCAGGACCCACAAACAAGGACTCCAGGAGTTGGAGGGGCAGCCAGAGCCCCCCAGCTGGGAAGCACTCAGTGCCTGCCTCTCCCAGGGATGGGGTTACAAAGTTTGTTAAAGATGGAATTAGTATGCCTGGCAGTTTTTCTCTGTTTTTTAGTTTGTGTTGATCCTGCCTTCTTAATTTGTGTTAATCGCGCTTTCTTATGTTAATAACGAAGGGGAAGATGTGGGAGTGTGGCCATGGGGGTCGACAAGCCCCATGGTTGGTGATAACATCCGACTGTTAAAGTACAGACCATCAGGAAAGTAAAGCCTTGAGAGGGAACAAAGAAGGGTGATTCAGGAGACACCTTAACCAGGGACATGAAGAACAGGAACAGGGATAGTCTAACAGAACAGGGACGAAAACAAAAAGGGAATGAATAGGGACAGGCTATCAGAACAAGGACAAACAAAAAACAGCGTATGGGAGGGTCTCGCTGGCATAGGCAGGACCCACAAACAAGGACTCCAGGAGTTGGAGGGGCAGCCAGAGCCCCCCAGCTGGGCAGCACTCAGTGCCTGCCTCTCCCAGGGATGGGGTTACAAAGTTTGTTAAAGATGGAATTAGTATGCCTGGCAGTTTTTCTCTGTATTTTAGTTTGTGTTAATAGTGCTTTCTTAATTTGTGTTGCTCTTGCTTTCTTAATTTCTGTTAATCGCGCCTTCATAATTTGTGTTAAACCTGCTTTCTTAATTTGTGTTAATCGAGCTCTTTTATGTTAATAAAGAAGGGGGAGATGTGGGAGCATGGCCATGGGGGTCGACAAGTCCCATGGTTGGTGATAACATCCAACTCTTAAAGATGAGGCCATCAGGAAAGTAAAGAGTTGAGAGGGAACAAAGAAGGGTGATTCAGGAGACACCTTAAACAGGGACATGAAGAACAGGAACAGGGACAGGCTAACAGAGCAGGGAGAAACAAAAAACAGCATATGGGAGGGTCCCACTGGCATAGGCAGGACCCACAAACAAGGACTCCAGGAGTTGGAGGGGCAGCCAGAGCCCCCCGGCTGGGCAGCACTCAGTGCCTGCCTCTCCCAGGGATGGTTTTACAAAGGTTGTTAAAGATAGACTTAGTATGCCTGGCAGTTTTTCTCTGTGTTTTAGTTTGTGTTGATCCTGCCTTCTTAATTTGTGTTAATTGTGCTTTCTTATGTTAATAAAGAAGGGGAAGATGTGGGAGTGTGGCCATGGGGGTCGACAAGCCCCATGGTTGGTGATAACATCGGACTCTTAAGGATGAGACCATCAGGAAAGGAAAGCCTTGAGAGAGAACAAAGAAGGGTGATTCAGGAGACACCTTAACCAGGGACATGAAGAACAGGAACAGGGATAGTCTAACAGAACAGGGAGGAAAACAAAAAAGGAATGAATAGGGACAGGCTATCAGAACAGGGACAAACAAAAAACAGCGTATGGGAGGGTCTCGCTGGCATAGGCAGGACCCACAAACAAGGACTCCAGGAGTTGGAGGGGCAGCCAGAGCCCCCCGGCTGGGCAGCACTCAGTGCCTGCCTCTCCCAGGGATGGGGTTACAAAGTTTGTTAAAGATGGAATTAGTATGCCTGGCAGTTTTTCTCTGTTTTTTAGTTTGTGTTGATCTTGCCTTCTTAATTTGTGTTAATCGCGCTTTCTTATGTTAATAAAGAAGGGGAAGATGTGGGAGTGTGGCCATGGGGGTCGACAAGCCCCATGGTTGGTGATCACATCCGACTCTTAAAGATGAGACCATGAGGAAAGTAAAGCCTTTTAGAGGGAACAAAGAAGGGTGATTCAGGAGACACCTTAAACAGGGACATGAAGAACAGGAACAGGGATAGTCTAACAGAACAGGGACAAAAACAAAAAAGGAATGAATAGGGACAGGCTATCAGAACAGGGACAAACAAAAAACAGCGTATGGGAGGGTCTCGCTGGCATAGGCAGGACCCACAAAAAAGGACTCCAGGAGTTGGAGGGGCAGCCAGAGCCCCCCGGCTGGGCAGCACTCAGTGCCTGCCTCTCCCAGGGATGGGGTTACAAAGTTTGTTAAAGATGGAATTAGTATGCCTGGCAGTTTTTCTCTGTATTTTAGTTTGTGTTAATAGTGCTTTCTTAATTTGTGTTACTCTTGCTTTCTTAATTTCTGTTAATCGCGCCTTCTTAATTTGTGTTAAACCTGCTTTCTTAATTTGTGTTAATCGAGCTCTTTTAGGTTAATAAAGAAGGGGGAGATGTGGGAGCCTGGCCAAGGGGGTCGACAAGTCCCATGGTTGGTGATAACATCCAACTCTTAAAGATGAGGCCATCAGGAAAGTAAAGAGTTGAGAGGGAACAAAGAAGGGTGATTCAGGAGACACCTTAAACAGGGACATGAAGAAGAGGAACAGGGATAGTGTAACAGAACAGGGACAAAAACAAAAAAGGAATGAATAGGGACAGGCTATCAGAACAGGGACAAACAAAAAGCAGCGTATGGGAGGGTCTCGCTGGCATAGGCAGGACCCACAAACAAGGACTCCAGGAGTTGGAGGGGCAGCCAGAGCCCCCCAGCTGGGCAGCACTCAGTGCCTGCCTCTCCCAGGGATGGGGTTACAAAGTTTGTTAAAGATGGAATTAGTATGCCTGGCAGTTTTTCTCTGTATTTTAGTTTGTATTAATAGTTCTTTCTTAATTTGTGTTACTCTTCCTTTCTTAATTTCTGTTAATCGCGCCTTCTTAATTTGTGTTAAACCTGCTTTCTTAATTCGTGTTAATCGAGCTCTTTTATGTTAATAAAGAAGGGGGAGATGTGGGAGCGTGGCCATGGGGGTCGACAAGCCCCATGGTTGGTGATCACATCCGACTATTAAAGTAGAGACCTTCAGGAAAGTAAAGCCTTGAGAGGGAGCAAAGAAGGGTGATTCAGGAGACACCTTAAACAGGGACATGAAGAACAGGAACAGGGACAGGCTAACAGAGCAGGGAGAAACAAAAAACAGCATATGGGAGGGTCCCACTGGCATAGGCAGGACCCACAAACAAGGACTCCAGGAGTTGGAGGGGCAGCCAGAGCCCCCCGGCTGGGCAGCACTCAGTGCCTGCCTCTCCCAGGGATGGTTTTACAAAGGTTGTTAAACATAGACTTAGTATGCCTGGCAGTTTTTCTCTGTGTTTTAGTTTGTGTTGATCCTGCCTTCTTAATTTGTGTTAATCGCGCTTTCTTATGTTAATAAAGAAGGGGGAGATGTGGGAGTGTGGCCATGGGGGTCGACAGGCCCCATGGTTGGTGATAACATCCGACTCTTAAGGATGAGACCATCAGGAATTTAAAGAGTTGAGAGGGAACAAAGAAGGGTGATTCAGGTGACACCTTCTTGTCTGGGGTGGCTAGTTCTCCAGCCATTAATGCATGGAAGTGGCTGGGTGTTTGCTGTTGCCGGGCAAAGTTGTTGACCAATGACTAGTTAGTGGAAAGGTACTGCTGTGAGGCAGAAATTATAGGAAGGGAGCCTTTCCTGAATAAGGGATAGAATGAAGTTGTGCCCTCACTCTGAGAGATGAAGTTATGCCCTCAATAAGAGAGAGTTCAAGTTATGTCATCAATAAAGAGGTAGCAGTTACAGATCCTGAAAGAACCCCGTTGTCCGTGCGGTCTTTACGCCACAAATCGCCCCCCAACAGGGACATGAAAACGAACAGGGAAAAGAAGAAAAGAAACAGGGACATGAAGAACAGGAACAGGGACAGGCAAACAGAACAGGGACAAAAACAAAAAAGGAATTAATAGGGACAGGCAAACGGAACAGGGACAAAAACAGAAAAGGTATGATCAGGTACAGGCTAACAGAACAGGGATGACCAAAAAGAGCTTATGGGAGGGTCACGGTGGTTTACGCAGGACCCCCAAACAAGGACTCCAGGAGTTGGAGGGGCAGCCAGAGCCCCCCGGCTGGGCAGCACTCAGTGCCTGCCTCTCCCAGGGATGGGGTTACAAAGTTTGTTAAAGATGGAATTAGTATGCCTGGCAGTTTTTCTCTGTGTTTTAGTTTGTGTTGATCCTGCCTTCTTAATTTGTGTTAATCGCGCTTTCTTATGTTAATAAAGAAGGGGAAGATGTGGGAGTGTGGCCATGGGGGTCGACAAGCCCCATGGTTGGTGATAACATCGGACTCTTAAAGATGAGGCCATCAGGAAAGGAAAGCCTTGAGAGGGAACAAAGAAAGGTGATTCAGGAGACACCTTAACCAGGGACATGAAGAACAGGAACAGGGATAGTCTAACAGAACAGGGAGGAAAACAAAAAAGGAATGAATAGGGAAAGGCTATCAGAACAGGGACAAACAAAAAACAGCGTATGGGAGGGTCTCGCTGGCATAGGCAGGACCCCCAAACAAGGACTCCAGGAGTTGGAGGGGCAGCCAGAGCCCCCCGGCTGGGCAGCACTCAGTGCCTGCCACTCCCAGGGATGGGGTTGCAAAGGTTATTAAAGATAGTCTTAGTATGCCTGGCAGTTTTTCTCTCTTTTTTAGTTTGTGTTGATCTTGCCTTCTTAATTTGTGTTAATCGCGCTTTCTTAAGTTAATAAAGAAGGGGAAGATGTGGGAGTGTGGCCATTGGGGTCGACAAGCCCCATGGTTGGTGATAACATCGGACTCTTAAAGATGAGGCCATCAGGAAAGGAAAGCCTTGAGAGGGAACAAAGAAGGGTGATTCAGGAGAGACCTTAACCAGGGACATGAAGAACAGGAACAGGGATAGTCTAACAGAACAGGGAGGAAAACAAAAAAGGAATGAATAGGGACAGGGTATCAGAACAGCGACAAACAAAAAACAGCGTTTGGAAGGGTCTCGCTGGCATAGGCAGGACCTACAAACAAGGACTCCAGGAGTTGGAGGGGCAGCCAGAGCCCCCCAGCTGGGCAGCACTCAGTGCCTGCCTCTCCCAGGGATGGGGTTACAAAGTTTGTAAAAGATGGAATTAGTATGCCTGGCAGTTTTTCTCTGTGTTTTAGTTTGTGTTGATCCTGCCTTCTTAATTTGTGTTAATCGCGCTTTCTTATGTTAATAAAGAAGGGGAAGATGTGGGAGTGTGGCCATGGGGGTCGACAAGCCCCATGGTTGGTTATAACATCCGACTATTAAAGTAGAGACCATCAGGAAAGTAAAGCCTTGAGAGGGAGCAAAGAAGGGTGATTCAGGAGACACCTTAAACAGGGACATGAAGAACAGGAACAGGGATAGTCTAATAGAACAGGGACGAAAACAAAAAAGTAATGAATAGGGAAAGGCTATCAGAACAGGGACAAACAAAAAACAGCGTATGGGAGGGTCTCGCTGGCATAGGCAGGACCCCCAAACAAGGACTCCAGGAGTTGGAGGGGCAGCCAGAGCCCCCCGGCTGGGCAGCACTCAGTGCCTGCCACTCCCAGGGATGGGGTTGCAAAGTTTGTTAAAGATAGTCTTAGTATGCCTGGCAGTTTTTCTCTGTGTTTTAGTTTGTGTTGATCCTGCCTTCTTAATTTGTGTTAATTGTGCTTTCTTATGTTAATAAAGATAGAGGAGATGTGGGAGTGTGGCCATGGGGGTCGACAAGCCCCATGGTTGGTGATCACATCCGACTCTTAAAGATGAGACTGTTAGTGTTGGGGAGAATCGAATGGATGTTTTACTAATGTCTCTTAGGTGACGGGACATACAGTATAATTAAATATCATTAAATGTACTTACATTATCAAGTAATCTTTGTACACTGGAAACTTAGGGAGTACATTGAACAATCAAAAGAATCGTTGGAGGGGAACCCCGGGAGGGAATAGGTACAACCTGACCTTGGATAAGGGCCTGGAGATGATGAAATGAGTTGAAGCAGAACCAAGGAGCGGAGGGAGCATGCGTCGAGTGAGAAAGGTGAAAGAGTTCAGCGGAGAGGAAGACTCCTTACTTCATCTGGACGACCACCTGGACGACCACCAGAGTGCGCCACGCATGTGCAAAGGGGAGGGGAGCTAATTAGAATGAAAAGCGAGGCTGATGTTGCAACCTGTAATGAATATGTATACCTGACGCAATATTGTATGTATAAATAACGGCTGGGAAGTAACGGGACTTGAAGCCAGATTTGGGCACCTGCCCCGGCTTCCAGCGCTGAATAAAGCACCTTCATATAATCACTTGGTGGTTATGTGGTTGCTACGCTAACATTTTGGCGACCCAGATGGGACAGCGTGGGCACTGCTGAGGCGGATCGTGTCTCGGTTTCGCTCCAGCCGGCACCAAGGGATTCTCGGGGAGCAGTCGACCACGACCGACCTCCGCTGCTCACGACGTACCACTGGAGTGGTAAGCAAAGGTGCTTTCAACTTTGGGTATTCGGTACCGATTTGGTTGGGAAAGCCTGCCGGTCAGACGCGGCGAAAGCCACGCTCGGTTGGGCAGGGAGCTCCCGGGGTAAGCCTAGGCGCCGTCCGTTAGACAGAGCGAAAGCTCTGCAGGTTCGGCATTGGTAATTGTATTGGTTTGTGCTGAAGGGTCAGCACCTGGTATTATTGGTATGTAAAAAGCGTGCTGCTGCTGCTCCGGCAGCTTTTGGGAAAGCACGCTGCTGCTCCGGCAGCTTCTGGAAAGTGTGCTGTTGCTGCTCCGGCAGCTTTCGGGAGAGTGTGTTGCTGCTCCGGCAGCTTTCGGGAGAGTGTGTTGCTGCTCCGGCAGCTTTTGGGTCCGTATCATAAGCTCAAAATGAAAAAGATTAAAGAAATTCTGGGAAAAGATGTACCTATCCCGCGGACATCCCCGCTGGGGTGTTTGCTAGCACACTGGAAAGAGGGAGGTTTTGGTCAAGAAATGCGGAAAGGAAAGCTGATTGATTATTGTAACATTTGGTGGCCACAGTATAAACTAGAGGACCAAGAAACTTGGCCTGAGAATGGGACATTGCAATATAATACAATTTTACAATTAATGCTATTTTGTAAGTGGGAAGGAAAATATGATGAACTGCCGTATGTGGAATTATTCTTTTATTTGCGCCGAGAGCCTGAATGGCAGCATGCTTGTGGAATAATGGTGCTTGAAGTTTAAACTGAGGAACGTTGTTGTGCATGTACTAAGGAGGGACGCTGTATACAGCATCAGGCAATAGAGAATAATAAGTATTATGGGGAAATGAATAATGGAAATATTGACTTGGAAGTTGCGCCGTCGGCTCCGCCGGAAGAACCAGGACAGAGAGAAAAAGAAAAGGAAGATAGCAGTAGTAATGGAGAATCCCCGACTTTAGCCTCCCCTGTGTCACATAGGACCCGGCAACAGCGAAGGGCAGGGGAAACTATAAATGAAGAGGGAGGGAAAATAATCGCTCCCCTCAGGCAAGGAGTGGGGACAGAAGGACCGGTATATGTCAAGGTGCCTTTTTCAGCTGGGGATTTAATGATATGGAAGCAAGCAGCCGGCACCTACAGGGAAAACCCAGATAAAGTAGCTAGGATAATGAAAATGATAATTAAAACCCAAAATCCCGATTGGGATGATCTCCAGGTGATCCTGGATACTTTGATGGATTCAACAGAAAAGGACATGGTATTACGGGCAGCCAGAGAGAGAGCCCGAGAAGATATACGTAATGGATTAGTGCTTGGAAATCTAGATCAAAACTTCCCCACCGAGGATCCCCAATGGGATTATAACACAGGGGATGGAATAAGGAGGCTGAAGAGATATCAAGATTGGGTACAAATCGGGGTACAGAATGCCATGCCCCGGACCATAAATTGGTCAAAATTGTATAATGTCAGGCAAGAAAAAGCGGAATCACCTTCCGCCTTTTTAGAGAGATTGAAAGAAACTAAAGAGCCCTTGGTAAAAAAATTCAAATAGGAAATAAGGAAGTAAAATTTTTAATTGATACAGGGGCCACATATTCAGTACTCAATAGATTAAGTGGTAAGATAGGGGAAAGGAAAACTACTATTGTAGGTGCCACCGGGAAGGAGGAAATACGGCCGTTCTTACAACCCCTTGATTTACAGTTTGGAGGTAAAGAAATTACGCATGAATTTTTATATGTACCAGAATGCCGTATTCCTCTTTTGGGACGGGATTTGCTAACTAAACTATAATGTTTGAAGATGGAGAATTGATTATGAGAATCCCGGAATCAAAAGTGGGACAAATATTAATGATTAAAGAGAAGGCTGTTCCTCATATACCAAAAGAGGTAGAAAATGCAGTAATGCCTGCTGTCTGGGAAACAGACGTGCCTGGAAAATCAAAACTAGCCCAGCCAGTAAAAATTGAACTTAAGGAAGGGGCCCGACCGGTACGGATTAAACAGTACCCATTGAAGCTAGAAGCTAGGCTAGGAATAGTAAAGATTATAGATAAATTTCTTAGCTACCACATTCTGGAGGAATGCAAATCTGAATATAATACCCCAATTTTCCCAGTAAAGAAACCTAATGGGGAATACAGGCTAGTGCAGGACCTTAGGGCAATAAACGAAATAACAAAAGATATTCACCCAGTGGTGGCTAATCCTTATACATTGTTAACATCTGTAAAAGAAAAATATAAGTGGTTTACTGTAATTGATTTAAAAGATGCCTTCTTCTGCATACCCATTGACAAGGATAGTAGAAAACTTTTTGCTTTTGAATGGGAAAGTCCACGGAACGGACGAAAGATGCAACTGACCTGGACAAGATTGCCTCAAGGATTCAAGAATAGCCCGACCCTCTTCGGCAGTCAACTAGCTAAAGAAATAGAAGATTGGATTAACCAAGGACAAATTCAGGTACCAAAGGATCGATACCTGCTGTTACAATATGTGGACGATATATTAATAGCTACCGAAGGAGAGTCAGAATGTATTCAGGTAACTGTTGATATTTTGAATCAATTGGGACTAAATGGGTACAAGGTTTCTAAACAAAAGGCACAAATCGCGTGCACAACAGTAATTTATTTGGGATGTGAAATTTCTCAAGGACAAAGAAAATTGGGAGTTAACCGAATACAAGCTATTTGTGAAATCCCCGAGCCGCGAAATCTGCACGAACTACGGGCTTTCCTAGGTATGGCCGGGTGGTGTAGACTGTGGGTAATGGACTATGGACTCATAGCAAAGCCCCTCTATGAAACCCAAAAGGCCTGTACATTTACCTGGGGAAAGCCACAACAAGAGGCCTTTAAGAAATTAAAAGAAGCCCTGATAAAGGCGCCTGCCTTGGGCTTGCCGGACTTATCAAAGGACTTTCAGCTGTTTGTGCATGAGAGACAACGATTGGCATTAGGAGTACTGACCCAGCGACTTGGGAGCTGGAAAAGACCTGTGGGGTATTTTTCTAAACAATTGGATGCGGTAAGCGCCGGATGGCCCTCGTGTTTAAGGGCCGTGGCAGCCACAGTCCTTTTAATACAGGAAGCCAGGAAGCTCACATTAGGGAAACAAATTGAAGTGTTCGTGCCACATATGGTGACTACGGTATTGGAGCAAAAGGGGGGCCATTGGCTATCGCCCAGCCGAATGATGAAATATCAAGCTATATTAACTGAGCAAGATGATGTAATCTTAAGAACTACTAACCTATTGAACCCAGCAGTGTTTCTAGGAACAACTACGGAGGAAGGAGACCTCAGTCATGATTGCGTGGAGATCATCGAATATACCTATGCCAGCAGAACAGACTTAAAGGATCAGCCTCTGGGGAGACCGGATTGGGAACTTTTCACGGATGGAAGCAGCTTTGTGGAAAATGGGACTCGTTATGCAGGATACACGGTAACTACATCAAAGGTAGTGATTGAGGCAAATTCCCTACCTCCGGGGACTTCAGCCCAACGAGCAGAAATAGTCGCCCTGACGCGGGCCCTGGAACTAAGCGAGGGTAAGAATGTGAATATTTGGACAGATTCAAAATATGCATTCGGGGTAGTCCACGTACATGGGGCATTATGGAAAGAAAGGGGAATGCTATCCTCATAAGGGACTAATATAAAATATCAGGAAGAAATATTGAAATTAATAACAGCTGTACAGAAACCCCAACAGGTGGCCATAATGCATTGTAAAGCTCATCAAGGAGGGATGTCAGAGATTGCAGAAGGTAACAGATTGGCAGATTTGACGGCCCGGAAGGTTGCGCGTGAAGTACGGAAAGTAATGGCTCTAATTCCATCGAAGGTAGGCCTCTCTTGTTTCAAATTACCTAAAAACCCAAAGTATTCAGCAGAAGATGAGAGACTTGCAAATTTGATGAAGGCCCAGAAGAATCCTGACGGCTGGTATGTGACTGCGACAGGACAACTTATAGTGCCTCCTATAGTAATGCGAGAAATCTTACAAATAAAACATAATGAATGTCACTGGGGTGCAGGAGCAATGGTGACCTATTTGAAACGAGGTGTCATCTCGGTACACATGTTAACAATGGCAAAGTCAGTAATGTCAAAATGTGAGCTTTGCTTAAAGAATAACCCGGTAGCAAGGAAACATGCTGAGATGGGAAGAACTAGAGCTGGGATAGAGCCTGGAGATTACTGGCAAATAGACTTCGTAGAACTGCCTAAAGCAAGAGGTTATAAATACCTATTGGTAGGGGTTGATACTTTTTCAGGATGGCCGGAGGCCCTTCCCTGTCGCACCAACCAAGCAAAGGAAACGGTAAAATGGTTACTACGGGAAATAATCCCTAGATTTGGTGTACCGTTGGGTATTTCTTCAGACAGGGGACCACATTTCATTGCCAATGTGGTTAAGGAGGTTAGTAGGTTAGTGGGAATCACCCAGAACACCCTATCCCACTTACTCCACCCCCATCCTATAGTACTAGCGTTAACAAGCAGGATAAGAGGAATCAATAAGATAGTAGACTAACGAAGATGCGTTAAGATTATACTTACTAATCTCTATATCAAGTTATACTCACTAACCTCTACTAACCTGATTCAACCTAATAGTAATGAAAATACTTGCTCTTGGTATGAGTGAAGTATTTTCAAAGGGGGGAAATGTTAGTGTTGGGGAGAATCGAATGGATGTTTTACTAATGTCTCTTAGGTGACGGGACATACAGTATAATTAAATATCATTAAATGTACTTACATTATCAAGTAATCTATGTACACTGGAAACTTAGGGAGTACATTGAACAATCAAAAGAATCGTTGGAGGGGAACCCCGGGAGGGAATAGGTACAACCTGACCTTGGATAAGGGCCTGGAGATGATGAAATGAGTTGAAGCAGAACCAAGGAGCGGAGGGAGCATGCGTCGAGTGAGAAAGGTGAAAGAGTTCAGCGGAGAGGAAGACTCCTTACTTCATCTGGACGACCACCTGGACGACCACCAGAGTGCGCCACGCATGTGCAAAGGGGAGGGGAGCTAATTAGAATGAAAAGCGAGGCTGATGTTGCAACCTGTAATGAATATGTATACCTGACGCAATATTGTATGTATAAATAACGGCTGGGAAGTAACGGGACTTGAAGCCAGATTTGGGCACCTGCCCCGGCTTCCAGCGCTGAATAAAGCACCTTCATAAAATCACTTGGTGGTTATGTGGTTGCTACGCTAACAAGACCATCAGGAAAGGAAAGCCTTGAGAGGGAACAAAGAAGGGTGATTCAGGAGACACCTTAAACAGGGACATGAAGAACAGGAACAGGGACAGGCTAACAGAGCAGGGAGAAACAAAAAACAGCATATGGGAGGGTCCCACTGGCATATGCTGGACCCACAAACAAGGACTCCAGGAGTCGGAGGGGCAGCCAGAGCCCCCCGGCTGGGCAGCACTCAGTGCCTGCCTCTCCCAGGGATGGTTTTACAAAGGTTGTTAAAGATAGACTTAGTATGCCTGGCAGTTTTTCTCTGTGTTTTAGTTTGTGTTGATCCTGCCTTCTTAATTTGTGTTAATCGCGCTTTCTTATGTTAATAAAGAAGGGGAAGATGTGGGAGTGTGGCCATGGGGGTCGACAAGCCCCATGGTTGGTGATCACATCAGACTATTAAAGCAGAGACCATCAGGAAAGTAAAGCCTTGAGAGGGAACAAAGAAGGGTGATTCAGGAGACACCTTAAACAGGGACATGAAGAAGAGGAACAGGGATAGTGTAACAGAACAGGGACAAAAACAAAAAAGGAATGAATAGGGACAGGCTATCAGAACAGGGACAAACAAAAAGCAGCGTATGGGAGGGTCTCGCTGGCATAGGCAGGACCCACAAACAAGGACTCCAGGAGTTGGAGGGGCAGCCAGAGCCCCCCAGCTGGGCAGCACTCAGTGCCTGCCTCTCCCAGGGATGGGGTTACAAAGTTTGTTAAAGATGGAATTAGTATGCCTGGCAGTTTTTCTCTGTATTTTAGTTTGTGTTAATAGTGCTTTCTTAATTTGTGTTACTCTTGCTTTCTTAATTTCTGTTAATCACGCCTTCTTAATTTGTGTTAAACCTGCTTTCTTAATTTGTGTTAATCGAGCTCTTTTATGTTAATAAAGAAGGGGGAGTTGTGGGAGCATGGCCATGGGGGTCGACAAGTCCCATGGTTGGTGATAACATGCGACTCTTAAATATGAGGCCATCAGGAAAGTAAAGAGTTGAGAGGGAACAAAGAAAGGTGATTCAGGAGACACCTTAAACAGGGACATGAAGAACAGGAACAGGGGCAGGCTAACAGAGCAGGGAGAAACAAAAAACAGCATATGGGAGGGTCCCACTGGCATAGGCAGGATCCACAAAGAAGGACTCCAGGAGTTGGAGGGGCAGCCAGAGCCCCCCGGCTGGGCAGCACTCAGTGCCTGCCTCTCCCAGGGATGGGGTTGCAAAGTTTGTTGAAGATAGACTTAGTATGCCTGGCAGTTTTTCTCTGTGTTTTTGTTTGTGCTGATCCTGCCTTCTTAAGTTGTGATAATCGCGCTTTCTTATGTTAATGAAGAAGGGGAAGATGTGGGAGTGTGGCCATGGGGGTCGACAAGCCCCATGGATGGTAATAACATCCGACTCTTAAGGATGAGACCATCAGGAATTTAAAGAGTTGAGAGGGAACAAAGAAGGGTGATTCAGGACACACCTTAAACAGGGACATGAAGAACAGGAACAGGGACAGGCTAACAGAACAGGGACAAACAAAAAACAGCATATGGGATGGTCCCGCTGGCATATGCAGGACCCACAAACAAGGACTCCAGGAGTTGGAGGGGCAGCCAGAGCCCCCCGGCTGGGCAGCACTCAGTGCCTGCCACTCCCAGGGATGGGGTTGCAAAGTTTGTTAGATAGCCTTAGTATGCCTGGCAGTTTTTCTCTGTGTTTTAGTTTGTGTTTATCCTGCCTTCTTAATTTGTGTTAATCGCGCTTTCTTATGTTAATAAAGAAGGGGAAGATGTGGGAGTGTGGCCATGGGGGTCGACAAGCCCCATGGTTGGTGATCACATCCGACTATTAAAGTAGAGGCCATCAGGAAAGTAAAGCCTTGAGAGGGAACAAAGAAGGGTGATTCAGGAGACACCTTAAGCAGGGACATGAAGAACAGGAACAGGGATAGTCTAACAGAACAGGGAAAAAAACAAAAAAGGAATGAATAGGGACATGCTATCAGAACAGCGACAAACAAAAAACAGCTTATGGGAGGGTCTCGCTGCCATAGGCCGGACCCACAAACAAGGACTCCAGGAGTTGGAGGGGCAGCCAGAGCCCCCCGGCTGGGCAGCACTCAGTGCCTGCCTCTCCCAGGGATGGGGTTACAAAGTTTGTTAAAGATGGAATTTGTATGCCTGGCAGTTTTTCTCTGTATTTTAATTTGTGTTAAGAGTGCTTTCTTAATTTGTGTTTCTCTAGCTTTCTTAATTTCTGTTAATCGCGCCTTCTTAATTTGGGTTAAACCTGATTTCTTAATTTGTGTTAATCGAGCTCTTTTATGTTAATAAAGAAGGGGGAGATGTGGGAGCATGGCCATGGGGGTCGACAAGTCCCATGGTTGGTGATAACATCCGACTCTTAAAGATGAGGCCATCAGGAAAGTAAAGAGTTGAGAGGGAACAAAGAAGGGTGATTCAGGAGACACCTTAAACAGGGACATGAAGAACAGGAACAGGGACAGGCTAACAGAGCAGGGAGAAACAAAAAACAGCATATGGGAGGGTCCCACTGGCATATGCTGGACCCACAAAAAAGGACTCCAGTAGTCGGAGGGGCAGCCAGAGCCCCCTGGCTGGGCAGCACTCAGTGCCTGCCTCACCCAGGGATGGTTTTACAAAGGTTGTTAAAGATAGACTTAGTATGCCTGGCAGTTTTTCTCTGTGTTTAAGTTTGTGTTGATCCTGCCTTCTTAATTTGTGTTAATCGCGCTTTCTTATGTTAATAAAGAAGGGGAAGATGTGGGAGTGTGGCAATGGGGGTCGACAAGCCCCATGGTTGGTGATAACATCCGACTCTTAAGGATGAGACCATCAGGAATTTAGAGAGTTGAGAGGGAACAAAGAAGGGTGATTCAGGTGACACCTTCTTGTCTGGGGTGGCTAGTTCTCCAGCCATTAATGCATGGAAGTGGCTGGGTGTTTGCTGTTGCCGGGCAAAGTTGTTGACCAATGACTAGTTAGTGGAAAGGTACTGCTGTGAGGCGGAAGTTATAGGAAGGGAGCCTTTCCTGAATAAGGGATAGAATGAAGTTGTGCCCTCACTCTGAGAGATGAAGTTATGCCCTCAGTAAGAGAGAGTTCAAGTTATGTCATCAATAAAGAGGTAGCAGTTACAGATCCTGAAAGAACCCCGTTGTCCGTGCGGTCTTTACGCCACAAATCGCCCCCCAACAGGGACATGAAAACGAACAGGGACGAGAAGAAAACAAAGAGGGACATGAAGAACAGGAACAGGGACAGGATAACAGAACAGGGACAAAAACAAAAAAGGAATGAATAGGGACCGGCAAACGGAACAGGGAAAAAAAAAAAAAAAAGAATGAATAGGTACAGGCTAACAGAACAGGGACGAACAAAAAGAGCTTATGGGAGGGTCACGCTGGCTTACGCAGGACCCCCAAACAAGGACTCCAGGAGTTGGAGGGGCAGCCAGAGCCCCCCGGCTGGGCAGCACTCAGTGCCTGCCTCTCCCAGGGATGGGGTTGCAAAGTTTGTTAAAGATAGTCTTAGTATGCCTGGCAGTTTTTCTCTGTGTTTTAGTTTGTGTTGATCCTGCCTTCTTAATTTGTGTTAATTGCGCTTTCTTATGTTAATAAAGTAGGAGGAGATGTGGGAGTGTGGCCATGGGGGTCGACAAGCCCCATGGTTGGTGATCACATCCGACTCTTAAAGATGAGGCCATGAGGAAAGTAAAGCCTTGAGAGGGAACAAAGAAGGGTGATTCAGGAGACACCTTAAACAGGGACATGAAGAACAGGAACAGGGATAGTCTAACAGAACAGGGACAAAAACAAAAAAGGAATGAATAGGGACAGGCTATCAGAACAGCGACAAACAAAAAACAGCGTATGGGAGGGTCTCGCTGGCATAGGCAGGACCCACAAACAAGGACTCCAGGAGTTGGAGGGGCAACCAGAGCCCCCCAGCTGGGCAGCACTCAGTGCCTGCCTCTCCCAGGGATGGGGTTACAAAGTTTGTTAAAGATGGAATTAGTATGCCTGGCAGTTTTTCTCTGTATTTTAGTTTGTGTTAATAGTGCTTTTTTAATTTGTGTTACTCTTGCTTTCTTAATTTCTGTTAATCGCGCCTTCTTAATTTGTGTTAAACCTGCTTTCTTAATTTGTGTTAATCGAGCTCTTTTATGTTAATAAAGAAGGGGGAGATGTGGGAGCCTGGCCATGGGGGTCGACAAGTCCCATGGTTGGTGATAACATCCGACTCTTAAAGATGAGGCCATCAGGAAACTAAAGAGTTGAGAGGGAACAAAGAAGGGTGATTCAGGAGACACCTTAAACAGGGACATGAAGAACAGGAACAGGGATAGTCTAACAGAACAGGGACAAAAACAATAAAGGAATGAATAGGGACAGGCTATCAGAACAGGGACAAACAAAAAAGATCATATGGGAGGGTCCCACTGGCGTATGCTGGACCCCCAAACAAGGACTCCAGGAGTTGGAGGGGCAGCCAGAGCCCCCCAGCTGGGAAGCACTCAGTGCCTGCCACTCCCAGGGATGGGGTTGCAAAGTTTGTTAAAGATAGTCTTAGTATGCCTGGCAGTTTTTCTCTGTGTTTTAGTTTGTGTTGATCCTGCTTTCTTAATTTGTGTTAATTGTGCTTTCTTATGTTAATAAAGAAGGGGAAGATGTGGGAGTGTGGCCATGGGGGTCGACAAGCCCCATGGTTGGTGATAACATCGGACTCTTAAGGATGAGACCATCAGGAAAGGAAAGCCTTGAGAGGGAACAAAGAAGGGTGATTCAGGAGACACCTTAAACAGGGACATGAAGAACAGGAACAGGGATAGTCTAACAGAACAGGGACAAACACAAAAAAGGAAAGAATAGGGACATGCTATCAGAACAGGGACAAACAAAAAACAGCGTATGGGAGGGTCTCGCTGGCATAGGCAGGACCCACAAACAAGGACTCCAGGAGTTGGAGGGGCAGCCAGAGCCCCCCAGCTGGGCAGCACTCAGTGCCTGCCACTCCCAGGGATGGGGTTGCAAAGTTTGTTAAAGATAGTCTTAGTATGCCTGGCAGTTTTTCTCTGTGTTTTAGTTTGTGTTGATCCTGCTTTCTTAATTTGTGTTACTCTTGCTTTCTTAATTTCTGTTAATCGCACCTTCATAATTTGTGTTACACCTGCTTTCTTAATTTGTGTTATTCGAGCTCTTTTATGTTAATAAAGAAGGGGGAGATGTGGGAGCATGGCCATGGGGGTCCACAAGTCCCATGGTTGGTGATAACATCCAACTCTTAAAGATGAGGCCATCAGGAAAGTAAAGCCTTTAGAGGGAACAAAGAAGGGTGATTCAGGAGACACCTTAAGCATGGACATGAAGAAAAGGAACAGGGACAGGCTAACAGAGCAGGGAGAAACAAAAAACAGCATATGGGAGGGTCCCACTGGCATAGGCAGGACCCACAAACAAGGACTCCAGGAGTTGGAGGGGCAGACAGAGCCCCCCGGCTGGGCAGCACTCAGTGCCTGCCTCTCCCAGGGATGGTTTTACAAAGGTTGTTAAAGATAGACTTAGTATGCCTGGCAGTTTTTCTCTGTGTTTTAGTTTGTGTTGATCCTGCCTTCTTAATTTGTGTTAATCGCGCTTTCTTATGTTAATAAAGAAGAAGGAGATGTGGGAGTGTGGCCATGGGGGTCGACAAGCCCCATGGTTGGTGATAACATAGGACTCTTAAGGATGAGACCATCAGGAATTTAAAGAGTTGAGAGGGAACAAAGAAGGGTGATTCAGGTGACACCTTCTTGTCTGGGGTGGCTAGTTTTCCAGCCATTAATGCATGGAAGTGGCTGGGTGTTTGCTGTTGCCGGGCAAAGTTGTTGACCAATGACTAGTTAGTGGAAAGGTACTGCTGTGAGGCGGAAATTATAGGAAGGGAGCCTTTCCTGAATAAGGGATAGAATGAAGTTGTGCCCTCACTCTGAGAGATGAAGTTATGCCCTCAGTAAGAGAGAGTTCAAGTTATGTCATCAATAAAGAGGTAGCAGTTACACATCCTGAAAGAACCCCGTTGTCCGTGCGGTCTTTACGCCACAAATCGCCCCCCAACAGGGACAAGAAAACGAACAGGGACGAGAAGAAAACAAACAGGGACATGAAGAACATGAACAGGGGCAGGCTAACAGAAGAGGGACAAAAACAAAAAAGGAATGAATAGGGACAGGCAAAGGGAACAGGGAAAAAAAAAAAAAAAAGGAATGAATAGGTACAGGCTAACAGAACAGGGACGAACAAAAAGAGCTTATGGGAGGGTCACGCTGGCTTACACAGGACCCACAAACAAGGACTCCAGGAGTTGGAGGGGCAGCCAGAGCCCCCCGGCTGGGCAGCACTCAGTGCCTGCCTCTCCCAGGGAAGGTTTTACAAAGATTGTTAAAGATAGACTTAGTATGCCTGGCAGTTTTTCTCTGTGTTTTAGTTTGTGTTGATCCTGCCTTCTTAATTTGTGTTAATTGCGCTTTCTTATGTTAATAAAGAAGGAGGAGATGTGGGAGTGTGGCCATGGGGGTCGACAAGCCCCATGGTTGGTGATCACATCCGACTCTTAAAGATGAGGCCATGAGGAACGTAAAGCCTTGAGAGGGAACAAAGAAGGGTGATTCAGGAGACACCTTAAACAGGGACATGAAGAACAGGAACAGGGATAGTCTAACAGAACAGGGACAAAAACAAAAAAGGAATGAATAGGGACAGGCTATCAGAACAGGGACAAACAAAAAACAGCATATGGGAGGGTCTCGCTGGCATAGGCAGGACCCACAAACAAGGACTCCAGGAGTTGGAGAGGCAGCTAGAGCCCCCCGGCTGGGCAGCACTCAGTGCCTGCCACTCCCAGGGATGGGGTTGCAAAGTTTGTTAAAGATAGTCTTAGTATGCCTGGCAGTTTTTCTCTGTGTTTTAGTTTGTGTTGATCCTGCCTTCTTAATTTGTGTTAATTGCGCTTTCTTATGTTAATAAAGAAGGAGGAGATGTGGGAGTGTGGCCATGGGGGTCGACAAGCCCCATGGTTGGTGATCACATCCGACTCTTAAAGATGAGGCCATGAGGAAAGTAAAGCCTTGAGAGGGAACAAAGAAGGGTGATTCAGGAGACACCTTAAGCAGGGACATGAAGAACAGGAACAGGGACAGGCTAACAGAGCAGGGAGAAACAAAAAACAGCATATGGGAGGGTCCCACTGGCATATGCTGGACCCACAAACAAGGACTCCAGTAGTTGGAGGGGCAGCCAGAGCCCCCCGGCTGGGCAGCACTCAGTGCCTGCCTCTCCCAGGGACGGTTTTACAAAGGTTGATAAAGATAGACTTAGTATGCCTGGCAGTTTTTCTCTGTATTTTCGTTTGTGTTAATAGTGCTTTCTTAATTTGTGTTACTCTTGCTTTCTTAATTTCTGTTAATCGCGCCTTCTTAATTTGTGTTAAACCTGCTTTCTTAATTTGTGTTAATCGAGCTCTTTTAGGTTAATAAAGAAGGGGGAGATGTGGGAGCCTGGCCATGGGGGTCGACAAGTCCCATGGTTGGTGATAACATCGGGCTCTTAAAGACGAGGCCATCAGGAAAGTAAAGCCTTGAGAGGGAACAAAGAAGGGTGATTCAGGAGACACCTTAAACAGGGACATGAAGAACAGGAACAGGGGCAGGCTAACAGAGCAGGGAGAAACAAAAAACAGCATATGGGAGGGTCCCACTGGCGTGTGCTAGACCCACAAACAAGGACTCCAGGAGTTGGAGGGGCAGCCAGAGCCCCCCGGCTGGGCAGCACTCAGTGCCTGCCTCTCCCAGGGATGGGGTTGCAAAGTTTGTTAAAGATAGTCTTAGTATGCCTGGCAGTTTTTCTCTGTGTTTTAGTTTGTGCTGATCCTGCCTTCTTAATTTGTGTTAATCGAGCTCTTTTAGGTTAATAAAGAAGGGGGAGATGTGGGAGTGTGGCCATGGGGGTCGACAAGTCCCATGGTTGGTGATGACATCAGACTCTTAATGATGAGACCATCAGGAAAGTAAAGCCTTGAGAGGGAACAAAGAAGGGTGATTCAGGAGACACCTTAAAAAGGGACATGAAGAACAGGAACAGGGACAGGCTAACAGAGCAGGGAGAAACAAAAAACAGCATATGGGAGGGTCCCACTGGCATATGCTGGACCCAAAAACAAGGACACCAGGAGTTGGAGGGGCAGCCAGAGCCCTCCGGCTGGGCAGCACTCAGTGCCTGCCTCTCCCAGGGATGGGGTTACAAAGTTTGTTAAAGATGGAATTAGTATGCCTGGCAGTTTTTCTCTGTATTTTAGTTTGTGTTAATAGTGCTTTCTTAATTTGTGTTACTCTTGCTTTCTTAATTTCTGTTAATCGCGCCTTCATAATTTGTGTTAAACCTGCTTTCTTAATTTGTGTTAATTGTGCTTTCTTATGTTAATAAAGAAGGGGGAGATGTGGGAGCCTGGCCATGGGGGTCGACAAGTCCCATGGTTGGTGATCACATCCGACTCTTAAAGATGAGGCCATGAGGAACGTAAAGCCTTGAGAGGGAACAAAGAAGGGTGATTCAGGAGACACCTTAAACAGGGACATGAAGAACAGGAACAGGGATAGTCTAACAGAACAGGGACAAAAACAAAAAAGGAATGAATAGGGACAGGCTATCAGAACAGGGACAAACAAAAAACAGCATATGGGAGGGTCTCGCTGGCATAGGCAGGACCCACAAACAAGGACTCCAGGAGTTGGAGAGGCAGCTAGAGCCCCCCGGCTGGGCAGCACTCAGTGCCTGCCACTCCCAGGGATGGGGTTGCAAAGTTTGTTAAAGATAGTCTTAGTATGCCTGGCAGTTTTTCTCTGTGTTTTAGTTTGTGTTGATCCTGCCTTCTTAATTTGTGTTAATTGCGCTTTCTTATGTTAATAAAGAAGGAGGAGATGTGGGAGTGTGGCCATGGGGGTCGACAAGCCCCATGGTTGGTGATCACATCCGACTCTTAAAGATGAGGCCATGAGGAAAGTAAAGCCTTGAGAGGGAACAAAGAAGGGTGATTCAGGAGACACCTTAAGCAGGGACATGAAGAACAGGAACAGGGATAGGCTAACAGAGCAGGGAGAAACAAAAAACAGCATATGGGAGGGTCCCACTGGCATATGCTGGACCCACAAACAAGGACTCCAGTAGTTGGAGGGGCAGCCAGAGCCCCCCGGCTGGGCAGCACTCAGTGCCTGCCTCTCCCAGGGATGGTTTTACAAAGGTTGTTAAAGATGGAATTAGTATGCCTGGCAGTTTTTCTCTGTGTTTTAGTTTGTGTTGATCCTGCCTTCTTAATTTGTGTTAATTGCGCTTTCTTATGTTAATAAAGAAGGAGGAGATGTGGGAGTGTGGCCATGGGGGTCGACAAGCCCCATGGTTGGTGATCACATCCGACTCTTAAAGATGAGGCCATGAGGAAAGTAAAGCCTTGAGAGGGAACAAAGAAGGGTGATTCAGGAGACACCTTAAACATGGACATGAAGAACAGGAACAGGGACAGGCTAACAGAGCAGGGAGAAACAAAAATCAGCATATGGGAGGGTCCCACTGGCATAGGCAGGACCCACAAACAAGGACTCCAGGAGTTGGAGGGTCAGCCAGAGCCCCCCGGCTGGGCAGCACTCAGTGCCTGCCTCTCCCAGGGATGGTTTTACAAAGGTTGTTAAAGATGGAATTAGTATGCCTGGCAGTTTTTCTCTGTGTTTTAGTTTGTGTTGATCCTGCCTTCTTAATTTGTGTTAATTGCGCTTTCTTATGTTAATAAAGAAGGGGAAGATGTGGGAGTGTGGCCATGGGGGTCGACAAGCCCCATGGTTGGTGATAACATCCAACTCTTAAGGATGAGACCATCAGGAATTTAAAGAGTTGAGAGGGAACAAAGAAGGGTGACTCAGGTGACACCTTCTTGTCTGGGTTGGCTAGTTCTCCAGCCATTAATGCATGGAAGTGGCTGGGTGTTTGCTGTTGCCGGGCAAAGATGTTGACCAATGACTAGTTAGTGGAAAGGTACTGCTGTGAGGCGGAAGTTACAGGAAGGGAGCCTTTCCAGAATAAGGGATAGAATGAAGTTGTGCCCTCACTCTGAGAGATGAAGTTATGCCCTCAGTAAGAGAGAGTTCAAGTTATGCCATCAATAATGAGGTAGCAGTTACAGATCCTGAAAGAACCCCGTTGTCCGTGCGGTCTTTACGCCACAAATCGCCCCCCAACAGGGACATGAAATGAACAGGGACGAGAAAAAAACAAACAGGGGAATGAAGAACAGGAACAGGGACAGGCTAACAGAACAGGGACAAAAACAAAAAAGGAATGAATAGGGACAGGCAAACGGAACTGGGACAAAAACAGAAAAGGAATGAATACGTACAGGCTAACAGAACAGGGACTCACAAAAAGAGCTTATGGGAGGGTCACGCTGGCTTACGCAGGACCCCCAAACAAGGACTCCAGAAGTTGGAGGGGCAGCCAGAGCCCCCCGACTGGGCAGCACTCAGTGCCTGCCACTCCCAGGGATGGGGTTGCAAAGTTTGTTAAAGATGGAATTAGTATGCCTGGCAGCGTTTCTCTGTGTTTTAATTTGTGTTGATCCTGCCTTCTTAATTTGTTTTAATTGCGCTTTCTTATGTTAATAAAGAAGGAGGAGATGTGGGAGTGTGGCCATGGGGGTCGACAAGCCCCATGCTTGGTGATCACATCTGACTCTTAAAGATGAGACCATCAGGAAAGTAAAGCCCTGAGAGGGAACAAAGAAGGGTGATTCAGGAGACACCTTAAACAGGGACATGAAGAACAGGAACAGGGACAGGCTAACAGAGCAGGGAGAAACAAAAAACAGCATATGGGAGGGTCCCACTGGCATATGCTGGACCCACAAACAAGGACTCCAGGAGTTGGAGGGGCAGCCAGAGCCCCCCGGCTGGGCAGCACTCAGTGCCTGCCTCTCCCAGGGATGGTTTTACAAAGGTTGTTAAAGATAGACTTAGTATGCCTGGCAGTTTTTCCCTGTGTTTTAGTTTGTGTTGATCCTGCCTTCTTAATTTGTGTTAACCCCGCTTTCTTAAGTTAATAAAGAAGGGGAAGATGTGGGAGTGTGGCCATGGGGGTCGACAAGCCCCATGGTTGGTGATCACATCCGACTCTTAAAGATGAGTCCATCAGGAAAGTAAAGCCTTGACAGGGAACAAAGAAGGGTGATTCAGGAGACACCTTAAGCAGGGACATGAAGAACAGGAACAGGGATAGTCTAACAGAACAGGGACAAAAACAAAAAAGGAATGAATAGGGACATGCTATCAGAACAGGGACAAACAAAAAACAGCGTATGGGAGGGTCTCGCTGGCATAGGCAGGACCCCCAAACAAGGACTCCAGGAGTTGGAGGGGCAGCCAGAGCCCCCCGGCTGGGCAGCACTCAGTGCCTGCCACTCCCAGGGATGGGGTTGCAAAGTTTGTTAAAGATAGTCTTAGTATGCCTGGCAGCTTTTCTCTGTGTTTTAGTTTGTGTTGATCCTGCCTTCTTAATTTGTGTTATTCGAGCTCTTTTATGTTAATAAAGAAGGGGGAGATGTGGGAGCATGGCCATGGGGGTCGACAAGTCCCATGGTTGGTGATAACATCCAACTCTTAAAGATGAGGCCATCAGGAAAGTAAAGAGTTGAGAGGGAACAAAGAAGGGTGATTCAGGAGACACCTTAAACAGGGACATGAAGAACAGGAACAGGGACAGGCTAACAGAGCAGGGAGAAACAAAAAACAGCATATGGGAGGGTCCCACTGGCATAGGCAGGACCCACAAACAAGGACTCCAGGAGTTGGAGGGGCAGCCAGAGCCCCCCGGCTGGGCAGCACTCAGTGCCTGCCTCTCCCAGTGATGGTTTTACAAAGGTTGTTAAAGATAGAATTAGTATGCCTGGCAGTTTTTCTCTGTGTTTTAGTTTGTGTTGATCCTGCCTTCTTAATTTGTGTTAATTGCGCTTTCTTATGTTAATAAAGAAGAAGGAGATGTGGGAGTGTGGCCATGGGGGTCGACAAGCCCCATGGTTGGTGATAACATTGGACTCTTAAGGATGAGACCATCAGGAAAGGAAAGCCTTGAGAGGGAACAAAGAAGGGTGATTCAGGAGACACCTTAACCAGGGACATGAAGAACAGGAACAGGGATAGTCTAACAGAACAGGGAGGAAAACAAAAAAGGAATGAATAGGGACAGGCTATCAGAACAGGGACAAACAAAAAACAGCGTATGGGAGGGTCTCGCTGGCATAGGCAGGACCCACAAACAAGGACTCCAGGAGTTGGAGGGGCAGCCAGAGCCCCCCAGCTGGGAAGCACTCAGTGCCTGCCTCTCCCAGGGATGGGGTTACAAAGTTTGTTAAAGATGGAATTAGTATGCCTGGCAGTTTTTCTCTGTGTTTTAGTTTGTGTTGATCCTGCCTTCTTAATTTGTGTTAATCGCGCTTTCTTATGTTAATAAAGAAGGGGAAGATGTGGGAGTGTGGCCATGGGGGTCGACAAGCCCCATGGTTGGTTATAACATCCGAATATTAAAGTAGAGACCATCAGGAAAGTAAAGCCTTGAAGAGGGAGCAAAGAAGGGTGATTCAGGAGACACCTTAAACAGGGACATGAAGAACAGGAACGGGGATAGTCTAACAGAACAGGGACAAAAACAAAAAAGGAATGAATAGGGACAGGCTATCAGAACAGGGACAAACAAAAAACAGCGTATGGGAGGGTCTCGCTGGCATAGGCAGGACCCACAAACAAGGACTCCAGGAGTTGGAGGGGCAGCCAGAGCCCCCCGGCTGGGCAGCACTCAGTGCCTGCCTCTCACAGGGATGGGGTTGCAAAGTTTGTTAAAGATAGTATTAGTATGCCTGGCAGTTTTTCTCTGTGTTTTAGTTTGTGTTGATCCTGCTTTCTTAATTTGTGTTAATTGTGCTTTCTTATGTTAATAAAGAAGGGGAAGATGTGGGAGTGTGGCCATGGGGGTCGACAAGCCCCATGGTTGGTGATAACATCCGACTCTTAAGGATGAGACCATCAGGAAAGGAAAGCCTTGAGAGGGAACAAAGAAGGGTGATTCAGGAGACACCTTAAACAGGGACATGAAGAACAGGAACAGGGATAGTCTAACAGAACAGGGACAAATACAAAAAAGGAATGAATAGGAACATGCTATCAGAACAGGGACAAACAAAAAACAGCGTATGGGAGGGTCTCGCTGGCATAGGCAGGACCTACAAACAAGGACTCCAGGAGTTGGAGGGGCAGCCAGAGGCCCCCAGCTGGGCAGCACTCAGTGCCTGCCTCTCCCAGGGATGGGGTTACAAAGTTTGTTAAAGATGGAATTAGTATGCCTGGCAGTTTATCTCTGTATTTTAGTTTGTGTTAATAGTGCTTTCTTAATTTGTGTTACTCTTGCTTTCTTAATTTCTGTTAATCGCGCCTTCATAATTTGTGTTAAACCTGCTTTCTTAATTTGTGTTAATCGAGCTCTTTTATGTTAATAAAGAAGGGGGAGATGTGGGAGCATGGCCATGGGGGTCGACAAGTCCCATGGTTGGTGATAACATCCAACTCTTAAAGATGAGGCCATCAGGAAAGTAAAGCCTTGAGAGGGAGCAAAGAAGGGTGATTCAGGAGACACCTTAAACAGGGACATGAAGAACAGGAACAGGGACAGGCTAACAGAGCAGGGACAAAAACAAAAAAGGAATGAATAGGGACAGGCAAACGGAACTGGGACAAAAACAGAAAAGGAATGAATACGTACAGGCTAACAGAACAGGGACTCACAAAAAGAGCTTATGGGAGGGTCACGCTGGCTTACGCAGGACCCCCAAACAAGGACTCCAGAAGTTGGAGGGGCAGCCAGAGCCCCCCGACTGGGCAGCACTCAGTGCCTGCCACTCCCAGGGATGGGGTTGCAAAGTTTGTTAAAGATGGAATTAGTATGCCTGGCAGCGTTTCTCTGTGTTTTAATTTGTGTTGATCCTGCCTTCTTAATTTGTTTTAATTGCGCTTTCTTATGTTAATAAAGAAGGAGGAGATGTGGGAGTGTGGCCATGGGGGTCGACAAGCCCCATGCTTGGTGATCACATCTGACTCTTAAAGATGAGACCATCAGGAAAGTAAAGCCCTGAGAGGGAACAAAGAAGGGTGATTCAGGAGACACCTTAAACAGGGACATGAAGAACAGGAACAGGGACAGGCTAACAGAGCAGGGAGAAACAAAAAACAGCATATGGGAGGGTCCCACTGGCATATGCTGGACCCACAAACAAGGACTCCAGGAGTTGGAGGGGCAGCCAGAGCCCCCCGGCTGGGCAGCACTCAGTGCCTGCCTCTCCCAGGGATGGTTTTACAAAGGTTGTTAAAGATAGACTTAGTATGCCTGGCAGTTTTTCCCTGTGTTTTAGTTTGTGTTGATCCTGCCTTCTTAATTTGTGTTAACCCCGCTTTCTTAAGTTAATAAAGAAGGGGAAGATGTGGGAGTGTGGCCATGGGGGTCGACAAGCCCCATGGTTGGTGATCACATCCGACTCTTAAAGATGAGTCCATCAGGAAAGTAAAGCCTTGACAGGGAACAAAGAAGGGTGATTCAGGAGACACCTTAAGCAGGGACATGAAGAACAGGAACAGGGATAGTCTAACAGAACAGGGACAAAAACAAAAAAGGAATGAATAGGGACATGCTATCAGAACAGGGACAAACAAAAAACAGCGTATGGGAGGGTCTCGCTGGCATAGGCAGGACCCCCAAACAAGGACTCCAGGAGTTGGAGGGGCAGCCAGAGCCCCCCGGCTGGGCAGCACTCAGTGCCTGCCACTCCCAGGGATGGGGTTGCAAAGTTTGTTAAAGATAGTCTTAGTATGCCTGGCAGCTTTTCTCTGTGTTTTAGTTTGTGTTGATCCTGCCTTCTTAATTTGTGTTATTCGAGCTCTTTTATGTTAATAAAGAAGGGGGAGATGTGGGAGCATGGCCATGGGGGTCGACAAGTCCCATGGTTGGTGATAACATCCAACTCTTAAAGATGAGGCCATCAGGAAAGTAAAGCCTTGAGAGGGAGCAAAGAAGGGTGATTCAGGAGACACCTTAAACAGGGACATGAAGAACAGGAACAGGGACAGGCTAACAGAGCAGGGAGAAACAAAAAACAGCATATGGGAGGGTCCCACTGGCATAGGCAGGACCCACAAACAAGGACTCCAGGAGTTGGAGGGGCAGCCAGAGCCCCCCGGCTGGGCAGCACTCAGTGCCTGCCTCTCCCAGGGATGGTTTTACAAAGGTTGTTAAAGATAGACTTAGTATGCCTGGCAGTTTTTCTCTGTGTTTTAGTTTGTGTTGATCCTGCCTTCTTAATTTGTGTTAATCGCGCTTTCTTATGTTAATAAACAAGGAGGAGATGTGGGACTGTGGCCATGGGGGTCAACAAGCCCCATGGTTGGTGATCACATCCGACTCTTAAAGATTTGGCCATGAAGATAGTAAAGCCTTGAGAGGGAACAAAGAAGGGTGATTCAGGTGACACCTTCTTGTCTGGGGTGGCTTGTTCTCCAGCCATTAATGCATGGAAGTGGCTGGGTGTTTGCTGTTGCCGGGCAAAGTTGTTGACCAATGACTAGTTAGTGGAAAGGTACTGCTGTGAGTTGGAAGTTATAGGAAGGGAGCCTTTCCTGAATAAGGGATAGAATGAAGTTGTGCCCTCACTCTGAGAGATGAAGTTATGCCCTCAGTAAGATAGAGTTCAAGTTATGTCATCAATAATGAGGTAGCAGTTACAGATCCTGAAAGAACCCCGGTGTCCGTGCGGTCTTTACGCCACAAATCGCCCCCCAACAGGGACATGAAAACGAACAGGAACGAGAAGAATACAAACAGGGACATGAAGAAGAGGAACAGGGACAGGCAAACAGAACAGGGACAAAAACAAAAAAGGAATGAATAGGGACAGGCAAACGGAACAGGGACAAAAACAGAAAAGGAATGATCAGGTACAGGCTAACAGAACAGGGATGACCAAAAAGAGCATATGGGAGGGTCACGATGGTTTACGCAGGACCCCCAAACAAGGACTCCAGGAGTTGGAGGGGCAGCCAGAGCCCCCCGGCTGGGCAGCACTCAGTGCCTGCCTCTCCCAGGGATGGGGTTATAAAGTTTGTTAAAGATAGACTTAGTATGCCTGGCAGTTTTTCTCTGTATTTTAGTTTGTGTTAATAGTGCTTTCTTAATTTTTGTTTCTCTTGCTTTCTTAATTTCTGTTAATCGCGCCTTCTTAATTTGTGTTAAACCTGCTTTCTTAATTTGTGTTAACCGAGCTCTTTTATGTTAATAAAGGAGGGGGAGATGTGGGAGCCTGGCCATGGGGTTAGACAAGCCCCATGGTTGGTGATAAGATCTGACTAATAAAGTAGAGACCATCAGGAAAGTAAAGCCTTGAGAGGGAACAAAGTAGGGTGATTCAGGAGACACCTTAAACAGGGACATGAAGAACAGGAACAGGGATAGTCTAACAGAACAGGGACGAAAATAAAAAAGTAATGAATAGGGACAGGCTATCAGAACAGGGACAAACAAAAAACAGCGTATGGGAGGGTCTCGCTGGCATAGGCAGGACCTACAAACAAGGACTCCATGAGTTGGAGGGGCAGCCAGAGCCCCCCAGCTGGGCAGCACTCAGTGCCTGCCTCTCCCAGGGATGGGGTTACAAAGTTTGTAAAAGATGGAATTAGTATGCCTGGCAGTTTTTCTCTGTGTTTTAGTTTGTGTTAATAGTGCTTTCTTAATTTGTGTTACTCTTGCTTTCTTAATTTCTGTTAATCGCGCCTTCTTAATTTGTGTTAAACCTGCTTTCTTAATTTGTGTTAATCGAGCTCTTCTATGTTAATAAAGAAGGGGGAGATGTGGGAGCCTGGCCATGGGGGTCGACAAGTCCCATGGTTGGTGATAACATCCGACTCTTAAAGATGAGGCCATCAGGAAAGTAAAGAGTTGAGAGGGAACAAAGAAGGGTGATTCAGGAGACACCTTAAACAGGGACATGAAGAACAGGAACAGGGACAGGCTAACAGAGCAGGGAGAAACAAAAAACAGCATATGGGAGGGTCCCTCTGGCATAGGCAGGACCCACAAACAAGGACTCCAGGAGTTGGAGGGGCAGCCAGAGCCCCCCAGCTGGGAAGCACTCAGTGCCTGCCTCTCCCAGAGATGGGGTTACAAAGTTTGTTAAAGATGGAATTAGTATGCCTGGCAGTTTTTCCCTGTGTTTTTGTTTGTGTTGATCCTGCCTTCTAAATTTGTGTTAATTGTGCTTTCTTATGTTAATAAAGAAGTGGAAGATGTGGGAGTGTGGCCATGGGGGTCGACAAGCCCTATGGTTGGTGATAACATCGGACTCTTAAGGATGAGACCATCAGGAAAGGAAAGCCTTGAGAGGGAACAAAGAAGGGTGATTCAGGAGACACCTTAACCAGGGACATGAAGAACAGGAACAGGGATAGTCTAACAGAACAGGGAGGAAAACAAAAAAGGAATGAATAGGGACAGGCTATCAGAACAGGGACAAACAAAAAACAGCGTATGGGAGGGTCTCGCTGGCATAGGCAGGACCCACAAACAAGGACTCCAGGAGTTGGAGGGGCAGCCAGAGCCCCCCAGCTGGGAAGCACTCAGTGCCTGCCTCTCCCAGAGATGGGGTTACAAAGTTTGTTAAAGATGGAATTAGTATGCCTGGCAGTTTTTCTCTGTGTTTTAGTTTGTGTTGATCCTGCCTTCTTAATTTGTGTTAATCGCGCTTTCTTATGTTAATAAAGAAGGGGAAGATGTGGGAGTGTGGCCATGGGGGTCGACAAGCCCCATGGTTGGTTATAACATCCGAATATTAAAGTAGAGACCATCAGGAAAGTAAAGCCTTGAAGAGGGAGCAAAGAAGGGTGATTCAGGAGACACCTTAAACAGGGACATGAAGAACAGGAACAGGGATAGTCTAACAGAACAGGGACAAAAACAAAAAAGGAATGAATAGGGACAGGCTATCAGAACAGGGACAAACAAAAAACAGCGTATGGGAGGGTCTCGCTGGCATAGGCAGGACCCACAAACAAGGACTCCAGGAGTTGGAGGGGCAGCCAGAGCCCCCCGGCTGGGCAGCACTCAGTGCCTGCCTCTCCCAGGGATGGGGTTACAAAGTTTGTTAAAGATGGAATTAGTATGCCTGGCAGTTTTTCTCTGTGTTTTAGTTTGTGTTGATCCTGCCTTCTTAATTTGTGTTAATCGCGCTTTCTTATGTTAATAAACAAGGAGGAGATGTGGGAGTGTGGCCATGGGGGTCAACAAGCCCCATGGTTGGTGATCACATCCGACTCTTAAAGATGAGGCCATGAGGATAGTAAAGCCTTGCGAGGGAACAAAGAAGGGTGATTCAGGTGACACCTTCTTGTCTGGGGTGGCTTGTTCTCCAGCCATTAAAGCATGGAAGTTGCTGGGTGTTTGCTGTTGCCGGGCAAAGTTGTTGACCAATGACTAGTTAGTTGAAAGGTACTGCTGTGAGGCAGAAATTATAGGAAGGGAGCCTTTCCTGAATAAGGGATAGAATGAAGTTGTGCCCTCACTCTGAGAGATGAAGTTATGCCTTCAGTAAGAGAGAGTTCAAGTTATGTCATCAATAAAGAGGTAGCAGTTACAGATCCTGAAAGAACCCCGTTGTCCGTGCGGTCTTTACGCCACAAATCGCCCCCCAACAGGGACATGAAAACGAACAGGGACAAGAAGAAAACAAACAGGGACATGAAGAACAGGAACAGGGACAGGCTAACAGCACAGGGACAAAAACAAAAAAAGGAATGAATAGGGACAGGCAAACGGAACAGGGACAAAAACAGCAAAGGAATTAATAGGTACAGGCTAACAGAACAGGGACGAACAAAAAGAGCTTATGGGACGGTCACGCTGGCTTACGCAGGACCCCCAAACAAGGACTCCAGGAGTTGGAGGGGCAGCCAGAGCCCCCCGGCTGGGCAGCACTCAGTGCCTGCCTCTCCCAGGGATGGGGTTGCAAAGTTTGTTAAACATAGACTTAGTATGCCTGGCAGTTTTTCTCTGTGTTTTAGTTTGTGTTGATCCTGCCTTCTTAATTTGTGTTAATCGCGCTTTCTTATGGTAATAAAGAAGGGGAAGATGTGGGAGTGTGGCCATGGGGGTCGACAGGCCCCATGGTTGGTGATAACATCGGACTCTTAAAGATGAGGCCATCAGGAATTTAAAGAGTTGAGAGGGAACAAAGAAGGGTGATTCAGGTGACACCTTCTTGTCTGGGGTGGCTAGTTCTCCAGCCATTAATGCATGGAAGTGGCTGGGTGTTTGCTGTTGCCGGGCAAAGTTGTTGACCAATGACTAGTTAGTGGAAAGGTACTGCTGTGAGGTGGAAGTTATAGGAAGGGAGCCTTTCCTGAATAAGGGATAGAATGAAGTTGTGCCCTCACTCTGAGAGATGAAGTTATGCCCTCAGTAAGAGAGAGTTCAAGTTATGTCATCAATAAAGAGGTAGCAGTTACAGATCCTGAAAGAACCCCGTTGTCCGTGCGGTCTTTACGCCACAAATCGCCCCCCAACAGGGACATGAAAACGAACAGGGACGAGAAGAAAACAAACAGGGACATGAAGAACAGGAACAGGGACAGGCAAACAGAACAGGGACAAAAACAAAAAAGGAATGAATAGGGACAGGCAAACGGAACAGGGACAAAAACAGAAAAGGAATGATCAGGAACAGGCTAACAGAACAGGGATGACCAAAAAGAGCATATGGGAGGGTCACGATGGTTTACGCAGGACCCCCAAACAAAGACTCCAGGAGTTGGAGGGGCAGCCAGAACCCCCCGGCTGGGCACCACTCAGTGCCTGCCTCTCCCAGGGATGGTTTTACAAAGATTGTTAAAGATAGACTTAGTATGCCTGGCAGTTTTTCTCTGTGTTTTAGTTTGTGTTGATCCTGCTTTCTTAATTTGTGTTAATCGAGCTCTTTTATGTTAATAAAGAAGGGGGAGATGTGGGAGCCTGGCCATGGGGTTAGACAAGCCCCATGGTTGGTGATAAGATCTGACTAATAAAGTTGAGACCATCAGGAAAGGAAAGCCTTGAGAGGGAACAAAGAAGGGTGATTCAGGAGACACCTTAACCAGGGACATGAAGAACAGGAACAGGGATAGTCTAACAGAACAGGGAGGAAAACAAAAAAGGTATGAATAGGGACAGGCTATCAGAACAGGGACAAACAAAAAACAGCCTATGGGAGGGTCTCGCTGGCATAGGCAGGACCCACAAACAAGGACTCCAGGAGTTGGAGGGGCAGCCAGAGCCCCCCGGCTGGGCATCACTCAGTGCCTGCCTCTCCCAGGGATGGGGTTACAAAGTTTGTTAAAGATGGAATTAGTATGCCTGGCAGTTTTTCTCTGTATTTTAGTTTGTGTTAATAGTGCTTTCTTAATTTGTGTTACTCTTGCTATCTTAATTTCTGTTAATTGCGCCTTCTTAATTTGTGTTAAACCTGCTTTCTTAATTCGTTTTAATCGAGCTCTTTTATGTTAATAAAGAAGGGGGAGATGTGGGAGCCTGGCCATGGGGGTCGACAAGTCCCATGGTTGGTGATAACATCCGACTCTTAAAGATGAGGCCATCAGGAAAGTAAAGCCTTGAGAGGGAACAAAGAAGGGTGATTCAGGAGACACCTTAAACAGGGACATGAAGAACAGGAACAGGGACAGGCTAACAGAGCAGGGAGAAACAAAAAACAGCATATGGGAGGGTCCCACTGGCATATGCTGGACCCACAAACAAGGACTACGACTCCAGGAGTTGGAAGGGCAGCCAGAGCCCCCCGGCTGGGCAGCACTCAGTGCCTGCCTCTCCCAGGGATGGTTTTACAAAGGTTGTTAAAGATAGACTTAGTATGCCTGGCAGTTTTTCTCTGTGTTTTAGTTTGTGTTGATCCTGCCTTCTTAATTTGTGTTAATCGCGCTTTCATATGTTACTAAAGAAGGGGAAGATGTGGGAGTGTGGCCATGGGGGTCGACAAGCCCCATGGTTGGTGATAACATCCGACTCTTAAGGATGAGACCATCAGGAAAGGAAAGCCTTGAGAGGGAACAAAGAAGGGTGATTCAGGAGACACCTTAACCAGGGACATGAAGAACAGGAACAGGGATAGTCTAACAGAACAGGGACAAATACAAAAAAGGAATGAATAGGGACATGCTATCAGAACAGGGACAAACAAAAAACAGCGTATGGGAGGGTCTCGCTGGCATAGGCAGGACCCACAAACAAGGACTCCAGGAGTTGGAGGGGCAGCCAGAGTCCCCCAGCTGGGCAGCACTCAGTGCCTGCCTCTCCCAGGGATGGGGTTACAAAGTTTGTTAAAGATGGAATTAGTATGCCTGGCAGTTTTTCTCTGTATTTTAGTTTGTGTTAATAGTGCTTTCTTAATTTGTGTTGCTCTTGCTTTCTTAATTTCTGTTAATCGCGCCTTCATAATTTGTGTTAAACCTGCTTTCTTAATTTGTGTTAATCGAGCTCTTTTATGTTAATAAAGAAGGGGGAGATGTGGGAGCATGGCCATGGGGGTCGACAAGTCCCATGGTTGGTGATAACATCCAACTCTTAAAGATGAGGCCATCAGGAAAGTAAAGAGTTGAGAGGGAACAAAGAAGGGTGATTCAGGAGACACCTTAACCAGGGACATGAAGAACAGGAACAGGGACAGGCTAACAGAGCAGGGAGAAACAAAAAACAGCATATGGGAGGGTCCCACTGGCATAGGCAGGACCCACAAACAAGGACTCCAGGAGTTGGAGGGGCAGCCAGAGCCCCCCGGCTGGGCAGCACTCAGTGCCTGCCTCTCCCAGGGATGGTTTTACAAAGGTTGTTAAAGATAGACTTAGTATGCCTGGCAGTTTTTCTCTGTGTTTTAGTTTGTGTTGATCCTGCCTTCTTAATTTGTGTTAATTGCGCTTTCTTATGTTAATAAAGAAGGGGAAGATGTGGGAGTGTGGCCATGGGGGTCGACAAGCCCCATGGTTGGTGATAACATCGGACTCTTAAGGATGAGACCATCAGGAATTTAAAGAGTTGAGAGGGAACAAAGAAGGGTGATTCAGGTGACACCTTCTTGTCTGGGGTGGCTAGTTCTCCAGCCATTAATGCATGGAAGTGGCTGGGTGTTTGCTGTTGCCGGGCAAAGTTGTTGACCAATGACTAGTTAGTAGAAAGGTACTGCTGTGAGGCGGAAGTTATAGGAAGGGAGCCTTTCCTGAATAAGGGATAGAATGAAGTTGTGCCCTCACTCTGAGAGATGAAGTTATGCCCTCAGTAAGAGAGAGTTCAAGTTATGTCATCAATAAAGAGGTAGCATTTACAGATCCTGAAAGAACCCCGTTGTCCGTGCGGTCTTTACGCCACAAATCGCCCCCCAACAGGGACAAGAAAATGAACAGGGACGAGAAGAAAACAAACAGGGACATGAAGAACAGGAACAGGGACAGGCTAACAGAACAGGGACAAAAACAAAAAAGGAATGAATAGGGACAGGCAAACAGAACAGGAAAAAGAAAAAAAAAGGAATGAATAGGTACAGGCTAACAGAACAGGGACGAACAAAAAGAGCTTATGGGAGGGTCACGCTGGCTTACCCAGGACCCACAAACAAGGACTCCAGGAGTTGGAGGGGCAGCCAGAGCCCCCCGGCTGGGCAGCACTCAGTGCCTGCCTCTCCCAGGGATGGGGTTGCAAAGTTTGTTAAAGATAGTCTTAGTATGCCTGGCAGTTTTTCTCTGTGTTTTAGTTTGTGTTGATCCTGCCTTCTTAATTTGTGTTAATTGCGCTTTCTTATGTTAATAGAGAAGGAGGAGATGTGGGAGTGTGGCCATGGGGGTCGACAAGCCCCATGGTTGGTGATCACATCCGACTCTTAAAGATGAGGCCATGAGGAAAGTAAACCCTTGAGAGGGAACAAAGAAGGGTGATTCAGGAGACACCTTAACCAGGGACATGAAGAACAGGAACAGGGACAGGCTAACAGAGCAGGGAGAAACAAAAAACAGCATATGGGAGGGTCCCACTGGCATAGGCAGGACCCACAAACAAGGACTCCAGGAGTTGGAGAGGCAGCCAGAGCCCCCCAGCTGGGCAGCACTCAGTGCCTGCCTCTCCCAGGGATGGGGTTACAAAGTTTGTTAAAGATGGAATTAGTATGCCTGGCAGTTTTTCTCTGTATTTTAGTTTGTGTTAATAGTGCTTTCTTAATTTGTGTTTCTCTTGCTTTCTTAATTTCTGTTAATCGCGCCTTCTTAATTTGTGTTAAACCTGCTTTCTTAATTTGTGTAAATCGAGCTCTTCTATGTTAATAAAGAAGGGGGAGATGTGGGAGCCTGGCCATGGGGGTCGACAAGTCCCATGGTTGGTGATAACATCCGACTCTTAAAGATGAGGCCATCAGGAAAGTAAAGAGTTGAGAGGGAACAAAGAAGGGTGATTCAGGAGATACCTTAAACAGGAACATGAAGAACAGGAACAGGGATAGTCTAACAGAACAGGGACGAAAACAAAAAGGGAATGAATAGGGACAGGCTATCAGAACAAGGACAAACAAAAAACAGCGTATGGGAGGGTCTCGCTGGCATAGGCAGGACCCACAAACAAGGACTCCAGGAGTTGGAGGGGCAGCCAGAGCCCCCCGGCTGGGCAGCACTCAGTGCCTGCCTCTCCCAGGGATGGTTTTACAAAGGTTGTTAAAGATAGAATTAGTATGCCTGGCAGTTTTTCTCTGTGTTTTAGTTTGTGTTGATCCTGCCTTCTAAATTTGTGTTAATTGTGCTTTCTTATGTTAATAAAGAAGGGGAAGATGTGGGAGTGTGGCCATGGGGGTCGACAAGCCCCATGGTTGGTGATAACATCGGACTCTTAAGGATGAGACCATCAGGAAAGGAAAGCCTTGAGAGGGAACAAAGAAGGGTGATTCAGGAGACACCTTAACCAGGGACATGAAGAACAGGAACAGGGATAGTCTAACAGAACAGGGAGGAAAACAAAAAAGGAATGAATAGGGACAGGCTATCAGAACAGGGACAAACAAAAAACAGCGTATGGGAGGGTCTCGCTGGCATAGGCAGGACCCACAAACAAGGACTCCAGGAGTTGGAGGGGCAGCCAGAGCCCCCCGGCTGGGCAGCACTCAGTGCCTGCCTCTCCCAGGGATGGGGTTACAAAGTTTGTTAAAGATGGAATTAGTATGCCTGGCAGTTTTTCTCTGTATTTTAGTTTGTGTTAATAGTGCTTTCTTAATTTGTGTTACTCTTGCTTTCTTAATTTCTGTTAATCGAGCCTTCTTAATTTGTGTTAAACCTGCTTTCTTAATTTGTGTTAATCGAGCTCTTTTAGGTTAATAAAGAAGGGGGAGATGTGGGAGCCTGGCCAAGGGGGTCGACAAGTCCCATGGTTGGTGATAACATCCGACTCTTAAAGATGAGGCCATCAGGAAAGTAAAGCCTTGAGAGGGAACAAAGAAGGGTGATTCAGGAGACACCTTAACCAGGGACATGAAGAACAGGAACAGGGACAGGCTAACAGAGCAGGGAGAAACAAAAAAACAGCATATGGGAGGGTCCCACTGGCATATGCTGGACCCACAAACAAGGACTCCAGGAGTTGGAGGGGCAGCCAGAGCCCCCCGGCTGGGCAGCACTCAGTGCCTGCCTCTCCCAGGGATGGTTTTACAAAGATTGTTAAAGATAGACTTAGTATGCCTGGCAGTTTTTCTCTGTGTTTTAGTTTGTGTTGATCCTGCCTTCTTAATTTGTGTTAATCGCGCTTTCTTATGTTAATAAAGAAGGGGAAGATGTGGGAGTGTGGCCATGGGGGTCGACAAGCCCCATGGTTGGTGATAACATCGGACTCTTAAGGATGAGACCATCAGGAATTTAAAGAGTTGAGAGGGAACAAAGAAGGGTGATTCAGGTGACACCTTCTTGTCTGGGGTGGCTAGTTCTCCAGCCATTAATGCATGGAAGAGGCTGGGTGTTTGCTGTTGCCGGGCAAAGTTGTTGACCAATGACTAGTTAGTGGAAAGGTACTGCTGTGAGGCGGAAGTTATAGGAAGGGAGCCTTTCCTGAATAAGGGATAGAATGAAGTTGTGCCCTCACTCTGAGAGATGAAGTTATGCCCTCAGTAAGAGAGAGTTCAAGTTATGTCATCAATAAAGAGGTAGCAGTTACAGATCCTGAAAGAACCCCGTTGTCCGTGCGGTCTTTACGCCACAAATCGCCCCCCAACAGGGACAAGAAAACGAACAGGGACGAGAAGAAAACAAACAGGGACATGAAGAACAGGAACAGGGACAGGCTAACAGAACAGGGACAAAAACAAAAAAGGAATGAATAGGGACAGGCAAACGGAACAGGAAAAAGAAAAAAAAAGGAATGAATAGGTACAGGCTAACAGAACAGGGACGAACAAAAAGAGCTTATGGGAGGGTCACGCTGGCTTACGCAGGACCCCCAAACAAGGACTCCAGGAGTTGGAGGGGCAGCCAGAGCCCCCCGGCTGGGCAGCACTCAGTGCCTGCCTCTCCCAGGGATGGGGTTGCAAAGTTTGTTAAAGATAGTCTTAGTATGCCTGGCAGTTTTTCTCTGTGTTTTAGTTTGTGTTGATCCTGCCTTCTTAATTTGTGTTAATTGCGCTTTCTTATGTTAATAAAGAAGGAGGAGATGTGGGAGTGTGGCCATGGGGGTCGACAAGCCCCATGGTTGGTGATCACATCCGACTCTTAAAGATGAGGCCATGAGGAAAGTAAAGCCTTGAGAGGGAACAAAGAAGGGTGATTCAGGAGACACCTTAAACAGGGACATGAAGAACAGGAACAGGGACAGGCTAACAGAGCAGGGAGAAACAAAAAACAGCATATTGGAGGGTCCCACTGGCATAGGCAGGACCCACAAACAAGGACTCCAGGAGTTGGAGGGGCAGCCAGAGCCCCCCAGATGGGAAGCACTCGGTGCCTGCCTCTCCCAGGGATGGGGTTGCAAAGTTTGTTAAAGATAGTCTTAGTATGCCTGGCACTTTTTCTCTGTATTTTAATTTGTGTTAAGAGTGCTTTCTTAATTTGTGTTTCTCTTGCTTTCTTAATTTCTGTTAATCGCGCCTTCTTAATTTGTGTTAAACCTGCTTTCTTAATTTGTGTTAATCTAGCTCTTTTAGGTTAATAAAGAAGGGGGAGATGTGGGAGCCTGGCCAAGGGGGTCGACAAGTCCCATGGTTGGTGATAACATCCGACTCTTAAAGATGAGGCCATGAGGAAAGTAAAGCCTTGAGAGGGAACAAAGAAGGGTGATTCAGGAGACACCTTAACCAGGGACATGAAGAACGGGAACAGGGACAGGCTAACAGAGCAGGGAGAAACAAAAAAACAGCATATGGGAGGGTCCCACTGGCATATGCTGGACCCACAAACAAGGACTCCAGGAGTTGGAGGGGCAGCCAGAGCCCCCCGGCTGGGCAGCACTCAGTGCCTGCCTCTCCCAGGGATGGTTTTACAAAGATTGTTAAAGATAGACTTAGTATGCCTGGCAGTTTTTCTCTGTGTTTTAGTTTGTGTTGATCCTGCCTTCTTAATTTGTGTTAATCGCGCTTTCTTATGGTAATAAAGAAGGGGAAGATGTGGGAGTGTGGCCATGGGGGTCGACAAGCCCCATGGTTGGTGATAACATCGGACTCTTAAGGATGAGACCATCAGGAATTTAAAGAGTTGAGAGGGAACAAAGAAGGGTGATTCAGGTGACACCTTCTTGTCTGGGGTGGCTAGTTCTCCAGCCATTAATGCATGGAAGTGGCTGGGTGTTTGCTGTTGCCGGGCAAAGTTGTTGACCAATGACTAGTTAGTGGAAAGGTACTGCTGTGAGGCGGAAGTTATAGGAAGGGAGCCTTTCCTGAATAAGGGATAGAATGAAGTTGTGCCCTCACTCTGAGAGATGAAGTTATGCCCTCAGTAAGAGAGAGTTCAAGTTATGTCATCAGTAAAGAGGTAGCAGTTACAGATCCTGAAAGAACCCCGTTGTCCGTGCGGTCTTTACGCCACAAATCGCCCCCCAACAGGGACAAGAAAACGAACAGGGACGAGAAGAAAACAAACAGGGACATGAAGAACAGGAACAGGGACAGGCTAACAGAACAGGGACAAAAACAAAAAAGGAATGAATAGGGACAGGCAAACGGAACAGGAAAAAGAAAAAAAAAGGAATGAATAGGTACAGGCTAACAGAACAGGGACGAACAAAAAGAGCTTATGGGAGGGTCACGCTGGCTTACGCAGGACCCCCAAACAAGGACTCCAGGAGTTGGAGGGGCAGCCAGAGCCCCCCGGCTGGGCAGCACTCAGTGCCTGCCTCTCCCAGGGATGGGGTTGCAAAGTTTGTTAAAGATAGTCTTAGTATGCCTGGCAGTTTTTCTCTGTGTTTTAGTTTGTGTTGATCCTGCCTTCTTAATTTGTGTTAATTGCGCTTTCTTATGTTAATAAAGAAGTTGGAGATGTGGGAGTGTGGCCATGGGGGTCGACAAGCCCCATGGTTGGTGATCACATCCGACTCTTAAAGATGAGGCCATGAGGAAAGTAAAGCCTTGAGAGGGAACAAAGAAGGGTGATTCAGGAGACACCTTAAACAGGGACATGAAGAACAGGAACAGGGACAGGCTAACAGAGCAGGGAGAAACAAAAAACAGCATATGGGAGGGTCCCACTGGCATAGGCAGGACCCACAAACAAGGACTCCAGGAGTTGGAGGGGCAGCCAGAGCCCCCCAGATGGGAAGCACTCAGTGCCTGCCTCTCCCAGGGATGGGGTTACAAAGTTTGTTAAAGATGGAATTAGTATGCCTGGCACTTTTTCTCTGTATTTTAATTTGTGTTAAGAGTGCTTTCTTAATTTGTGTTTCTCTTGCTTTCTTAATTTCTGTTAATCGCGCCTTCTTAATTTGTGTTAAACCTGCTTTCTTAATTTGTGTTAATCGAGCTCTTCTATGTTAATAAAGAAGGGGGAGATGTGGGAGCCTGGCCATGGGGGTCGACAAGTCCCATGGTTGGTGATAACATCCGACTCTTAAGGATGAGACCCTCAGGAATTTAAAGAGTTGAGAGGGAACAAAGAAGGGTGATTCAGGAGACACCTTGTTGTCTGGGGTGGCTTGTTCTCCAGCCATTAAAGCATGGAAGTTGCTGGGTGTTTGCTGTTGCCGGGCAACGTTGTTGACCAATGACTAGTTAGTGGAAAGGTACTGCTGTGAGGCGGAAGTTATAGGAAGGGAGCCTTTCCTGAATAAGGGATAGAATGAAGTTGTGCCCTCACTCTGAGAGATGAAGTTATGCCCTCAGTAAGAGAGAGTTCAAGTTATGCCATCAATAAAGAGGTAGCAGTTACAGATCCTGAAAGAACCCCGTTGTCCGTGCGGTCTTTACGCCACAAATCGCCCCCCAACAGGGACATGAAAACGAACAGGGACAAGAGGAAAACAAACAGGGACATGAAGAACAGGAACAGGGACAGGCTAACAGAACAGGGACAAAAACAAAAAAGGAATGAATAGGGACAGGCAAACTGAACAGGGACGAACAAAAAGAGCTTATGGGAGGGTCACGCTGGCTTACGCAGGACCCATAAACAAGGACTCCAGGAGTTGGAGGGGCAGCCAGAGCCCCCCGGCTGGGCAGCACTCAGTGCCTGCCACTCCCAGGGACGGGGTTGCAAAGTTTGTTAAAGATAGTCTTAGTATGCCTGGCAGTTTTTCTCTGTGTTTTAGTTTGTGTTGATCCTGCCTTCTTAATTTGTGTTAATCGCGCTTTCTTATGTTAATAAAGAAGGGGGAGATGTGGGAGCATGGCCATGGGGGTCCACAAGTCCCATGGTTGGTGATAACATCCAACTCTTAAAGATGAGGCCATCAGGAAAGGAAAGAGTTGAGAGGGAACAAAGAAGGGTGATTCAGGAGACACCTTAAACAGGGACATGAAGAACAGGAACAGGGACAGGCTAACAGAGCAGGGAGAAACAAAAAACAGCATATGGGAGGGTCCCACTGGCATAGGCAGGACCCACAAAGAAGGACTCCAGGAGTTGGAGGGGCAGCCAGAGCCCCCCGGCTGGGCAGCACTCAGTGCCTGCCTCTCCCAGGGATGGTTTTACAAAGGTTGTTAAAGATAGACTTAGTATGCCTGGCAGTTTTTCTCTGTGTTTTAGTTTGTGTTGATCCTGCCTTCTTAATTTGTGTTAATCGCGCTTTCTTATGTTAATAAAGAAGAAGGAGATGTGGGAGTGTGTCCATGGGGGTCGACAAGCCCCATGGTTGGTGATAACATCCGACTCTTAAGGATGAGACCCTCAGGAATTTAAAGAGTTGAGAGGGAACAAAGAAGGGTGATTCAGGTGACACCTTCTTGTCTGGGGTGGCTAGTTCTCCAGCCATTAATGCATGGAAGTGGCTGGGTGTTTACTGTTGCCGGGCAAAGTTGTTGACCAATGGCTAGTTAGTGGAAAGGTACTGCTGTGAGGCGGAAGTTATAGGAAGGGAGCCTTTCCTGAATAAGGGATAGAATGAAGTTGTGCCCTCACTCTGAGAGATGAAGTTATGCCTTCAGTAAGAGAGAGTTCAAATTATGTCATCAATGAAGAGGTAGCAGTTACAGATCCTGAAAGAACCCCGTTGTCCGTGCGGTCTTTACGCCACAAATCGCCCCCCAAAAGGGGCATGAAAACGAACAGGGACGAGAAGAAAATAAACAGGGAAATGAAGAACAGGAACAGGGACAGGCTAACAGAACAGGGAAAAAAAAAAAAAGGAATGAATAGGGACAGGCAAACGGAACATGGACAGAAACAGAAAAGGAATGATCAGGTACAGGCTAACAGAACAGGGATTACCAAAAAGAGCATATGGGAGGGTCACGATGGTTTACGCAGGACCCCCAAACAAGGACTCCAGGAGTTGGAGGGGCAGCCAGAGCCCCCCAGCTGGGCAGCACTCAGTGCCTGCCTCTCCCAGGGATGGGGTTACAAAGTTTGTTAAAGATGGAATTAGTATGCCTGGCAGTTTTTGTCTGTATTTTAGTTTGTGTTAATAGTGCTTTCTTAATTTGTGTTACTCTTGCTTTCTTAATTTCTGTTAATCGAGCCTTCTTAATTTGTGTTAAACCTGCTTTCTTAATTTGTGTTAATTGCGCTTTCTTATGTTAATAAAGAAGGGGAATATGTGGGAGCGTTGCCATGGGGGTCGACAAGCCCCATGGTTGGTGATAACATCAGACTCTTAATGATGAGACCATCAGGAAAGTAAAGCCTTGAGAGGGAACAAAGAAGGGTGATTCAGGAGAGACCTTAAACAGGGACATGAAGAACAGGAACAGGGATAGTCTAACAGAGCAGGGAGAAACAAAAAAGAGCATATGGGAGGGTCCCACTGGCATATGCTGGACCCAAAAACAAGGACTCCAGGAGTTGGAGGGGCAGCCAGAGCCCCCCAGCTGGGCAGCACTCTGTGCCTGCCTCTCCCAGGGATGGGGTTACAAAGTTTGTTAAAGATGGAATTAGTATGCCTGGCAGTTTTTCTCTGTATTTTAGTTTGTATTAATAGTTCTTTCTTAATTTGTGTTACTCTTCCTTTCTTAATTTCTGTTAATCGAGCCTTCTTAATTTGTGTTAAACCTGCTTTCTTAATTTGTGTTAATCAAGCTCTTTTATGTTAATAAAGAAGGGGGAGATGTGGGAGCATGACCATGGGGGTGTACAAGTCCCATGGTTGGTGATAACATCCGACTATTAAAGTAGAGACCATCAGGAAAGTAAAGAGTTGAAAGGGAACAAAGAAGGGTGATTGAGGAGACACCTTAAACAGGGACATGAAGAACAGGAACAGGGATAGTCTAACAGAACAGGGAGGAAAACAAAAAAGGAATGAATAGGGACAGGCTATCAGAACAGGGACAAACAAAAAACAGGGTATGGGAGGGTCTCGTTGGCATATGCAGGACCCTAAAACAAGGACTCCAGGAGTTGGAGGGGCAGCCAGAGCCCCCTGGCTGGGCAGTACTCAGTGCCTGCCTCTCCCAGGGATGGTTTTACAAAGGTTGTTAAAGATAGACTTAGTATGCCTGGCAGTTTTTCTCTGTGTTTTAGTTTGTGTTGATCCTGCCTTCTTAATTTGTGTTAATCGCGCTTTCTTATGTTAATAAAGAAGGGGAAGATGTGGGAGTGTGGCAATGGGGGTCCACAAGCCCCATGGTTGGTGATCACATCCGACTCTTAAGGATGAGACCATCAGGAATTTAAAGAGTTGAGAGGGAACAAAGAAGGCTGATTCAGGTGACACCTTCTTGTCTGGGGTGGCTAGTTCTCCAGCCATTAATGCATGGAAGTGGCTGGGTGTTTGCTGTTGCCGGGCAAAGTTGTTGACCAATGACTAGTTAGTGGAAAGGTACTGCTGTGAGGCGGAAGTTATAGGAAGGGAGCCTTTCCTGAATAAGGGATAGAATGAAGTTGTGCCCTCACTCTGAGAGATGAAGTTATGCCTTCAGTAAGAGAGAGTTCAAGTTATGTCATCAATAAAGAGGTAGCAGTTAAAGATCCTGAAAGAACCCCGTTGTCTCTGCGGTCTTTACGCCACAAATCGCCCCCCAACAGGGACATGAAAACGAACAGGGACAAGACGAAAAGAAAGAGGGACATGAAGAACAGGAACAGGAACAGGCTAACAGAACAGGGACAAAAACAAAAAAGGAATGAATAGGGACAGGCAAACGGAACAGGGACAAAAACAGAAAAGGAATGAATAGGGACAGGCTAACAGAACAGGGACGAACAAAAAGAGCTTATGGGAGGGTCACGCTGGCTTACGAAGGACCCATAAACAAGGACTCCAGGAGTTGGAGGGGCAGCCAGAGCCCCCCAGCTGGGAAGCACTCAGTGCCTGCCTCTCCCAGGGATGGGTTTACAAAGTTTATTAAATATAGACTTAGTATGCCTGGCAGTTTTTCTCTGTGTTTTAGTTTGTGTTAATAGTGCTTTCTTAATTTGTGTTACTCTTGCTTTCTTAATTTCTGTTAATCGCGCCTTCTTAATTTGTGTTAAACCTGCTTTCTTAATTTGTGTTAATCGAGCTCTTTTATGTTAATAAAGAAGGGGGAGATGTGGGAGCATGGCCATGGGGGTCGACAAGTCCCATGGTTGGTGATAACATCCAACTCTTAAAGATGAGGCCATCAGTAAAGTAAAGAGTTGAGAGGGAACAAAGAAGGGTGATTCAGGAGACACCTTAAACAGGGACATGAAGAACAGGAACAGGGACAGGCTAACAGAGCAGGGAGAAACAAAAAACAGCATATGGGAGGGTCCCACTGGCATAGGCAGGACCCACAAACAAGGACTCCAGGAGTTGGAGGGGCAGCCAGAGCCCCCCGGCTGGGCAGCACTCAGTGCCTGCCTCTCCCAGGGATGGTTTTACAAAGGTTGTTAAACATAGACTTAGTATGCCTGGCAGTTTTTCTCTGTGTTTTAGTTTGTGTTGATCCTGCCTTCTTAATTTGTGTTAATCGCGCTTTCTTATGTTAATAAAGAAGAAGGAGATGTGGGAGTGTGGCCATGGGGGTCGACAAACCCATGGTTGGTGATAACATAGGACTCTTAAGGATGAGACCATCAGGAATTTAAAGAGTTGAGAGGGAACAAAGAAGGCTGATTCAGGTGACACCTTCTTGTCTGGGGTGGCTAGTTCTCCAGCCATTAATGCATGGAAGTGGCTGGGTGTTTGCTGTTGCCGGGCAAAGTTGTTGACCAATGGCTAGTTAGTGGAAAGGTACTGCTGTGAGGCGGAAGTTATAGGAAGGGAGCCTTTCCTGAATAAGGGATAGAATGAAGTTGTGCCCTCACTCTGAGAGATGAAGTTATGCCTTCAGTAAGAGAGAGTTCAAGTTATGTCATCAATAAAGAGGTAGCAGTTACAGATCCTGAAAGAACCCCGTTGTCCGTGCGGTCTTTACGCCACAAATCGCCCCCCAAAAGGGACATGAAAACGAACAGGGACGAGAAGAAAATAAACAGGGAAATGAAGAACAGGAACAGGGACAGGCTAACAGAACAGGGACAAAAACAAAAAAGGAATGAATAGGGACAGGCAAACGGAACATGGACAAAAACAGAAAAGGAATGATCAGGTACAGGCTAACAGAACAGGGATTACCAAAAAGAGCATATGGGAGGGTCACGATGGTTTACGCAGGACCCCCAAACAAGGACTCCAGGAGTTGGAGGGGCAGCCAGAGCCCCCCAGCTGGGCAGCACTCAGTGCCTGCCTCTCCCAGGGATGGGGTTACAAAGTTTGTTAAAGATGGAATTAGCATGCCTGGCAGTTTTTGTCTGTATTTTAGTTTGTGTTAATAGTGCTTTCTTAATTTGTGTTACTCTTGCTTTCTTAATTTCTGTTAATCGAGCCTTCTTAATTTGTGTTAAACCTGCTTTCTTAATTTGTGTTAATCGCTCTTTCTTATGTTAATAAAGAAGGGGAATATGTGGGAGCGTTGCCATCGGGGTCGACAAGCCCCATGGTTCGTGATAACATCAGACTCTTAATGATGAGACCATCAGGAAAGTAAAGCCTTGAGAGGGAACAAAGAAGGGTGATTCAGGAGACACCTTAAACAGGGACATGAAGAACAGGAACAGGGATAGTCTAACAGAACAGGGACGAAAAGAAAAAAGTAATGAATAGGGACAGGCTATCAGAACAGGGACAAACAAAAAACAGCGTATGGGAGGGTCTCGCTGGCATAGGCAGGACCCCCAAACAAGGACTCCAGGAGTTGGAGGGGCAGCCAGAGCCCCCCGGCTGGGCAGCACTCAGTGCCTGCCTCTCCCAGGGATGGGTTTACAAAGTTTATTAAATATAGACTTAGTATGCCTGGCAGTTTTTCTCTGTGTTTTAGTTTGTGTTTATCCTGCCTTCTTAATTTGTGTTAATCGTGCTTTCTTATGTTAATAAAGAAGGGGGAGATGTGGGAGTGTGGCCATGGGGGTCGACAAGACCCATGGTTTGTGATAACATCAGACTCTTAATGATGAGACCATCAGGAAAGTAAAGCCTTGAGAGGGAACAAAGAAGGGTGATTCAGGAGACACCTTAAAAAGGGACATGAAGAACAGGAACAGGGACAGGCTAACAGAGCAGGGAGAAACAAAAAACAGCATATGGGAGGGTCCCACTGGCATATGCTGGACCCACAAACAAGGACTCCAGGAGTTGGAGGGGCAGCTAGAGCCCCCCAGCTGGGCAGCACTCTGTGCCTGCCTCTCCCAGGGATGGGGTTACAAAGTTTGTTAAAGATGGAATTAGTATGCCTGGCAGTTTTTCTCTGTATTTTAGTTTGTATTAATAGTTCTTTCTTAATTTGTGTTACTCTTCCTTTCTTATTTTCTGTTAATCGCGCCTTCTTAATTTGTGTTGATCCTGCCTTCTTAATTTGTGTTAATCGTGCTTTCTTATGTTAATAAAGAAGGGGGAGATGTGGGAGCATGACCATGGGGGTGGACAAGTCCCATGGTTGGTGATAACATCCGACTATTAAAGTAGAGACCATCAGGAAAGTAAAGAGTTGAAAGGGAACACAGAAGGGTGATTCAGGAGACACCTTAAACAGGGACATGAAGAACAGGAACAGGGATAGTCTAACAGAACAGGGAGGAAAACAAAAAAGGAATGAATAGGGACAGGCTATCAGAACAGGGACAAACAAAAAACAGCGTATGGGAGGGTCTCGTTGGCATACGCAGGACCCTAAAACAAGGACTCCAGGAGTTGGAGGGGCAGCCAGAGCCCCCTGGCTGGGCAGTACTCAGTGCCTGCCTCTCCCAGGGATGGTTTTACAAAGGTTGTTAAAGATAGACTTAGTATGCCTGGCAGTTTTTCTCTGTGTTTTAGTTTGTGTTGATCCTGCCTTCTTAATTTGTGTTAATCGCGCTTTCTTATGTTAATAAAGAAGGGGAAGATGTGGGAGTGTGGCAATGGGGGTCCACAAGCCCCATGGTTGGTGATAACATCCGACTCTTAAGGATGAGACCATCAGGAATTTAAAGAGTTGAGAGGGAACAAAGAAGGGTGATTCAGGTGACACCTTCTTGTCTGGGGTGGCTAGTTCTCCAGCCATTAATGCATGGAAGTGGCTGGGTGTTTGCTGTTGCCGGGCAAAGTTGTTGACCAATGACTAGTTAGTGGAAAGGTACTGCTGTGAGGCGGAAGTTATAGGAAGGGAGCCTTTCCTGAATAAGGGATAGAATGAAGTTGTGCCCTCACTCTGAGAGATGAAGTTATGCCCTCAGTAAGAGAGAGTTCAAGTTATGTCATCAATAAAGAGGTAGCAGTTACAGATCCTGAAAGAACCCCGTTGTCTGTGCGGTCTTTACGCCACAAATCGCCCCCCAACAGGGACATGAAAACGAACAGGGACAAGAAGAAAAGAAAGAGGGACATGAAGAACAGGAACAGGGACAGGCTAACAGCACAGGGACAAAAACAAAAAAGGAATGAATAGGGACAGGCAAACGGAACAGGGACAAAAACAGAAAAGGAATGAATAGGGACAGGCTAACAGAACAGGGACGAACAAAAAGAGCTTATGGGAGGGTCACGCTGGCTTACGCAGGACCCCCAAACAAGGACTCCAGGAGTTGGAGGGGCAGCCAGAGCCCCCCGGCTGGGCAGCACTCAGTGCCTGCCTCTCCCAGGGATGGGGTTGCAAAGTTTGTTAAACATAGACTTAGTATGCCTGGCAGTTTTTCTCTGTTTTTTAGTTTGTGTTGATCCTGCCTTCTTAATTTGTGTTAATCGCGCTTTCTTATGTTAATAAAGAAGGGGAAGATGTGGGAGTGTGGCCATGGGGGTCGACAAGCCCCATGGTTGGTGATAACATCGGACTCTTAAAGATGAGGCCATCAGGAAAGGAAAGCCTTGAGAGGGAACAAAGAAGGGTGATTCAGGAGACACCTTAACCAGGGACATGAAGAACAGGAACAGGGATAGTCTAACAGAACAGGGAGGAAAACAAAAAAGGAATGAATAGGGACAGGCTATCAGAACAGGGACAAACAAAAAACAGCGTATGGGAGGGTCTCGCTGGCATAGGCAGGACCCACAAACAAGGACTCCAGGAGTTGGAGGGGCAGCCAGAGCCCCCCAGCTGGGCAGCACTCAGTGCCTGCCTCTCCCAGGGATGGGGTTACAAAGTTTGTAAAAGATGGAATTAGTATGCCTGGCAGTTTTTCTCTGTGTTTTAGTTTGTGTTAATAGTGCTTTCTTAATTTGTGTTACTCTTGCTTTCTTAATTTCTGTTAATCGCGCCTTCTTAATTTGTGTTAAACCTGCTTTCTTAATTTGTGTTAATCGAGCTCTTTTATGTTAATAAAGAAGGGGGAGATGTGGGAGCGTGGCCATGGGGGTCGACAAGCCCCATGGTTGGTGATCACATCCGACTATTAAAGTAGAGACCATCAGGAAAGTAAAGCCTTGAGAGGGAGCAAAGAAGGGTGATTCAGGAGACACCTTAAACAGGGACATGAAGAACAGGAACAGGGATAGTCTAATAGAACAGGGACGAAAACAAAAAAGTAATGAATAGGGAAAGGCTATCAGAACAGGGACAAACAAAAAACAGCCTATGGGAGGGTCTCGCTGGCATAGGCAGGACCCCCAAACAAGGACTCCAGGAGTTGGAGGGGCAGCCAGAGCCCCCCGGCTGGGCAGCACTCAGTGCCTGCCTCTCCTAGGGATGGGGTAGCAAAGGTTATTAAAGATAGTCTTAGTATGCCTGGCAGTTTTTCTCTGTGTTTTAGTTTGTTTTGATCCTGCCTTCTTAATTTGTGTTAATCGCGCTTTCTTATGTTAATAAAGAAGGGGAAGATGTGGGAGTGTGGCCATGGGGGTCGACAAGCCCCATGGTTGGTGATAACATCAGACTCTTAATGATGAGACCATCAGGAAAGTAAAGCCTTGAGAGGGAACAAAGAAGGGTGATTCAGGAGACACCTTAAACAGGGACATGAAGAACAGGAACAGGGATAGTCTAACAGAACAGGGAGGAAAACAAAAAAGGAATGAATAGGGACAGGCTATCAGAACAGGGACAAACAAAAAACAGCGTATGGGAGGGTCTCGCTGGCATAGGCAGGACCCCCAAACAAGGACTCCAGGAGTTGGAGGGGCAGCCAGAGCCCCCCGGCTGGGCAGCACTCAGTGCCTGCCACTCCCAGGGATGGGGTTGCGAAGTTTGTTAAAGATAGTCTTAGTATGCCTGGCAGTTTTTCTCTGTGTTTTAGTTTGTGTTGATCCTGCCTTCTTAATTTGTGTTAATTGTGCTTTCTTATGTTAATAAAGATAGAGGAGATGTGGGAGTGTGGCCATGGGGGTCGACAAGCCCCATGGTTGGTGATCACATCCGACTCTTAAAGATGAGACTGTTAGTGTTGGGGAGAATCGAATGGATGTTTTACTAATGTCTCTTAGGTGACGGGACATACAGTATAATTAAATATCATTAAATGTACTTACATTATCAAGTAATCTATGTACACTGGAAACTTAGTGAGTACATTGAGCAATCAAAAGAATCGTTGGAGGGGAACCCCGGGAGGGAATAGGTACAACCTGACCTTGGATAAGGGCCTGGAGATGATGAAATGAGTTGAAGCAGAACCAAGGAGCGGAGGGAGCATGCGTCGAGTGAGAAAGGTGAAAGAGTTCAGCGGAGAGGAAGACTCCTTACTTCATCTGGACGACCACCTGGACGACCACCAGAGTGCGCCACGCATGTGCAAAGGGGAGGGGAGCTAATTAGAATGAAAAGCGAGGCTGATGTTGCAACCTGTAATGAATATGTATACCTGACGCAATATTGTATGTATAAATAACGGCTGGGAAGTAACGGGACTTGAAGCCAGATCTGGGCACCTGCCCCGGCTTCCAGCGCTGAATAAAGCACCTTCATATAATCACTTGGTGGTTATGTGGTTGCTACGCTAACAAGACCATCAAGAAAGTAAAGCCTTGAGAGGGAACAAAGAAGGGTGATTCAGGAGACACCTTAAGCAGGGACATGAAGAACAGGAACAGGGACAGGCTAACAGAGCAGGGAGAAACAAAAAACAGCATATGGGAGGGTCCCACTGGCATATGCTGGACCCAAAAACAAGGACTCCAGTAGTCGAAGGGGCAGCCAGAGCCCCCCGGCTGGGCAGCACTCAGTGCCTGCCTCTCCCAGGGATGGTTTTACAAAGGTTGATAAAGATAGACTTAGTATGCCTGGCAGTTTTTCTCTGTATTTTAGTTTGTGTTAATAGTGCTTACTTTATTTGTGTTACTCTTGCTTTCTTAATTTCTGTTAATCGCGCCTTCATAATTTGTGTTAAACCTGCTTTCTTAATTTGTGTTAATCGAGCTCTTTTATGTTAATAAAGAAGGGGGAGTTGTGGGAGCATGGCCATGGGGGTCGACAAGTCCCATGGTTGGTGATAACATCTGACTCTTAAATATGAGGCCATCAGGAAAGTAAAGAGTTGAGAGGGAACAAAGAAGGGTGATTCAGGTGACACCTTCTTGTCTGGGGTGGCTAGTTCTCCAGCCATTAATGCATGGAAGTGGCTGGGTGTTTGCTGTTGCCGGGCAAAGTTATTGACCAATGACTAGTTAGTGGAAAGGTACTGCTGTGAGGCGGAAGTTATAGGAAGGGAGCCTTTCCTGAATAAGGGATAGAATGAAGTTGTGCCCTCACTCTGAGAGATGAAGTTATGCCCTCAGTAAGAGAGAGTTCAAGTTATGTCATCAATAAAGAGGTAGCAGTTACAGATCCTGAAAGAACCCCGTTGTCCGTGCGGTCTTTACGCCACAAATCGCCCCCCAACAGGGACAAGAAAACGAACAGGGACGAGAAGAAAACAAACAGGGACATGAAGAACAGGAACAGGGACAGGCTAACAGAACAGGACAAAAACAAAAAAGGAATGAATAGGGACAGGCAAAGGGAACAGGAAAAAGAAAAAAAAAGGAATGAATAGGTACAGGCTAACAGAACAGGGACGAACAAAAAGAGCTTATGGGAGGGTCACGCTGGCTTACGCAGGACCCACAAACAAGGACTCCAGGAGTTGGAGGGGCAGCCAGAGCCCCACGGTTGGGCAGCACTCAGTGCCTGCCTCTCCCAGGGATGGGGTTGCAAAGTTTGTTAAAGATAGTCTTAGTATGCCTGGCAGTTTTTCTCTGTGTTTTAGTTTGTGCTGATCCTGCCTTCTTAATTTGTGTTAATCGCGCTTTCTTATGTTAATAAAGAAGGGGAAGATGTGGGAGTGTGGCCATGGGGGTCGACAAGCCCCATGGTTGGTAATAACATCCGACTCTTAAGGATGAGACCATCAGGAAAGTAAAGCCTTGAGAGGGAACAAAGAAGGGTGATTCAGGAGACACCTTAAGCAGGGACATGAAGAACAGGAACAGGGATAGTCTAACAGAACAGGGACAAAAACAAAAAAGGAATGAATAGGGACATGCTATCAGAACAGCGACAAACAAAAAACAGCGTATGGGAGGGTCTCGCTGGCACAGGCCGGACCCACAAACAAGGACTCCAGGAGTTGGAGGGGCAGCCAGAGCCCCCCGGCTGGGCAGCACTCAGTGCCTGCCTCTCCCAGGGATGGGGTTACAAAGTCTGTTAAAGATGGAATTAGTATGCCTGGCAGTTTTTCTCTGTGTTTTAATTAGTGTTAAGAGTGCTTTCTTAATTTGTGTTTCTCTTGCTTTCTTAATTTCTGTTAATCGCGCCTTCTTAATTTGTGTTAAACCTGCTTTCTTAATTTGTGTTAATCGAGCTCTTTTATGTTAATAAAGAAGGCGGAGATGTGGGAGCGTGGCCATGGGGGTCGACAAGCCCCATGGTTGGTGATAACATCCCACTCTTAAAGATGAGGCCATCAGGAAAGTAAAGAGTTGAGAGGGAACAAAGAAAGGTGATTCAGGAGACACCTTAAAGAGGGACATGAAGAACAGGAACAGGGACTGGCTAACAGAGCAGGGAGAAACAAAAAACAGCATATGGGAGGGTCCCACTGGCATATGCTGGACCCACAAACAAGGACTCCAGGAGTTGGAGGGGCAGCCAGAGCCCCCCGGCTGGGCAGCACTTAGTGTCTCCCTCTGCCACGGATGGGTTTACAAAGTTTGTTAAAGATGGAATTAGTATGCCTGGCAGTTTTTCTCTGTGTTTTAGTTTGTGTTAATAGTGCTTTCTTAATTTGTGTTAATTGCGCTTTCTTATGTTAATAAAGAAGGGGGAGATGTGGGAGTGTGGCCATGGGGGTCGACAAGCCCCATGGTTTGTGATAACATCAGACTATTAAGGATGAGACCATCAGGAATGTAAAGAGTTGAGAGGGAACAAAGAAGGGTGATTCAGGAGACACCTTAAACAGGGACATGAAGAACAGGAACAGGGACAGGCTAACAGAACAGGGACAAACAAAAAGGGAATGAATAGGGACAGGCTATCAGAACAGGGACAAACAAAAAACAGCATATGGGAGGGTCACGCTGGTAAATTATAGGAAGGGAGCCTTTCCTGAATAAGGGATAGAATGAAGTTGTGCCCTCACTCTGAGAGATGAAGTTATGCCCTCAGTAAGAGAGAGTTCAAGTTATGTCATCAATAAAGAGGTAGCAGTTACAGATCCTGAAAGAACCCCGTTGTCCGTGCGGTCTTTACGCCACAAATCGCCCCCCAACAGGGACATGAAAACGAACAGGGACGAGAAGAAAACAAACAGGGACATGAAGAACAGGAACAGGGACAGGCTAACAGAACAGGGACAAAAACAAAAAAGGAATGAATAGGGACAGGCAAACGGAACAGGGACAAAAACAGAAAAGGAATGAATAGGTACAGGCTAACAGAACAGGGACGAACAAAAAGAGCTTATGGGAGGGTCACGCTGGCTTACGCAGGACCCACAAACAAGGACTCCAGGAGTTGGAGGGGCAGCCAGAGCCCCCCGGCTGGGCAGCACTCAGTGCCTGCCTCTCCCAGGGATGGGGTTGCAAAGTTTGTTAAAGATAGTCTTAGTATGCCTGGCAGTTTTTCTCTGTGTTTTAGTTTGTGTTGATCCTGCCTTCTTAATTTGTGTTAATTGCGCTTTCTTATGTTAATAAAGAAGGAGGAGATGTGGGAGTGTGGCCATGGGGGTCGACAAGCCCCATGGTTGGTGATCACATCCGACTCTTAAAGATGAGGCCATGAGGAAAGTAAAGCCTTGAGAGGGAACAAAGAAGGGTGATTCAGGAGACACCTTAAACAGGGACATGAAGAACAGGAACAGGGACAGGCTAATAGAACAGGGACAAAAACAAAAAAGGAATGAATAGGGACAGGCTATCAGAACAGCGACAAACAAAAAACAGCGTATGGGAGGGTCCCACTGGCATATGCTGGACCCACAAACAAGGACTCCAGGAGTTGGAGGGGCAGCCAGAGCCCCCCGGCTGGGCAGCACTCAGTGCCTGCCTCTCCCAGGGATGGTTTTACAAAGATTGTTAAAGATAGACTTAGTATGCCTGGCAGTTTTTCTCTGTGTTTTAGTTTGTGTTGATCCTGCCTTCTTAATTTGTGTTAATCGCGCTTTCTTATGTTAATAAAGAAGGGGAAGATGTGGGAGTGTGGCCATGGGGGTCCACAAGCCCCATGGTTGGTGATAACATCCGACTCTAAAGGATGAGACCATCAGGAATTTAAAGAGTTGAGAGGGAACAAAGAAGGGTGGTTCAGGTGACACCTTCTTGTCTGGGGTGGCTAGTTCTCCAGCCATTAATGCATGGAAGTGGCTGGGTGTTTGCTGTTGCCGGGCAAAGTTGTTGACCAATGACTAGTTAGTGGAAAGTTACTGCTGTGAGGCGGAAGTTATAGGAAGGGAGCCTTTCCTGAATAAGGGATAGAATGAAGTTGTGCCCTCACTCTGAGAGATGAAGTTATGCCCTCAGTAAGAGAGAGTTCAAGTTATGTCATCAATAAAGAGGTAGCAGTTACAGATCCTGAAAGAACCCCGTTGTCCGTGCGGTCATTACGCCACAAATCGCCCCCCAACAGGGACATGAAAACGAACAGGGACGAGAAGAAAACAAACAGGGACATGAAGAACAGGAACAGGGACAGGCTAACAGAACAGGGACAAAAACAAAAAAGGAATGAATAGGGACAGGCAAACGGAACAGGGACAAAAACAGAAAAGGAATGAATAGGTACAGGCTAACAGAACAGGGACGAACAAAAAGAGCTTATGGGAGGGTCACGCTGGCTTACGCAGGACCCACAAACAAGGACTCCAGGAGTTGGAGGGGCAGCCAGAGCCCCCCGGCTGGGCAGCACTCAGTGCCTGCCTCTCCCAGGGATGGGGTTGCAAAGTTTGTTAAAGATAGTCTTAGTATGCCTGGCAGTTTTTCTCTGTGTTTTAGTTTGTGTTGATCCTGCCTTCTTAATTTGTGTTAATTGCGCTTTCTTATGTTAATAAAGAAGGAGGAGATGTGGGAGTGTGGCCATGGGGGTCGACAAGCCCCATGGTTGGTGATCACATCCGACTCTTAAAGATGAGGCCATGAGGAAAGTAAAGCCTTGAGAGGGAACAAAGAAGGGTGATTCAGGAGACACCTTAAACAGGGACATGAAGAACAGGAACAGGGACAGGCTAATAGAACAGGGACAAAACCAAAAAAGGAATGAATAGGGACAGGCTATCAGAACAGCGACAAACAAAAAACAGCGTATGGGAGGGTCTCGCTGGCATAGGCAGGACCCACAAACAAGGACTCCAGGAGTTGGAGGGGCAGCCAGAGCCCCCCAGCTGGGCAGCACTCAGTGCCTGCCTCTCCCAGGGATGGGGTTACAAAGTTTGTTAAAGATGGAATTAGTATGCCTGGCAGTTTTTCTCTGTATTTTAGTTTGTTTTAATAGTGCTTTCTTAATTTGTGTTACTCTTGCTTTCTTAATTTCTGTTAATCACGCCTTCATAATTTGTGTTAAACCTGCTTTCTTAATTTGTGTTAATCGAGCTCTTTTATGTTAATAAAGAAGGGGGAGTTGTGGGAGCATGGCCATGGGGGTCGACAAGTCCCATGGTTGGTGATAACATCCGACTCTTAAAGATGAGGCCATCAGGAAACTAAAGAGTTGAGAGGGAACAAAGAAGGGTGATTCAGGAGACACCTTAACCAGGGACATGAAGAACAGGAACAGGGACGGGCTAACAGAGCAGGGAGAAACAAAAAACAGCATATGGGAGGGTCCCACTGGCATATGCTGGACCCACAAACAAGGACTCCAGGAGTTGGAGGGGCAGCCAGAGCCCCCCGGCTGGGCAGCACTCAGTGCCTGCCTCTCCCAGGGATGGTTTTACAAAGATTGTTAAAGATAGACTTAGTATGCCTGGCAGTTTTTCTCTGTGTTTTAGTTTGTGTTGATCCTGCCTTCTTAATTTGTGTTAATCGCGCTTTCTTATGTTAATAAAGAAGGGGAAGATGTGGGAGTGTGGCCATGGGGGTCCACAAGCCCCATGGTTGGTGATAACATCCGACTCTAAAGGATGAGACCATCAGGAATTTAAAGAGTTGAGAGGGAACAAAGAAGGGTGATTCAGGTGACACCTTCTTGTCTGGGGTGGCTAGTTCTCCAGCCATTAATGCATGGAAGTGGCTGGGTGTTTGCTGTTGCCGGGCAAAGTTATTGACCAATGACTAGTTAGTGGAAAGGTACTGCTGTGAGGCGGAAGTTATAGGAAGGGAGCCTTTCCTGAATAAGGGATAGAATGAAGTTGTGCCCTCACTCTGAGAGATGAAGTTATGCCCTCAGTAAGAGAGAGTTCAAGTTATGTCATCAATAAAGAGGTAGCAGTTACAGATCCTGAAAGAACCCCGTTGTCCGTGCGGTCTTTACGCCACAAATCGCCCCCCAACAGGGACAAGAAAACGAACAGGGACGAGAAGAAAACAAACAGGGACATGAAGAACAGGAACAGGGACAGGCTAACAGAACAGGACAAAAACAAAAAAGGAATGAATAGGGACAGGCAAAGGGAACAGGAAAAAGAAAAAAAAAGGAATGAATAGGTACAGGCTAACAGAACAGGGACGAACAAAAAGAGCTTATGGGAGGGTCACGCTGGCTTACGCAGGACCCACAAACAAGGACTCCAGGAGTTGGAGGGGCAGCCAGAGCCACACGGTTGGGCAGCACTCAGTGCCTGCCTCTCCCAGGGATGGGGTTGCAAAGTTTGTTAAAGATAGTCTTAGTATGCCTGGCAGTTTTTCTCTGTGTTTTAGTTTGTGCTGATCCTGCCTTCTTAATTTGTGTTAATCGCGCTTTCTTAAGTTAATAAAGAAGGGGAAGATGTGGGAGTGTGGCCATGGGGGTCGACAAGCCCCATGGTTGGTAATAACATCCGACTCTTAAGGATGAGACCATCAGGAAAGTAAAGCCTTGAGAGGGAACAAAGAAGGGTGATTCAGGAGACACCTTAAGCAGGGACATGAAGAACAGGAACAGGGATAGTCTAACAGAACAGGGACAAAAACAAAAAAGGAATGAATAGGGACATGCTATCAGAACAGCGACAAACAAAAAACAGCGTATGGGAGGGTCTCGCTGGCACAGGCCGGACCCACAAACAAGGACTCCAGGAGTTGGAGGGGCAGCCAGAGCCCCCCGGCTGGGCAGCACTCAGTGCCTGCCTCTCCCAGGGATGGGGTTACAAAGTCTGTTAAAGATGGAATTAGTATGCCTGGCAGTTTTTCTCTGTGTTTTAATTAGTGTTAAGAGTGCTTTCTTAATTTGTGTTTCTCTTGCTTTCTTAATTTCTGTTAATCGCGCCTTCTTAATTTGTGTTAAACCTGCTTTCTTAATTTGTGTTAATCGAGCTCTTTTATGTTAATAAAGAAGGCGGAGATGTGGGAGCGTGGCCATGGGGGTCGACAAGCCCCATGGTTGGTGATAACATCCCACTCTTAAAGATGAGGCCATCAGGAAAGTAAAGAGTTGAGAGGGAACAAAGAAAGGTGATTCAGGAGACACCTTAAAGAGGGACATGAAGAACAGGAACAGGGACTGGCTAACAGAGCAGGGAGAAACAAAAAACAGCATATGGGAGGGTCCCACTGGCATATGCTGGACCCACAAACAAGGACTCCAGGAGTTGGAGGGGCAGCCAGAGCCCCCCGGCTGGGCAGCACTTAGTGTCTCCCTCTGCCACGGATGGGTTTACAAAGTTTGTTAAAGATGGAATTAGTATGCCTGGCAGTTTTTCTCTGTGTTTTAGTTTGTGTTAATAGTGCTTTCTTAATTTGTGTTAATTGCGCTTTCTTATGTTAATAAAGAAGGGGAAGATGTGGGAGTGTGGCCATGGGGGTCCACAAGCCCCATGGTTGGTGATAACATCCGACTCTAAAGGATGAGACCATCAGGAATTTAAAGAGTTGAGAGGGAACAAAGAAGGGTGATTCATGTGACACCTTCTTGTCTGGGGTGGCTAGTTCTCCAGCCATTAATGCATGGAAGTGGCTGGGTGTTTGCTGTTGCCGGGCAAAGTTGTTGACCAATGACTAGTTAGTGGAAAGTTACTGCTGTGAGGCGGAAGTTATAGGAAGGGAGCCTTTCCTGAATAAGGGATAGAATGAAGTTGTGCCCTCACTCTGAGAGATGAAGTTATGCCCTCAGTAAGAGAGAGTTCAAGTTATGTCATCAATAAAGAGGTAGCAGTTACAGATCCTGAAAGAACCCCGTTGTCCGTGCGGTCTTTACGCCACAAATCGCCCCCCAACAGGGACATGAAAACAAACAGGGACGAGAAGAAAACAAACAGGGACATGAAGAACAGGAACAGGGACAGGCTAACAGAACAGGGACAAAAACAAAAAAGGAATGAATAGGGACAGGCAAACGGAACAGGGACAAAAACAGAAAAGGAATGAATAGGTACAGGCTAACAGAACAGGGACGAACAAAAAGAGCTTATGGGAGGGTCACGCTGGCTTACGCAGGACCCACAAACAAGGACTCCAGGAGTTGGAGGGGCAGCCAGAGCCCCCCGGCTGGGCAGCACTCAGTGCCTGCCTCTCCCAGGGATGGGGTTGCAAAGTTTGTTAAAGATAGTCTTAGTATGCCTGGCAGTTTTTCTCTGTGTTTTAGTTTGTGTTGATCCTGCCTTCTTAATTTGTGTTAATTGCGCTTTCTTATGTTAATAAAGAAGGAGGAGATGTGGGAGTGTGGCCATGGGGGTCGACAAGCCCCATGGTTGGTGATCACATCCGACTCTTAAAGATGAGGCCATGAGGAAAGTAAAGCCTTGAGAGGGAACAAAGAAGGGTGATTCAGGAGACACCTTAAACAGGGACATGAAGAACAGGAACAGGGACAGGCTAATAGAACAGGGACAAAAACAAAAAAGGAATGAATAGGGACAGGCTATCAGAACAGCGACAAACAAAAAACAGCGTATGGGAGGGTCTCGCTGGCATAGGCAGGACCCACAAACAAGGACTCCAGGAGTTGGAGGGGCAGCCAGAGCCCCCCAGCTGGGCAGCACTCAGTGCCTGCCTCTCCCAGGGATGGGGTTACAAAGTTTGTTAAAGATGGAATTAGTATGCCTGGCAGTTTTTCTCTGTATTTTAGTTTGTTTTAATAGTGCTTTCTTAATTTGTGTTACTCTTGCTTTCTTAATTTCTGTTAATCACGCCTTCATAATTTGTGTTAAACCTGCTTTCTTAATTTGTGTTAATCGAGCTCTTTTATGTTAATAAAGAAGGGGGAGTTGTGGGAGCATGGCCATGGGGGTCGACAAGTCCCATGGTTGGTGATAACATCCGACTCTTAAAGATGAGGCCATCAGGAAAGTAAAGAGTTGAGAGGGAACAAAGAAGGGTGATTCAGGAGACACCTTAACCAGGGACATGAAGAACAGGAACAGGGACAGGCTAACAGAGCAGGGAGAAACAAAAAACAGCATATGGGAGGGTCCCACTGGCATATGCTGGACCCACAAACAAGGACTCCAGGAGTTGGAGGGGCAGCCAGAGCCCCCCGGCTGGGCAGCACTCAGTGCCTGCCTCTCCCAGGGATGGTTTTACAAAGATTGTTAAAGATAGACTTAGTATGCCTGGCAGTTTTTCTCTGTGTTTTAGTTTGTGTTGATCCTGCCTTCTTAATTTGTGTTAATCGCGCTTTCTTATGTTAATAAAGAAGGGGAAGATGTGGGAGTGTGGCCATGGGGGTCCACAAGCCCCATGGTTGGTGATAACATCCGACTCTAAAGGATGAGACCATCAGGAATTTAAAGAGTTGAGAGGGAACAAAGAAGGGTGATTCAGGTGACACCTTCTTGTCTGGGGTGGCTAGTTCTCCAGCCATTAATGCATGGAAGTGGCTGGGTGTTTGCTGTTGCCGGGCAAAGTTATTGACCAATGACTAGTTAGTGGAAAGGTACTGCTGTGAGGCGGAAGTTATAGGAAGGGAGCCTTTCCTGAATAAGGGATAGAATGAAGTTGTGCCCTCACTCTGAGAGATGAAGTTATGCCCTCAGTAAGAGAGAGTTCAAGTTATGTCATCAATAAAGAGGTAGCAGTTACAGATCCTGAAAGAACCCCGTTGTCCGTGCGGTCTTTACGCCACAAATCGCCCCCCAACAGGGACAAGAAAACGAACAGGGACGAGAAGAAAACAAACAGGGACATGAAGAACAGGAACAGGGACAGGCTAACAGAACAGGACAAAAACAAAAAAGGAATGAATAGGGACAGGCAAAGGGAACAGGAAAAAGAAAAAAAAAGGAATGAATAGGTACAGGCTAACAGAACAGGGACGAACAAAAAGAGCTTATGGGAGGGTCACGCTGGCTTACGCAGGACCCACAAACAAGGACTCCAGGAGTTGGAGGGGCAGCCAGAGCCCCACGGTTGGGCAGCACTCAGTGCCTGCCTCTCCCAGGGATGGGGTTGCAAAGTTTGTTAAAGATAGTCTTAGTATGCCTGGCAGTTTTTCTCTGTGTTTTAGTTTGTGCTGATCCTGCCTTCTTAATTTGTGTTAATCGCGCTTTCTTAAGTTAATAAAGAAGGGGAAGATGTGGGAGTGTGGCCATGGGGGTCGACAAGCCCCATGGTTGGTAATAACATCCGACTCTTAAGGATGAGACCATCAGGAAAGTAAAGCCTTGAGAGGGAACAAAGAAGGGTGATTCAGGAGACACCTTAAGCAGGGACATGAAGAACAGGAACAGGGATAGTCTAACAGAACAGGGACAAAAACAAAAAAGGAATGAATAGGGACATGCTATCAGAACAGCGACAAACAAAAAACAGCGTATGGGAGGGTCTCGCTGGCACAGGCCGTACCCACAAACAAGGACTCCAGGAGTTGGAGGGGCAGCCAGAGCCCCCCGGCTGGGCAGCACTCAGTGCCTGCCTCTCCCAGGGATGGGGTTACAAAGTCTGTTAAAGATGGAATTAGTATGCCTGGCAGTTTTTCTCTGTGTTTTAATTAGTGTTAAGAGTGCTTTCTTAATTTGTGTTTCTCTTGCTTTCTTAATTTCTGTTAATCGCGCCTTCTTAATTTGTGTTAAACCTGCTTTCTTAATTTGTGTTAATCGAGCTCTTTTATGTTAATAAAGAAGGCGGAGATGTGGGAGCGTGGCCATGGGGGTCGACAAGCCCCATGGTTGGTGATAACATCCCACTCTTAAAGATGAGGCCATCAGGAAAGTAAAGAGTTGAGAGGGAACAAAGAAAGGTGATTCAGGAGACACCTTAAAGAGGGACATGAAGAACAGGAACAGGGACTGGCTAACAGAGCAGGGAGAAACAAAAAACAGCATATGGGAGGGTCCCACTGGCATATGCTGGACCCACAAACAAGGACTCCAGGAGTTGGAGGGGCAGCCAGAGCCCCCCAGCTGGGCAGCACTTAGTGTCTCCCTCTGCCACGGATGGGTTTACAAAGTTTGTTAAAGATGGAATTAGTATGCCTGGCAGTTTTTCTCTGTGTTTTAGTTTGTGTTAATAGTGCTTTCTTAATTTGTGTTAATTGCGCTTTCTTATGTTAATAAAGAAGGGGGAGATGTGGGAGTGTGGCCATGGGGGTCGACAAGCCCCATGGTTGGTGATCACATCCGACTCTTAAAGATGAGGCCATGAGGAAAGTAAAGCCTTGAGAGGGAACAAAGAAGGGTGATTCAGGAGACACCTTAAACAGGGACATGAAGAACAGGAACAGGGACAGGCTAATAGAACAGGGACAAAAACAAAAAAGGAATGAATAGGGACAGGCTATCAGAACAGCGACAAACAAAAAACAGCGTATGGGAGGGTCTCGCTGGCATAGGCAGGACCCACAAACAAGGACTCCAGGAGTTGGAGGGGCAGCCAGAGCCCCCCAGCTGGGCAGCACTCAGTGCCTGCCTCTCCCAGGGATGGGGTTACAAAGTTTGTTAAAGATGGAATTAGTATGCCTGGCAGTTTTTCTCTGTATTTTAGTTTGTTTTAATAGTGCTTTCTTAATTTGTGTTACTCTTGCTTTCTTAATTTCTGTTAATCACGCCTTCATAATTTGTGTTAAACCTGCTTTCTTAATTTGTGTTAATCGAGCTCTTTTATGTTAATAAAGAAGGGGGAGTTGTGGGAGCATGGCCATGGGGGTCGACAAGTCCCATGGTTGGTGATAACATCCGACTCTTAAAGATGAGGCCATCAGGAAAGTAAAGAGTTGAGAGGGAACAAAGAAGGGTGATTCAGGAGACACCTTAACCAGGGACATGAAGAACAGGAACAGGGACGGGCTAACAGAGCAGGGAGAAACAAAAAACAGCATATGGGAGGGTCCCACTGGCATATGCTGGACCCACAAACAAGGACTCCAGGAGTTGGAGGGGCAGCCAGAGCCCCCCGGCTGGGCAGCACTCAGTGCCTGCCTCTCCCAGGGATGGTTTTACAAAGATTGTTAAAGATAGACTTAGTATGCCTGGCAGTTTTTCTCTGTGTTTTAGTTTGTGTTGATCCTGCCTTCTTAATTTGTGTTAATCGCGCTTTCTTATGTTAATAAAGAAGGGGAAGATGTGGGAGTGTGGCCATGGGGGTCCACAAGCCCCGTGGTTGGTGATAACATCCGACTCTAAAGGATGAGACCATCAGGAATTTAAAGAGTTGAGAGGGAACAAAGAAGGGTGATTCAGGTGACACCTTCTTGTCTGGGGTGGCTAGTTCTCCAGCCATTAATGCATGGAAGTGGCTGGGTGTTTGCTGTTGCCGGGCAAAGTTGTTGACCAATGACTAGTTAGTGGAAAGTTACTGCTGTGAGGCGGAAGTTATAGGAAGGGAGCCTTTCCTGAATAAGGGATAGAATGAAGTTGTGCCCTCACTCTGAGAGATGAAGTTATGCCCTCAGTAAGAGAGAGTTCAAGTTATGTCATCAATAAAGAGGTAGCAGTTACAGATCCTGAAAGAACCCCGTTGTCCGTGCGGTCTTTACGCCACAAATCGCCCCCCAACAGGGACATGAAAACGAACAGGGACGAGAAGAAAACAAACAGGGACATGAAGAACAGGAACAGGGACAGGCTAACAGAACAGGGACAAAAACAAAAAAGGAATGAATAGGGACAGGCAAACGGAACAGGGACAAAAACAGAAAAGGAATGAATAGGTACAGGCTAACAGAACAGGGACGAACAAAAACAGCTTATGGGAGGGTCACGCTGGCTTACGCAGGACCCACAAACAAGGACTCCAGGAGTTGGAGGGGCAGCCAGAGCCCCCCGGCTGGGCAGCACTCAGTGCCTGCCTCTCCCAGGGATGGGGTTGCAAAGTTTGTTAAAGATAGTCTTAGTATGCCTGGCAGTTTTTCTCTGTGTTTTAGTTTGTGTTGATCCTGCCTTCTTAATTTGTGTTAATTGCGCTTTCTTATGTTAATAAAGAAGGAGGAGATGTGGGAGTGTGGCCATGGGGGTCGACAAGCCCCATGGTTGGTGATCACATCCGACTCTTAAAGATGAGGCCATGAGGAAAGTAAAGCCTTGAGAGGGAACAAAGAAGGGTGATTCAGGAGACACCTTAAACAGGGACATGAAGAACAGGAACAGGGACAGGCTAATAGAACAGGGACAAAAACAAAAAAGGAATGAATAGGGACAGGCTATCAGAACAGCGACAAACAAAAAACAGCGTATGGGAGGGTCTCGCTGGCATAGGCAGGACCCACAAACAAGGACTCCAGGAGTTGGAGGGGCAGCCAGAGCCCCCCAGCTGGGCAGCACTCAGTGCCTGCCTCTCCCAGGGATGGGGTTACAAAGTTTGTTAAAGATGGAATTAGTATGCCTGGCAGTTTTTCTCTGTATTTTAGTTTGTTTTAATAGTGCTTTCTTAATTTGTGTTACTCTTGCTTTCTTAATTTCTGTTAATCACGCCTTCATAATTTGTGTTAAACCTGCTTTCTTAATTTGTGTTAATCGAGCTCTTTTATGTTAATAAAGAAGGGGGAGTTGTGGGAGCATGGCCATGGGGGTCGACAAGTCCCATGGTTGGTGATAACATCCGACTCTTAAAGATGAGGCCATCAGGAAAGTAAAGAGTTGAGAGGGAACAAAGAAGGGTGATTCAGGAGACACCTTAACCAGGGACATGAAGAACAGGAACAGGGACGGGCTAACAGAGCAGGGAGAAACAAAAAACAGCATATGGGAGGGTCCCACTGGCATATGCTGGACCCACAAACAAGGACTCCAGGAGTTGGAGGGGCAGCCAGAGCCCCCCGGCTGGGCAGCACTCAGTGCCTGCCTCTCCCAGGGATGGTTTTACAAAGATTGTTAAAGATAGACTTAGTATGCCTGGCAGTTTTTCTCTGTGTTTTAGTTTGTGTTGATCCTGCCTTCTTAATTTGTGTTAATCGCGCTTTCTTATGTTAATAAAGAAGGGGAAGATGTGGGAGTGTGGCCATGGGGGTCCACAAGCCCCATGGTTGGTGATAACATCCGACTCTAAAGGATGAGACCATCAGGAATTTAAAGAGTTGAGAGGGAACAAAGAAGGGTGATTCAGGTGACACCTTCTTGTCTGGGGTGGCTAGTTCTCCAGCCATTAATGCATGGAAGTGGCTGGGTGTTTGCTGTTGCCGGGCAAAGTTGTTGACCAATGACTAGTTAGTGGAAAGGTACTGCTGTGAGGCGGAAGTTATAGGAAGGGAGCCTTTCCTGAATAAGGGATAGAATGAAGTTGTGCCCTCACTCTGAGAGATGAAGTTATGCCCTCAGTAAGAGAGAGTTCAAGTTATGTCATCAATAAAGAGGTAGCAGTTACAGATCCTGAAAGAACCCCGTTGTCCGTGCGGTCTTTACGCCACAAATCGCCCCCCAACAGGGACATGAAAACGAACAGGGACGAGAAGAAAACAAACAGGGTCATGAAGAACAGGAACAGGGACAGGCTAACAGAACAGGGACAAAAACAAAAAAGGAATGAATAGGGACAGGCAAACGGAACAGGGACAAAAACAGAAAAGGAATGAATAGGGACAGGCTAACAGAACAGGGACGAACAAAAAGAGCTTATGGGAGGGTCACGCTGGCTTACGCAGGACCCACAAACAAGGACTCCAGGAGTTGGAGGGGCAGCCAGAGCCCCCCGGCTGGGCAGCACTCAGTGCCTGCCTCTCCCAGGGATGGGGTTGCAAAGTTTGTTAAAGATAGTCTTAGTATGCCTGGCAGTTTTTCTCTGTGTTTTAGTTTGTGTTGATCCTGCCTTCTTAATTTGTGTTAATTGCGCTTTCTTATGTTAATAAAGAAGGAGGAGATGTGGGAGTGTGGCCATGGGGGTCGACAAGCCCCATGGTTGGTGATCACATCCGACTCTTAAAGATGAGGCCATGAGGAAAGTAAAGCCTTGAGAGGGAACAAAGAAGGGTGATTCAGGAGACACCTTAAACAGGGACATGAAGAACAGGAACAGGGACAGGCTAACAGAACAGGGACAAATACAAAAAAGGAATGAATAGGGACAGGCTATCAGAACAGCGACAAACAAAAAACAGCGTATGGGAGGGTCTCGCTGGCATAGGCAGGACCCACAAACAAGGACTCCAGGAGTTGGAGGGGCAGCCAGAGCCCCCCAGCTGGGCAGCACTCAGTGCCTGCCTCTCCCAGGGATGGGGTTACAAAGTTTTTAAAGATGGAATTAGTATGCCTGGCAGTTTTTCTCTGTATTTTAGTTTGTTTTAATAGTGCTTTCTTAATTTGTGTTACTCTTGCTTTCTTAATTTCTGTTAATCACGCCTTCATAATTTGTGTTAAACCTGCTTTCTTAATTTGTGTTAATCGAGCTCTTTTATGTTAATAAAGAAGGGGGAGTTGTGGGAGCATGGCCATGGGGGTCGACAAGTCCCATGGTTGGTGATAACATCCGACTCTTAAAGATGAGGCCATCAGGAAAGTAAAGCCTTGAGAGGGAACAAAGAAGGGTGATTCAGGAGACACCTTAACCAGGGACATGAAGAACAGGAACAGGGACGGGCTAACAGAGCAGGGAGAAACAAAAAACAGCATATGGGAGGGTCCCACTGGCATATGCTGGACCCACAAACAAGGACTCCAGGAGTTGGAGGGGCAGCCAGAGCCCCCCGGCTGGGCAGCACTCAGTGCCTGCCTCTCCCAAGGATGGTTTTACAAAGATTGTTAAAGATAGACTTAGTATGCCTGGCAGTTTTTCTCTGTGTTTTAGTTTGTGTTGATCCTGCCTTCTTAATTTGTGTTAATCGCGCTTTCTTATGTTAATAAAGAAGGGGAAGATGTGGGAGTGTGGCAATGGGGGTCCACAAGCCCCATGGTTGGTGATAACATCCGACTCTAAAGGATGAGACCATCAGGAATTTAAAGAGTTGAGAGGGAACAAAGAAGGGTGATTCAGGTGACACCTTCTTGTCTGGGGTGGCTAGTTCTCCAGCCATTAATGCATGGAAGTGGCTGGGTGTTTGCTGTTGCCGGGCAAAGTTGTTGACCAATGACTAGTTAGTGGAAAGTTACTGCTGTGAGGCGGAAGTTATAGGAAGGGAGCCTTTCCTGAATAAGGGATAGAATGAAGTTGTGCCCTCACTCTGAGAGATGAAGTTATGCCCTCAGTAAGAGAGAGTTCAAGTTATGTCATCAATAAAGAGGTAGCAGTTACAGATCCTGAAAGAACCCCGTTGTCCGTGCGGTCTTTACGCCACAAATCGCCCCCCAACAGGGACATGAAAACGAACAGGGACGAGAAGAAAACAAACAGGGACATGAAGAACAGGAACAGGGACAGGCTAACAGAACAGGGACAAAAACAAAAAAGGAATGAATAGGGACAGGCAAACGGAACAGGGAAAAAAAAAAAAAAAGAATGAATAGGTACAGGCTAACAGAACAGGGACGAACAAAAAGAGCTTATGGGAGGGTCACGCTGGCTTACGCAGGACCCCCAAACAAGGACTCCAGGAGTTGGAGGGGCAGCCAGAGCCCCCCGGCTGGGCAGCACTCAGTGCCTGCCTCTCCCAGGGATGGGGTTGCAAAGTTTGTTAAAGATAGTCTTAGTATGCCTGGCAGTTTTTCTCTGTGTTTTAGTTTGTGTTGATCCTGCCTTCTTAATTTGTGTTAATTGCGCTTTCTTATGTTAATAAAGAAGGAGGAGATGTGGGAGTGTGGCCATGGGGGTCGACAAGCCCCATGGTTGGTGATCACATCCGACTCTTAAAGATGAGGCCATGAGGAAAGTAAAGCCTTGAGAGGGAACAAAGAAGGGTGATTCAGGAGACACCTTAAACACGGACATGAAGAACAGGAACAGGGACAGGCTAACAGAGCAGGGAGAAACAAAAAACAGCATATGGGAGGGTCCCACTGGCATAGGCAGGACCCACAAACAAGGACTCCAGGAGTTGGAGGGGCAGCCAGAGCCCCCCAGCTGGGAAGCACTCAGTGCCTGCCTCTCCCAGGGATGGGGTTACAAAGTTTGTTAAAGATGGAATTAGTATGCCTGGCACTTTTTCTCTGTATTTTAATTTGTGTTAATAGTGCTTTCTTAATTTGTGTTTCTCTTGCTTTCTTAATTTCTGTTAATCGCGCCTTCTTAATTTGTGTTAAACCTGCTTTCTTAATTTGTGTTAATCGAGCTCTTCTATGTTAATAAAGAAGGGGGAGATGTGGGAGCATGGCCATGGGGGTCGACAAGTCCCATGGTTGGTGATAACATCCGACTCTTAAAGATGAGGCCATCAGGAAAGTAAAGAGTTGAGAGGGAACAAAGAAGGGTGATTCAGGAGACACCTTAACCAGGGACATGAAGAACAGGAACAGGGACAGGCTAACAGAGCAGGGAGAAACAAAAAAGAGCATATGGGAGGGTCCCACTGGCATAGGCAGGACCCACAAACAAGGACTCCAGGAGTTGGAGGGGCAGCCAGAGCCCCCCGGCTGGGCAGTACTCAGTGCCTGCCTCTCCCAGGGATGGTTTTACAAAGGTTGTTAAAGATAGACTTAGTATGCCTGGCAGTTTTTCTCTGTGTTTTTGTTTGTGTTGATCCTGCCTTCTAAATTTGTGTTAATTGTGCTTTCTTATGTTAATAAAGAAGGGGAAGATGTGGTAGTGTGGCCATGGGGGTCGACAAGCCCCATGGTTGGTGATAACATCGGACTCTTAAGGATGAGACCATCAGGAAAGTAAAGCCTTGAGAGGGAACAAAGAAGGGTGATTCAGGAGACACCTTAAGCAGGGACATGAAGAACAGGAACAGGGACAGGCTAACAGAACAGGGACAAAAACAAAAAAGGAATGAATAGGGACATGCTATCAGAACAGCGACAAACAAAAACCAGCATATGGGAGGGTCTCACTGGTATAGGCAGGACCCACAAACAAGGACTCCAGGAGTTGGAGGGGCAGCCAGAGCCCCCCGGCTGGGCAGCACTCAGTGCCTGCCTCTCCCAGGGATGGGGTTACAAAGTTTGTTAAAGATGGAATTAGTATGCCTGGCAGTTTTTCTCTGTATTTTAATTTGTGTTAAGAGTGCTTTCTTAATTTGTGTTTCTCTTGCTTTCTTAATTTCTGTTAATCGCGCCTTCTTAATTTGTGTTTAACCTGCTTTCTTAATTTGTGTTAATCGAGCTCTTTTATGTTAATAAAGAAGGGGGAGATGTGGGAGCGTGGCCATGGGGGTCGACAAGTCCCATGGTTGGTGATAACATCCGACTCTTAAAGATGAGGCCATCAGGAAAGTAAAGAGTTGAGAGGGAACAAAGAAGGGTGATTCAGGAGACACCTTAAAGAGGGACATGAAGAACAGGAACAGGGACAGGCTAACAGAACAGGGACAAAAACAAAAAAGGAATGAATAGGGACATGCTATCAGAACAGCGACAAACAAAAACCAGCATATGGGAGGGTCTCACTGGTATAGGCAGGACCCACAAACAAGGACTCCAGGAGTTGGAGGGGTAGCCAGAGCCCCCCGTCTGGGCAGCACTCAGTGCCTGCCTCTCCCAGGGATGGTTTTACAAAGGTTGTTAAAGATAGACTTAGTATGCCTGGCAGTTTTTCTCTGTGTTTTAGTTTGTGTTGATCCTGCCTTCTTAATTTGTGTTAATTGTGCTTTCGTATGTTAATAAAGAAGGAGGAGGTGTGGGAGTGTGGCCATGGGGGTCGACAAGCCCCATGGTTGGTGATCACATCCGACTCTTAAAGATGAGACCATCAGGAAAGTAAAGCCTTGAGAGGGAACAAAGACGGGTGATTCAGGAGACACCTTAAGCAGGGACATGAGGAACAGGAACAGGGATAGTCTAACAGAACAGGGACAAAAACAAAAAGGGAATGAATAGGGACAGGCTATCAGAACAGGGACAAACAAAAAACAGCATATGGGAGGGTCACGCTGGTATAGGCAGGACCCACAAACAAGGACTCCAGGAGTTGGAGAGGCAGCCAGAGCCCCCCGGCTGGGCAGCACTCAGTGCCTGCCTCTCCCAGGGATGGTTTTACAAAGATTGTTAAAGATGGAATTAGTATGCCTGGCAGTTTTTCTCTGTGTTTTAGTTTGTGTTGATCCTGCCTTCTTAATTTGTGTTAAACGCGCTTTCTTATGTTAATAAAGAAGGGGAAGATGTGGGAGTGTGGCCATGGGGGTCGACAAGCCCCATGGTTGGTAATAACATCCGACTCTTAAGGATGAGACCATCAGGAATTTAAAGAGTTGAGAGGGAACAAAGAAGGGTGATTCAGGTGACACCTTGTTGTCTGGGGTGGCTTGTTCTCCAGCCATTAAAGCATGGAAGTTGCTGGGTGTTTTCTGTTGCCGGGCAAAGTTGTTGACCAATGACTAGTTAGTGGAAAGGTACTGCTGTGAGGCGGAAATTATAGGAAGGGAGCCTTTCCTGAATAAGGGATAGAATGAAGTTGTGCCCTCACTCTGAGAGATGAAGTTATGCCCTCAGTAAGAGAGAGTTCAAGTTATGTCATCAATAAAGAGGTAGCAGTTACAGATCCTGAAAGAACCCCGTTGTCCGTGCGGTCTTTACGCCACAAATCGCCCCCCAACAGGGACATGAAAACGAACAGGGACGAGAAGAAAACAAACAGGGACATGAAGAACAGGAACAGGGACAGGCTAACAGAACAGGGACAAAAACAAAAAAGGAATGAATAGGGACAGGCAAACGGAACAGGGACAAAAACAGAAAAGGAATGAATAGGTACAGGCTAACAGAACAGGGACGAACAAAAAGAGCTTATGGGAGGGTCACGCTGGCTTACGCAGGACCCACAAACAAGGACTCCAGGAGTTGGAGGGGCAGCCAGAGCCCCCCGGCTGGGCAGCACTCAGTGCCTGCCTCTCCCAGGGATGGGGTTGCAAAGTTTGTTAAAGATAGTCTTAGTATGCCTGGCAGTTTTTCTCTGTGTTTTAGTTTGTGTTGATCCTGCCTTCTTAATTTGTGTTAATTGCGCTTTCTTATGTTAATAAAGAAGGAGGAGATGTGGGAGTGTGGCCATGGGGGTCGACAAGCCCCATGGTTGGTGATCACATCCGACTCTTAAAGATGAGGCCATGAGGAAAGTAAAGCCTTGAGAGGGAACAAAGAAGGGTGATTCAGGAGACACCTTAAACAGGGACATGAAGAACAGGAACAGGGACAGGCTAACAGAACAGGGACAAAAACAAAAAAGGAATGAATAGGGACAGGCTATCAGAACAGCGACAAACAAAAAACAGCGTATGGGAGGGTCTCGCTGGCATAGGCAGGACCCACAAACAAGGACTCCAGGAGTTGGAGGGGCAGCCAGAGCCCCCCGGCTGGGCAGCACTCAGTGCCTGCCTCTCCCAGGGATGGGGTTACAAAGTTTGTTAAAGATGGAATTAGTATGCCTGGCAGTTTTTCTCTGTATTTTAGTTTGTTTTAATAGTGCTTTCTTAATTTGTGTTACTCTTGCTTTCTTAATTTCTGTTAATCACGCCTTCATAATTTGTGTTAAACCTGCTTTCTTAATTTGTGTTAATCGAGCTCTTTTATGTTAATAAAGAAGGGGGAGTTGTGGGAGCATGGCCATGGGGGTCGACAAGTCCCATGGTTGGTGATAACATCCCACTCTTAAAGATGAGGCCATCCGGAAAGTAAAGAGTTGAGAGGGAACAAAGAAGGGTGATTCAGGAGACCCCTTAACCAGGGACATGAAGAACAGGAACAGGGACGGGCTAACAGAGCAGGGAGAAACAAAAAACAGCATATGGGAGGGTCCCACTGGCATATGCTGGACCCACAAACAAGGACTCCAGGAGTTGGAGGGGCAGCCAGAGCCCCCCGGCTGGGCAGCACTCAGTGCCTGCCTCTCCCAGGGATGGTTTTACAAAGTTTGTTGAAGATAGACTTAGTATGCCTGGCAGTTTTTCTCTGTGTTTTAGTTTGTGTTGATCCTGCCTTCTTAATTTGTGTTAATCGCGCTTTCTTATGTTAATAAAGAAGGGGAAGATGTGGGAGTGTGGCAATGGGGGTCGACAAGCCCCATGGTTGGTGATAACATCCGACTCTTAAGGATGAGACCATCAGGAATTTAAAGAGTTGAGAGGGAACAAAGAAGGGTGATTCAGGTGACACCTTCTTGTCTGGGGTGGCTAGTTCTCCAGCCATTAATGCATGGAAGTGGCTGGGTGTTTGCTGTTGCCGGGCAAAGTTGTTGACCAATGACTAGTTAGTGGAAAGGTACTGCTGTGAGTTGGAAGTTATAGGAAGGGAGCCTTTCCTGAATAAGGGATAGAATGAAGTTGTGCCCTCACTCTGAGAGATGAAGTTATGCCCTCAGTAAGAGAGAGTTCAAGTTATGTCATCAATAAAGAGGTAGCAGTTACAGATCCTGAAAGAACCCCGTTGTCCGTGCGGTCTTTACGCCACAAATCGCCCCCCAACAGGGACATGAAAACGAACAGGGACGAGAAGAAAACAAACAGGGACATGAAGAACAGGAACAGGGACAGGATAACAGAACAGGGACAAAAACAAAAAAGGAATGAATAGGGACAGGCAAACGGAACAGGGAAAAAAAAAAAAAAGAATGAATAGGTACAGGCTAACAGAACAGGGACGAACAAAAAGAGCTTATGGGAGGGTCACGCTGGCTTACGCAGGACCCACAAACAAGGACTCCAGGAGTTGGAGGGGCAGCCAGAGCCCCCCGGCTGGGCAGCACTCAGTGCCTGCCTCTCCCAGGGATGGGGTTGCAAAGTTTGTTAAAGATAGTCTTAGTATGCCTGGCAGTTTTTCTCTGTGTTTTAGTTTGTGTTGATCCTGCCTTCTTAATTTGTGTTAATTGCGCTTTCTTATGTTAATAAAGAAGGAGGAGATGTGGGAGTGTGGCCATGGGGGTCGACAAGCCCCATGGTTGGTGATCACATCCGACTCTTAAAGATGAGGCCATGAGGAAAGTAAAGCCTTGAGAGGGAACAAAGAAGGGTGATTCAGGAGACACCTTAAACACGGACATGAAGAACAGGAACAGGGACAGGCTAACAGAGCAGGGAGAAACAAAAAACAGCATATGGGAGGGTCCCACTGGCATAGGCAGGACCCACAAACAAGGACTCCAGGAGTTGGAGGGGCAGCCAGAGCCCCCCAGATGGGAAGCACTCAGTGCCTGCCTCTCCCAGGGATGGGGTTACAAAGTTTGTTAAAGATGGAATTAGTATGCCTGGCACTTTTTCTCTGTATTTTAATTTGTGTTAATAGTGCTTTCTTAATTTGTGTTTCTCTTGCTTTCTTAATTTCTGTTAATCGCGCCTTCTTAATTTGTGTTAAACCTGCTTTCTTAATTTGTGTTAATCGAGCTCTTCTATGTTAATAAAGAAGGGGGAGATGTGGTAGTGTGGCCATGGGGGTCGACAAGTCCCATGGTTGGTGATAACATCCCACTCTTAAAGATGAGGCCATCAGGAAAGTAAAGAGTTGAGAGGGAACAAAGAAGGGTGATTCAGGAGACACCTTAACCAGGGACATGAAGAACAGGAACAGGGACAGGCTAACAGAGCAGGGAGAAAGAAAAAAGAGCATATGGGAGGGTCCCACTGGCATAGGCAGGACCCACAAACAAGGACTCCAGGAGTTGGAGGGGCAGCCAGAGCCCCCCGGCTGGGCAGTACTCAGTGCCTGCCTCTCCCAGGGATGGTTTTACAAAGGTTGTTAAAGATAGACTTAGTATGCCTGGCAGTTTTTCTCTGTGTTTTTGTTTGTGTTGATCCTGCCTTCTAAATTTGTGTTAATTGTGCTTTCTTATGTTAATAAAGAAGGGGAAGATGTGGGAGTGTGGCCATGGGGGTCGACAAGCCCCATGGTTGGTGATAACATCGGACTCTTAAGGATGAGACCATCAGGAAAGTAAAGCCTTGAGAGGGAACAAAGAAGGGTGATTCAGGAGACAGCTTAAGCAGGGACATGAAGAACAGGAACAGGGACAGGCTAACAGAACAGGGACAAAAACAAAAAAGGAATGAATAGGGACAGGCAAACGGAACAGGGACAAAAACAGAAAAGGAATGAATAGGTACAGGCTAACAGAACAGGGACGAACAAAAAGAGCTTATGGGAGGGTCACGCTGGCTTACGCAGGACCCACAAACAAGGACTCCAGGAGTTGGAGGGGCAGCCAGAGCCCCCCGGCTGGGCAGCACTCAGTGCCTGCCTCTCCCAGGGATGGGGTTGCAAAGTTTGTTAAAGATAGTCTTAGTATGCCTGGCAGTTTTTCTCTGTGTTTTAGTTTGTGTTGATCCTGCCTTCTTAATTTGTGTTAATTGCGCTTTCTTATGTTAATAAAGAAGGAGGAGATGTGGGAGTGTGGCCATGGGGGTCGACAAGCCCCATGGTTGGTGATCACATCCGACTCTTAAAGATGAGGCCATGAGGAAAGTAAAGCCTTGAGAGGGAACAAAGAAGGGTGATTCAGGAGACACCTTAAACAGGGACATGAAGAACAGGAACAGGGACAGGCTAACAGAACAGGGACAAAAACAAAAAAGGAATGAATAGGGACAGGCTATCAGAACAGCGACAAACAAAAAACAGCGTATGGGAGGGTCTCGCTGGCATAGGCAGGACCCACAAACAAGGACTCCAGGAGTTGGAGGGGCAGCCAGAGCCCCCCGGCTGGGCAGCACTCAGTGCCTGCCTCTCCCAGGGATGGGGTTACAAAGTTTGTTAAAGATGGAATTAGTATGCCTGGCAGTTTTTCTCTGTATTTTAGTTTGTTTTAATAGTGCTTTCTTAATTTGTGTTACTCTTGCTTTCTTAATTTCTGTTAATCACGCCTTCATAATTTGTGTTAAACCTGCTTTCTTAATTTGTGTTAATCGAGCTCTTTTATGTTAATAAAGAAGGGGGAGTTGTGGGAGCATGGCCATGGGGGTCGACAAGTCCCATGGTTGGTGATAACATCCGACTCTTAAAGATGAGGCCATCAGGAAAGTAAAGAGTTGAGAGGGAACAAAGAAGGGTGATTCAGGAGACCCCTTAACCAGGGACATGAAGAACAGGAACAGGGACGGGCTAACAGAGCAGGGAGAAACAAAAAACAGCATATGGGAGGGTCCCACTGGCATATGCTGGACCCACAAACAAGGACTCCAGGAGTTGGAGGGGCAGCCAGAGCCCCCCGGCTGGGCAGCACTCAGTGCCTGCCACTCCCAGGGATGGGGTTACAAAGTTTGTTAAAGATGGAATTAGTATGCCTGGCAGTTTTTCTCTGTGTTTTAGTTTGTGTTGATCCTGACTTCTTAATTTGTGTTAATCGCGCTTTCTTATGTTAATAAAGAAGGGGAAGATGTGGGAGTGTGGCAATGGGGGTCGACAAGCCCCATGGTTGGTGATAACATCCGACTCTTAAGGATGAGACCATCAGGAATTTAAAGAGTTGAGAGGGAACAAAGAAGGGTGATTCAGGTGACACCTTCTTGTCTGGGGTGGCTAGTTCTCCAGCCATTAATGCATGGAAGTGGCTGGGTGTTTGCTGTTGCCGGGCAAAGTTGTTGACCAATGACTAGTTAGTGGAAAGGTACTGCTCTGAGGCGGAAGTTATAGGAAGGGAGCCTTTCCTGAATAAGGGATAGAATGAAGTTGTGCCCTCACTCTGAGAGATGAAGTTATGCCCTCAGTAAGAGAGAGTTCAAGTTATGTCATCAATAAAGAGGTAGCAGTTACAGATCCTGAAAGAACCCCGTTGTCCGTGCGGTCTTTACGCCACAAATCGCCCCCCAACAGGGACATGAAAACGAACAGGGACGAGAAGAAAACAAACAGGGACATGAAGAACAGGAACAGGGACAGGATAACAGAACAGGGACAAAAACAAAAAAGGAATGAATAGGGACAGGCAAACGGAACAGGGAAAAAAAAAAAAAAAGAATGAATAGGTACAGGCTAACAGAACAGGGACGAACAAAAAGAGCTTATGGGAGGGTCACGCTGGCTTACGCAGGACCCACAAACAAGGACTCCAGGAGTTGGAGGGGCAGCCAGAGCCCCCCGGCTGGGCAGCACTCAGTGCCTGCCTCTCCCAGGGATGGGGTTGCAAAGTTTGTTAAAGATAGTCTTAGTATGCCTGGCAGTTTTTCTCTGTGTTTTAGTTTGTCTTGATCCTGCCTTCTTAATTTGTGTTAATTGCGCTTTCTTATGTTAATAAAGAAGGAGGAGATGTGGGAGTGTGGCCATGGGGGTCGACAAGCCCCATGGTTGGTGATCACATCCGACTCTTAAAGATGAGGCCATGAGGAAAGTAAAGCCTTGAGAGGGAACAAAGAAGGGTGATTCAGGAGACACCTTAAAAAGGGACATGAAGAACAGGAACAGGGACAGGCTAACAGAGCAGGGAGAAACAAAAAACAGCATATGGGAGGGTCCCACTGGCATATGCAGGACCCACAAACAAGGACTCCAGGAGTTGGAGGGGCAGCCAGAGCCCCCCAGATGGGAAGCACTCAGTGCCTGCCTCTCCCAGGGATGGGGTTACAAAGTTTGTTAAAGATGGAATTAGTATGCCTGGCACTTTTTCTCTGTATTTTAATTTGTGTTAATAGTGCTTTCTTAATTTGTGTTTCTCTTGCTTTCTTAATTTCTGTTAATCGCGCCTTCTTAATTTGTGTTAAACCAGCTTTCTTAATTTGTGTTAATCGAGCTCTTCTATGTTAATAAAGAAGGGGGAGATGTGGTAGTGTGGCCATGGGGGTCGACAAGTCCCATGGTTGGTGATAACATCCCACTCTTAAAGATGAGGCCATCAGGAAAGTAAAGAGTTGAGAGGGAACAAAGAAGGGTTATTCAGGAGACACCTTAACCAGGGACATGAAGAACAGGAACAGGGACAGGCTAACAGAGCAGGGAGAAACAAAAAAGAGCATATGGGAGGGTCCCACTGGCATAGGCAGGACCCACAAACAAGGACTCCAGGAGTTGGAGGGGCAGCCAGAGCCCCCCGGCTGGGCAGTACTCAGTGCCTGCCTCTCCCAGGGATGGTTTTACAAAGGTTGTTAAAGATAGACTTAGTATGCCTGGCAGTTTTTCTCTGTGTTTTTGTTTGTGTTGATCCTGCCTTCTAAATTTGTGTTAATTGTGCTTTCTTATGTTAATAAAGAAGGGGAAGATGTGGGAGTGTGGCCATGGGGGTCGACAAGCCCCATGGTTGGTGATAAAATCGGACTCTTAAGGATGAGACCATCAGGAAAGTAAAGCCTTGAGAGGGAACAAAGAAGGGTGATTCAGGAGACAGCTTAAGCAGGGACATGAAGAACAGGAACAGGGACAGGCTAACAGAACAGGGACAAAAACAAAAAAGGAATGAATAGGGACAGGCTATCAGAACAGGGACAAACAAAAAACAGCGTATGGGAGGGTCTCGCTGGCATAGGCAGGACCCACAAACAAGGACTCCAGGAGTTGGAGGGGCAGCCAGAGCCCCCCAGCTGGGAAGCACTCAGTGCCTGCCTCTCCCAGGGATGGGGTTACAAAGTTTGTTAAAGATGGAATTAGTATGCCTGGCAGATTTTCTCTGTTTTTTAGTTTGTGTTGATCCTGCCTTCTTAATTTGTGTTAATCGCGCTTTCTTATGTTAATAAAGAAGGGGAAGATGTGGGAGTGTGGCCATGGGGGTCGACAAGCCCCATGGTTGGTGATAAAATCCGAATATTAAAGTAGAGACCGTCAGGAAAGTAAAGCCTTGAGAGGGAGCAAAGAAGGGTGATTCAGGAGACACCTTAAACAGGGACATGAAGAACAGGAACAGGGATAGTCTAACAGAACAGGGACAAAAACAAAAAAGGAATGAATAGGGACAGGCTATCAGAACAGGGACAAACAAAAAACAGCGTATGGGAGGGTCTCGCTGGTATAGGCAGGACCCACAAACAAGGACTCCAGGAGTTGGAGGGGCAGCCAGAGCCCCCCGGCTGGGCAGCACTCAGTGCCTGCCACTCCCCGGGATGGGGTTGCAAAGTTTGTTAACTATAGTCTTAGTATGCCTGGCAGTTTTTCTCTGTGTTTTAGTTTGTGTTGATCCTGCTTTCTTAATTTGTGTTAATTGTGCTTTCTTATGTTAATAAAGAAGGGGAAGATGTGGGAGTGTGGCCATGGGGGTCGACAAGCCCCATGGTTGGTGATAACATCCGACTCTTAAGGATGAGACCATCAGGAAAGGAAAGCCTTGAGAGGGAACAAAGAAGGGTGATTCAGGAGACACCTTAAACAGGGACATGAAGAACAGGAACAGGGACAGGCTAACAGAGCAGGGAGAAACAAAAAACAGCATATGGGAGGGTCCCACTGGCATATGCTGGACCCACAAACAAGGACTCCAGTAGTCGGAGGGGCAGCCAGAGCCCCCCGGCTGGGCAGTACTCAGTGCCTGCCTCTCCCAGGGATGGTTTTACAAAGGTTGTTAAAGATAGACTTAGTATGCCTGGCAGCTTTTCTCTGTGTTTTAATTTGTGCTGATCCTGCCTTCTTAATTTGTGTTAATCGCGCTTTCTTAAGTTAATAAAGAAGGGGAAGATGTGGGAGTGTGGCCATGGGGGTCGACAAGCCCCATGGTTGGTGATCACATCCGACTATTAAAGTAGAGACCATCAGGAAAGTAAAGCCTTGAGAGGGAACAAAGAAGGGTGATTCAGGAGACACCTTAAACAGGGACATGAAGAACAGGAACAGGGATAGTCTAACAGAACAGGGACGAAAACAAAAAAGTAATGAATAGGGACAGGCTATCAGAACAGGGACAAACAAAAAACAGCCTATGGGAGGGTCTCGCTGGCATAGGCAGGACCCCCAAACAAGGACTCCAGGAGTTGGAGGGGCAGCCAGAGCCCCCCGGCTGGGCAGCACTCAGTGCCTGCCTCTCCCAGGGATGGTTTTACAAAGATTGTTAAAGATAGACTTAGTATGCCTGGCAGTTTTTCTCTGTGTTTTAGTTTTTGTTGATCCTAACTTCTTAATTTGTGTTAATTGCGCTTTCTTATGTTAATACAGAAGGAGGAGATGTGGGAGTGTGGCCATGGGGGTCGACAAGCCCCATGGTTGGTGATCACATCCGACTCTTAAAGATGAGGCCATCAGGAATTTAAAGAGTTGAGAGGGAACAAAGAAGGGTGATTCAGGAGACACCATAAACAGGGACATGAAGAACAGGAACAGGGATAGTCTAACAGAACAGGGAGGAAAACAAAAAAGGAATGAATAGGGACAGGCTAACAGAGCAGGGAGAAACAAAAAACAGCGTATGGGAGGGTCTCGCTGGCATAGGCAGGACCCACAAACAAGGACTCCAGGAGTTGGAGGGGCAGCCAGAGCCCCCCGGCTGGGCAGCACTCAGTGCCTGCCTCTCCCAGGGATGGGGTTACAAAGATTGTTAAATATAGACTTAGTATGCCTGGCAGCTTTTCTCTGTGTTTTAGTTTGTGTTGATCCTGCCTTCTTAATTTGTGTTAATTGTGCTTTCTTATGTTAATAAAGAAGGGGAAGATGTGGGAGTGTGGCCATGGGGGTCGACAAGCCCCATGGTTGGTGATAACATCCGACTGTTAAAGTACAGACAATCAGGAAAGTAAAGCCTTGAGAGGGAACAAAGAAGGGTGATTCAGGAGACACCTTAAGCAGGGACATGAAGAACAGGAACAGGGATAGTCTAACAGAACAGGGACAAAAACAAAAAGGGAATGAATAGGGACAGGCTATCAGAACAGGGACAAACAAAAAACAGCGTATGGGAGGGTCTCGCTGGCATAGGCAGGACCCACAAACAAGGACTCCAGGAGTTGGAGGGGCAGCCAGAGCCCCCTGGCTGGGCAGCACTCAGTGCCTGCCTCTCCCAGGGATGGTTTTACAAAGATTGTTAAAGATAGACTTAGTATGCCTGGCAGTTTTTCTCTGTGTTTTAGTTTGTGTTGATCCTGCCTTCTTAATTTGTGTTAATTGCGCTTTCTTATGTTAATAAAGAAGGGGAAGATGTGGGAGTGTGGCCATGGGGGTCGACAAGCCCCATGGTTGGTGATCACATCCGAATATTAAAGTAGAGACCATGAGGAAAGTAAAGCCTTGAGAGGGAGCAAAGAAGGGTGATTCAGGAGACACCTTAAACAGGGACATGAAGAACAGGAACAGGGATAGTCTAACAGAACAGGGAGGAAAACAAAAAAGGAATGAATAGGGACAGGCTATCAGAACAGGGACAAACAAAAAACAGCGTATGGGAGGGTCTCGCTGGCATAGGCCGGACCCCCAAACAAGGACTCCAGGAGTTGGAGGGGCAGCCAGAGCCCCCCGGCTGGGCAGCACTCAGTGCCTGCCTCTCCCAGGGATGGGGTTACAAAGTTTGTTAAAGATGGAATTAGTATGCCTGGAAGTTTTTCTCTGTATTTTAGTTTGTGTTAATAGTGCTTTCTTAATTTGTGTTACTCTTGCTTTCTTATGTTAATAAAGAAGGGGAAGATGTGGGAGTGTGGCCATGGGGGTCGACAAGCCCCATGGTTGGTGATAACATCCGACTCTTAAGGATGAGACCATCAGGAAAGGAAAGCCTTGAGAGGGAACAAAGAAGGGTGATTCAGGAGACACCTTAAACAGGGACATGAAGAACAGGAACAGGGATAGTCTAACAGAACAGGGACAAATACAAAAAAGGAATGAATAGGGACATGCTATCAGAACAGGGACAAACAAAAAACAGCGTATGGGAGGGTCTCGCTGGCATAGGCCAGACCCCCAAACAAGGACTCCAGGAGTTGGAGGGGCAGCCAGAGCCCCCCAGCTGGGCAGCACTCAGTGCCTGCCTCTCCCAGGGATGGGGTTACAAAGTTTGTTAAAGATGGAATTAGTATGCCTGGCAGTTTTTCTCTGTATTTTAGTTTGTGTTAATAGTGCTTTCTTAATTTGTGTTACTCTTGCTTTCTTAATTTCTGTTAATCGCGCCTTCATAATTTGTGTTAAACCTGCTTTCTTAATTTGTGTTAATTGCGCTTTCTTATGTTAATAAAGAAGGGGGAGATGTGGGAGCGTGGCCATGGGGGTCGACAAGTCCCATGGTTGGTGATAACATCCGACTCTTAAAGATGAGGCCATCAGGAAAGTAAAGAGTTGAGAGGGAACAAAGAAGGGTGATTCAGGAGACAGGTTAAAAAGGGACATGAAGAACAGGAACAGGGACAGGCTAACAGAGCAGGGAGAAGCAAAAAACAGCATATGGGAGGGTCCCACTGGCATATGCTGGACCCAAAAACAAGGACTCCAGGAGTTGGAGGGGCAGCCAGAGCCCCCCGGCTGGGCAGCACTCAGTGCCTGCCTCTCCCAGGGATGGGGTTACAAAGTTTGTTAAAGATGGAATTAGTATGCCTGGCAGTTTTTCTCTGTATTTTAGTTTGTGTTAATAGTGCTTTCTTAATTTGTGTTACTCTTGCTTTCTTAATTTCTGTTAATCGCGCCTTCATAATTTGTGTTAAACCTGCTTTCTTAATTTGTGTTAATCGAGCTCTTTTATGTTAATAAAGAAGGGGGAGATGTGGGAGCATGGCCATGGGGGTCGACAAGTCCCATGGTTGGTGATAACATCCGACTCTTAAAGATGAGACCATCAGGAAAGGAAAGCCTTGAGAGGGAACAAAGAAGGGTGATTCAGGAGACACCTTAAACAGGGACATGAAGAACAGGAACAGGGACAGGCTAACGGAGCAGGGAGAAACAAAAAACAGCATATGGGAGGGTCCCACTGGCATATGCTGGACCCACAAACAAGGACTCCAGGAGTTGGAGGGGCAGCCAGAGCCCCCCGGCTGGGCAGCACTCAGTGCCTGCCTCTCCCAGGGATGGTTTTACAAAGGTTGTTAAAGATAGACTTAGTATGCCTGGCAGTTTTTCTCTGTGTTTTAGTTTGTGTTGATCCTGCCTTCTTAATTTGTGTTAATCGCGCTTTCTTATGTTAATAGAGAAGGGGAAGATGTGGGAGTGTGGCCATGGGGGTCGACAAGCCCCATGGTTGGTGATCACATCCGACTCTTAAAGATGAGACCATGAGGAAAGTAAAGCCTTGCGAGGGAACAAAGAAGGGTGATTCAGGAGACACCTTAAACAGGGACATGAAGAACAGGAACAGGGATAGTCTAACAGAACAGGGACAAAAACAAAAAAGGAATGAATAGGGACAGGCTATCAGAACAGGGACAAACAAAAAACAGCGTATGGGAGGGTCTCGCTGGCATAGGCCGGACCCCCAAACAAGGACTCCAGGAGTTGGAGGGGCAGCCAGAGCCCCCCAGCTGGGCAGCACTCAGTGCCTGCCTCTCCCAGGTTTGTGGTTACAAAGTTTGTTAAAGATGGAATTAGTATGCCTGGCAGTTTTTCTCTGTATTTTAGTTTGTGTTAATAGTGCTTTCTTAATTTGTGTTACTCTTGCTTTCTTGTTTTCTGTTAATCGCGCCTTCTTAATTTGTGTTAAACCTGCTTTCTTAATTTGTGTTAATCGAGCTCTTTTATGTTAATAAAGAAGGGGGAGATGTGGGAGCATGGCCATGGGGGTCGACAAGTCCCATGGTTGGTGATAACATCCCACTCTTAAAGATGAGGCCATCAGGAAACTAAAGAGTTGAGAGGGAACAAAGAAGGGTGATTCAGGAGACACCTTAAACAGGGACATGAAGAACAGGAACAGGGATAGTCTAACAGAACAGGGACAAAAACAAAAAAGGAATGAATAGGGACAGGCTAACAGAGCAGGGAGAAACAAAAAACAGCATATGGGAGGGTCCCACTGGCATATGCTGGACCCAAAAACAAGGACTCCAGGAGTTGGAGGGGCAGCCAGAGCCCCCTGGCTGGGCAGCACTCAGTGCCTGCCTCTCCCAGGGATGGGGTTACAAAGTTTGTTAAAGATGGAATTAGTATGCCTGGCAGTTTTTCTCTGTATTTTAGTTTGTGTTAATAGTGCTTTCTTAATTTGTGTTACTCTTGCTTTCTTAATTTCTGTTAATCGCGCCTTCATAATTTGTGTTAAACCTGCTTTCTTAATTTGTGTTAATCGAGCTCTTTTATGTTAATAAAGAAGGGGGAGATGTGGGAGCATGGCCATGGGGGTCGACAAGTCCCATGGTTGGTGATAACATCCGACTCTTAAAGATGAGACCATCAGGAAAGGAAAGCCTTGAGAGGGAACAAAGAAGGGTGATTCAGGAGACACCTTAAACAGGGACATGAAGAACAGGAACAGGGACAGGCTAACGGAGCAGGGAGAAACAAAAAACAGCATATGGGAGGGTCCCACTGGCATATGCTGGACCCACAAACAAGGACTCCAGGAGTTGGAGGGGCAGCCAGAGCCCCCCGGCTGGGCAGCACTCAGTGCCTGCCTCTCCCAGGGATGGTTTTACAAAGGTTGTTAAAGATAGACTTAGTATGCCTGGCAGTTTTTCTCTGTGTTTTAGTTTGTGTTGATCCTGCCTTCTTAATTTGTGTTAATCGCGCTTTCTTATGTTAATAAAGAAAAGGAAGATGTGGGAGTGTGGCCATGGGGGTCGACAAGCCCCATGGTTGGTGATCACATCCGACTCTTAAAGATGAGACCATGAGGAAAGTAAAGCCTTGCGAGGGAACAAAGAAGGGTGATTCAGGAGACACCTTAAACAGGGACATGAAGAACAGGAACAGGGATAGTCTAACAGAACAGGGACAAAAACAAAAAAGGAATGAATAGGGACAGGCTATCAGAACAGGGACAAACAAAAAACAGCGTATGGGAGGGTCTCGCTGGCATAGGCCGGACCCCCAAACAAGGACTCCAGGAGTTGGAGGGGCAGCCAGAGCCCCCCAGCTGGGCAGCACTCAGTGTCTGCCTCTCCCAGGTTTGTGGTTACAAAGTTTGTTAAAGATGGAATTAGTATGCCTGGCAGTTTTTCTCTGTATTTTAGTTTGTCTTAATAGTGCTTTCTTAATTTGTGTTACTCTTGCTTTCTTATTTTCTGTTAATCGCGCCTTCTTAATTTGTGTTAAACCTGCTTTCTTAATTTGTGTTAATCGAGCTCTTCTATGTTAATAAAGAAGGGGGAGATGTGGGAGCCTGGCCATGGGGGTCGACAAGTCCCATGGTTGGTGATAACATCCGACTCTTAAAGATGAGGACATCAGGAAAGTAAAGAGTTGAGAGGGAACAAAGAAGGGTGATTCAGGAGACACCTTAAACAGGGACATGAAGAACAGGAACAGGGAAAGGCTAATAGAGCAGGGAGAAACAAAAAAGAGCATATGGGAGGGTCCCACTGGCATAGGCAGGACCCACAAACAAGGACTCCAGGAGTTGGAGGGGCAGCCAGAGCCCCCCGGCTGGGCAGCACTCAGTGCCTGCCTCTCCCAGGGATGCGGTTACAAAGGTTGTTAAAGATAGAATTAGTATGCCTGGCAGTTTTTCTCTGTGTTTTAGTTTGTGTTGATCCTGCCTTCTAAATTTGTGTTAATTGTGCTTTCTTATGTTAATAAAGAAGGGGAAGATGTGGGAGTGTGGCCATGGGGGTCGACAAGCCCCATGGTTGGTGATAACATCGGACTCTTAAGGATGAGACCATCAGGAAAGGAAAGCCTTGAGAGGGAACAAAGAAGGGTGATTCAGGAGACACCTTAACCAGGGACATGAAGAACAGGAACAGGGATAGTCTAACAGAACAGGGAGGAAAACAAAAAAGGAATGAATAGGGACAGGCTATCAGAACAGGGACAAACAAAAAACAGCGTATGGGAGGGTCTCGCTGGCATAGGCAGGACCCACAAACAAGGACTCCAGGAGTTGGAGGGGCAGCCAGAGCCCCCCAGCTGGGAAGCACTCAGTGCCTGCCTCTCCCAGGGATGGGGTTACAAAGTTTGTTAAAGATGGAATTAGTATGCCTGGCAGTTTTTCTCTGTTTTTTAGTTTGTGTTGATCTTGCCTTCTTAATTTGTGTTAATCGCGCTTTCTTATGTTAATAAAGAAGGGGAAGATGTGGGAGTGTGGCCATGGGGGTCGACAAGCCCCATGGTTGGTGATAACATCCGACTGTTAAAGTAGAGACCATCAGGAAAGTAAAGCCTTGAGAGGGAACAAAGAAGGGTGATTCAGGAGACACCATAAACAGGGACATGAAGAACAGGAACAGGGATAGTCTAACAGAACAGGGACGAAAACAAAAAGGGAATGAATAGGGACAGGCTATCAGAACAGGGACAAACAAAAAACAGCGTATGGGAGGGTCTCGCTGGCATAGGCAGGACCCACAAACAAGGACTCCAGGAGTTGGAGGGGCAGCCAGAGCCCCCCGGCTGGGCAGAACTCAGTGCCTGCCACTCCCAGGGATGGGGTTGCAAAGTTTGTTAAAGATAGTCTTAGTATGCCTGGCAGCTTTTCTCTGTGTTTTAGTTTGTGTTGATCCTGCCTTCTTAATTTGTGTTAATTGCGCTTTCTTATGTTAATAAAGCAGGAGGAGATGTGGGAGTGTGGCCATGGGGGTCGACAAGCCCCATGGTTGGTGATCACATCCGACTCTTAAAGATGAGGCCATGAGGAAAGTAAACCCTTGAGAGGGAACAAAGAAGGGTGATTCAGGAGACACCTTAAACAGGGACATGAAGAACAGGAACAGGGACAGGCTAATAGAGCAGGGAGAAACAAAAAAGAGCATATGGGAGGGTCCCACTGGCATATGCTGGACCCACAAACAAGGACTCCAGGAGTTGGAGGGGCAGCCAGAGCCCCCCGGCTGGGCAGCACTCCGTGCCTGCCTCTCCCAGGGATGGTTTTACGAAGATTGTTAAAGATGGAATTAGTATGCCTGGCAGTTTTTCTCTGTGTTTTAGTTTGTGTTGATCCTGCCTTCTTAATTTGTGTTAGTCGCGCTTTCTTAAGTTAATAAAGGGGAAGATGTGGGAGTGTGGCCATGGGGGTCGACAAGCCCCATGGTTGGTGATAACATCGGACTCTTAAGGATGAGACCATCAGGAATTTAAAGAGTTGAGAGGGAACAAAGAAGGGTGATTCAGGAGACACCTTAAGCAGGGACATGAAGAACAGGAACAGGGACAGGCTAACAGAACAGGGAGGAAAACAAAAAAGGAATGAATAGGGACAGGCTATCAGAACAGGGACAAACAAAAAACAGCATATGGGAGGGTCTCGCTGGCATAGGCTGGACCCACAATCAAGGACTCCAGGAGTTGGAGGGGCAGCCAGAGCCCCCCGGCTGGGCAGCACTCAGTGCCTGCCTCTCCCAGGGATGGTTTTACGAAGATTGTTAAAGATAGACTTAGTATGCCCGGCAGTTTTTCTCTGTGTTTTAGTTTGTGTTGATCCTGCCTTCTTAATTTGTGTTAATTGCGCTTTCTTATGTTAATAAAGAAGGAGGAGATGTGGGATTGTGGCCATGGGGGTCGACAAGCCCCATGGTTGGTGATAACATCCAACTGTTGAAGTAGAGACCATCAGGAAAGTAAAGCCTTGAGAGGGAACAAAGAAGGGTGATTCAGGAGACACCTTAAACAGGGACATGAAGAACAGGAACAGGGGCAGGCTAACAGAGCAGGGAGAAACAAAAAACAGCATATGGGAGGGTCCCACTGGCATAGGCAGGACCCACAAACAAGGACTCCAGGAGTTGGAGGGGCAGCCAGAGCCCCCCAGATGGGAAGCACTCAGTGCCTGCCTCTCCCAGGGATGGGGTTACAAAGTTTGTTAAAGATGGAATTAGTATGCCTGGCACTTTTTCTCTGTATTTTAATTTGTGTTAAGAGTGCTTTCTTAATTTGTGTTTCTCTTGCTTTCTTAATTTCTGTTAATCGCGCCTTCTTAATTTGTGTTAAACCTGCTTTCTTAATTTGTGTTACTCGAGCTCTTCTATGTTAATAAAGAAGGGGGAGATGTGGGAGCCTGGCCATGGGGGTCGACAAGTCCCATGGTTGGTGATAACATCCGACTCTTAAAGATGAGGCCATCAGGAAAGTAAAGAGTTGAGAGGGAACAAAGAAGGGTGATTCAGGAGACACCTTAACCAGGGACATGAAGAACAGGAACAGGGAAAGGCTAATAGAGCAGGGAGAAACAAAAAAGAGCATATGGGAGGGTCCCACTGGCATATGCTGGACCCACAAACAAGGACTCCAGGAGTTGGAGGGGCAGCCAGAGCCCCCCGGCTGGGCAGCACTCCGTGCCTGCCTCTCCCAGGGATGGTTTTACGAAGATTGTTAAAGATGGAATTAGTATGCCTGGCAGTTTTTCTCTGTGTTTTAGTTTGTGTTGATCCTGCCTTCTTAATTTGTGTTAGTCGCGCTTTCTTAAGTTAATAAAGAAGGGGAAGATGTGGGAGTGTGGCCATGGGGGTCGACAAGCCCCATGGTTGGTGATCACATCCGACTCTTAAAGATGAGACCATGAGGAAAGTAAAGCCTTGAGAGGGAACAAAGAAGGGTGATTCAGGAGACACCTTAAGCAGGGACATGAAGAACAGGAACAGGGATAGTCTAACAGAACAGGGAGGAAAACAAAAAAGGAATGAATAGGGACAGGCTATCAGAACAGGGACAAACAAAAAACAGCATATGGGAGGGTCTCGCTGGCATAGGCTGGACCCACAATCAAGGACTCCAGGAGTTGGAGGGGCAGCCATAGCCCCCCGGCTGGGCAGCACTCAGTGCCTGCCACTCCCAGGGATGGGGTTGCAAAGTTTGTTAAAGATAGTCTTAGTATGCCTGGCAGCTTTTCTCTGTGTTTTAGTTTGTGTTGATCCTGCCTTCTTAATTTGTGTTAATTGCGCTTTCTTATGTTAATAAAGAAGGAGGAGATGTGGGAGTGTGGCCATGGGGGTTGAGAAGCTCCATGGTTGATGATAACATCAGACTCTTAAAGATGAGACCATCAGGAAAGTAAAGCCCTGAGAGGGAACAAAGAAGGGTGATTCAGGAGACACCTTAAACAGGGACATGAAGAACAGGAACAGGGACAGGCTAACAGAGCAGGGAGAAACAAAAAACAGCATATGGGAGGGTCCCACTGGCATAGGCAGGACCCACAAACAAGGACTCCAGGAGTTGGAGGGGCAGCCAGAGCCCCCCGGCTGGGCAGCACTCAGTGCCTGCCTCTCCCAGGGATGGTTTTACAAAGGTTGTTAAAGATAGACTTAGTATGCCTGGCAGTTTTTCTCTGTGTTTTAGTTTGTGTTGATCCTGCCTTCTTAATTTGTGTTAATCGCGCTTTCTTATGTTAATAAAGAAGGGGAAGATGTGGGAGTGTGGCCATGGGGGTCAACAAGTCCCATGGTTGGTGATAACATCCGACTATTAAAGTAGAGACCATCAGGAAAATAAAGAGTTGAGAGGGAACAAAGAAGGGTGATTCAGGAGACACCTTAAACAGGGACATGAAGAACAGGAACAGGGACAGGCTAACAGAGCAGGGAGAAACAAAAAACAGCATATGGGAGGGTCCCACTGGCATATGCTGGACCCACAAACAAGGACTCCAGGAGTTGGAGGGGCAGCCAGAGCCCCCTGGCTGGGTAGTACTCAGTGCGTGCCTCTCCCAGGGTTGGTTTTACAAAGTTTGTTAAAGATGGAATTAGTATGCCTGGCAGTTTTTCTCTGTATTTTAATTTGTGTTAATAGTGCTTTCTTAATTTGTGTTTCTCTTGCTTTCTTAATTTCTGTTAATTGCGCCTTCTTAATTTGTGTTAAACCTGCTTTCTTAATTTGTGTTAATCGAGCTCTTTTATGTTAATAAAGAAGGGGGAGATGTGGGAGCGTGGCCATGGGGGTCGACAACTCCCATGGTTGGTGATAACATCCAACTCTTAAAGATGAGGCCATCAGGAAAGTAAAGAGTTGAGAGGGAACAAAGAAGGGTGATTCAGGAGACACCTTAAACAGGGACATGAAGAACAGGAACAGGGATAGTCTAACAGAACAGGGACGAAAACAAAAAAGGAATGAATAGGGACAGGAAAACGGAACAGGGACAAACAAAAAACAGCATATGGGAGGGTCTCGCTGGCATAGGCAGGACCCCCAAACAAGGACTCCAGGAGTTGGAGGGTCAGCCAGAGCCCCCCGGCTGGGCAGCACTCAGTGCCTGCCTCTCCCACGGCTGGTTTTACAAAGATTGTTAAAGATAGACTTAGTATGCCTGGCAGTTTTTATCTGTGTTTTAGTTTGTGCTGATCCTGCCTTCTTAATTTGTGTTAATCGCGCTTTCTTAACTTAATAAAGAAGGGGGAGATGTGGGAGTGTGGCCATGGGGGTCGACAAGCCCCATGGTTGGTGATCACATCCGACTCTTAAGGATGAGACCATCAGGAATTTAAAGAGTTGAGAGGGAACAAAGAAGGGTGATTCAGGAGACAAATTGCCTGCCTCTCCCAGGGATGGTTTTACAAAGGTTTTTAAAGATAGACTTAGTATGCCTGGCAGTTTTTCTCTGTGTTTTAGTTTGTGCTGATCCTGCCTTCTTAATTTGTGTTAATCGCGCTTTCTTAAGTTAATAAAGAAGGGGGAGATGTGGGAGTGTGGCCATGGGGGTCGACAGGCCCCATGGTTGGTAATAACATCCGACTCTTAAGGATGAGACCATCAGGAATTTAAAGAGTTGAGAGGGAAAAAAGAAGAGTGATTCAGGAGACACCTTAACCAGGGACATGAAGAACAGGAACAGGGATAGTCTAACAGAACAGGGAGGAAAACAAAAAAGGAATGAATAGGGACAGGCTATCAGAACAGGGACAAACAAAAAACAGCGTATGGGAGGGTCTCGCTGGCATAGGCAGGACCTACAAATAAGGACTCCAGGAGTTGGAGGGGCAGCCAGAGCCCCCCGGCTGGGCAGCACTCAGTGCCTGCCTCTCCCAGGGATGGGGTTATAAAGTTTGTTAAAGATGGAATTAGTATGCCTGGCAGTTTTTCTCTGTATTTTAGTTTGTGTTAATAGTGCTTTCTTAATTTGTGTTACTCTTGCTTTCTTAATTTCTGTTAATCGCGCCTTCTTAATTTGTGTAAAACCTGCTTTCTTAATTTTTGTTAATCGAGCTCTTTTATGTTAATAAAGGAGGGGGAGATGTGGGAGCCTGGCCATGGGGTTAGACAAGCCCCATGGTTGGTGATAAGATCTGACTAATAAAGTAGAGACCATCAGGAAAGTAAAGCCTTGAGAGGGAACAAAGTAGGGTGATTCAGGAGACACCTTAAACAGGGACATGAAGAACAGGAACAGGGATAGTCTAACAGAACAGGGACAAAAACAAAAAAGGAATGAATAGGGACAGGCTATCAGAACAGGGACAAACAAAAAACAGCGTATGGGAGGGTCTCGCTGGCATAGGCAGGACCCACAAACAAGGACTCCAGGAGTTGGAGGGGCAGCCAGAGCCCCCCAGCTGGGCAGCACTCAGTGCCTGCCTCTCCCAGGGATGGGGTTACAAAGTTTGTTAAAGATGGAATTAGTATGCCTGGCAGTTTTTCTCTGTATTTTAGTTTGTGTTAATAGTGCTTTCTTAATTTGTGTTACTCTTGCTTTCTTAATTTCTGTTAATCGCGCCTTCTTAATTTTTTGTTAAACCTGCTTTCTTAATTTGTGTTAATCGAGCTCTTTTATGTTAATAAAGAAGGGGGAGATGTGGGAGCCTGGCCATGGGGGTCGACAAGTCCCATGGTTGGTGATAACATCCGACTCTTAAAGATGAGGCCATCAGGAAAGTAAAGCCTTGAGAGGGAACAAAGAAGGGTGATTCAGGAGACACCTTAACCAGGGACATGAAGAACAGGAACAGGGATAGTCTAACAGAACAGGGACAAAAACAAAAAAGGAATGAATAGGGACAGGCTATCAGAACAGGGACAAACAAAAAACAGCGTATGGGAGGGTCTCGCTGGCATAGGCAGGACCCACAAACAAGGACTCCAGGAGTTGGAGGGGCAGCCAGAGCCCCCCAGCTGGGCAGCACTCAGTGCCTGCCTCTCCCAGGGATGGGGTTATAAAGTTTGTTAAAGATGGAATTAGTATGCCTGGCAGTTTTTCTCTGTATTTTAGTTTGTGTTAATAGTGCTTTCTTAATTTGTGTTACTCTTGCTTTCTTAATTTCTGTTAATCGCGCCTTCTTAATTTTTTGTTAAACCTGCTTTCTTAATTTGTGTTAATCGAGCTCTTTTATGTTAATAAAGAAGGGGGAGATGTGGGAGCCTGGCCATGGGGGTCGACAAGTCCCATGGTTGGTGATAACATCCGACTCTTAAAGATGAGGCCATCAGGAAAGTAAAGAGTTGAGAGGGAACAAAGAAGGGTGATTCAGGAGACACCTTAACCAGGGACATGAAGAACAGGAACAGGGATAGTCTAACAGAACAGGGACAAAAACAAAAAAGGAATGAATAGGGACAGGCTATCAGAACAGGGACAAACAAAAAACAGCGTATGGGAGGGTCTCGCTGGCATAGGCAGGACCCACAAACAAGGACTCCAGGAGTTGGAGGGGCAGCCAGAGCCCCCCAGCTGGGCAGCACTCAGTGCCTGCCTCTCCCAGGGATGGGGTTATAAAGTTTGTTAAAGATGGAATTAGTATGCCTGGCAGTTTTTCTCTGTATTTTAGTTTGTGTTAATAGTGCTTTCTTAATTTGTGTTACTCTTGCTTTCTTAATTTCTGTTAATCGCGCCTTCTTAATTTTTTGTTAAACCTGCTTTCTTAATTTGTGTTAATCGAGCTCTTTTATGTTAATAAAGAAGGGGGAGATGTGGGAGCCTGGCCATGGGGGTCGACAAGTCCCATGGTTGGTGATAACATCCGACTCTTAAAGATGAGGCCATCAGGAAAGTAAAGCCTTGAGAGGGAACAAAGAAGGGTGATTCAGGAGACACCTTAACCAGGGACATGAAGAACAGGAACAGGGACAGGCTAACAGAGCAGGGAGAAACAAAAAACAGCATATGGGACGGTCCCACTGGCATATGCTGGACCCACAAACAAGGACTCCAGGAGTTGGAGGGGCAGCCAGAGCCCCCCAGCTGGGCAGCACTCAGTGCCTGCCACTCCCCGGGATGGGGTTGCAAAGTTTGTTAAAGATAGTCTTAGTATGCCTGGCAGTTTTTCTCTGTGTTTTAGTTTGTGTTGATCCTGCCTTCTCAATTTGTGTTAATTGTGCTTTCTTATGTTAATAAAGAAGGGGGAGTTGTGGGAGCATGGCCATGGGGGTCGACAAGTCACATGGTTGGTGATAACATCCGACTCTTAAAGATGAGGCCATCAGGAAAGGAAAGCCTTGAGAGGGAACAAAGAAGGGTGATTCAGGAGACACATTAAGCAGGGACATGAAGAACAGGAACAGGGATAGTCTAACAGAACAGGGACGAAAACAAAAAGGGAATGAATAGGGACAGGCTATCAGAACAGGGACAAACAAAAAACAGTGTATGGGCGGGTCTCGCTGGCATAGGCAGGACCCACAAACAAGGACTCCAGGAGTTGGAGGGGCAGCCAGAGCCCCCCAGCTGGGCAGCACTCAGTGCCTGCCTCTCCCAGGGATGGGGTTACAAAGTTTGTTAAAGATGGAATTAGTATGCCTGGCAGTTTTTCTCTGTATTTTAGTTTGTGTTAATAGTGCTTTCTTAATTTGTGTTACTCTTGCTTTCTTAATTTCTGTTAATCGCGCCTTCTTAATTTTTTGTTAAACCTGCTTTCTTAATTTGTGTTAATCGAGCTCTTTTATGTTAATAAAGAAGGGGGAGATGTGGGAGCCTGGCCATGGGGGTCGACAAGTCCCATGGTTGGTGATAACATCCGACTCTTAAAGATGAGGCCATCAGGAAAGTAAAGAGTTGAGAGGGAACAAAGAAGGGTGATTCAGGAGACACCTTAACCAGGGACATGAAGAACAGGAACAGGGACAGGCTAACAGAGCAGGGAGAAACAAAAAACAGCATATGGGAGGGTCCCACTGGCATATGCTGGACCCACAAACAAGGACTCCAGGAGTTGGAGGGGCAGCCAGAGCCCCCCGGCTGGGCAGCACTCAGTGCCTGCCTCTCCCAGGGATGGTTTTACAAAGATTGTTAAAGATAGACTTAGTATGCCTGGCAGTTTTTCTCTGTGTTTTAGTTTGTGTTGATCCTGCCTTCTTAATTTGTGTTAATCGCGCTTTCTTATGTTAATAAAGAAGGGGAAGATGTGGGAGTGTGGCCATGGGGGTCGACAAGCCCCATGGTTGGTGATCACATCCGACTCTTAAGGATGAGACCATCAGGAAAGGAAAGCCTTGAGAGGGAACAAAGAAGAGTGATTCAGGAGACACCTTAACCAGGGACCTGAAGAACAGGAACAGGGATAGTCTAACAGAACAGGGACAAAAACAAAAAAGGAATGAATAGGGACAGGCTATCAGAACAGGGACAAACAAAAAACAGCGTATGGGAGGGTCTCGCTGGCATAGGCAGGACCCACAAACAAGGACTCCAGGAGTTGGAGGGGCAGCCAGAGCCCCCCAGCTGGGCAGCACTCAGTGCCTGCCTCTCCCAGGGATGGGGTTACAAAGTTTGTTAAAGATAGACTTAGTATGCCTGGCAGTTTTTCTCTGTTTTAGTTTGTGTTGATCCTGCCTTTTTAATTTGTGTTAATCGCGCTTTCTTATGTTAATAAAGAAGGGGGAGATGTGAGAGTGTGCCCATGGGGGTCGACAAGCCCCATGGTTGGTGATAACATCCAACTGTTGAAGTAGAGACCATCAGGAAAGTAAAGCCTTGAGAGGGAACAAAGAAGGGTGATTCAGGAGACACCTTAAACAGGGACATGAAGAACTGGAACAGGGATAGTCTAACAGAACAGGGACAAAAACAAAAAAGGAATGAATAGGGACAGGCTATCAGAACAGGGACAAACAAAAAACAGCGTATGGGAGGGTCTCGCTGGCATAGGCAGGATCCACAAACAAGGACTCCAGGAGTTGGAGGGGCAGCCAGAGCCCCCTGGCTGGGCAGCACTCAGTGCCTGCCTCTCCCATGGCTGGTTTTACAAAGATTGTTAAAGATAGACTTAGTATGCCTGGCAGCTTTTCTCTGTGTTTTAGTTTGTGTTGATCCTGCCTTCTTAATTTGTGTTAATCGCGCTTTCTTAAGTTAATAAAGAAGGGGGAGATGTGGGAGTGTGGCCATGGGGGTCGACAAGCCCCATGGTTGGTAATAATATCCGACTCTTAAGGATGAGACCATCAGGAATTGAAAGAGTTGAGAGGGAACAAAGAAGGGTGATTCAGGTGACACCTTGTTGTCTGGGGTGGCTTGTTCTCCAGCCATTAAAGCATGGAAGTTGCTGGGTGTTTGCTGTTGCCGGGCAAAGTTGTTGACCAATGACTAGTTAGTGGAAAGGTACTGCTGTGAGGCAGAAATTATAGGAAGGGAGCCTTTCCTGAATAAGGGATAGAATGAAGTTGTGCCCTCACTCTGAGAGATGAAGTTATGCCTTCAGTAAGAGAGAGTTCAAGTTATGTCATCAATAAAGAGGTAGCAGTTACAGATCCTGAAAGAACCCCGTTGTCCGTGCAGTCTTTACGCCACAAATCGCCCCCCAACAGGGACATGAAAACGAACAGGGACAAGAAGAAAACAAACAGGGACATGAAGAACAGGAACAGGGACAGGCTAACAGCACAGGGACAAAAACAAAAAAGGAATGAATAGGGACAGGCAAACGGAACAGGGACAAAAACAGCAAAGGAATGAATAGGTACAGGCTAACAGAACAGGGACGAACAAAAAGAGCTTATGGGAGGGTCACGCTGGCTTACGCAGGACCCCCAAACAAGGACTCCAGGAGTTGGAGGGGCAGCCAGAGCCCCCCGGCTGGGCAGCACTCAGTGCCTGCCTCTCCCAGGGATGGGGTTGCAAAGTTTGTTAAACATAGACTTAGTATGCCTGGCAGTTTTTCTCTGTGTTTTAGTTTGTGTTGATCCTGCCTTCTTAATTTGTGTTAATCGCGCTTTCTTATGGTAATAAAGAAGGGGAAGATGTGGGAGTGTGGCCATGGGGGTCGACAGGCCCCATGGTTGGTGATAACATCGGACTCTTAAAGATGAGGCCATCAGGAATTTAAAGCCTTGAGAGGGAACAAAGAAGGGTGATTCAGGTGACACCTTCTTGTCTGGGGTGGCTAGTTCTCCAGCCATTAATGCATGGAAGTGGCTGGGTGTTTGCTGTTGCCGGGCAAAGTTGTTGACCAATGACTAGTTAGTGGAAAGGTACTGCTGTGAGGTGGAAGTTATAGGAAGGGAGCCTTTCCTGAATAAGGGATAGAATGAAGTTGTGCCCTCACTCTGAGAGATGAAGTTATGCCCTCAGTAAGAGAGAGTTCAAGTTATGTCATCAATAAAGAGGTAGCAGTTACAGATCCTGAAAGAACCCCGTTGTCCGTGCGGTCTTTACGCCACAAATCGCCCCCCAACAGGGACATGAAAACGAACAGGGACGAGAAGAAAACAAACAGGGACATGAAGAACAGGAACAGGGACAGGCAAACAGAACAGGGACAAAAACAAAAAAGGAATGAATAGGGACAGGCAAACGGAACAGGGACAAAAACAGAAAAGAAATGATCAGGTACAGGCTAACAGAACAGGGATGACCAAAAAGAGCATATGGGAGGGTCACGATGGTTTACGCAGGACCCCCAAACAAGGACTCCAGGAGTTGGAGGGGCAGCCAGAACCCCCCGGCTGGGCACCACTCAGTGCCTGCCTCTCCCAGGGATGGTTTTACAAAGATTGTTAAAGATAGACTTAGTATGCCTGGCAGTTTTTCTCTGTGTTTTAGTTTGTGTTGATCCTGCTTTCTTAATTTGTGTTAATCGAGCTCTTTTATGTTAATAAAGAAGGGGGAGATGTGGGAGCCTGGCCATGGGGTTAGACAAGCCCCATGGTTGGTGATAAGATCTGACTAATAAAGTAGAGACCATCAGGAAAGTAAAGCCTTGAGAGGGAACAAAGAAGGGTGATTCAGGAGACACCTTAAACAGGGACATGAAGAACAGGAACAGGGACAGGCTAACAGAGCAGGGACAAACAAAAAACAGCCTATGGGAGGGTCTCGCTGGCATAGGCAGGACCCACAAACAAGGACTCCAGGAGTTGGAGGGGCAGCCAGAGCACCCCGGCTGGGCATCACTCAGTGCCTGCCTCTCCCAGGGATGGGGTTACAAAGTCTGTTAAAGATGAAATTAGTATGCCTGGCAGTTTTTCTCTGTATTTTAGTTTGTGTTAATAGTGCTTTCTTAATTTGTGTTACTCTTGCTATCTTAATTTCTGTTAATTGCGCCTTCTTAATTTGTGTTAAACCTGCTTTCTTAATTCGTGTTAATCGAGCTCTTTTATGTTAATAAAGAAGGGGGAGATGTGGGAGCCTGGCCATGGGGGTCGACAAGTCCCATGGTTGGTGATAACATCCGACTCTTAAAGATGAGGCCATCAGGAAAGTAAAGCCTTGAGAGGGAACAAAGAAGGGTGATTCAGGAGACACCTTAAACAGGGACATGAAGAACAGGAACAGGGACAGGCTAACAGAGCAGGGAGAAACAAAAAACAGCATATGGGAGGGTCCCACTGGCATATGCTGGACCCACAAACAAGGACTCCGACTCCAGGAGTTGGAAGGGCAGCCAGAGCCCCCCGGCTGGGCAGCACTCAGTGCCTGCCTCTCCCAGGGATGGTTTTACAAAGGTTGTTAAAGATAGACTTAGTATGCCTGGCAGTTTTTCTCTGTGTTTTAGTTTGTGTTGATCCTGCCTTCTAAATTTGTGTTAATTGTGCTTTCTTATGTTAATAAAGAAGGGGAAGATGTGGGAGTGTGGCCATGGGGGTCGACAAGCCCCATGGTTGGTGATAACATCGGACTCTTAAGGATGAGACCATCAGGAAAGGAAAGCCTTGAGAGGGAAAAAAGAAGGGTGATTCAGGAGACACCTTAAACAGGGACATGAAGAACAGGAACAGGGATAGTCTAACAGAACAGGGACAAATACAAAAAAGGAATGAATAGGGACAGGCTATCAGAACAGGGACAAACAAAAAACAGCGTATGGGAGGGTCTCGCTGGCATAGGCAGGACCCACAAACAAGGACTCCAGGAGTTGGAGGGGCAGCCAGAGCCCCCCAGCTGGGAAGCACTCAGTGCCTGCCTCTCCCAGGGATGGGGTTACAAAGTTTGTTAAAGATGGAATTAGTATGCCTGGCAGTTTTTCTCTGTTTTTTAGTTTGTGTTGATCCTGCCTTCTTAATTTGTGTTAATCGCGCTTTCTTATGTTAATAACGAAGGGGAAGATGTGGGAGTGTGGCCATGGGGGTCGACAAGCCCCATGGTTGGTGATAACATCCGACTGTTAAAGTACAGACCATCAGGAAAGTAAAGCCTTGAGAGGGAACAAAGAAGGGTGATTCAGGAGACACCTTAACCAGGGACATGAAGAACAGGAACAGGGATAGTCTAACAGAACAGGGACGAAAACAAAAAGGGAATGAATAGGGACAGGCTATCAGAACAAGGACAAACAAAAAACAGCGTATGGGAGGGTCTCGCTGGCATAGGCAGGACCCACAAACAAGGACTCCAGGAGTTGGAGGGGCAGCCAGAGCCCCCCAGCTGGGCAGCACTCAGTGCCTGCCTCTCCCAGGGATGGGGTTACAAAGTTTGTTAAAGATGGAATTAGTATGCCTGGCAGTTTTTCTCTGTATTTTAGTTTGTGTTAATAGTGCTTTCTTAATTTGTGTTGCTCTTGCTTTCTTAATTTCTGTTAATCGCGCCTTCATAATTTGTGTTAAACCTGCTATCTTAATTTGTGTTAATCGAGCTCTTTTATGTTAATAAAGAAGGGGGAGATGTGGGAGCATGGCCATGGGGGTCGACAAGTCCCATGGTTGGTGATAACATCCAACTCTTAAAGATGAGGCCATCAGGAAAGTAAAGAGTTGAGAGGGAACAAAGAAGGGTGATTCAGGAGACACCTTAAACAGGGACATGAAGAACAGGAACAGGGACAGGCTAACAGAGCAGGGAGAAACAAAAAACAGCATATGGGAGGGTCCCACTGGCATAGGCAGGACCCACAAACAAGGACTCCAGGAGTTGGAGGGGCAGCCAGAGCCCCCCGGCTGGGCAGCACTCAGTGCCTGCCTCTCCCAGGGATGGTTTTACAAAGGTTGTTAAAGATAGACTTAGTATGCCTGGCAGTTTTTCTCTGTGTTTTAGTTTGTGTTGATCCTGCCTTCTTAATTTGTGTTAATTGTGCTTTCTTATGTTAATAAAGAAGGGGAAGATGTGGGAGTGTGGCCATGGGGGTCGACAAGCCCCATGGTTGGTGATAACATCGGACTCTTAAGGATGAGACCATCAGGAAAGGAAAGCCTTGAGAGAGAACAAAGAAGGGTGATTCAGGAGACACCTTAACCAGGGACATGAAGAACAGGAACAGGGATAGTCTAACAGAACAGGGAGGAAAACAAAAAAGGAATGAATAGGGACAGGCTATCAGAACAGGGACAAACAAAAAACAGCGTATGGGAGGGTCTCGCTGGCATAGGCAGGACCCACAAACAAGGACTCCAGGAGTTGGAGGGGCAGCCAGAGCCCCCCGGCTGGGCAGCACTCAGTGCCTGCCTCTCCCAGGGATGGGGTTACAAAGTTTGTTAAAGATGGAATTAGTATGCCTGGCAGTTTTTCTCTGTTTTTTAGTTTGTGTTGATCTTGCCTTCTTAATTTGTGTTAATCGAGCTCTTTTAGGTTAATAAAGAAGGGGGAGATGTGGGAGCCTGGCCAAGGGGGTCGACAAGTCCCATGGTTGGTGATAACATCCAACTCTTAAAGATGAGGCCATCAGGAAAGTAAAGAGTTGAGAGGGAACAAAGAAGGGTGATTCAGGAGACACCTTAAACAGGGACATGAAGAAGAGGAACAGGGATAGTGTAACAGAACAGGGACAAAAACAAAAAAGGAATGAATAGGGACAGGCTATCAGAACAGGGACAAACAAAAAGCAGCGTATGGGAGGGTCTCGCTGGCATAGGCAGGACCCACAAACAAGGACTCCAGGAGTTGGAGGGGCAGCCAGAGCCCCCCAGCTGGGCAGCACTCAGTGCCTGCCTCTCCCAGGGATGGGGTTACAAAGTTTGTTAAAGATGGAATTAGTATGCCTGGCAGTTTTTCTCTGTATTTTAGTTTGTATTAATAGTTCTTTCTTAATTTGTGTTACTCTTCCTTTCTTAATTTCTGTTAATCGCGCCTTCTTAATTTGTGTTAAACCTGCTTTCTTAATTCGTGTTAATCGAGCTCTTTTATGTTAATAAAGAAGGGGGAGATGTGGGAGCGTGGCCATGGGGGTCGACAAGCCCCATGGTTGGTGATCACATCCGACTATTAAAGTAGAGACCTTCAGGAAAGTAAAGCCTTGAGAGGGAGCAAAGAAGGGTGATTCAGGAGACACCTTAAACAGGGACATGAAGAACAGGAACAGGGACAGGCTAACAGAGCAGGGAGAAACAAAAAACAGCATATGGGAGGGTCCCACTGGCATAGGCAGGACCCACAAACAAGGACTCCAGGAGTTGGAGGGGCAGCCAGAGCCCCCCGGCTGGGCAGCACTCAGTGCCTGCCTCTCCCAGGGATGGTTTTACAAAGGTTGTTAAACATAGACTTAGTATGCCTGGCAGTTTTTCTCTGTGTTTTAGTTTGTGTTGATCCTGCCTTCTTAATTTGTGTTAATCGCGCTTTCTTATGTTAATAAAGAAGGGGGAGATGTGGGAGTGTGGCCATGGGGGTCGACAGGCCCCATGGTTGGTGATAACATCCGACTCTTAAAGATGAGGCCATCAGGAATTTAAAGAGTTGAGAGGGAACAAAGAAGGGTGATTCAGGTGACACCTTCTTGTCTGGGGTGGCTAGTTCTCCAGCCATTAATGCATGGAAGTGGCTGGGTGTTTGCTGTTGCCGGGCAAAGTTGTTGACCAATGACTAGTTAGTGGAAAGGTACTGCTGTGAGGCAGAAATTATAGGAAGGGAGCCTTTCCTGAATAAGGGATAGAATGAAGTTGTGCCCTCACTCTGAGAGATGAAGTTATGCCCTCAATAAGAGAGAGTTCAAGTTATGTCATCAATAAAGAGGTAGCAGTTACAGATCCTGAAAGAACCCCGTTGTCCGTGCGGTCTTTACGCCACAAATCGCCCCCCAACAGGGACATGAAAACGAACAGGGAAAAGAAGAAAAGAAACAGGGACATGAAGAACAGGAACAGGGACAGGCAAACAGAACAGGGACAAAAACAAAAAAGGAATTAATAGGGACAGGCAAACGGAACAGGGACAAAAACAGAAAAGGTATGATCAGGTACAGGCTAACAGAACAGGGATGACCAAAAAGAGCTTATGGGAGGGTCACGGTGGTTTACGCAGGACCCCCAAACAAGGACTCCAGGAGTTGGAGGGGCAGCCAGAGCCCCCCGGCTGGGCAGCACTCAGTGCCTGCCTCTCCCAGGGATGGGGTTACAAAGTTTGTTAAAGATGGAATTAGTATGCCTGGCAGTTTTTCTCTGTGTTTTAGTTTGTGTTGATCCTGCCTTCTTAATTTGTGTTAATCGCGCTTTCTTATGTTAATAAAGAAGGGGAAGATGTGGGAGTGTGGCCATGGGGGTCGACAAGCCCCATGGTTGGTGATAACATCCGACTCTTAAAGATGAGGCCATCAGGAAAGTAAAGCCTTGAGAGGGAACAAAGAAGGGTGATTCAGGAGACACCTTGAACAGGGACATGAAGAACAGGAACAGGGACAGGCTAACAGAGCAGGGAGAAACAAAAAACAGCATATGGGAGGGTCCCACTGGCATAGGCAGGACCCACAAACAAGGACTCCAGGAGTTGGAGGGGCAGCCAGAGCCCCCCAGCTGGGAAGCACTCAGTGCCTGCCTCTCCCAGGGATGGGGTTACAAAGTTTGTTAATGATGGAATTAGTATGCCTGGTACTTTTTCTCTGTATTTTAATTTGTGTTAAGAGTGCTTTCTTAATTTGTGTTTCTCTTGCTTTCTTAATTTCTGTTAATCGCGCCTTCTTAATTTGTGTTAAACCTGCTTTCTTAATTTGTGTTAATCGAGCTCTTCTATGTTAATAAAGAAGGGGGAGATGTGGGAGCCTGGCCATGGGGGTCGACAAGTCCCATGGTTGGTGATAACATCCGACTCTTAAAGATGAGGCCATCAGGAAAGTAAAGAGTTGAGAGGGAACAAAGAAGGGTGATTCAGGAGACACCTTGAACAGGGACATGAAGAACAGGAACAGGGACAGGCTAACAGAGCAGGGAGAAACAAAAAACAGCATATGGGAGGGTCCCACTGGCATAGGCAGGACCCACAAACAAGGACTCCAGGAGTTGGAGGGGCAGCCAGAGCCCCCCGGCTGGGCAGCACTCAGTGCCTGCCTCTCCCAGGGATGGGGTTGCAAAGTTTGTTAAACATAGACTTAGTATGCCTGGCAGTTTTTCTCTGTGTTTTAGTTTGTGTTGATCCTGCCTTCTTAATTTGTGTTAATCGCGCTTTCTTATGTTAATAAAGAAGGGGAAGATGTGGGAGTGTGGCCATGGGGGTCGACAAGCCCCATGGTTGGTGATAACATCGGACTCTTAAAGATGAGGCCATCAGGAAAGGAAAGCCTTGAGAGGGAACAAAGAAAGGTGATTCAGGAGACACCTTAACCAGGGACATGAAGAACAGGAACAGGGATAGTCTAACAGAACAGGGAGGAAAACAAAAAAGGAATGAATAGGGAAAGGCTATCAGAACAGGGACAAACAAAAAACAGCGTATGGGAGGGTCTCGCTGGCATAGGCAGGACCCCCAAACAAGGACTCCAGGAGTTGGAGGGGCAGCCAGAGCCCCCCGGCTGGGCAGCACTCAGTGCCTGCCACTCCCAGGGATGGGGTTGCAAAGGTTATTAAAGATAGTCTTAGTATGCCTGGCAGTTTTTCTCTGTTTTTTAGTTTGTGTTGATCTTGCCTTCTTAATTTGTGTTAATCGCGCTTTCTTAAGTTAATAAAGAAGGGGAAGATGTGGGAGTGTGGCCATTGGGGTCGACAAGCCCCATGGTTGGTGATAACATCGGACTCTTAAAGATGAGGCCATCAGGAAAGGAAAGCCTTGAGAGGGAACAAAGAAGGGTGATTCAGGAGAGACCTTAACCAGGGACATGAAGAACAGGAACAGGGATAGTCTAACAGAACAGGGAGGAAAACAAAAAAGGAATGAATAGGGACAGGGTATCAGAACAGCGACAAACAAAAAACAGCGTTTGGAAGGGTCTCGCTGGCATAGGCAGGACCTACAAACAAGGACTCCAGGAGTTGGAGGGGCAGCCAGAGCCCCCCAGCTGGGCAGCACTCAGTGCCTGCCTCTCCCAGGGATGGGGTTACAAAGTTTGTAAAAGATGGAATTAGTATGCCTGGCAGTTTTTCTCTGTGTTTTAGTTTGTGTTGATCCTGCCTTCTTAATTTGTGTTAATCGCGCTTTCTTATGTTAATAAAGAAGGGGAAGATGTGGGAGTGTGGCCATGGGGGTCGACAAGCCCCATGGTTGGTTATAACATCCGACTATTAAAGTAGAGACCATCAGGAAAGTAAAGCCTTGAGAGGGAGCAAAGAAGGGTGATTCAGGAGACACCTTAAACAGGGACATGAAGAACAGGAACAGGGATAGTCTAATAGAACAGGGACGAAAACAAAAAAGTAATGAATAGGGAAAGGCTATCAGAACAGGGACAAACAAAAAACAGCGTATGGGAGGGTCTCGCTGGCATAGGCAGGACCCCCAAACAAGGACTCCAGGAGTTGGAGGGGCAGCCAGAGCCCCCCGGCTGGGCAGCACTCAGTGCCTGCCACTCCCAGGGATGGGGTTGCAAAGTTTGTTAAAGATAGTCTTAGTATGCCTGGCAGTTTTTCTCTGTGTTTTAGTTTGTGTTGATCCTGCCTTCTTAATTTGTGTTAATTGTGCTTTCTTATGTTAATAAAGATAGAGGAGATGTGGGAGTGTGGCCATGGGGGTCGACAAGCCCCATGGTTGGTGATCACATCCGACTCTTAAAGATGAGACTGTTAGTGTTGGGGAGAATCGAATGGATGTTTTACTAATGTCTCTTAGGTGACGGGACATACAGTATAATTAAATATCATTAAATGTACTTACATTATCAAGTAATCTTTGTACACTGGAAACTTAGGGAGTACATTGAACAATCAAAAGAATCGTTGGAGGGGAACCCCGGGAGGGAATAGGTACAACCTGACCTTGGATAAGGGCCTGGAGATGATGAAATGAGTTGAAGCAGAACCAAGGAGCGGAGGGAGCATGCGTCGAGTGAGAAAGGTGAAAGAGTTCAGCGGAGAGGAAGACTCCTTACTTCATCTGGACGACCACCTGGACGACCACCAGAGTGCGCCACGCATGTGCAAAGGGGAGGGGAGCTAATTAGAATGAAAAGCGAGGCTGATGTTGCAACCTGTAATGAATATGTATACCTGACGCAATATTGTATGTATAAATAACGGCTGGGAAGTAACGGGACTTGAAGCCAGATTTGGGCACCTGCCCCGGCTTCCAGCGCTGAATAAAGCACCTTCATATAATCACTTGGTGGTTATGTGGTTGCTACGCTAACATTTTGGCGACCCAGATGGGACAGCGTGGGCACTGCTGAGGCGGATCGTGTCTCGGTTTCGCTCCAGCCGGCACCAAGGGATTCTCGGGGAGCAGTCGACCACGACCGACCTCCGCTGCTCACGACGTACCACTGGAGTGGTAAGCAAAGGTGCTTTCAACTTTGGGTATTCGGTACCGATTTGGTTGGGAAAGCCTGCCGGTCAGACGCGGCGAAAGCCACGCTCGGTTGGGCAGGGAGCTCCCGGGGTAAGCCTAGGCGCCGTCCGTTAGACAGAGCGAAAGCTCTGCAGGTTCGGCATTGGTAATTGTATTGGTTTGTGCTGAAGGGTCAGCACCTGGTATTATTGGTATGTAAAAAGCGTGCTGCTGCTGCTCCGGCAGCTTTTGGGAAAGCACGCTGCTGCTCCGGCAGCTTCTGGAAAGTGTGCTGTTGCTGCTCCGGCAGCTTTCGGGAGAGTGTGTTGCTGCTCCGGCAGCTTTCGGGAGAGTGTGTTGCTGCTCCGGCAGCTTTTGGGTCCGTATCATAAGCTCAAAATGAAAAAGATTAAAGAAATTCTGGGAAAAGATGTACCTATCCCGCGGACATCCCCGCTGGGGTGTTTGCTAGCACACTGGAAAGAGGGAGGTTTTGGTCAAGAAATGCGGAAAGGAAAGCTGATTGATTATTGTAACATTTGGTGGCCACAGTATAAACTAGAGGACCAAGAAACTTGGCCTGAGAATGGGACATTGCAATATAATACAATTTTACAATTAATGCTATTTTGTAAGTGGGAAGGAAAATATGATGAACTGCCGTATGTGGAATTATTCTTTTATTTGCGCCGAGAGCCTGAATGGCAGCATGCTTGTGGAATAATGGTGCTTGAAGTTTAAACTGAGGAACGTTGTTGTGCATGTACTAAGGAGGGACGCTGTATACAGCATCAGGCAATAGAGAATAATAAGTATTATGGGGAAATGAATAATGGAAATATTGACTTGGAAGTTGCGCCGTCGGCTCCGCCGGAAGAACCAGGACAGAGAGAAAAAGAAAAGGAAGATAGCAGTAGTAATGGAGAATCCCCGACTTTAGCCTCCCCTGTGTCACATAGGACCCGGCAACAGCGAAGGGCAGGGGAAACTATAAATGAAGAGGGAGGGAAAATAATCGCTCCCCTCAGGCAAGGAGTGGGGACAGAAGGACCGGTATATGTCAAGGTGCCTTTTTCAGCTGGGGATTTAATGATATGGAAGCAAGCAGCCGGCACCTACAGGGAAAACCCAGATAAAGTAGCTAGGATAATGAAAATGATAATTAAAACCCAAAATCCCGATTGGGATGATCTCCAGGTGATCCTGGATACTTTGATGGATTCAACAGAAAAGGACATGGTATTACGGGCAGCCAGAGAGAGAGCCCGAGAAGATATACGTAATGGATTAGTGCTTGGAAATCTAGATCAAAACTTCCCCACCGAGGATCCCCAATGGGATTATAACACAGGGGATGGAATAAGGAGGCTGAAGAGATATCAAGATTGGGTACAAATCGGGGTACAGAATGCCATGCCCCGGACCATAAATTGGTCAAAATTGTATAATGTCAGGCAAGAAAAAGCGGAATCACCTTCCGCCTTTTTAGAGAGATTGAAAGAAACTAAAGAGCCCTTGGTAAAAAAATTCAAATAGGAAATAAGGAAGTAAAATTTTTAATTGATACAGGGGCCACATATTCAGTACTCAATAGATTAAGTGGTAAGATAGGGGAAAGGAAAACTACTATTGTAGGTGCCACCGGGAAGGAGGAAATACGGCCGTTCTTACAACCCCTTGATTTACAGTTTGGAGGTAAAGAAATTACGCATGAATTTTTATATGTACCAGAATGCCGTATTCCTCTTTTGGGACGGGATTTGCTAACTAAACTATAATGTTTGAAGATGGAGAATTGATTATGAGAATCCCGGAATCAAAAGTGGGACAAATATTAATGATTAAAGAGAAGGCTGTTCCTCATATACCAAAAGAGGTAGAAAATGCAGTAATGCCTGCTGTCTGGGAAACAGACGTGCCTGGAAAATCAAAACTAGCCCAGCCAGTAAAAATTGAACTTAAGGAAGGGGCCCGACCGGTACGGATTAAACAGTACCCATTGAAGCTAGAAGCTAGGCTAGGAATAGTAAAGATTATAGATAAATTTCTTAGCTACCACATTCTGGAGGAATGCAAATCTGAATATAATACCCCAATTTTCCCAGTAAAGAAACCTAATGGGGAATACAGGCTAGTGCAGGACCTTAGGGCAATAAACGAAATAACAAAAGATATTCACCCAGTGGTGGCTAATCCTTATACATTGTTAACATCTGTAAAAGAAAAATATAAGTGGTTTACTGTAATTGATTTAAAAGATGCCTTCTTCTGCATACCCATTGACAAGGATAGTAGAAAACTTTTTGCTTTTGAATGGGAAAGTCCACGGAACGGACGAAAGATGCAACTGACCTGGACAAGATTGCCTCAAGGATTCAAGAATAGCCCGACCCTCTTCGGCAGTCAACTAGCTAAAGAAATAGAAGATTGGATTAACCAAGGACAAATTCAGGTACCAAAGGATCGATACCTGCTGTTACAATATGTGGACGATATATTAATAGCTACCGAAGGAGAGTCAGAATGTATTCAGGTAACTGTTGATATTTTGAATCAATTGGGACTAAATGGGTACAAGGTTTCTAAACAAAAGGCACAAATCGCGTGCACAACAGTAATTTATTTGGGATGTGAAATTTCTCAAGGACAAAGAAAATTGGGAGTTAACCGAATACAAGCTATTTGTGAAATCCCCGAGCCGCGAAATCTGCACGAACTACGGGCTTTCCTAGGTATGGCCGGGTGGTGTAGACTGTGGGTAATGGACTATGGACTCATAGCAAAGCCCCTCTATGAAACCCAAAAGGCCTGTACATTTACCTGGGGAAAGCCACAACAAGAGGCCTTTAAGAAATTAAAAGAAGCCCTGATAAAGGCGCCTGCCTTGGGCTTGCCGGACTTATCAAAGGACTTTCAGCTGTTTGTGCATGAGAGACAACGATTGGCATTAGGAGTACTGACCCAGCGACTTGGGAGCTGGAAAAGACCTGTGGGGTATTTTTCTAAACAATTGGATGCGGTAAGCGCCGGATGGCCCTCGTGTTTAAGGGCCGTGGCAGCCACAGTCCTTTTAATACAGGAAGCCAGGAAGCTCACATTAGGGAAACAAATTGAAGTGTTCGTGCCACATATGGTGACTACGGTATTGGAGCAAAAGGGGGGCCATTGGCTATCGCCCAGCCGAATGATGAAATATCAAGCTATATTAACTGAGCAAGATGATGTAATCTTAAGAACTACTAACCTATTGAACCCAGCAGTGTTTCTAGGAACAACTACGGAGGAAGGAGACCTCAGTCATGATTGCGTGGAGATCATCGAATATACCTATGCCAGCAGAACAGACTTAAAGGATCAGCCTCTGGGGAGACCGGATTGGGAACTTTTCACGGATGGAAGCAGCTTTGTGGAAAATGGGACTCGTTATGCAGGATACACGGTAACTACATCAAAGGTAGTGATTGAGGCAAATTCCCTACCTCCGGGGACTTCAGCCCAACGAGCAGAAATAGTCGCCCTGACGCGGGCCCTGGAACTAAGCGAGGGTAAGAATGTGAATATTTGGACAGATTCAAAATATGCATTCGGGGTAGTCCACGTACATGGGGCATTATGGAAAGAAAGGGGAATGCTATCCTCATAAGGGACTAATATAAAATATCAGGAAGAAATATTGAAATTAATAACAGCTGTACAGAAACCCCAACAGGTGGCCATAATGCATTGTAAAGCTCATCAAGGAGGGATGTCAGAGATTGCAGAAGGTAACAGATTGGCAGATTTGACGGCCCGGAAGGTTGCGCGTGAAGTACGGAAAGTAATGGCTCTAATTCCATCGAAGGTAGGCCTCTCTTGTTTCAAATTACCTAAAAACCCAAAGTATTCAGCAGAAGATGAGAGACTTGCAAATTTGATGAAGGCCCAGAAGAATCCTGACGGCTGGTATGTGACTGCGACAGGACAACTTATAGTGCCTCCTATAGTAATGCGAGAAATCTTACAAATAAAACATAATGAATGTCACTGGGGTGCAGGAGCAATGGTGACCTATTTGAAACGAGGTGTCATCTCGGTACACATGTTAACAATGGCAAAGTCAGTAATGTCAAAATGTGAGCTTTGCTTAAAGAATAACCCGGTAGCAAGGAAACATGCTGAGATGGGAAGAACTAGAGCTGGGATAGAGCCTGGAGATTACTGGCAAATAGACTTCGTAGAACTGCCTAAAGCAAGAGGTTATAAATACCTATTGGTAGGGGTTGATACTTTTTCAGGATGGCCGGAGGCCCTTCCCTGTCGCACCAACCAAGCAAAGGAAACGGTAAAATGGTTACTACGGGAAATAATCCCTAGATTTGGTGTACCGTTGGGTATTTCTTCAGACAGGGGACCACATTTCATTGCCAATGTGGTTAAGGAGGTTAGTAGGTTAGTGGGAATCACCCAGAACACCCTATCCCACTTACTCCACCCCCATCCTATAGTACTAGCGTTAACAAGCAGGATAAGAGGAATCAATAAGATAGTAGACTAACGAAGATGCGTTAAGATTATACTTACTAATCTCTATATCAAGTTATACTCACTAACCTCTACTAACCTGATTCAACCTAATAGTAATGAAAATACTTGCTCTTGGTATGAGTGAAGTATTTTCAAAGGGGGGAAATGTTAGTGTTGGGGAGAATCGAATGGATGTTTTACTAATGTCTCTTAGGTGACGGGACATACAGTATAATTAAATATCATTAAATGTACTTACATTATCAAGTAATCTATGTACACTGGAAACTTAGGGAGTACATTGAACAATCAAAAGAATCGTTGGAGGGGAACCCCGGGAGGGAATAGGTACAACCTGACCTTGGATAAGGGCCTGGAGATGATGAAATGAGTTGAAGCAGAACCAAGGAGCGGAGGGAGCATGCGTCGAGTGAGAAAGGTGAAAGAGTTCAGCGGAGAGGAAGACTCCTTACTTCATCTGGACGACCACCTGGACGACCACCAGAGTGCGCCACGCATGTGCAAAGGGGAGGGGAGCTAATTAGAATGAAAAGCGAGGCTGATGTTGCAACCTGTAATGAATATGTATACCTGACGCAATATTGTATGTATAAATAACGGCTGGGAAGTAACGGGACTTGAAGCCAGATTTGGGCACCTGCCCCGGCTTCCAGCGCTGAATAAAGCACCTTCATAAAATCACTTGGTGGTTATGTGGTTGCTACGCTAACAAGACCATCAGGAAAGGAAAGCCTTGAGAGGGAACAAAGAAGGGTGATTCAGGAGACACCTTAAACAGGGACATGAAGAACAGGAACAGGGACAGGCTAACAGAGCAGGGAGAAACAAAAAACAGCATATGGGAGGGTCCCACTGGCATATGCTGGACCCACAAACAAGGACTCCAGGAGTCGGAGGGGCAGCCAGAGCCCCCCGGCTGGGCAGCACTCAGTGCCTGCCTCTCCCAGGGATGGTTTTACAAAGGTTGTTAAAGATAGACTTAGTATGCCTGGCAGTTTTTCTCTGTGTTTTAGTTTGTGTTGATCCTGCCTTCTTAATTTGTGTTAATCGCGCTTTCTTATGTTAATAAAGAAGGGGAAGATGTGGGAGTGTGGCCATGGGGGTCGACAAGCCCCATGGTTGGTGATCACATCAGACTATTAAAGCAGAGACCATCAGGAAAGTAAAGCCTTGAGAGGGAACAAAGAAGGGTGATTCAGGAGACACCTTAAACAGGGACATGAAGAAGAGGAACAGGGATAGTGTAACAGAACAGGGACAAAAACAAAAAAGGAATGAATAGGGACAGGCTATCAGAACAGGGACAAACAAAAAGCAGCGTATGGGAGGGTCTCGCTGGCATAGGCAGGACCCACAAACAAGGACTCCAGGAGTTGGAGGGGCAGCCAGAGCCCCCCAGCTGGGCAGCACTCAGTGCCTGCCTCTCCCAGGGATGGGGTTACAAAGTTTGTTAAAGATGGAATTAGTATGCCTGGCAGTTTTTCTCTGTATTTTAGTTTGTGTTAATAGTGCTTTCTTAATTTGTGTTACTCTTGCTTTCTTAATTTCTGTTAATCACGCCTTCTTAATTTGTGTTAAACCTGCTTTCTTAATTTGTGTTAATCGAGCTCTTTTATGTTAATAAAGAAGGGGGAGTTGTGGGAGCATGGCCATGGGGGTCGACAAGTCCCATGGTTGGTGATAACATGCGACTCTTAAATATGAGGCCATCAGGAAAGTAAAGAGTTGAGAGGGAACAAAGAAAGGTGATTCAGGAGACACCTTAAACAGGGACATGAAGAACAGGAACAGGGGCAGGCTAACAGAGCAGGGAGAAACAAAAAACAGCATATGGGAGGGTCCCACTGGCATAGGCAGGATCCACAAAGAAGGACTCCAGGAGTTGGAGGGGCAGCCAGAGCCCCCCGGCTGGGCAGCACTCAGTGCCTGCCTCTCCCAGGGATGGGGTTGCAAAGTTTGTTGAAGATAGACTTAGTATGCCTGGCAGTTTTTCTCTGTGTTTTTGTTTGTGCTGATCCTGCCTTCTTAAGTTGTGATAATCGCGCTTTCTTATGTTAATGAAGAAGGGGAAGATGTGGGAGTGTGGCCATGGGGGTCGACAAGCCCCATGGATGGTAATAACATCCGACTCTTAAGGATGAGACCATCAGGAATTTAAAGAGTTGAGAGGGAACAAAGAAGGGTGATTCAGGACACACCTTAAACAGGGACATGAAGAACAGGAACAGGGACAGGCTAACAGAACAGGGACAAACAAAAAACAGCATATGGGATGGTCCCGCTGGCATATGCAGGACCCACAAACAAGGACTCCAGGAGTTGGAGGGGCAGCCAGAGCCCCCCGGCTGGGCAGCACTCAGTGCCTGCCACTCCCAGGGATGGGGTTGCAAAGTTTGTTAGATAGCCTTAGTATGCCTGGCAGTTTTTCTCTGTGTTTTAGTTTGTGTTTATCCTGCCTTCTTAATTTGTGTTAATCGCGCTTTCTTATGTTAATAAAGAAGGGGAAGATGTGGGAGTGTGGCCATGGGGGTCGACAAGCCCCATGGTTGGTGATCACATCCGACTATTAAAGTAGAGGCCATCAGGAAAGTAAAGCCTTGAGAGGGAACAAAGAAGGGTGATTCAGGAGACACCTTAAGCAGGGACATGAAGAACAGGAACAGGGATAGTCTAACAGAACAGGGAAAAAAACAAAAAAGGAATGAATAGGGACATGCTATCAGAACAGCGACAAACAAAAAACAGCTTATGGGAGGGTCTCGCTGCCATAGGCCGGACCCACAAACAAGGACTCCAGGAGCTGGAGGGGCAGCCAGAGCCCCCCGGCTGGGCAGCACTCAGTGCCTGCCTCTCCCAGGGATGGGGTTACAAAGTTTGTTAAAGATGGAATTTGTATGCCTGGCAGTTTTTCTCTGTATTTTAATTTGTGTTAAGAGTGCTTTCTTAATTTGTGTTTCTCTAGCTTTCTTAATTTCTGTTAATCGCGCCTTCTTAATTTGGGTTAAACCTGATTTCTTAATTTGTGTTAATCGAGCTCTTTTATGTTAATAAAGAAGGGGGAGATGTGGGAGCATGGCCATGGGGGTCGACAAGTCCCATGGTTGGTGATAACATCCGACTCTTAAAGATGAGGCCATCAGGAAAGTAAAGAGTTGAGAGGGAACAAAGAAGGGTGATTCAGGAGACACCTTAAACAGGGACATGAAGAACAGGAACAGGGACAGGCTAACAGAGCAGGGAGAAACAAAAAACAGCATATGGGAGGGTCCCACTGGCATATGCTGGACCCACAAAAAAGGACTCCAGTAGTCGGAGGGGCAGCCAGAGCCCCCTGGCTGGGCAGCACTCAGTGCCTGCCTCACCCAGGGATGGTTTTACAAAGGTTGTTAAAGATAGACTTAGTATGCCTGGCAGTTTTTCTCTGTGTTTCAGTTTGTGTTGATCCTGCCTTCTTAATTTGTGTTAATCGCGCTTTCTTATGTTAATAAAGAAGGGGAAGATGTGGGAGTGTGGCAATGGGGGTCGACAAGCCCCATGGTTGGTGATAACATCCGACTCTTAAGGATGAGACCATCAGGAATTTAGAGAGTTGAGAGGGAACAAAGAAGGGTGATTCAGGTGACACCTTCTTGTCTGGGGTGGCTAGTTCTCCAGCCATTAATGCATGGAAGTGGCTGGGTGTTTGCTGTTGCCGGGCAAAGTTGTTGACCAATGACTAGTTAGTGGAAAGGTACTGCTGTGAGGCGGAAGTTATAGGAAGGGAGCCTTTCCTGAATAAGGGATAGAATGAAGTTGTGCCCTCACTCTGAGAGATGAAGTTATGCCCTCAGTAAGAGAGAGTTCAAGTTATGTCATCAATAAAGAGGTAGCAGTTACAGATCCTGAAAGAACCCCGTTGTCCGTGCGGTCTTTACGCCACAAATCGCCCCCCAACAGGGACATGAAAACGAACAGGGACGAGAAGAAAACAAAGAGGGACATGAAGAACAGGAACAGGGACAGGATAACAGAACAGGGACAAAAACAAAAAAGGAATGAATAGGGACCGGCAAACGGAACAGGGAAAAAAAAAAAAAAAAGAATGAATAGGTACAGGCTAACAGAACAGGGACGAACAAAAAGAGCTTATGGGAGGGTCACGCTGGCTTACGCAGGACCCCCAAACAAGGACTCCAGGAGTTGGAGGGGCAGCCAGAGCCCCCCGGCTGGGCAGCACTCAGTGCCTGCCTCTCCCAGGGATGGGGTTGCAAAGTTTGTTAAAGATAGTCTTAGTATGCCTGGCAGTTTTTCTCTGTGTTTTAGTTTGTGTTGATCCTGCCTTCTTAATTTGTGTTAATTGCGCTTTCTTATGTTAATAAAGTAGGAGGAGATGTGGGAGTGTGGCCATGGGGGTCGACAAGCCCCATGGTTGGTGATCACATCCGACTCTTAAAGATGAGGCCATGAGGAAAGTAAAGCCTTGAGAGGGAACAAAGAAGGGTGATTCAGGAGACACCTTAAACAGGGACATGAAGAACAGGAACAGGGATAGTCTAACAGAACAGGGACAAAAACAAAAAAGGAATGAATAGGGACAGGCTATCAGAACAGCGACAAACAAAAAACAGCGTATGGGAGGGTCTCGCTGGCATAGGCAGGACCCACAAACAAGGACTCCAGGAGTTGGAGGGGCAACCAGAGCCCCCCAGCTGGGCAGCACTCAGTGCCTGCCTCTCCCAGGGATGGGGTTACAAAGTTTGTTAAAGATGGAATTAGTATGCCTGGCAGTTTTTCTCTGTATTTTAGTTTGTGTTAATAGTGCTTTTTTAATTTGTGTTACTCTTGCTTTCTTAATTTCTGTTAATCGCGCCTTCTTAATTTGTGTTAAACCTGCTTTCTTAATTTGTGTTAATCGAGCTCTTTTATGTTAATAAAGAAGGGGGAGATGTGGGAGCCTGGCCATGGGGGTCGACAAGTCCCATGGTTGGTGATAACATCCGACTCTTAAAGATGAGGCCATCAGGAAACTAAAGAGTTGAGAGGGAACAAAGAAGGGTGATTCAGGAGACACCTTAAACAGGGACATGAAGAACAGGAACAGGGATAGTCTAACAGAACAGGGACAAAAACAATAAAGGAATGAATAGGGACAGGCTATCAGAACAGGGACAAACAAAAAAGATCATATGGGAGGGTCCCACTGGCGTATGCTGGACCCCCAAACAAGGACTCCAGGAGTTGGAGGGGCAGCCAGAGCCCCCCAGCTGGGAAGCACTCAGTGCCTGCCACTCCCAGGGATGGGGTTGCAAAGTTTGTTAAAGATAGTCTTAGTATGCCTGGCAGTTTTTCTCTGTGTTTTAGTTTGTGTTGATCCTGCTTTCTTAATTTGTGTTAATTGTGCTTTCTTATGTTAATAAAGAAGGGGAAGATGTGGGAGTGTGGCCATGGGGGTCGACAAGCCCCATGGTTGGTGATAACATCGGACTCTTAAGGATGAGACCATCAGGAAAGGAAAGCCTTGAGAGGGAACAAAGAAGGGTGATTCAGGAGACACCTTAAACAGGGACATGAAGAACAGGAACAGGGATAGTCTAACAGAACAGGGACAAACACAAAAAAGGAAAGAATAGGGACATGCTATCAGAACAGGGACAAACAAAAAACAGCGTATGGGAGGGTCTCGCTGGCATAGGCAGGACCCACAAACAAGGACTCCAGGAGTTGGAGGGGCAGCCAGAGCCCCCCAGCTGGGCAGCACTCAGTGCCTGCCACTCCCAGGGATGGGGTTGCAAAGTTTGTTAAAGATAGTCTTAGTATGCCTGGCAGTTTTTCTCTGTGTTTTAGTTTGTGTTGATCCTGCTTTCTTAATTTGTGTTACTCTTGCTTTCTTAATTTCTGTTAATCGCACCTTCATAATTTGTGTTACACCTGCTTTCTTAATTTGTGTTATTCGAGCTCTTTTATGTTAATAAAGAAGGGGGAGATGTGGGAGCATGGCCATGGGGGTCCACAAGTCCCATGGTTGGTGATAACATCCAACTCTTAAAGATGAGGCCATCAGGAAAGTAAAGCCTTTAGAGGGAACAAAGAAGGGTGATTCAGGAGACACCTTAAGCATGGACATGAAGAAAAGGAACAGGGACAGGCTAACAGAGCAGGGAGAAACAAAAAACAGCATATGGGAGGGTCCCACTGGCATAGGCAGGACCCACAAACAAGGACTCCAGGAGTTGGAGGGGCAGACAGAGCCCCCCGGCTGGGCAGCACTCAGTGCCTGCCTCTCCCAGGGATGGTTTTACAAAGGTTGTTAAAGATAGACTTAGTATGCCTGGCAGTTTTTCTCTGTGTTTTAGTTTGTGTTGATCCTGCCTTCTTAATTTGTGTTAATCGCGCTTTCTTATGTTAATAAAGAAGAAGGAGATGTGGGAGTGTGGCCATGGGGGTCGACAAGCCCCATGGTTGGTGATAACATAGGACTCTTAAGGATGAGACCATCAGGAATTTAAAGAGTTGAGAGGGAACAAAGAAGGGTGATTCAGGTGACACCTTCTTGTCTGGGGTGGCTAGTTTTCCAGCCATTAATGCATGGAAGTGGCTGGGTGTTTGCTGTTGCCGGGCAAAGTTGTTGACCAATGACTAGTTAGTGGAAAGGTACTGCTGTGAGGCGGAAATTATAGGAAGGGAGCCTTTCCTGAATAAGGGATAGAATGAAGTTGTGCCCTCACTCTGAGAGATGAAGTTATGCCCTCAGTAAGAGAGAGTTCAAGTTATGTCATCAATAAAGAGGTAGCAGTTACACATCCTGAAAGAACCCCGTTGTCCGTGCGGTCTTTACGCCACAAATCGCCCCCCAACAGGGACAAGAAAACGAACAGGGACGAGAAGAAAACAAACAGGGACATGAAGAACATGAACAGGGGCAGGCTAACAGAAGAGGGACAAAAACAAAAAAGGAATGAATAGGGACAGGCAAAGGGAACAGGGAAAAAAAAAAAAAAAAGGAATGAATAGGTACAGGCTAACAGAACAGGGACGAACAAAAAGAGCTTATGGGAGGGTCACGCTGGCTTACACAGGACCCACAAACAAGGACTCCAGGAGTTGGAGGGGCAGCCAGAGCCCCCCGGCTGGGCAGCACTCAGTGCCTGCCTCTCCCAGGGAAGGTTTTACAAAGATTGTTAAAGATAGACTTAGTATGCCTGGCAGTTTTTCTCTGTGTTTTAGTTTGTGTTGATCCTGCCTTCTTAATTTGTGTTAATTGCGCTTTCTTATGTTAATAAAGAAGGAGGAGATGTGGGAGTGTGGCCATGGGGGTCGACAAGCCCCATGGTTGGTGATCACATCCGACTCTTAAAGATGAGGCCATGAGGAACGTAAAGCCTTGAGAGGGAACAAAGAAGGGTGATTCAGGAGACACCTTAAACAGGGACATGAAGAACAGGAACAGGGATAGTCTAACAGAACAGGGACAAAAACAAAAAAGGAATGAATAGGGACAGGCTATCAGAACAGGGACAAACAAAAAACAGCATATGGGAGGGTCTCGCTGGCATAGGCAGGACCCACAAACAAGGACTCCAGGAGTTGGAGAGGCAGCTAGAGCCCCCCGGCTGGGCAGCACTCAGTGCCTGCCACTCCCAGGGATGGGGTTGCAAAGTTTGTTAAAGATAGTCTTAGTATGCCTGGCAGTTTTTCTCTGTGTTTTAGTTTGTGTTGATCCTGCCTTCTTAATTTGTGTTAATTGCGCTTTCTTATGTTAATAAAGAAGGAGGAGATGTGGGAGTGTGGCCATGGGGGTCGACAAGCCCCATGGTTGGTGATCACATCCGACTCTTAAAGATGAGGCCATGAGGAAAGTAAAGCCTTGAGAGGGAACAAAGAAGGGTGATTCAGGAGACACCTTAAGCAGGGACATGAAGAACAGGAACAGGGACAGGCTAACAGAGCAGGGAGAAACAAAAAACAGCATATGGGAGGGTCCCACTGGCATATGCTGGACCCACAAACAAGGACTCCAGTAGTTGGAGGGGCAGCCAGAGCCCCCCGGCTGGGCAGCACTCAGTGCCTGCCTCTCCCAGGGACGGTTTTACAAAGGTTGATAAAGATAGACTTAGTATGCCTGGCAGTTTTTCTCTGTATTTTCGTTTGTGTTAATAGTGCTTTCTTAATTTGTGTTACTCTTGCTTTCTTAATTTCTGTTAATCGCGCCTTCTTAATTTGTGTTAAACCTGCTTTCTTAATTTGTGTTAATCGAGCTCTTTTAGGTTAATAAAGAAGGGGGAGATGTGGGAGCCTGGCCATGGGGGTCGACAAGTCCCATGGTTGGTGATAACATCGGGCTCTTAAAGACGAGGCCATCAGGAAAGTAAAGCCTTGAGAGGGAACAAAGAAGGGTGATTCAGGAGACACCTTAAACAGGGACATGAAGAACAGGAACAGGGGCAGGCTAACAGAGCAGGGAGAAACAAAAAACAGCATATGGGAGGGTCCCACTGGCGTGTGCTAGACCCACAAACAAGGACTCCAGGAGTTGGAGGGGCAGCCAGAGCCCCCCGGCTGGGCAGCACTCAGTGCCTGCCTCTCCCAGGGATGGGGTTGCAAAGTTTGTTAAAGATAGTCTTAGTATGCCTGGCAGTTTTTCTCTGTGTTTTAGTTTGTGCTGATCCTGCCTTCTTAATTTGTGTTAATCGCGCTTTCTTATGTTAATAAAGAAGGGGGAGATGTGGGAGTGTGGCCATGGGGGTCGACAAGTCCCATGGTTGGTGATGACATCAGACTCTTAATGATGAGACCATCAGGAAAGTAAAGCCTTGAGAGGGAACAAAGAAGGGTGATTCAGGAGACACCTTAAAAAGGGACATGAAGAACAGGAACAGGGACAGGCTAACAGAGCAGGGAGAAACAAAAAACAGCATATGGGAGGGTCCCACTGGCATATGCTGGACCCAAAAACAAGGACACCAGGAGTTGGAGGGGCAGCCAGAGCCCTCCGGCTGGGCAGCACTCAGTGCCTGCCTCTCCCAGGGATGGGGTTACAAAGTTTGTTAAAGATGGAATTAGTATGCCTGGCAGTTTTTCTCTGTATTTTAGTTTGTGTTAATAGTGCTTTCTTAATTTGTGTTACTCTTGCTTTCTTAATTTCTGTTAATCGCGCCTTCATAATTTGTGTTAAACCTGCTTTCTTAATTTGTGTTAATTGTGCTTTCTTATGTTAATAAAGAAGGGGGAGATGTGGGAGCCTGGCCATGGGGGTCGACAAGTCCCATGGTTGGTGATCACATCCGACTCTTAAAGATGAGGCCATGAGGAACGTAAAGCCTTGAGAGGGAACAAAGAAGGGTGATTCAGGAGACACCTTAAACAGGGACATGAAGAACAGGAACAGGGATAGTCTAACAGAACAGGGACAAAAACAAAAAAGGAATGAATAGGGACAGGCTATCAGAACAGGGACAAACAAAAAACAGCATATGGGAGGGTCTCGCTGGCATAGGCAGGACCCACAAACAAGGACTCCAGGAGTTGGAGAGGCAGCTAGAGCCCCCCGGCTGGGCAGCACTCAGTGCCTGCCACTCCCAGGGATGGGGTTGCAAAGTTTGTTAAAGATAGTCTTAGTATGCCTGGCAGTTTTTCTCTGTGTTTTAGTTTGTGTTGATCCTGCCTTCTTAATTTGTGTTAATTGCGCTTTCTTATGTTAATAAAGAAGGAGGAGATGTGGGAGTGTGGCCATGGGGGTCGACAAGCCCCATGGTTGGTGATCACATCCGACTCTTAAAGATGAGGCCATGAGGAAAGTAAAGCCTTGAGAGGGAACAAAGAAGGGTGATTCAGGAGACACCTTAAGCAGGGACATGAAGAACAGGAACAGGGATAGGCTAACAGAGCAGGGAGAAACAAAAAACAGCATATGGGAGGGTCCCGCTGGCATATGCTGGACCCACAAACAAGGACTCCAGTAGTTGGAGGGGCAGCCAGAGCCCCCCGGCTGGGCAGCACTCAGTGCCTGCCTCTCCCAGGGACGGTTTTACAAAGGTTGATAAAGATAGACTTAGTATGCCTGGCAGTTTTTCTCTGTATTTTCGTTTGTGTTAATAGTGCTTTCTTAATTTGTGTTACTCTTGCTTTCTTAATTTCTGTTAATCGCGCCTTCTTAATTTGTGTTAAACCTGCTTTCTTAATTTGTGTTAATCGAGCTCTTTTAGGTTAATAAAGAAGGGGGAGATGTGGGAGCCTGGCCATGGGGGTCGACAAGTCCCATGGTTGGTGATAACATCGGGCTCTTAAAGACGAGGCCATCAGGAAAGTAAAGCCTTGAGAGGGAACAAAGAAGGGTGACTCAGGAGACACCTTAAACAGGGACATGAAGAACAGGAACAGGGGCAGGCTAACAGAGCAGGGAGAAACAAAAAACAGCATATGGGAGGGTCCCACTGGCGTGTGCTAGACCCACAAACAAGGACTCCAGGAGTTGGAGGGGCAGCCAGAGCCCCCCGGCTGGGCAGCACTCAGTGCCTGCCTCTCCCAGGGATGGGGTTGCAAAGTTTGTTAAAGATAGTCTTAGTATGCCTGGCAGTTTTTCTCTGTGTTTTAGTTTGTGCTGATCCTGCCTTCTTAATTTGTGTTAATCGCGCTTTCTTATGTTAATAAAGAAGGGGGAGATGTGGGAGTGTGGCCATGGGGGTCGACAAGTCCCATGGTTGGTGATAACATCAGACTCTTAATGATGAGACCATCAGGAAAGTAAAGCCTTGAGAGGGAACAAAGAAGGGTGATTCAGGAGACACCTTAAAAAGGGACATGAAGAACAGGAACAGGGACAGGCTAACAGAGCAGGGAGAAACAAAAAACAGCATATGGGAGGGTCCCACTGGCATATGCTGGACCCAAAAACAAGGACTCCAGGAGTTGGAGGGGCAGCCAGAGCCCTCCGGCTGGGCAGCACTCAGTGCCTGCCTCTCCCAGGGATGGGGTTACAAAGTTTGTTAAAGATGGAATTAGTATGCCTGGCAGTTTTTCTCTGTATTTTAGTTTGTGTTAATAGTGCTTTCTTAATTTGTGTTACTCTTGCTTTCTTAATTTCTGTTAATCGCGCCTTCATAATTTGTGTTAAACCTGCTTTCTTAATTTGTGTTAATTGTGCTTTCTTATGTTAATAAAGAAGGGGGAGATGTGGGAGCCTGGCCATGGGGGTCGACAAGTCCCATGGTTGGTGATAACAACCCACTCTTAAAGATGAGGCCATGAGGAAAGTAAAGCCTTGAGAGGGAACAAAGAAGGGTGATTCAGGAGACACCTTAAACATGGACATGAAGAACAGGAACAGGGACAGGCTAACAGAGCAGGGAGAAACAAAAATCAGCATATGGGAGGGTCCCACTGGCATAGGCAGGACCCACAAACAAGGACTCCAGGAGTTGGAGGGTCAGCCAGAGCCCCCCGGCTGGGCAGCACTCAGTGCCTGCCTCTCCCAGGGATGGTTTTACAAAGGTTGTTAAAGATGGAATTAGTATGCCTGGCAGTTTTTCTCTGTGTTTTAGTTTGTGTTGATCCTGCCTTCTTAATTTGTGTTAATTGCGCTTTCTTATGTTAATAAAGAAGGGGAAGATGTGGGAGTGTGGCCATGGGGGTCGACAAGCCCCATGGTTGGTGATAACATCCAACTCTTAAGGATGAGACCATCAGGAATTTAAAGAGTTGAGAGGGAACAAAGAAGGGTGACTCAGGTGACACCTTCTTGTCTGGGTTGGCTAGTTCTCCAGCCATTAATGCATGGAAGTGGCTGGGTGTTTGCTGTTGCCGGGCAAAGATGTTGACCAATGACTAGTTAGTGGAAAGGTACTGCTGTGAGGCGGAAGTTACAGGAAGGGAGCCTTTCCAGAATAAGGGATAGAATGAAGTTGTGCCCTCACTCTGAGAGATGAAGTTATGCCCTCAGTAAGAGAGAGTTCAAGTTATGTCATCAATAATGAGGTAGCAGTTACAGATCCTGAAAGAACCCCGTTGTCCGTGCGGTCTTTACGCCACAAATCGCCCCCCAACAGGGACATGAAATGAACAGGGACGAGAAAAAAACAAACAGGGGAATGAAGAACAGGAACAGGGACAGGCTAACAGAACAGGGACAAAAACAAAAAAGGAATGAATAGGGACAGGCAAACGGAACTGGGACAAAAACAGAAAAGGAATGAATACGTACAGGCTAACAGAACAGGGACTCACAAAAAGAGCTTATGGGAGGGTCACGCTGGCTTACGCAGGACCCCCAAACAAGGACTCCAGAAGTTGGAGGGGCAGCCAGAGCCCCCCGACTGGGCAGCACTCAGTGCCTGCCACTCCCAGGGATGGGGTTGCAAAGTTTGTTAAAGATGGAATTAGTATGCCTGGCAGCGTTTCTCTGTGTTTTAATTTGTGTTGATCCTGCCTTCTTAATTTGTTTTAATTGCGCTTTCTTATGTTAATAAAGAAGGAGGAGATGTGGGAGTGTGGCCATGGGGGTCGACAAGCCCCATGCTTGGTGATCACATCTGACTCTTAAAGATGAGACCATCAGGAAAGTAAAGCCCTGAGAGGGAACAAAGAAGGGTGATTCAGGAGACACCTTAAACAGGGACATGAAGAACAGGAACAGGGACAGGCTAACAGAGCAGGGAGAAACAAAAAACAGCATATGGGAGGGTCCCACTGGCATATGCTGGACCCACAAACAAGGACTCCAGGAGTTGGAGGGGCAGCCAGAGCCCCCCGGCTGGGCAGCACTCAGTGCCTGCCTCTCCCAGGGATGGTTTTACAAAGGTTGTTAAAGATAGACTTAGTATGCCTGGCAGTTTTTCCCTGTGTTTTAGTTTGTGTTGATCCTGCCTTCTTAATTTGTGTTAACCCCGCTTTCTTAAGTTAATAAAGAAGGGGAAGATGTGGGAGTGTGGCCATGGGGGTCGACAAGCCCCATGGTTGGTGATCACATCCGACTCTTAAAGATGAGTCCATCAGGAAAGTAAAGCCTTGACAGGGAACAAAGAAGGGTGATTCAGGAGACACCTTAAGCAGGGACATGAAGAACAGGAACAGGGATAGTCTAACAGAACAGGGACAAAAACAAAAAAGGAATGAATAGGGACATGCTATCAGAACAGGGACAAACAAAAAACAGCGTATGGGAGGGTCTCGCTGGCATAGGCAGGACCCCCAAACAAGGACTCCAGGAGTTGGAGGGGCAGCCAGAGCCCCCCGGCTGGGCAGCACTCAGTGCCTGCCACTCCCAGGGATGGGGTTGCAAAGTTTGTTAAAGATAGTCTTAGTATGCCTGGCAGCTTTTCTCTGTGTTTTAGTTTGTGTTGATCCTGCCTTCTTAATTTGTGTTATTCGAGCTCTTTTATGTTAATAAAGAAGGGGGAGATGTGGGAGCATGGCCATGGGGGTCGACAAGTCCCATGGTTGGTGATAACATCCAACTCTTAAAGATGAGGCCATCAGGAAAGTAAAGAGTTGAGAGGGAACAAAGAAGGGTGATTCAGGAGACACCTTAAACAGGGACATGAAGAACAGGAACAGGGACAGGCTAACAGAGCAGGGAGAAACAAAAAACAGCATATGGGAGGGTCCCACTGGCATAGGCAGGACCCACAAACAAGGACTCCAGGAGTTGGAGGGGCAGCCAGAGCCCCCCGGCTGGGCAGCACTCAGTGCCTGCCTCTCCCAGTGATGGTTTTACAAAGGTTGTTAAAGATAGAATTAGTATGCCTGGCAGTTTTTCTCTGTGTTTTAGTTTGTGTTGATCCTGCCTTCTTAATTTGTGTTAATTGCGCTTTCTTATGTTAATAAAGAAGAAGGAGATGTGGGAGTGTGGCCATGGGGGTCGACAAGCCCCATGGTTGGTGATAACATTGGACTCTTAAGGATGAGACCATCAGGAAAGGAAAGCCTTGAGAGGGAACAAAGAAGGGTGATTCAGGAGACACCTTAACCAGGGACATGAAGAACAGGAACAGGGATAGTCTAACAGAACAGGGAGGAAAACAAAAAAGGAATGAATAGGGACAGGCTATCAGAACAGGGACAAACAAAAAACAGCGTATGGGAGGGTCTCGCTGGCATAGGCAGGACCCACAAACAAGGACTCCAGGAGTTGGAGGGGCAGCCAGAGCCCCCCAGCTGGGAAGCACTCAGTGCCTGCCTCTCCCAGGGATGGGGTTACAAAGTTTGTTAAAGATGGAATTAGTATGCCTGGCAGTTTTTCTCTGTGTTTTAGTTTGTGTTGATCCTGCCTTCTTAATTTGTGTTAATCGCGCTTTCTTATGTTAATAAAGAAGGGGAAGATGTGGGAGTGTGGCCATGGGGGTCGACAAGCCCCATGGTTGGTTATAACATCCGAATATTAAAGTAGAGACCATCAGGAAAGTAAAGCCTTGAAGAGGGAGCAAAGAAGGGTGATTCAGGAGACACCTTAAACAGGGACATGAAGAACAGGAACGGGGATAGTCTAACAGAACAGGGACAAAAACAAAAAAGGAATGAATAGGGACAGGCTATCAGAACAGGGACAAACAAAAAACAGCGTATGGGAGGGTCTCGCTGGCATAGGCAGGACCCACAAACAAGGACTCCAGGAGTTGGAGGGGCAGCCAGAGCCCCCCGGCTGGGCAGCACTCAGTGCCTGCCTCTCACAGGGATGGGGTTGCAAAGTTTGTTAAAGATAGTATTAGTATGCCTGGCAGTTTTTCTCTGTGTTTTAGTTTGTGTTGATCCTGCTTTCTTAATTTGTGTTAATTGTGCTTTCTTATGTTAATAAAGAAGGGGAAGATGTGGGAGTGTGGCCATGGGGGTCGACAAGCCCCATGGTTGGTGATAACATCCGACTCTTAAGGATGAGACCATCAGGAAAGGAAAGCCTTGAGAGGGAACAAAGAAGGGTGATTCAGGAGACACCTTAAACAGGGACATGAAGAACAGGAACAGGGATAGTCTAACAGAACAGGGACAAATACAAAAAAGGAATGAATAGGAACATGCTATCAGAACAGGGACAAACAAAAAACAGCGTATGGGAGGGTCTCGCTGGCATAGGCAGGACCTACAAACAAGGACTCCAGGAGTTGGAGGGGCAGCCAGAGCCCCCCAGCTGGGCAGCACTCAGTGCCTGCCTCTCCCAGGGATGGGGTTACAAAGTTTGTTAAAGATGGAATTAGTATGCCTGGCAGTTTATCTCTGTATTTTAGTTTGTGTTAATAGTGCTTTCTTAATTTGTGTTACTCTTGCTTTCTTAATTTCTGTTAATCGCGCCTTCATAATTTGTGTTAAACCTGCTTTCTTAATTTGTGTTAATCGAGCTCTTTTATGTTAATAAAGAAGGGGGAGATGTGGGAGCATGGCCATGGGGGTCGACAAGTCCCATGGTTGGTGATAACATCCAACTCTTAAAGATGAGGCCATCAGGAAAGTAAAGCCTTGAGAGGGAGCAAAGAAGGGTGATTCAGGAGACACCTTAAACAGGGACATGAAGAACAGGAACAGGGACAGGCTAACAGAGCAGGGACAAAAACAAAAAAGGAATGAATAGGGACAGGCAAACGGAACTGGGACAAAAACAGAAAAGGAATGAATACGTACAGGCTAACAGAACAGGGACTCACAAAAAGAGCTTATGGGAGGGTCACGCTGGCTTACGCAGGACCCCCAAACAAGGACTCCAGAAGTTGGAGGGGCAGCCAGAGCCCCCCGACTGGGCAGCACTCAGTGCCTGCCACTCCCAGGGATGGGGTTGCAAAGTTTGTTAAAGATGGAATTAGTATGCCTGGCAGCGTTTCTCTGTGTTTTAATTTGTGTTGATCCTGCCTTCTTAATTTGTTTTAATTGCGCTTTCTTATGTTAATAAAGAAGGAGGAGATGTGGGAGTGTGGCCATGGGGGTCGACAAGCCCCATGCTTGGTGATCACATCTGACTCTTAAAGATGAGACCATCAGGAAAGTAAAGCCCTGAGAGGGAACAAAGAAGGGTGATTCAGGAGACACCTTAAACAGGGACATGAAGAACAGGAACAGGGACAGGCTAACAGAGCAGGGAGAAACAAAAAACAGCATATGGGAGGGTCCCACTGGCATATGCTGGACCCACAAACAAGGACTCCAGGAGTTGGAGGGGCAGCCAGAGCCCCCCGGCTGGGCAGCACTCAGTGCCTGCCTCTCCCAGGGATGGTTTTACAAAGGTTGTTAAAGATAGACTTAGTATGCCTGGCAGTTTTTCCCTGTGTTTTAGTTTGTGTTGATCCTGCCTTCTTAATTTGTGTTAACCCCGCTTTCTTAAGTTAATAAAGAAGGGGAAGATGTGGGAGTGTGGCCATGGGGGTCGACAAGCCCCATGGTTGGTGATCACATCCGACTCTTAAAGATGAGTCCATCAGGAAAGTAAAGCCTTGACAGGGAACAAAGAAGGGTGATTCAGGAGACACCTTAAGCAGGGACATGAAGAACAGGAACAGGGATAGTCTAACAGAACAGGGACAAAAACAAAAAAGGAATGAATAGGGACATGCTATCAGAACAGGGACAAACAAAAAACAGCGTATGGGAGGGTCTCGCTGGCATAGGCAGGACCCCCAAACAAGGACTCCAGGAGTTGGAGGGGCAGCCAGAGCCCCCCGGCTGGGCAGCACTCAGTGCCTGCCACTCCCAGGGATGGGGTTGCAAAGTTTGTTAAAGATAGTCTTAGTATGCCTGGCAGCTTTTCTCTGTGTTTTAGTTTGTGTTGATCCTGCCTTCTTAATTTGTGTTATTCGAGCTCTTTTATGTTAATAAAGAAGGGGGAGATGTGGGAGCATGGCCATGGGGGTCGACAAGTCCCATGGTTGGTGATAACATCCAACTCTTAAAGATGAGGCCATCAGGAAAGTAAAGCCTTGAGAGGGAGCAAAGAAGGGTGATTCAGGAGACACCTTAAACAGGGACATGAAGAACAGGAACAGGGACAGGCTAACAGAGCAGGGAGAAACAAAAAACAGCATATGGGAGGGTCCCACTGGCATAGGCAGGACCCACAAACAAGGACTCCAGGAGTTGGAGGGGCAGCCAGAGCCCCCCGGCTGGGCAGCACTCAGTGCCTGCCTCTCCCAGGGATGGTTTTACAAAGGTTGTTAAAGATAGACTTAGTATGCCTGGCAGTTTTTCTCTGTGTTTTAGTTTGTGTTGATCCTGCCTTCTTAATTTGTGTTAATCGCGCTTTCTTATGTTAATAAACAAGGAGGAGATGTGGGACTGTGGCCATGGGGGTCAACAAGCCCCATGGTTGGTGATCACATCCGACTCTTAAAGATTTGGCCATGAAGATAGTAAAGCCTTGAGAGGGAACAAAGAAGGGTGATTCAGGTGACACCTTCTTGTCTGGGGTGGCTTGTTCTCCAGCCATTAATGCATGGAAGTGGCTGGGTGTTTGCTGTTGCCGGGCAAAGTTGTTGACCAATGACTAGTTAGTGGAAAGGTACTGCTGTGAGTTGGAAGTTATAGGAAGGGAGCCTTTCCTGAATAAGGGATAGAATGAAGTTGTGCCCTCACTCTGAGAGATGAAGTTATGCCCTCAGTAAGATAGAGTTCAAGTTATGTCATCAATAATGAGGTAGCAGTTACAGATCCTGAAAGAACCCCGGTGTCCGTGCGGTCTTTACGCCACAAATCGCCCCCCAACAGGGACATGAAAACGAACAGGAACGAGAAGAATACAAACAGGGACATGAAGAAGAGGAACAGGGACAGGCAAACAGAACAGGGACAAAAACAAAAAAGGAATGAATAGGGACAGGCAAACGGAACAGGGACAAAAACAGAAAAGGAATGATCAGGTACAGGCTAACAGAACAGGGATGACCAAAAAGAGCATATGGGAGGGTCACGATGGTTTACGCAGGACCCCCAAACAAGGACTCCAGGAGTTGGAGGGGCAGCCAGAGCCCCCCGGCTGGGCAGCACTCAGTGCCTGCCTCTCCCAGGGATGGGGTTGTAAAGTTTGTTAAAGATAGACTTAGTATGCCTGGCAGTTTTTCTCTGTATTTTAGTTTGTGTTAATAGTGCTTTCTTAATTTTTGTTTCTCTTGCTTTCTTAATTTCTGTTAATCGCGCCTTCTTAATTTGTGTTAAACCTGCTTTCTTAATTTGTGTTAACCGAGCTCTTTTATGTTAATAAAGGAGGGGGAGATGTGGGA